>NC_084929.1:21462500-22087500 GCF_958298935.1 Phragmites australis
AGAGTTTGCGTGATTTATATGCTAATGGCCATGATTTCGTTGTTCCATATGTGCATTGCAAGGAGGGAAAAGGATGAAAAAATATCACTTACATGATGGATTTTTGTTACGCGCTAACAAATTATGTGTTCTAAAATCGCCCGTACATTTTCTCTTGCTGTATGAATCTCATGCAGGTAGATTGATAGGGCATTTTGGATGTGAGAAGACATTGTCTATGCTAAGCGATCACTTTTATTGGCCTAAGATGAGGCGTGACATGGAAAGGCATGTGCAACGATGTATTACTTGCCACAAGGCCAAATCAAAGTTGAATCCACACGGTTTGTATACTCCTCTACATGTTCCCAATGCACCATGGGAGTATATTAGTATGGATTTTGTTTTAGGATTGCCTAGAACTAAGAGGGGGGAGATTCTATTTTTGTTGTTGTGGATCGACTTTCGAAGATGTCATACATTATTCCGTGCCACGAGAGTGACGATGCGTCGCATGTTGCTAACTTGTTTTTCAGGGAGATCGTGAGGTTGAATGGTGTGCCACGTACCATTGTGTCAGATCACGATGTGAAGTTCATGAGCTACTTTTGGAAGACACTTTAGGGTAAGTTGGGGACAAAGTTGTTGTTCAGCAAAATTTGTCATCCTAAACTGATGGTCAAACGGAGGTGATGAACCGCACACTTTCAACACTACTAAGGACCATGATCAAGAAAAATCTAAGAAAGTGGTAGGTCTATTTGCCGCATGTGGAATTCACTTATAACCGGGCTGTGCACTTCACTACTCAGATGTGTCCTTTTGAGGTGGTGTATGGTTTTAAACCGATTATGCCGCTTGATTTGCTGCCACTTCCAAGTCAACACCGAGCAAATATGGAAGCGTCAAAGCAAGCTAACTATGTCAAGAAATTGCATTTGAAAACAAAAGAAGAAATCGAGGAGAATACGAAGTATAATGCTGAGAAAGCAAACAAGAAAAGGAAGAAGCTATTGTTTGAACTGAACGATTTAGTGTGGTTACACTATCACAAAGATCATTTTCTAGAACGACGCAAGTCAAAGCTGCTGCCAAGAGGTGATGGACAGTTTAAAGTATTAGAGAAAAATGAATGACAATGCATACAAGATCGAGCTTCCGGGCGATGAATAGGGTCTGAGCTCTACATTCAATGTTGTTGAGTTTTTCGGTGGTGACGATAACGCCTTTTCAAGAAGGGGGAGATGATGAGGATAACCTTACGACACATTCTTCACTGCCACCTAATGATCAAGATATACGCATCAAGTTGCTAATTAGACCAATTACAAGAGCACGTGCCAAGAAAATACAAGATCAAGTGAATTTGTTTCTTAATGACCATACCATTAATTTGAAGGAGAATTTTATACTACCTCAATTTTGTAATTTACTTGTGCTTAGGTATTTGGATCAATACGATGCACAAAAAGAAAAAGAGCTGCATTGTTTGTTGGCATATAGACCAAGAAGAATTGAGGGTTGCATGGGAGAAAATGATTATCACAAGGTATCTAAAGATCATATGCGGTTGTATATGGACTTTCCAAAAGCATTGGAGACTTGCCTTCAAGGTTCTAGATGGAATCAATCAAGGAGCAGCAAGATAGGAAAGATTGAAGCTGACTCGGACTCAATTTATTGTAGCTAAACATATGTCGATTAAAAGTACCATAAGTCTC
Organism: Phragmites australis; assembly: GCF_958298935.1. NCBI lineage: Eukaryota > Viridiplantae > Streptophyta > Magnoliopsida > Poales > Poaceae > Phragmites > Phragmites australis. Next base: position 21,464,201 of record NC_084929.1, read on the forward strand.
TCATACGAAGTCTGTTTAGGCTATATAATTACCCGTTGGGAAACTTATTTGATAACCTTTCCAACGGATCTAGCCCTGTTGCCAAATTCATAACGAGCTGGTCCCGATCATCAAAATAATACATCGGTCTTAACTTAGGTTTCCTTTTTTATGTTGTAACGAATTCAATTCGGTTTCTATAGTCCTATATAGTATATATAATTAAGTCCATGACCTATAGAGGGCAGACACTTTATGCATAAGATTAAGCTTGTTCTTTCATACCAGTGTTTATACGAGGATAGCTAAGAGAGAATTAGGCAATTATTGTTTATCGTTATGCAATGCAAGGTCAAGTCATCGTTCCACTGAGAATTAGGGACTTGACGTTCGTCACTCGTGGTCTTGCGACGATCATCTACATGTGTATATTGGGTGTACTCTGAGAAGTTGAGGGTTCACACATTGGCATGATCTATTTCACATTTTATATCATCGGCTCTCCGTAAGAAGATGAGGCCGCCCTGTATCATCATATGTAATAGCTAAGCCTAAAGCCACCATTATATTGGTCAAGCTGCAGCCGTGCGTTAAGCATTGTGTTTGGTATACGTAGTTCTCCTACTCCAGTAACCAATATCGATCATGATGGTGCGATATGTGTCCGAATCCGCCTGCCGCCCAGTGCCCGCGCATAACACAAGCACGCCACCAGATCTTGCTCAACTGCCGTCTCGTCGCGCGCAGGGCTCCGATCGATCGACCCTTCGCCGTCGTCCATCTTCGCTGCGCCACGAGTTCGATCGGTCAGCGTCAGGCGGCTGAGCCGGCCCATGATGCTTGGACACGCGATGTGCGACTGGAAAAGGTCGTTATATTAGGTACACTTGGATGATCACCGTGCTGCATTATTCTTTATTGGTTTCTGGAACGGCCGGGGCGTCGTTACCAGCCAAGCCGCCCAACTTGAACTGAACAACGACACGTTGGCCGGGCGTCTTTGGAAAGAGAAAGCAATTGCGGTGCACGTAGCAGGTGCCCCTGCTCCTGCTCCTGCTCCTGCTCCTCCTCATGTGGCGTTCGCTTGCGCGCGTCCTGGCCTCGCTTTCGGCAAGAGCCGGCCGGCCAGCGTACGTCTTGCGAGCGCTGACGTCGCCTCGCCCGGCGGAGGGCTGGATGCAGGGAAAGGGACGCCTGCACTGCACGAGCACGGCCACCAAGTCTGCCGAGCTTCGGCCTGAATTCCTGCGACTTCGTCTTACTCTTGGTCCGCTTGCCGGTACAGATTTCACGCCGGGTTTATGCCCAGTTTCCAGCGCAAGAAAAAAAGCTAGTCAATGGACTCTCGATCGTTTTTTTTTTTTTTGAGGGGTCAGGTAAACAACCGATGTAGCTCGAGTATGCACGCACGTGCGGTCGTTTTCCTTCCATTTTTATCCCACTTTCCTCAGACGTAATTTGACTAGTCGATCGCCTCACGAACGGACCAAATTGTTTACTTTATCGGACGTACCAAATCCAAATTGTGCGGCGCAAATTCCACTTTTCCTGATAAAAAGTATAAGAACCCGTCAAGAAATGCACGGTTGTTTGCTTAGCTTTTTAAGCTTTCGATACAGATACTGAAAATCGGATCATGATGTGACCAGCGTGGCGCGATGCTTCCGTCCTCGGCGTGCGTGGCTCGCCTCATCATGAAAAGGATGGTGCGTGCGTCCCCACTCGTCTCCTGCCGCCGGCGGCTCGCTCGTCGAACCTGATTGGTACGTGGGCTGTGGTACGGACACCATTCTCTTCTCGTTTTCTTTAGCAACTTGGATAGGCCGCTGATTCCACACCGAGCTATTAGCCCATCTTCAACTATATTTTTTTCATTTTGTTTCCTTTTCGATTCCCTTCTCTGTTTCTATTCTCTTTATTTTCTCTCATTTTCAACAGTTTTCTTTCGATGAGAATTGCGAAAGAAAATGAGAGAGAATCTCGTCTTGAAGGAAATAACCCTACAGATTCCATCGTGATGGAAATCATAAAGAGGAACCGTTGCGACACTGAAGGAAACGAAAATTCATTCATGACGAAAATCTAACCCCTGAAGGGAATCCTAAACCTTAGGATTAATCTTACAGGTGTGTCTGGTTGCTTGTACGACTCTAGTCTTAGTTGTATCAGCGAGCTAGTTCATCTAAGCCAGTCTGGATGCATACGAAGTCATTTTGTTTGGTTATTTGTATTTGTTTAGCTTGATCGTGAAGGAACAGTGTTTGGTTGCCAGCAAAAGACATCCTGTGTGAGATAAAAATTTTAAAAAATATTACTATGATATTTATTTTGCATAATTATATTGTAATAGCCTTTAATTTATCTTATTAAGCCTTAATCGATTGTGGAACACACTAATATCGTTTAATACATTCATTAGTTGGGCGCCGGGCTTATCATTAGTTGGGAACCAGTGGCATCCAACGAGTTTGACAATGGATAAACATCCAAAATCTATGCATCTGCTCAGCCTCGCTAAGAGCCTGTGTTGCATTTCTTAGCTAGATTTAGAGTCTGTTTATTTCAGCTGGAGATTATAAAAAATAATTTATAGATTGTGGATTGTAAGAAACTGAATTGTAAAATCTAGATTACGGATTGTTATAATCTGATGGAAGGTGGATTGTTAGATTGTTACAATCTAGATGTTATATTGTATCTATCTGGATTTTATCACTAGTTTTTTATTTTAGCTTTTAGATTATGATCACACTTAAGTTTTTACAATCTAACTATTTATTTTAACGTTTAGATTATGATCACACTTCAATTTTTACTATTCAAAACAAACAGTCCTTTAAATGGTATACGATAATCAAACACATGCTACCTACATCATCTAGGAATAGCAACCGAACGCACCCTATGTAACCATGAAATAGTGGCCACTGGGGCTCGGGCTTCCTCGAGTTTATTATACTATCATGAGCTGCGTACCAAAGAGTTGGGTTGGGAGTTGGGACTCGTGGGATCTTCCGCGTAAGCAGCGTGCTGCGGAACCTGGCCGAGGCGCTATACCGCAGTCAGCCAAATGATGTATGGGCCGACGATGGAGCTGAGTTTGATGTACGGAAATATTGTGGGCCGCTTTCTAGCTGGGCTACCGCTGGAGCCGCAAGCCAGACAAACCGATAAATCGGCCTGACAGCGTTTTGATTAATCTTTAGAACAAATCATTTTAACCCTTTCAACTCATGCCTTATTGGATCTTTCGACACTCTAGACGAAATGCACCTGACGAGATCATATTGCCTCTAAGCACCGAGCAAATAGCTAGCCAACTTCTCCAACAATTAATACTCTACAAGTTTATAATTTCTCTATCTTAGGACAAGATAGAATTTGAGTCAGCGACAGATCTAGCACGGGGCGGTCACCCCTTACCCCAGTGTGCATCCGAGTTCCCCAACCTTCGTTAATACATAGTTAAAGATCTTACGGCCCAATATAGAAAAAACAAGTGAAAATTAGTAGCTTATTCGTGAATGAGTGTGTGACTATAACAGCTTTCAGTTTGTCACTTGTTTGGCCCATTAAAATATTTCGGCAAGTGAGCAGCCCAGAGTGCAATTGACTAACTGAGTTACAGAAAAACACTTGATCTGTGGATCACGTCTATTTCGCTGCTCTCACGATCTCACGAGGATGTGAAGCCATGGATGGCGAGCCCTAGCAGCGCGTGCGTGGGTGGTGGCTGAAAGGGTCGAGGATGTCTAAAAGATGATGAATTAAGATAATTAAAATTAATTAGTTCTAAAAACTTTGTAAGATAAATATATATTAATTTTTATCTAAATATATTTTAGATTCATTTAACGTGTTTACTCTACCGTTCAAAAGATTTACAACTTATAATTAATTCTGATAAACTACTCTATAAAGATAAACATACAATAATAAATTGTAAGAAGTAAATACAGAAATATAAATAAGGTAGAGAGAGTAAACGTGGCACAAATGATTTTTATCCAATGGTATCGCTAGCATAAACACTAACCTAATTCATGTTGGTGCATCCATCAAGGTTATAGCTCCCGGATGGAACCTGTCACGTTCCGAAATCTGTAATTGTGTGTTTTAATCCTAAAACATGTAATTTTAGCTTCATGTTCCAGTTTGGGTCACTGGAGCACCTCATTTTGAATCAATGAGGTGGGAGAAGGAAACTAAGAGAAATAAGGGAGCTAGAAGCAAGTCTGGACTTTTCCTCTATGTAAATGGGGCCCACTTGGGTGGAAAATATCTCTCTATAGGTGGGCAACAACACTCTCTCTCCCCCTCAACTTGCCCATACGTACTACTCACCCACTCCACCAGATAAGGCTTTTTGAGGAAGCAAGTTGGAGTTGGCTGTCTCTCACTCTCTCTCTTAGGCTCCCTTTTTCCCCTTTGGATCCCTACCTCTGGGAGCAAGATCAAGGTACGTATGTGGTACTCACGTGACCACCAGCTTAAGGACTACTCGTCCATCCAATTCATTTTCAGTTTTTCCGAAGGAATTCGAGCTGGTTCTGAACTTGTTTGGTGTTCTTTGGGAGAAGCAAGGAAGCAGCAGTTTTTCCTCTCTTCTCCAAGCCATTTTCCGTCGTTTCCTCCTTCAACTGGCGGTCACCAACCTCAGCAAAGGACATTGGGTGAGTTTGCTAGGCTCCCATAGCAAGTATGCTCATTTTGGTTGGATAGATCTTGAATCTGGAACTAGGGTTGCAAAGTTCTTAAAGTTTTTCAGTCTGGGAACAAATAAGGATTTATGTGGATTTGAGTTAGGAATTATGTTGCTAGGAGGTTGAGCAAAGTCTAGACTCTGTACACCCTTCTAGGTATTTTTACTTTTGGTTTAGAGACTCCTAGGTTAGTTTAGCCCAGTTTTTCCCCTCGTAATGGCTGCTGTTCTGGAGCTGCACGAGGAGGCTGATTTTACTGTTCATCCACTGTAGCGCCCCGATCCGGGGGGGTACTGTTCATCCCCCGTACCCAGTACTCCGTGTACTCCGGTACTGTTTATCCCCGATACCCCGAGTACTGTTCACCCGAGCACTCCGGTTACTGTTTTATCCCCGGTACCCCGAGTACTGTTCCCCAAGCACCCGAGTACTGTTCATCTCGATACTCCGGGTACTGTTCGTCCTGGCATTTTTCATCCCGTGCCGAGTACTGTTCATCCCCGGCACCCCGAGCACTGTAGCAGTGGTCGCAGGACGGTTATCAGACTTTTCTGGAAGCTGGTAGCTTGTAAAATTCATAGTTAATTCGTACGAAACTCCAAACTTCATGAGACCAGTTGCGTTGGCTTCGTATGAACATGAACTACATGTTAAAAATGTTGAAACTCATTAAATACGTTCTGAGAATTTATTTATTAATTAAATGTATTTCAGCTTAGTTAAAGCACAAATAGTCAATGCCATGTTCGAAAGTTGTGAGACCACTTGAAAAACTCTTGTTTTGGACAGTGCGATCTAGGAAAAATATTGTCATGTATTGTGAAGCATATTTTTCTTATATGGTCGCATTTCATACATGCTCATTACATTGCACGCGTTGCTCTCTATAGTGAACGCCGATCTGTCGATCCCGGAGGCCGTGGGCGATCGTGAGGCGCCCCACCTTTCTGATCCAGGGCAGCAAGGCAAGCATCTATCATATTGCACCGTGTCTACTTGAAAATCTAATATGTTATCTACGCTTATGTATACATTGCATGTGTCGAGTACCGAGTTGGGTAGAACCTATGCCTATGCATTCTCCCATTTCGGTCACGTGTCATGTGTTATTCCATTGAAGCCTAGTGGTGTCGTCGCGGTCTAATTTTAGTTCGCTATGCTTAGTGGTACTTAGGCTTTCCGGTAGAAGTCGATGACAACGTCCACCGTTGTCGCGAGCCTAGGACTTATTACCTGTTCACATTTGTGGTTATGTTGATGATGTGTCGGTTTGGTGAGTGGTAAGTTGAGACGAGGTATGGGCGGTGTTAGGGGTGTCATCTGCTCACGAGGAGTCCTCAGGCAGTTCGGGGAGGGAACCCGGACACCGTAGACCGCTTGCACCGGTTAAGCACCGATCGTCGGTGTAGTCGGCTTTAGCACTTACCTTACTCACCACATGCTGATATAATGGTAGGCGAGCCGGTTACCTTCGCAGACGTGGTCATGTGGGCCTCGTCATAGACGGTGTGAGTCCGGTTTGAGTCCGGGCTTTTAGCGGTATTAGTTTGCTCGGGGAGTAGTTCTAATACCGCCGTGCCGAGCTATGATTGATCCACATGGTTGGGCCTGGTTGGGAAAGGTTGTCACGGGTACCCCCTTGTGTGCATCTTAGCGAGTGGCACAAGTCGTATGGTCCCTGTGTCGTGTGGGTCCAGGAGTATCCCCCTGCAGGGTGTATAATCAGTTCGAACTGCCGCGCTCTCGGTCATGAGCATCGCTATCGCTTATCTCCACCGAGCGACCATGTTTTGGTCGTAGAGTTTCGATGTGGGTTGTGGCATGGTTGGATTGGGGTGGTTTGGTCGGTATGTGGTTGGTGGTTTGGTGGGAATGGTTTGCTTTTATACACGCGTTGTTCATATATCTGTTTTGATCAGTTGGTTGGCAGGGTTTGAGTCGGTGGTTGGTTAAGTCAGTTGCTTACACCTAGAGTCTAGGTTGCTTACCGCTTAATGAACTTAAACATGTCTTAATCCTTGCTACAGCTTTGAATGCATGATCCTTAGAGTCGAGAATATATATACTCATACTGTGTAAGACTTGCTAGTACCTTCGTACTAAGGGGTGCTGCCCTTAAGTTGCTTTCAGGTTCGCAGGTTGGCGAGGAAGAGGCAGTGTTCGGCTACTTTGTGCCTGCCGATCAGGGTGGCGGGCAGGAGTAGCACCTTCTACTCCGAACTTCGGCGCTTTTGGTATGAAGCCTAAGGCGGCTCCATACTCTTTTGTTGTATAGGTTTATCTTCCGCTGCATAGTTGTTGTTGTTCCTCTTTTGTTGTAAATTGTGGAAGCAGTTGCATGTTTAAGTATTTTAATACAGCTTAATTACTTGCTCTCTATTAAACTGTGTTGTGATATTTGAGTTGGAAGGCATGTGTTCCGATCCTGGGCACAAAACACGTGCCGGGACTACCGGAATGGTATTCTGGTTAATCATCGAGGTTGTGATTATGAATAATGATCCTCCTGATGATTAATTAGAATACTATTTGGACGGTTCCTCACAGAACCGGTCACGATCCTTAAGCCACTTAGGTCTTAAGTAGGTTGAGCCGCCAAGCCATCAAGCCAAAGTCTCATCATAAGCTTCTCTTTTGATCAGTTGTCACCGTCTTCACCTTAGAGCTTGAGCTACCAAAGTAAGAATCTCCGCATCTCATACAAGAGTTTTGTCATCGTTCTACACCAAGTCAGAGGGTCAATAAGCTTAAGCCACCAAAGCTCAATATGTCGGCAAGTCACTAAGACTCCAAGGTACCAGCGTACCACTTGGTACAAGTTAGGATCCCTCTTTGATCCCCTCTCTAGGCAGCACTACCTAGCAACAACTCTCTCTAGGCCTATTAGCATTAATAACTTTTTAATCATGTGTTTAATTATCTTAGATGATCACTTTAGCACTTTGATAGTTTGGATGTCTTCTTAAGTGTCTATAAGCTTCCTTTAACTACAGCATACTCAAATGGTCGAGTGAGGAGTATTTATAGCTTCAACCTCATGAACTAGCTGTTGCTACAATGGCTATAACAAACAGTGAACATCGGATGATCCAGTATCAATAGCAATACAAACACTGAACCATTCGTTGTGTACAGCAGTACAAACTAGCCGTTGAAACTCCACTCAAACCTACTGTGAACACCAGATATTCTGGTCTAATATTGAACTCCATCATCAGACTATCCAGTGTGTAAACTTGAGCCAATCGAGCCACATCTTCTCCATTGTTCATTGTCTGGTATATATACTTCTAATCATCGGACTATACGGTGTATACAACCACACTACACTCGAATTTGCAATATCTCCTGAAAAAGACTCTTGTTAAGCCTCCGGTATTTACTCCTTTTCATCACCGGACTATCTGATGTGTATAACTCTTCTACTAAATCTCCTGAAAAATGCTCAGGTGTATACTCCTGATCACTAGAACATCCGATGAGTTCAAATCCATTCTTATGCAAATTTCACTTCTCCTATAAAACGCTCTGGTGTGCACATCACCTTAACACCAGACCATCTGATGTGTTCTACTGAAATACATCTTTTGAGTAAAAACACTCCGATATGTACAAAGACCTGAACACGAGACCATTCGGTGAGGTTATTTTCTTTGAAACTTTTCCAATTCAATCAATCTTTATCCCAGTTATGATGATTTCTTCATGTATTACATCCATAAGACTTACTAAAATATATATTTGATAAGTATATTAGTCATATCAACTATATCATCATTAATTACCAAAATTACATACATATATTAAAAAAAACCATGTTCACTATAGCGGCAGAATGCGGGAGCTCGGAGGGCGAGCTGCAACGACGATTGGCAGACGACATAGGCCAACTAGTGCCCGCTTGCACTAGGCATGCAGCAGCGGCCGACGTCGGCCAGGCGAGCGGAAGCTATCAACAATCCAACAAGGCACGCAAGTGATTTTTTCACCGTGAGTTGTGAAGAAATTTGAACTGTTGGTTATATCAATGAGAAGGAGATTTTTAGAAGCATTGATAATAATATAATCATAAAACACTTTCAAGTGATGAAAAATCAAATAATAGTATTTTCTCTATAGTGGTATGTTGCATTTTCTCTCTTGATATCTTTTAATATGTATGACTTTGAATTAAAAAATAATTATCATTACTACAGAATTGATCATAGATGGTGGTTTATCACTGTCAATTGTGCAAAAATCGGCAGTGAAAATGTATCACTGTCGGTTCTTAACCTCCTGCATCCGAACTATGATGGAGTAACTAAGAACTGACACTGATAGTCTATCCAGGCCTGGAAGTTTGAACGATTCTAGTTTCGGCTCGCCCTCACGTCCAGCTCCAGAGATTTTTCATGACAGCGAGCACCTCTGTCTTATCTCCTCCACCACGTGCGTCTCTGTCTCTCTTATCACCCCTTTGGCCTCTTTCTCCTCCTCCCCTCGCGAGATACACGTCGAGATCCAACAGGGATCCACTGTGGGATCCATCCATGGATCGAGCTGGGGCCGAACGACAGACGACGGTGCAGTGCGGACAACGAGCTGGGGCGTGGCATGTTATGTGGATACAACCTTCGTGCCACCGCATTTGGATATGTGTATCATCGAGCTAGGACCGGGAGCGGATGGCAGACAGCGGTGCGGTGCAGACAGCAAGCTAGGGGCGTAGCATGTTCTGTGGCGGCAGCTTTCGTGCCACCGCATCTGGATGTGCGTGTGTGGGACGTAGAGCTGGTGCGAGCGGCGGGGAGGGGGGTCCATGCAAGGCGGTGTGTTAGGCGAGGTCCACAACAGCGATCCAAGCTCCACAACGGCGAGCGACGTGGCAACAGGCTTGAGTTTTTTTTTTCTGGAAACAGCTTCACTGTCGGATTCACAATCGGTAGTAATAGTACTCGACTTTCACTATCGAAAGCAAAACTGGTAGTGAAGGCCGATTTACAACCGGCAGTGTTAGCTGGTTCTATAGTAGTATATGATTATATTTAATCCATTTGTCTCATGTTAACACTTATGAATGATCTCATTTTGATTTAATTATTGACTCCGGCACCGGTCCGATGTGCTTGAAAGCACCTAGTTACTTAGGCAGATGAGAAGAACTGAACAAGGCAAGAAGAGTACGTACTGAATCAAAGCGAGTTTTCATTTTTCCGGAGGAGAGAAAGCAATTGTGAAACCCGTTTACTTTTCATTTCGAAGACTGTCTTTTGTTAGTATTTTTTTCACATGCTGGATACCACCGAAACTATCATGAGCAAACCTTCCACCTCCTACTCTTCTCTCCGTCCCCAGAAGATCTACTAAACCTTTCCGAGAAATCGTCTTGAGCAGAAGGGGAATTGATAGGAAGTGGTTTGAATCAATAGGTGGCAAAATCCGACGACGTAGTTACTTAGCTTCGCGAGAATCAGAACGGATGCTTATATTGTAGGTTGATTTATGGACCAATGCAGGGTTCAGGGGATAAACCGACCAATTCATTATTTTATCTTACATTGTGATTTGTCGTTGTTGTATCCCCTTGGTTTTCGATTTGCTCCATGTAACAGACCCAAGGAGGGAGAAGGGGGAGCCGAGGATAGGAGAAGATTCTATAAGGTTCGAGAGGTAGAATTGAGGAGGGAGGGAGGAGGCCATGTTCAGTATCACCAATCGTTTACAGAGTTGAAGCTTGTCTCTCGCTCACGCTACAAGGCTAGATAGCCGATCACCCATTAGACTATGTCCAAGAGATTTTCGTCGCGAGCGAAATTCCTATCGTGAAGGAATTTTCGTTCCCTTCAGCGCTCCAACGGTTTCCCTTCACGGTTCTCGTCACAAAGGGATTCCAAGGTCATTCCCTTCAGGACAGGATTCTCTTTCTTTCCCTTCGTGATTCCCCTCGAAGGAAAGCTGTTGAAGATGAGAGAAAATAAAGAGAATATGAACGAATAAGGAAACAAAATAAAGGGAATATGGTTGAAGATGGTCTTACAGCCGGGTCCCACTTCGCGCCTTCCCAGCGGGATGCAGAGCAGTGGTGCAGGAGGCAAGGTTCAAAATCGGACCCAGGTGGTTACCGAAAAATCATGGTTACCATGATAACTGTTCGAAATTCGGCAAGAATTCGCTTAAAATTCACTCGGTTAAATTTGAAATTCGGACAAAAAAATCGCCAGATTCACCGTTCGATAACTGGTCGAATTGGACTGGTTACCAAACTTTTGCGATAAACCGAATGGTTTTTTGATAACAGTAGGCTCGATAACCGAGCGATTTTGATCGAAAACCGAGCGATTTGAAGCGATAACCGATCAGTTTAGTTGCATTTCTATGATTTATAGGAAAATCACAAAAAAATCAGAAAAAATCACAAACAAATCGAAACAAATATGGCATGAGATTTGCTATGTTTTGTTTAATCAGAAAAATTTTTGGCACGACATTTGCTATATTTTGGATATTTTTAAGGAAATAAATAGATACTAATAGCAATATGAGTATGACCATATAATTGTTTTTATCGAATATATGCATATATTACTTATGTAGCACCTCAAATTAATAACTATGTCCAATTGTCCATACAAATAAATACTAATAGAAATACGAGTATGACCATACAATTGTTTCATCGAATATATGCATACATTACATATGTAGCACCTCAAATTAATAAATATATTGAATTGTCAATACAAAAGCTAAAAACACAATCACATACTATCCATCAGTACTTACCAAAGTGATAGTCAATGTTTAAAATGTAGTTTGCATAGTATCCACACCACGTGCAACCTATGAGATGAAAAAAAATTAGTATAATACTATGGTATGAAAATAAAGTAGTTGCAGAAAGTAAATTATCATCGCTTTCAGAGCACCGGCTTAGGGGGCGATTAAATTTAGTTGTATTGTACTCCTTGATGGACATGAGCATTATCTGTCGTGTAGATAGCAACTCTGTCTTAAACTCTGTCCAAGTTTGCCCCGTCTATGCAGAAGTGGTTGACTACTATCCTTGCAATATAGCATAAAACTCAGGGTCTTGCCACTCATAGACCAACTGAATAGGAGGCTCTGACTGAGCATCTGAGACAGGATAGTGGTATGGATACGATCCAGAACTACTCTACATACCATAGTTGTTGGAATAGCTCCCACTATCTTGTGGTCCGTCATGGACATCCTGTATGACATGCCTTTGTGAGGATGGGGCACCGTTGTCCTGATCCTATGTGGTATGCAAAAACTGACTCTCACTAGTGAATTGCATGGGAGCAACGACAGAGGATGGGCGTAGAGGAACACCGCCTCCCTGACCGTCATCGTCAGGGCCATCTGTTTTTGAGCTGCTGTCATTCAACTCTTGGTAAGTTGGGCCCGGGTTACTATCCATGCTCTCATCGCTTTGTATTTGTCTTTTGCCCTTACCCTTAATCTCCTTGCTCTTCTTTGGATACGCCACTTGTTTCTTTCTCTTTCCCGTGTGTGTCACCTACCACTTTAGCAGCTCATCGTTGCAAATCTTGTGGGTTCACTGTGTCTGTCACTATGTAAGTTGGCAGGGGTATGTCCCTATCTGTGTCCTCCTCATCAAGCTCTGGGGTAGCATTTGATCTACCGGTCTCCATCCAGTCCCAGAGCGGATTATTCTACTCATTCAATGTGAGCTCCATAAGCCACTGAAATGGATCATCATCAACAGTCGACTTGATGCCTACATCCAAATTATTCTGTATTCTCATGTTGTAGTTGACATATACCAACTTATGGAGCTTCTTGTAGCTTAAGAAGTTGTGAAATTTTGTGTGGATAAATGCAAATGTACTTCAGTTCCTCTCACACCCACTAGATGAAGCGCACTAAGACACTTGGTGCTTGGCAAGCATCGTTAGTGTAGGTGTAGATGAACCAAACATAGGCCACCATTGCGTTGCAAGTAGGTAAGGTGATATAACGTTTAGAAAAGTAGATAAAGTGATGCAACAGTTAGATATGTCAACGCAATTCATACCAGGTTTAGTCCTGCCATCACAAGCCATCCGTAAAGCGAGCGGACCAGCGAACGACAGAGACTTTGTCCGATATATTTCAACCTCATTATGTGCTTCCGCGATAGTACTAACATCATTCATCCTCTCGAATGCCTCCTAGAGATCTTCGAACAAGTTTGGACCCGTGCCATATGCGTAGTGCGTGCGGGGGTTCAATGCGGCCGCTGTAAGTTGATGATCAAAGCATTAGTACTATAAGTATTAGAACCATAAGTATTAGTACAATAAGTATGCAAGTGGTAAGAGTGTATCACCGGCATTCATGTAGGTCTTATTCGCTAGATTATGCATTTTGCGATCGACAATTACCATGTACTTTTCAAAGGAATCCATATCATTGTGATACAACGAATCGTACTCCTGCTTTACAACAGTGTATCTCAGGAGCACCTCACTCAATGTTGGCACCTTGCCTTGATCAGCAAATCGGAGGAAGGCATACAATGGCTGAACGGAATCGACAACCATTTTAATATTATCCCTGGATAGGCAACTATGTGCATATCTCCCAATATCAAAACTAATGTAGCAAGACTGCTGGAGCTCATTAGATGCCATCCATTGCATGAACCTATCTTTTTGGCTTAGAAAGCTTTCAAGAAATAGATAGTTTGTGCCAAATCTTGTGGCATTCCACCTCACCAACTCTCCACCAATCGCGGTTTTCATCATATCATGTAGCTTTGAATGATTGTACAAACATCGCAATATGGACCTTGCACTTTGAATGATAATTTCGTGTTCTCTAAATTCACCAACTGATTTCAACATTAAATTTATCGTATGCGTCACGCAAGCCTGCCATGTGATAGCAGGATATTCCCTTCTGAGAACCTAAAATGCCTTCTTATAGTTGGACCTGTTATCAGTCACGATCTGCACAATACTTTGTGGCCCTAAATCATTAACCACTGCTCTTATCTCCTGCATAAACGAATCAGCTAAATAAATATGCAACAATTGCAATACTATGTTACCAACTTAGCAAAACAATGTACCTCTTTCAAATACTTTGCATCTTGATTGTAGCCAGTTGCATCTATGGACTTGTGAAAAAACATCCGACCATTGAAATATATAAGGAAATTAATAATACTCATGTGTGTCGGTCCAGTCCAAGAATCACATATGATGGTCACACCATAATCTGGCCATTCTAGCTTCCACTTATCAAATATCTTCTTCAATGCACTCTTGTTCTCATCCAGGTACTTACCATCTATATCCCTGCTAGTTGGAGATGGTACACCCTCGCCTGTTATAGAACATATGGTCATAAGTCAAAAAGAAAGAAAAATATGTCAAAAAGAAAGAAATACGACAACAATAAATTCATTACAAACTTAATCACTCACCTATTTTGGTGTTTCTTTCACTGCGGCAATAAAGAATGTGTCGTCCGGCCTTCTACTAGGAATACCTGAAGTGTGGAAATATTTGGATCATGCCAAACCAATAGCTTTCTTCGCTTTCTTTCCCTTCGCACTCCATGACCCGGTGTCAATCCTCTGCTGCACAGGGGCTTTTGCTACAGCAACATTGTAATATCTGGCACTTGGTGGTGGCTCCCTAGTTGAAGATACCCTGCTAAGCATCCTCTTTAACACATTGCCTCCTCTGTCACTTCCACTGTCACCTCCATGCTCGTAGGACTCACCTGCCCTCCTCCCTAGACTGAGCCCTGACACGTTGCACCAGTTCCTCTTCTGTCTCCTCATTATCGCTTATCAAATCTACCTGAACTCTTGCTGACTCTTGCCTCCGAAACCTCTCCTCAGCCTTTCCCTTTCTCTTATCTCTTGCCTTATCCAGCTCACGTCTGAAATAATCACGCACATCTGGAGGCACCCTATCACAATGTATAACATTCGATCGCCCTGCCCAAATGTTCTTTCAACCTTGTGGCATCACTGCCTTTCTTTTCTTCATTGCAGTAATTGCACCTAAACCCCAGAGCCAAATTAACCCCGTGCTGCCACACCACATCTCTATTTGCCATCAGTTACTCCAAAACAACATATATCATCCTATTAGCACTCCACAAAGTCCAACATCGAGAAAACATTGAACAAAACTAACTACTAGGTGCTGACCAACGCTTTCGGACACTAACTAACCCTAACAAGTAACAACTTAAACACGGACCATAACGGCATAACCGATACTAACTAGTTTGTATTGTCTTTGATGGAAGTAGAAAGCTCAATGGTTAACCTACTAATAATTATGTTCATGCATGTTAAATTGATAAACATGTGCTATCATGTTGCTAGTCATGCATAAATGTCTCAAGAAACAATTAACTTGACCAATGTTAACAACCCTTGCCAGTACAAGGTAACAACCGTGTGCATCGGGCTAAAAACCGACGCAATAGGGTCAATAATTGAGTGAATCAACCACTAAATCATCCTAATTGACCATACAACAAACTGCCAACCTTCTAAGAATGATTACCGAACGAATTACATGAAAAATCGCTAGTATACAACGGTTACCAAACGAAGAGATTCAAAAATCACTCGGTGTTAGGCGCTCCGTGCTGCTATTCAAAGGCAGACGGTAACCTCTCAAATGCGGTTGGTTATCGACGCTAATCTCTCGATAACCGAAGCTTCAACGCCGGATTTCCATAGCACTATTGCAGATCTGGCTGGCCGGGTGACGAATCTTCGTTTTTGTTGTGGGCAAACATGAGAAGAAAGTGAGCTGTGCACTGACGCGAGCTGAACGCCGACTTCCCTTATCCATTTGAGCTAGGCCAAAATGGGCTTATTGCACTGTGCATTCGGCCTGTTTCGGCCTTTTATTCATTTTCAGCCTTTTTACGAACTTCCAATCTTTGAGCAGATATTTGGTGATGCAAACAACATTGTTTTTTGAAAATTCTTTTCATAGATAGTCTTATAATTACCTCTAGTTTTTTATGGAATTTTTTCTAATTTTTTTTAATTTTTTCAAAAATAATTTGAATTTTTTTTAATTCAAATTCGGTTACCGAACGTATTATGAAACCGAGCCGGACCAGTAAGGTCGATTACCACGGATTTCGAGCGGTAACTGACGTATTTTTGAGCTCTAGCAGGAGGTCGTGACACTCTGTCACTCTTCTCTCGTCCTTGTATTATGCGTTTGTGCTTCCATTAATCTGCTTCCAGAGCACGAGTAGATCTTCAAGGAGGTGCGAGGGGTTTAAGCCCCTCTACTATCTGGCACTCCCCTGTAGCCCTAAACTTACTCTTCATTTTTTGCAAGAGAAAAAAATTAAGAAGAAAATGAGGTAGAAAAGGAGAACGAAAATCAACCTCTCTCTACTTCGTCGCATCCACTACTGCTCCAGAGATATCTAAATCATATGTCTAACTAATCTCGATCAATTTGTACAACTCATGACCTATTCTCACGACGATAGTTATATTAAGTAGGCCCCCCACCTCACTGCCATGAACACACTTACACACATATGGAGGTCCGGTATGAATCCATGGCCTCATAATGCGTAAATTATCAAAGTTTTAAGCCCATCTGCTTGGTTGCTTGAAAGTTGGTACCATTTAAGCTAAATTAAGGTTATCTTCAATCATTTTTTTAATTTCATTCTTTTTCTGATTTCACTCCTCATTTACAATCCTTTTATTTTTTCTTATCTTCAATAATTTCCTTTCAAAATGATCCGTAAAGGTAAAAAAAAAAGAGTTCTAAGATGAAGAAAATAACTTTATAAATCCATTCATAAAGAGAACTGTGAAGAGAAATTGTTACAACACTAAAAAAATAAAAATTTCTTCGTAAAAGAAACACGACTGGCGAAGGAAATCTGTGAGAGATGGTAGAAACCGTTGTGACCAAATTAATTTGTTCTTTTCTCTGAAATTGCTACGTTCATACCCGGCAGAAATTCCTTCGCAAAAAAAAGGCAGAAATTGGCGTGCGGCAGTACGAGCGTACTACTTGGACCTTTTTGGCACGGATATCTAGCGCGCGCTGATTGGGCGGCGGATGAGGCACCTGTGTGAGCCACACCGCGCCTCCCCACGCCGCACAGCCTTCTCTTAGGCCACGCGCTCACGGGCTCGCTCTCAGTCGCATCCCGCCGGCCGGCCACCTCCTCGCTCTTGCCATTGCCCATGGCAGCGGCGGCATCGCCGGCGGTGTGCGCGCGGGCGTCGGCGTCCGGCTCCCGCGCGGGCCGCCTCGCTATCCGCGCCGCCGCCCTCCCGGTGGACGGCCGCGGTGACGGCGCCGCCGCCTACAAGGAGCTCGGTGGGTTGTCGCAGCTTTAAGTACATACACATGATAATACATCCCTGTAGGCTCCGTTGGAAATGGCATCTCTGTTCGAAATCTTGTGATACCCATTGTCGATGTACGAAAGTGGATCTTTTGGTGACTGAATAAAGGAAAAAAGGGAAGCAAATGCGCCCATTTGTTGGGTAAATAGCCGACATTTGCGGGTGCGAATCATTTGTATCACCAAAAGTTGAAATACTGTTAAAACGAAGCTTAGTTGACAGACAAGTTTATGGTTTTGGGTCGTTCCTTCCTTTTCCTGATAAAGAGCAGTCCTCAATGTACAGTTCAGTTTCAGTGAAATTTACAGCCTGCGTTAACCATATGAATAATTAGGTACTTTGTATTCTTTCATTGTTTCAGAATTCAAGTATTTTGGGCATTCAGTTCAGAAACATGTTCATGCTAAAAAACTTGAAATTTAAATCCAAAATATTCTTTTGAAATCAAAGTTCAGACGCAGTGATAATACTACATTGAGCCAAAGCACACTACCTGGACAAACTGCAAGCATGAACCCCAAAATCTAAAAGCGCTGCAAAGCTGATAGACTGATCGTTGTTGTTTGTTTGTTATTTTAAGGTTTGTATTCCTTGAAAAAGAGGATTGAGGATGCAGTCGTCCGGGTTGAAAATACTGCATCCAGCGCGCTGGAGTTGGAGGAAGCTCGGAGAATCAAACAGGAAGAAGTATTGCGGAGGCGTAACCTGTGGGATAATCCAGCTAAGTCACATGAGACACTCTCTGCTCTGGCGGATGCCATCCGGGTGGTCGACCATCTCAAAGACCTTTGCTATAAGGTGGCTTTTCATGTAATTTCAGTTCAACGAACAATTTTTTGTCTCAACAACCAAGATTTGAACAAACAAAATATGCTTTCTGTAGTGTAATAGTTCATGCATATGGACAATGTTTGGGAAGATGGACTAAACTTCTTTCCCTTCACTAAGCTCTCCAAATTTAGAACTTCTCATATTTTGGTATTGAATTTGTGCAAAAGAATCTCCAAATTGAAATTTGCATTTCTGGTTTTCTAGCTCGTGAACATTAGATATATTGCGCAGGCTGAAGAGGCTAAATTGATCACTCAACTAGCGGAGATGGATGTCATAAATGCTGAACTATTCAAGCAAGCGTACAAAGCTTCTATAGATGCTAATGAGTATCTAGATCGTTACCAGATGTACAAGCTTCTTAAGGGTCCGTATGATATGGAGGGAGCTTGTATTATTGTCACTGCAGTGTCAGAGGGTGTTGCTTCTGAGGTAAGTTAGTTGTGATTACATTGTATAACTTCACCTGACTTTTACATAATCTTAGTATCTTACCGTCCTTTTTGTTTTCATGAATTTGTCTTTAATTGAAATTCTGCTATCAAGTGAATGGAAGAAATGATACCAATGGGTAGTCAGCTCAGTTCTATTTATTTCTTCCAAATATGTCAAATAGCCGATATAATGTAGTACACAGAAGCTCGTGTTTTTTGATATAATGTAGTCGTTCCAACCTTTTGAAATTTTGATATTTTTCTATTGCAGCTATGGGCAGAGAAGCTCTTTGGTATGTATACAAGTTGGGCACGGAAGCAAGGTTACAAGGTTGGACTGACTGAGAAGATTGCATCAACAAGTGGTCATGTCCAGTCTGCAGCGATGGAGATTGAATCAGAGTACATGTTTGGCACCCTTTCTGGAGAAAAAGGAATGCATCGGATGATCTACTCTTCCCTTGAAAACTCTGGCACTTATCAGGTGATTGTGTTTTCTGGCACTTGAGAACGCTCATAGCACGGCGGTAGGTCCTTCAGTTGTGAGGCAACCGACCAGTTCTCGCAAAAAAAGATCTCTCGCTGTGTGTTGTTTTCATTATGGTCCTAGGCGGCCGTAAAGTCGCTTTCGGTGGTTCCCCTAGGTTGCCGGCCTTCGGGGTTTTTTCTCAACCTATAGCTGACAATGCCTTTGGGATGTCCCTCCCCTAAGGTCGAGTTTTTTTTTTCTGTTGTTATTTATTAATTTTACCATAATGCATGAGAAAGTGTTGAGTGTCAAGTTTTGATTACTATACGTGACAAACTTTCTAATGCAATTTCACATAGTACTTTAGCTGCTCAACAGGATATTTCATGCTATAAATTACTCAAGCTATGACAAATAATGCTTCAGTCACACAATTTCTGAATTATTTCAGTAGAGTTGACTAATGTTCATAGACTGACCAAACATGAATGAAACTAATTAAGTTTGAGACTGACCATATAAAATTTTGTTGGCTACTCTCAAAGAGGCCCCCAGAGGAAGTCACAAGTCATTATATGAGGTTCGACCAAAGTTGTGATATTCCAAGTAAATACCTTTGAAAAAATATCTTAGTAATTTCTGCAGCACTTTCTAAAACAGTCACACCCAACATGCTGGTGTAAGTGGTAACATTAAGTAACATGCTATGAATTCTGATTTTTTTTTAACACTGGGTTTAAAGAGTAGATTGCGTGGTAACACTTTCTGACTTGGTATTTCAATGCTGAACCTCCAAATTTAAGTTTTAACTCTTCTTTTTGCCTCTTAATTTTGATGAAAATCTAGATTCTAGATTGTGTGCACAATTCTATCATTATCTTTTTCCATACGCTGCTTTATATCAGAATGGTTAACCCAAAATTTACCAAAGCTTGCAGGCCTTATCAGCTAGAGTCGACATAATTCCCCTGTTCTTGGATAGACCAGTTAATCTTCACTTGGATGACGATGATATAGAGATTTCTCCCTCACCTTGTGAATATAAGAAGCGAGATAGCAAAAATGGAGCTGCTGTTAGGGTTCAACACATACCAAGTGGAGTCACTGCTGAAAGTTCAGGTACGGAACAAATGCCTATTGCTTATGCAAATGTGAATTTGCATGTTCTCGGAAAAAAACAATTTGCATGCAATTGTGGTTGGAATTTAACAAGGTGGTCTTTCAATAGGTGAGAGAAGCTACTTTTCAAACAAGCTAAAAGCCACGAGTAGGTTGAAAGCAAAGCTCCTTTTAATAGCTAGAGAACTGAGAGTATCGGAAACGAAGTTGATCAACAAACAGGCTATAGAGGATAAGTGCAACCGTGAAACACGAAGATACACATTTGGTCCACAGAAATTGGTCCATGATCTCAACACAGGCACCCAATTATCAGACCTGAACTCGGTCCTCGAAGGCGATATCGAACCGTTCATCAGGGGCCGTATTATCGCCAGACAATGATGGTACACCAAGGTCTCAACAACTGATTGATCTGTTCTCATTGTGACCCTGTACATTTTATTTCTTTTCTGTTACAAACCACACGACATTAAAATATAACCTTTGTAAAATATATCACATATCAAGCCAGAAGGCATGACACCAGGTATACAAAGCATCAAGTTCTTTGCACCATCTGCTTCATTACATCAAGACTCAAGTTCATTCACTCCTGATTTGTTGTCAATACCCCTCGCGTCGTCTCGCCAGGGGCGATACGGGGGTGACCAAACCTCCTCCCCAGCCTTGTTACCTCACCTGGCTTAGCTGGCGGTGGTGGCGGTGTCAAAGGCATCTCCTGTGGACCCCCCCTCCTTGATCTACGGTGGTCATGAACGGAGGTTGAAGTGGCAGCAGGTGGATTGATGCAGTGGTGGTGTATCCTATACCATGGCCGCCAGCTCCATTGCGGTGTTCTTTCCTCCATGTGCGTTGCCTTCTTGATCTGCATGGTGGCCAGGTTTGGCATGTCGGTAGCCTGACGCTCGTGGCCGGTGTACGACAACTTACACCGCCCATGTCTTTGGTGACCACATGGGTGCCTACATGCTTCTCGCAGCCACCGCGTCATGGGTTCAAAGGCGGTGACGGGTGTGATAGGTGGTACAGGGGCTTCACGCTAAAGCCTTGCGACAGTGATGCTCTTGGACGTCATTCCCCTCCTTGTAGGTGTAACTATGGTGCCCCTGCTTCCCCTTACCCTTAATGGGTTCTCCAGGTGAAAACTCAGATCTTATGTCAGATCAGGCGATGACGGTGTCTTGACGTCGTGTCCTGCATGGAGGCATCTCTTTGGAGTTCATGCTCGCTCTATTGGAGCTCTCTTAGAGAGAAGATGCTTAACTGAATCTCAAGGGTTTGCCGATCAGGTTGTTGGTTGTGCTGGGTGGTCGTCCATCACTATTCGATGGTGGCAGTTGGTTGTGTGCATCTTTAGGGGCAGTGATTGACTAGTCGCCTCAGACTTTGCTATGTTGTGGATGCTTGTGAGCTGCTTTAGCTGCCCCTGCTGGTCGCCTCCTATTTGTGATAGGACGTTGGTTGGAGGGGAGTCTTCGAGATCCTCTCAATCCATGGTGTAAGGCCATATGTGGTGCATCAAACCAGCATTTCTGTTCTAGAGTGTATGGTGGTTTTGAGCTATGGATCTGGGTTTGAGACTCAGTGTTGCTTTATGCACACCTAGTTTTAGTTTTTTCTTCTTTCTTTCTTTTTCCTTTTCTTTTATAATGGCTCAGTGCATCAACATTTTGTGGGATTTAGAGGCCATAAGTATTTTATCTCGAAATAAAACTTCCTTAACATTAAAAAAAATTATTCATGACTGTAGAAAGATGAATATACTACATAATTATGGATGTTGGGTGATTTGTATCAAGCCTCGCGAGCGGTTTATATAAAATACATAAGATGCAATCATGTTAGAGAGATTACATAATCAATTCTAACTAATCATATCCTACTATAACAGTCAGACTCTTATCGTATAATCTAACACTGATGCAATGAATAATCATCTTGCCTTTGTCAAGCTTGAGCGTGAAGCCGCAGTGTGCCAGTGCTTATCCTGCAGCGGCCTCAGCCGCTCAGTGAAATGCCAAGCACCATCATGCTGTAGTCCTAGAAGTCGATCTTCGCCGGCGCAAGCAAGTGCTGGGGGATGTGGGTGCATTGCTAACTGTCGCCGGTCTCAATGTGCGACAACAACAGCTGGTCATATAGCATGACGACATCCCTTGGAGGAGTGCTTCTTCTTGCTGTGGTCGTGGTCACTATACTTCTTGTTGAGCTTGAGGTAAGAAACCTTTAAGTGTTTAGCTTCACATCAGTACACCACTGAATGTTGGATAAACACACACTTTTTGATTTAATTTCATTTCTAAATAAATCATGAATAGAAACTAATAAAATAACATCATGATGTAGCAACAGTACAATGTAGACATGTTTGTAACAAAACTACACATGTAACTCTCGAATGTACTCAGGAACATCGAAATGCTTCTCAGCATGACAAAGATGATTAAGTAAATATTGATAATAGTGTACGTACTTATTGGCAGCGAGCGACGCAAAAGCCCCCGTGATGACGATACAGAAGGCGACAAAGAACATGAAGCATATCACGAGCAGCCGATGGCAACGAGAAAGTAGATCATGAGCAGTCGTGGGAGCGCCTCCTGAAAACCTTATTCGCCCTCTCCCAGTTCAGGATCACAAGGATGACGGGTTCCGGAGACCTACTCTCGATCGCCGGTGCACGTCGACGCAACAGGATGGAGTAGTCTACATGTGGTGGCACAATAGAGATGGGGCAAAATCCTAAATCACATGGAAAAGGGAGGTAACCCTAAACCGTGGACCTTTTTCCCATGCAGCTAGCAAACCTGCCCGTGCCATGGTTTGGCCCAGCCCAGTGAAGCAAGCGAACACGCATGTGTGGTCTTCTAATCATCTCATCCACATGTAGATGGAGGACACAACTTCTTTTAAGTTGGACTCTCTCTCTACTTCTAGTAGCAATGTGAGACTAAACCCACTACCTTTTTTTTCTTAATGGGCCTTTGGGATTTATTGGGAATTGTTCTCAAAATAAAAGGGACCAAGCTCATATATTTTAACAACCCCCACCAGATCTTAAAGTCTTATAGAGATTTGCATGTTCCTAATACTATTTGATGCACCAATGTTTCAAAGGAGATCTCTTAGGGTTGAACATCCACTTAGAGCTTTAAGCTACACTCATTCATAACTTGGAAAATGGACTATGCTTTGAATATCAAGTTCTGTGCAAACAAGTTCACATAAAGTCATAACTTACACTTGTCTACCAGTATGCTACCCCTCGGATGGAATATATAAGTCGTACTACTTGGCCTCTTCATAAGCTATTAGAGATTACCCAAGTCTCACAGACTGCAACCAACAATTAGGCTCATATAGGTGTGTTCTTTCAAGAATATTTTGTATGACACATCTTTGCTAATTGAAGCCAATAGGATACATTAAGGCAATATCCAACCTATCTTACAGATTTTGAGAGTATTGCATGTTCACTGGAGTGGGTTGTCTAGTACTCTCTTTTAGTTAACTAATAGTTTGTTCTTCTCAAATCTTTATTCATGGGATCTCCAATCACATATGTTGGGTTACCATTATAGTATAACTCATATGTGTCTTATACACATCTCTTTCGATGCATTATCTATCACATTTCATGATAATCCCTTTGTAAAGAGATATGCTAGGTTTTTAGCTGTATAGATATAATCCAAGGCTACCACTCCGGAATTTCTCAATTTCTTGACAAATTTCAATCGTCTCTTTACATGTCTTGAGGATTTCATATTTTCCTTAGAACTGTTCACTTTGATAATTATAGTTCATAAGGATAGCCGGTATCGGTTTTTTAACCAATGGCAAATCCATCAAGAGCTCACACAACCATTCTGCTTCAACAGTGGCCGTATCTAGTGTTGTGAGTTCTACTTTCATAGTTGATCTCGTCAATATAGTCTATATGCAAGACCTCTATGAAATAGTAACACTGTCAAGAGTGAATATATATCCATTTGTAGCCTTAATCTCATTAGCATCAGATATCCAGTTTGAATCACTATAACCCTCCAGTACTGATGGGTACCTAGTATAGTGAAGTGTATAATTCATAGTATCTAGCAAGTAGCACATGACTCAGTCAAGCATACACCAATGACAATCACACACGTTAGAAATAAACTGGCTCAATTTTCTTACAACAAATAAGATATCAGACCTTGTAGAACTAGCTAAGTACATCAATGGTCCAATAATCTAAGAGTACCTCAGTTGATCCCTAGCAATCCTTTTATTCTTTCAAAGTATTAAGTTAGGATCACAAGGTGTTGGAGATGTCTTGCTATCCATGTTGGTTCAAGAGCTTTTCCATATAATGAGATTGCAAAAGTGTAATCTCATTCTCACCATTGATTAACTTGATGTTTAAAATTACATAAGCCTCTCCCAAACTCTCCAAATCTTTCATATCAAAATTTTTAGACAAATATTACTTGACATTTTTAACCACGTTAAGATTTGTCTCAAAAATTAGTATGTAATCAACATGCAAGCACAAAATAACTCTCTTAACCCCACCATGGTGATAATAGACACATCTATCAGCTTAATTAACCACAAAGCCCACATATGTTAAAGTTCTATCGAAATTCTCATGCCATTGCTTGGGAGCTTGTATAAGACCATACAAAGATTTAAATAACTTACATATCTTGTCCCCATGACCTTCTACAACAAACCTTTTAAGTTGTTCCATATAAATTTCATCATAAAACTCTATATTAAAGGAAATCTGTCTTAACATCCATTTAATAAACGAGAAGACCATGTGAGGCACCTAAGTAAAGTGGAACTCTTATGATGGTTAGTCTAGCGATAGGTTAATAAGTATCAAAGAAATTTTTTCCTTCTTTTGGATATAACCATTGGCCACAAGCCGAGTCTTGTACTACCTCTGTTCTGAAATAGATGTTGTCCTAGAATACGTGCAGTCAAACTTTAGAAACTTTGGCCATAAATATACACCAAACTATTATGATTTGGTACATGAAAATGATAGTAATGAATTTATCATGAAAAATACTTTAACATCATCTAATTTTTATCAACTTTTATCAAGAGGTAGTTATCAAAAGTAATAATCAAACGTGCTTATTGGAGACCATATCGATGTCCTAAACGACAAGTAAAAGAGAATAGAGGTAGTACTTTTTTATAGTACCATCAAGCCTAAATTTCCTTTTGAACACCCATTTGCAACCCACAGGTTTGCAACCATAAGGTCGTTCTGTGACTTCCCAGGTCCCATTGGCGAGAATGGAATGCATTTTTCTATGGATTGCCTCATTCCAATAGTCTGCATCTGGAGATGCATATGCTTCTGAAATAGACTTAGGTATATCATCCATAAGGTACATAGTAAAATCATCGCCAAATGATATTGTTGTCCTTTGTTTCTTACGCCTTCTTGAAGCCTCACTGTCATCCTCCTCAAGAACTTGCTGATGTGTTTATTCAAAATATTAAAGTGGTGTGATATGTTCAGGAATTATCTCAGAAGTTTGACTAGCAGTGCTACGCATATCCTTCATAGGAACCATACTCTGAAAGAAAAGTAACATCTCGAGACTAGCATGTCAGGTACATTAGATTTAACTACTAAAAATCTATAGCAATGCTACAATGAGCATATTCTCAAAAGACGCAATCTACAATCTTAGGTCCCAACTTGCACTTTTTAGTTATTGGTACATTTACTTTTGTCAAGTGCCCCCAAGTGTGGAAATAGAAAAGTGATGGTTTTCTCCTCTCACATTGTTCATACAGGGTTTTCTCCTTATTCTTCACAGTCTTTACCAATAAAAAGTTCATGCTTTGATACACTTACTTTATTAGATTCAAAAACCACCTTAAACCCATCTCTATAGAGAAGATAATTGCTAACTAGATTCTTGTTTATTGAAGGGACATGCTGCAAGTTCTTCAACTGCACGATCTTTCCCAAAGTAAACTTCATATCTACTGTGATAATACCATGAATAGAAGCATGTGATTCAGTTTCCATTAGGATGAAAGAATCACGAGCGTCATGTTAAGAAGAGTACATTGAAATATCAGCACACACATGTATATTAGTCCTAGTATCAATTCACCAACTGGTAGACTAGCTCACTGAAAGATCAGCAGGTAAATTACCATACCTCGTAGCTCTATCTCTAGTGTTATCAATGGTCACGTTGACATACTTTGAGTTCTGTTCTTGATAATTTTTTTCCCTTTGCGGTATTAATATTTTTTAGCTCAATGTCCAACCTTGCCGCACACAAAGCAAGGTTTATCATTTGTGTTCATCTTCTTCTTAAATTTGGTGGTTTGTTTGATCTTACCATTTTCCCCTTTAAACTTACCGTTAGAGGACTCTTGAACCACAATAGTGCTAGATTGTCCCTCACCTCCTTTGGCATGTGTAGGGATCGGTGACGTCCTAAGGGGGAGGGGAGATGAATTAAGACACCTAAAACCAATCGACTCTAAAACTTCACAAGACAAACCTATATCAATTTCTATGTAAATGTGTTCTAGGTTCATCTAGTGTATCTACTCTACTGTTCAAAAAGGTTTACAAGCTATAGCCAATCCTAGCAAACTATTCTATGAATGTAAACAAGCAAAGGTAGATTGTAAGTATGTAAATACGGAAACGTAAAGAAGGTAAAGAGAGCAAACTCGGCACATGAAATTTTTATTATGTGGTATCAATGGCATAAATGCCACCCCTACTTCACGTTGGAGCAGCCACCTAGGCTATAGCTCCCAGACGACACCCAGACATGGCCCTTGAGCTATCTAGGCCTCAAGTAGGTTGAGCCACCAAGCCATCAAGGCAAGGTCTCACCACAAGTCTATATTCCGGTCCCCAAACAAGCGTCTTGTCACCACTCCACACCAAGTCAAAGGGTCAACAAGCATGAGCCACTAAGGCTCACGGTATCGGCAAATCACCAAGACTCTAATATGTTAACGTACCACTTGGTACAATATAAGATCACTTCTTGATCCCCTCTCTAGGCAGCAACACCTAGCAACAACACTCTCTAGGCCTAATAGCACTAATCACTCCTTTAATCTTGTGCTAATTACCTTGGATGATTGTTTTTAGCACTTTGGTGGCTTGGATGTCTTCTCAAGTGTATATGAGCTTCTCTGGACTACAACACACTCAAATGACGAGTGGGGGTATTTATAGCCTCAAACCCATGAACTAGCCGTTGCCCCAACGGTCACATTTTTCATAAATGCTGGATGTTCTGGTGTGCACCACTTCTAGACACTGGACCATCCGGTGTGTATCCTCCACTCACAGCCTCTATTGCCAGCTATCACTAGCCATTAAAGCTCTTTGAATTTCTCAAGTGAAGC
This sequence comes from Phragmites australis, assembly GCF_958298935.1. Taxonomy (NCBI): domain Eukaryota; kingdom Viridiplantae; phylum Streptophyta; class Magnoliopsida; order Poales; family Poaceae; genus Phragmites; species Phragmites australis. The sequence goes on from NC_084929.1 coordinate 21,491,507, forward strand.
CTCCTCAGTATGCGTCGGACCATCTGGCGTGTAGAATTCCTTTCTCCCCTGAGCCGAGAGAAAATCTTCTAGAAAATACTCCATTGAAGCCTCTAGTGTATACATCGGACCAACCAACGTGTTCAAATTGCTTTTGCCACTGAGAACCACCACTCCTAAAAAATGCTCCAGCGTAGCCAACTCCTCATACAAGACATTCTTCTAACAATTGCACATCTTCTGTAAAATGCACCGGCATTGTCATGTTCCAACACGTTAATTACGTAATTAAGCATGCATAATCATCATGATGTTATGTTTATACGTATTTGGTTGTTAAATTAAGTTAAATATGTTTCAAAAGCACTTGGAGATAGTTGAGAAGTCTATAGGAAAACCCTAAATACCTTGGAGATGAAGAAGAATAGAAATTTGGGAATAGAATTAAGTTTTCAGCACAAAATCACTCTCGCAGTCTGACCGGCGTCTCTTGTGGTGTAACCAGGGTCTCCCGCGGTCTGACTGCCAGAAGCACAGAGGCTCACTTAAGTGGATCGATCAGTCTCCCTCTCTCTCTCTCTCTCTCTCTCTCTCTCTCTCTCTCTCTCTCTCTCTCTCTCTCTCTCTCATTTTCCCTCTCATTTTCCCTCTTCTCACTCCCCCTTCTCCCCAAACCCTAGAGAGAGAAGGTGAGGTCCGTCCGTCGCGTTTGAAGGCTGGAGATCGCCGGTGAAGACTTATCCGAGCTTCCCGAAGGCTTCCTTAAGTTCTTTCTCCTCTTTTCCTCATCAGAATTGTCTCCTCGGGCGTTCTCCCACCGTGAGCTCCAACACCACTCTGGTAGCCCGATCTGGGAATTATAGCTCTCTCGGAGGATTCCAATCCACTAGGAAGTTCCTCTACGCTGAGGTAAATGTCCCCCTACCATGTTCCCATCATTTCCTAGCCCAACACGATTCTCATTGTGATTTTCGCCGTGAAACCCTAGTGAAAGCTAGATCTAGAACTCGTTTTGGGGGTTTTATGTGTTCGGACCGTGCATGTCATACGAACGACCACGTAAAATGTTCCCCTAGTTTGTGAAGTACTTTGGTGCCCTTTGTCATTGAAGGTTTCGCAGGAGTCCTCGTCGGTAACCCCGCAAAGGCACTACAGGCAAGGTCTGGTGGTCTGACCACCGCTAGGGCCGGTCTGATCATCAATTAGGACCAGAACATCCGAGTTTAAACCCCTATACAGGAGTCAGACCGCTATTAGGGCTGGTCTGATTGTTGGTCGGCAGTTCGACCGCCTCCATGCCTTTAGTTATACCGCCAGGCACCAAAACTCTCTACTGGTTGCCGGTCAGACCGCCACTTCCATGTCGATCTGATCGTCAGCAATTCAAGGTTGTATATACTTAGGTTACCTTGTCCGGGGTTTCAAACTTTGAAACCCTAATCTTTTGGCGGTCTTTTGCAAATGTTTTTGAAACATGATGCTCTATTATTGTTCAAGCATGTATCATATGCACACTTTTCCATCGTTTGATTATTTATTTGATGCATTTGTATTTTGTTTAGAGAGTGATGCACCACCGTTCTTCGTGGTCGAGATTGACACCGAATCAGTTCTGATAGTGAGCGAAGCACCTGGAGTAGCAAGACAAGAGTCTAAGCATATTGCACCTTACAATTTGAATCATTTGGAGTCTAAATTGATGAGTCTTTGCTTAGGTAAGTTGTAGCATGTCGGTGATCCATTGTCAGGCTATATAGGTAGAACCTATATTGATGCATTACCTTCACCTTGAATTGTTGATGCTCCTTATCCTTGTAACCTGGTTAGCAACGTTGTTGTCCAACTTAAACGTTTTATTCGAAATGCTTACCAATGCTTAGGTCCTCGGTAGAAGTTGAGAGATGGTTTAACCATTATTCGTGAGCTTAGGGCTTACTTATTGTTCACAATAATATTGATTATGATATCGGGATGTATGAGATATAAGAATGAGATGAAATGTGGGCGGTGCTAGGGGTAGGTCGGGAGAGGAGCCCATATGCCATAGACTACTTGCATCGGTTAAGCATCGACCGTTGTTGGAATTGGCTTAAGCACTTTCTGCACTTACCACATCCCCGGATATGAGACGGGGTAAGCCAAGTACATAAGTTGTCGTGTTCATTTGACCCATGTGTTGAGGTGTGAGCGAGATCGCTCTTAGGGGCGCCTGAGATTATGTCCGGTAAGTCATCGTACACTTGGGATCTAGGTGGTTTCCACATTACTCGACATGGGAGCAAAGGTTCAGGGTGGGTACGTGAATGGTTGGTATGTGAATCATCACTCGCAACTGACGGGTTGTGTGGGCGGTGGTCTCGTGTCGTGTGGGTCTAGAAGTACTCCCCTATAGGGTGTAAAAACAATTCAAATTCTCATGCTCTCAGTCATGAGCATGCTTTCTGTCCATTTGCAGCAGTCGTAGAGTTCTGACTTTGGCAATGTAGGGTATGTTGGGTTGTGGTTGAGATGGTTCTGTTCACAACTTTGACTGTTATGGTTCCAGTTACTTTTATGTTCCTGTTGTTAGTTACAAGGTAGAAAGATATATGTGGTTAAGTGTAGGTGCTCACACATAGGTGTTAAGGTTGCTTACACATATGAATTTACTTAACCTTGTGGTCTACTCCTTGCTAATGGCTCAATTGCATAATCCTTGGAGTCGGATTATTATATGTACCCAATATGGATTAATTCTTGTGAGTACCTTCGTATTCACGTGGCTCTTTCAAGTTTGTAGTGAGAAAAGGTTAGTTGCCGGCTACTTTATGTCCGCCGATGCTAGCGGCAGGAAAGAGTAGTGCTATCTACTCGAGTGGCGTGCTTTTGGGTGGAGCCTAAGGGCATATGCTTCACCTAGTCATTGTTGTTCATAGATATTACCTTTCTGCTACGTAGTATCTCTATAAATTGTTGTAAATTATAATAACTCTTATGCTTGTAATATAATTTAATTACTCGCTCTTCCTTAAGCTTTGTTGTGATATCATATGTTGGAATGACATGTGTTTCGATCTTGGGCGTAAAACACGTGCTGGGACTACTAGAATGGTATTCTGGTTAATCATTATAGTCGTAATTATTTAACTGATCAACTTAATAATTAATTAGAATACTATTTGAATGATGCCTTACAGCGTGGTACCAGATCTTGGTTTAATGAAGTAGCCTAAAAACACTTAAGACGTGGGTTAGAAAGGTAAAAACTCCAGTAAAGCAACCAACTAAAGTTTCTTTTTACCTCTTCTTTCTAATATGTATAAACTTGCCATATTATGCCCCTAAGTGTAATGCACGGTTGTTTGTTGCATTTAAGTTGTTTGTTTCCGCATTGTGATGGCTTTATAAATCATGTTGCATCGACAAAAAGGTAAGGAACGCATCCTGATGATGGTAAATATCGAGGGCTCAACTAGTGCGAGGCAGGGGCTTGGTGTATCCTTTACGACGATGGTATGTGAAGTGAATACATTAGCAATAATGTATGAACATCCACCATACGTTGTTAGATATGGTCATCTATCTATGTAGCTATTATATGGGGTGTCCCGTAAGGCGATAATACGGGAAGTGAATACATTGGCAACAACGTATGAAATGTCGCTTGTGCAGCGAGATGCACAAGCACCATTCACATGAGAAGTGAAAGGTAGCACAAAGGGTGATGATCGGTAGTCATTGGATATAAGGATGCCTATGATCTTGATGTTTGTTGCGGAGTTATGCACTCAAGAAAGATACATATTGTGAGTTGTGAGCTAGGCTACATTTACACATATCTTGCACTACATGTTTGGTCATGCATTCTACCCGTTATATGATGCGTTAGCATGCATCGCTTTTTGGGATCCGGATAATGCTGTTTTGTGAAGTTGGAGATTGACTGTCTGCCTCTTTTTCATGTTTTCATCTCAAACAGGATGAGAACCCGCCATAGTGCCCGTAAAGACAATCTGGAGGGTTCGAATGCCTGTGATGGAGAGTCACCTCTACCATCACCCATGGTGGAGATGGTTAGACCTTCTCAAGGTCATCGCTCAGAACACAGCCCATCCTATGGAGGTGGAGTCGATCTGCATGGAGGTTTCTTTGAGTTTCTCCGCACTCAACCTCCTATCTTCACCCGTACCGAAGATCCCTGTGAGGCTAATGATTGGCTTTGCATAATTAAGCAGAAACTTGCTCTCATATGGTGTGGCAATCATGACAAGGTCCGATATGCCACCCATCAGCTTCAAGACACAGCTGGGGCATGATGGCAGAGCCACCTTGCCATGCAAGCCCCTAGACACCTCATCACTTGGGTGTAATTTCACACAGCTTTCCGTGCTTCCTACATCCCTAAGGGTGTGAGAGACATCAAGAGGTAGGAGTTCCTCAATATAAAGCAAGGGGACAAGTCTGTGATGGATTATGTGTAGGAGTTCAATGATTTGGCTCAGTATGCACCTGAGTTCGTCTCCACTAACAAGCGAAAGCAAGAGTACTTCATGGACGGGCTTTCCATGAAGATGCAAGAGAGACTCTCCGCACATGGCTTTGATGATTTCAACATGATGGTGAGCAATTCTATTATGGTGGAGTACAAAATGAAGAAGCATCAAGATGAGAAGAAGTGCAAGAGGGAGGAACAGTCTTCTGATGGAGACAATGAGCAACACTTGTGCTCAGAACCATCACTTTTATCTCTTGCAGTGACTGTGACGCCTCCACAATCCATGTGTTTGGCCCAGTCGTGTTCTTCCCAAGGAGCTACGAAGAATCAGAGGAGCAATGCAGGTCATGGAAAGGGGCGTCCATGCTTCAATTGTGGCCAGTTCGGCCACCTCGCCAAGCGTTATCGCTACCCAAAGTGAGACGGTGTGGTAAATACCCTAATTATTCCACCACCTCGTGGGTCGCAAAAGATGAAGCATGGGAATATCAATATTATCACCATTAAGGAAGTTGAAAAGGAGATCGATGTGCTCTTAAGCACGCTCCCCATCAACTCTCACCCGATGACTATGCTCTTCGATTCTGGGGCTTCTCATTCCTTTGTCAAGCGGAGTTGTGCCGCGACCCATGCTTTTTTCATGCAAGTCATGCTTACTCCCTATCTTGTAACATCGCCCGGTGGGAAGATTTTTTCGGAGGATATTGTTCGGGGTGCACAAATTTTCATCAATTGAGTCATTTATTTTGCCAATCTAATTGTGATTGACTCAATGGGGTTGGATGCCATTCTCGGAATGAATTGGTTGACCAAGGATGATGCAATCATAAAATGTGCACCAAGATCCATTTCTCCTACAAGTCCTTCTGGTGATTGAGTCACCCTAGCTAGGCCTTGATGAGAGTGATCTACATCTTTATGCAATGGAGGGTGCTGTCTCCACAAAGCTTGCTAGTATTGCTGTGGTGAGTGCATACTCGGACATCTTTTCGGATGAGTTACCTGGAATGCCACCCGACCAAAGAGTCGAGTTTGCCATTGAGCTTGAGCCTTGAACAGCTCCCATATTCAAAAGGTTTTATCAGATGCCACCAAATGAGTTGGTGGAGTTGAAGAAGAAAATTCATGAATTACTTGCAAAGGGTTTTATTCATCCGAGCTCCTCACCTTGGGGATGTCTGGCGCTCTTTGTGAAGAAGAAGGATCAGTCTTTGCGGATGTGTATTGACTATCGCCCGTTGAACGCGGTCACTATCAAGAACAAGTATCTGCTTCCTCGGATTGACATTTTGTTTGTTCAGTTTACATGTGTTCGGGTTTTCTCCAAAATTGATTTGAGGTCAAGCTATCATCAAATAAAAATCCAGAAGGAGGACATTCAAAAGACAGCTTTCTCTTCTCGCTACGGACTATACGAGTATACAGTTATGTCCTTCGGCCTGACCAATGCACTCGCACATTTCATGTATTTGATGAACATGGTCTTCATGGAGGAACTTGACTAGTTTGTTGTGGTTTTCTTTAACGACATTCTTGTTTACTCTAAGACCGAAGAAGAACATGCAGTACACCTTCATGTGGTTCTTGAATGGCTTCTAGATCATCACCTCTATGCCAGGCTGAGCAAGTGTAAATTTTTGCTGGAGGAAGTCTTCTTCCTTGGACTTTCTGAGAAATGTGTCATGGTTGACCTGAGCAAGGTGATGTATGTGCTCAATTGGGTGCAACCCCAAAGTGTTACTGACATCCGGAGTTTTCTCGAACTTGCGGGATATTACCGCCGGGTCATTGAGAATTTCTCCAGGATTGCCAAGCCTATGACCAAGTTGTTGAGGAAGAATGTTAAGTTTGAATGGTCTGACGAGTGTGAAGCAACTTTCTAGACTTTAAAGTCTCGTCTCACCACAGCGCCAATTCTAGCACAACGGTCCATTCACAAATGTTTTGATATTTATTGTGATGCCTCTCCCATCGGGCTCGGTTGTGTTCTTATGCAAGAGAGTCGAGTTATTGCTTATGCTTCATGCCAATTAAAGCCACATGAGGAGAATTATCTGACTCATGATTTGAAGCTCGCAATAGTCATGAACGCCCTGAAGATTTGGTTGCACTATCCCCTCAGAAATGGTTGTAACGTCTACACCGACCACAAGAGCCTCAAATATATTTTCACCCAAGCCGATCTCAACATGAGGAAAAGGAGATGGCTTGAGTTGATCAAGGACTATGAGTTTGAGGTCCATTACCATCCGGACAAGGTGAACATTGTCATTGATGCCTTGAGCTAAAAGTCTCGGTGCAGTTGTCTTTTGGTTTCCCCTGCGAGTTCCACACTGTGTGATGATTTCTAAAGGCTGGACTCAAGATGGTTCTAGAGGGTTATCTTTCCAACTTAGATATAAGATCCGCTCTCCTCGACCAAATCAAGGAAGCTCAAAAGAAAGATAGAGGCGTGGAAAGTATCCGTGATAACCTCAAGGAGGGGCAAGCTAGATGCTTTACTCTAGATGACGAGGGTGTCTGATAGTTTAGGAAGAGACTAGTGATTCATAAAGTTTTAGAGTTAAGTAGATGAAGCTCATGATTCATTACTATCCATCCATCTCGTGAGCATGAAGATGTATCAAGATCTGAAGTAGAGATTTTGGTGTACTCGCATGAAGCAAGAAGTCGCTCGGTATGTCACCGAGTGTGATGTTTGCTAGAGGGTGAAGGCCGAACACCTCAAGCCGGCTAGTACACTTCAAACCCTACCTATCCCCTCCTGGAAGTGGGAGGAGATTGGTATAGATTTAATCACCAGATTGCCCAAGACTTCTCAAGGCTATGACTCGATTTGGGTCATTGTGGGCCGGTTGATGAAGTTCGCTCATTTCTTTCCCATCAAGACCATGCACTCAGTCAATCAGTATGTAGAGCTATACCTCACATGAGTTGTTTGTCTTCATAGTATTCCAGTGAAGATCGTCTCTGACCGTGGCTCCGTCTTTGTCTCTCATTTTTGGTAGAGCCTTCATGAAGCCATGGGAATCGAGCTCTTACACAGTACCACCTACCACCCTCAGACTGATGGTCAAACTGAAAGGGTGAATCAAATTATGGAAGATATGCACCGAGCTTGTGCGCTCACATATGGAAAGAAGTGGGAGATTTGCTTGCCATTTGCGGAATTCTCCTACAACAACAGTTATTAATCAAGTATTGAAATGTCGCCATTTGAAGCTCTCTATAGCCAAAGATGCTGGACGCCGTTGAATTGGTTCGAATCCGGTGAAAGAGCTTTTCTAGGTTCGCATTTGGTCAAGGACGTAGAAGAGCATGTTCTAACTATTCGGAAGTGTCTCCTCACAGCTCAGTCCTGACAGAAGAGCTATGTTGATCGCCGCCGTCGAGAGCTTGTATTCGCCATTGGAGATTTTGTGTATCTCAAAGTCTCCCCACTCAAAGGAGTTCGACGCTTTCAAGTCAGAGGGAAGCTAACACCTCGATATGTGGGACCATTCCAAATCATTGCTTGATGTGGAGAGGTGGCCTATCAATTGGATTTGCCTCCGTCCCTCTCCACCATTCATAGTGTTTTCCACATCTCGCAACTGAAGAAGTGCCCTCGAGTTCTAATTGAAGTCACCGAGATTGAAAACCAAGAGTTACAGCCAGATCTTTCTTATTGTGAGCAACCAATACGGATTTTGGTTCAAACCAAGCACAAAATTCAACGACATTCCATTAAGTTGATCAAGGTCCAATGGAGTAATCACTCGGAAGACGAAGTGACTTGGGAGCATGAGGATCAATCTGCTCTGAATATCCTGAACTTTTTGAGAACTTGTGAATATCATTGTAATTTTGCACAATTGAAGCATCTCGTATGTCTATAGTTATCACCATGTTGAATGGAAAGTTTGTTCCCAAAGGATTACACTTAGAAACCATCCAACTGGGAGAACCATGCTCCTGGTTGTCTAATCGCCAGAGGCGCTTAGAACCCAAAAGCTCTCTGCTCCTGGGTGGTCTGACCACCTAAGGCTCGCAGTCTGACTGTTGGTCAGCGGTCTGACCACTGGCATAACGTTAGTTCGACCACTAGAACCCAAAACTCTGTGTATAGATGTCGGTCCAACCACTGTTTTCACGGTCTAACCGAGCTGCGGTCTGACCAAGCCTAGTTGTTGTCTGACTGCCAACTCATGTGAAGGTTCCCCGCTATCTTTTTGTTCCATCGATGAAATTCAATGAGAGTTCTTTTCCATTTGTGGGGAATTCCCTTCGACTTTATCACCATTACCTTTTCCCTAAGCTTGTTAAATCTCAGGTCTAAATTCTTTTAAGGGGGAGATTCATCACGTCCTAACACGTTAATTACATAATTAAGTATGCATAATTATCATGACGTTATGTTTATACATATTTGGTTGTTAAATTGAGTTAAACATGTTTCAAAAGTACATGGAGAGAGTTTAGAGCTCTGTAGGAAAACCCTAAATACCTTGGAGATGAAGAACAATAGAAGTTGGGGAATAGAATCAAGTTTTAGCATAAGACCACTCTCGTGGTCTGACCGGGGTCTCCCGCGGTCTGACCACAAGAAGCATAGAGGCCCACTTAAGAGGATCGATCGGTCTCTCTCTAATTTTCCCTCTCTCACCCCCTTCTCCCCAACCCCTAAAGAGAGAAGGTGACATTTGTCTGTCACGTTTGAAGGCTAGAGATCGTCGGTGAAGACTTGTCCGAGCTTCCCGAACACTTCCTTAAGCTTTCCCCCTCTTTCCCCCACCAGAATTGTCTCCTCAGGCGTTCTCCCACCGCGAGCTCCAACACCGCTCTGGGAGCATGATTCGGGAATCAAAGCTCTCCCGGAGGATTTCAATCTGCTAGGAAGTTCCTCTACGACGAGGTAAATGTCCCCCTGCCATGTTCCCATCGTTTCCTAACCCAAAGGCGATTGCCGTTGTAATTTTCGCTACAAAACCCTAGTGAAAGCTACATCTATATCTCGTTTTGGGGGTTTTACGCCGAACAACCACATAAAATGTTGCCCTTGTTTTGTGGAGTACTTTGGTGCCCTTCATCATCAAAGGTTTCACCAGAGTCCTCACTGGTAACCCCGCAAAGGCGCTGCTGGCAAGGTCTGCCAGTCTGATCGCCGCTAGGGCCAGTCTGACCGCCAGTTAGGACCGGAACATCCGAGTTCAAAACCCTATATAGGAGTCAAACCACCGTTAGGGCCGATCTGGCCACCACCATGCCTTCGGTTAGATCGCCAAGCGCCAAAACTCTCTGCTGGCTGCCGGTCAGATAGCCACTTCCACGTCGGTTTGACCGCCAACCATTCAAGTCTATATGTACTTTAGTTGCCTTGTCTGGGGTTTCAAACTTTGAAACCCTAATCTTTTGGCAGTCTTTTGCAAATGTTTTTGAAACACAATGCTCTATTATTGTTCAAGCATGCATCATATGCACACTTTTTCATCGTTTGATTATTGATTTGATGCATTCATATTTTGTTTAGAGAGTGATGCACTGCCATTCTTTGTTGTTGTGATTGACGCCAGTTTGGTTTCGATAGTGAGCAAAGCACCTAGAGAAACAAGACAAGCATCTAAGCGTATTGCACCTTACAATTTGAATCATTTGGAGTCTAAATTGATGAGTCTTTGCTTGGGTAAGTTGTAGCATGTCGGTGATCCAATGTTGGGCTATATGAGTAGAACCTATATTGATGCATTAACTTCACCTTGAATTGTTGATGCTCCTTATCCTTGTAGCCTAGTTACCAATGTTGTTGTCCAACTTACAAGTTTTATTCGAAATGCTTAGCAATGCTTAGGTCCTCGGTAGAAGTCGAGCGATGGTTCAACCATTGTTTGCGAGCTTAGGGCTTACTTCTTGTTCACAATAATATTGATTATGATGTTGGGATGTATGAGATGTGAGAATGAGACGAGATGTGGCTAGGGGTACGTCAGGAGAGGAGCCCGGATACCATAGACCGCTTGCATCGGTTAAGCACCAAACGTTGTTGCAGTTGGCTTAGGAACTTTCCGTACTTATGACATCCCCGGATATGTGAAGGATAAGCCAAGTACCATAAGTCACCATGTTCATTTGACCCATGAGTCGAGGTGTGAGCGAGAGTGCTCTTAGGGGCGCTTGAGATTATGTCTGGTAAGTCGTTGTACGCTCGGGATCTAAGTGGCCTCCACATTACTCAACATGGGAGAAAAGGTTCAGGGTGGGTACGTGAACAGTTGGTACGTAAATCATCACTCGCAACTGATGGGTTGTGTGGGTGGTGGTCTCGTGTTGTGTGGGTCCAGGAGTACTCCCCTGCAGGGTGTAAAAACAACTCCAGTTGTTGCGCTCTTGGTCATGAGCAAGCTTTCTATCCATTTGCGTAGTCATAGAGTTCCGACTTTGGGAATGTAGGGTATGTTGGGTTGTGGTTGATATGGTTATGTTCATAGCTATGACTGTTATGGTTCCAGTTACCTTTATGTTCCTGTTGTTGGTTACAGGGTAGGTAGATATATGTGGTTAAGTCTAGGTGCTCACACATAGGTGTTAAGACTGCTTACGCATATGAATTTACTTAACCTTGTGGTCTACTCCTTGCTAATGGCTCAATTGAATAATCCTTGGAGTCAGGTTATTATATGTACCCAATATGGATTAAGTCTTGCGAGTACCTTCATACTCATGTGGCTCTTTCAGGTTTGCAGGCGAGGAAATGATAGTTGCCGGCTACCTCGTGTTCACCGATGCTAGCGGCGGGCAAGAGTAGTGCTATCTACTTGAGTGGCATGCTTTTGGGTGGAGCCTAAGGGCATATGGCTTCACCTAGTCGTAGTAGTTTATAGATGTTACTTTTCCACTGCGTAGTATCTCAGTAAATTATTGTAAATTGTAATAACTCTTATACTTGTAATATAATTTAATTACTCTCTCTTCCTTAAGCTTTGTTATGATGTCATATGTTGGAAAGGCACGTGTTTTGATCTTGGGCACAAAACACGTGCCAGGACTACCGAAATGGTATTTTGGTTAATCATTGTAGTCATGATTATTTAACTGATTGACTTAATGATTAATTAGGATACTATTTGGGCGGTTCCTCATAGGCATGTTCATCACCTCAATGCTGGACCATCCGGTGTGTTCTACTGAAATACCTCTTCTGAGTTAAAAAAACACTCTGGCGTGTACAATTTTCTAAGTGCCGAAAAATCCAGCGTTAACAATTTTTTCAGAACTCATCTAATTCAATCTTTCTCGAGTTTCGCTTCGGTGGCTTCTTCATATATTGCATTCATGAGACTTACTAAAGTATATACTAGACAAAAATGTTAGTTCCATTGACTATGTTGTTATTAATCGTCAAAATCACATTCATACCCTAAAAGGGCTATGTTCGGTACAACATGCACATCCTTAGCCCGAGCATTCTCCTCAATATCAAGATACGCGATCAAACTCTCAACAAAGAATTTTTGTCTCTTGTGTTTTAGAGCAGTGGAAAAATTCCTCCACGATGGAGGTAATTTAGCAATGATGCACCTATCCACTAACTTATCGGGTAGTAGACATTTAAAGAGTTTGAGTTCCTTTATAATGCACTATATCTCATGAGTCTACTCGACTATAGAACGGTTATCAGCCATCTTGTAGTCATCAAACTACTATATGATATATAGTTAAATGCCTGCATCTAACACATTGCTTTTACTATTTACTGCATCACACAACTCCTTTGTGTCCTTTATATGCATGTAGATATCACAGAAATGATTGGCAATAATGCTAAGAATGCATCCTACAAAGAGTGTGTTGGTGTCATCGAACTTCTTCTCCTGTTCAGTAGTAAGGGTCATTCCTTCAGGTTTGCCAGACACAACCCAGTAGACATTCAAAGCCGTAAGCCACAAAGTGGCTTTGATCTGCCATCTCTTAAAATGCACACTGGTAAACTTATCCGACATCAGTATATCGGTAAAACCAACCATTGTTAAATCAAAATACCTACAATAAGGTTTTTGGATTGTTGGATAATATGCACTTTTATATTTAATTTAATTCCTAACTAAATCATAAACAAAAACTGGTAAACTAACATCATGATGTAGCGACATTATAATGTAGACATGTATATAACAGAACTACACATGTAACTCTCGACGAATGTACTCGATAACAGGAACACCAAAGTGTTATTCAGCATGATAAACATGATTAAGTAAAATTGATCAAAGTGAATGTACCACTCGGTAGCTAGCGACACAAAAGCCCTTATGATGACAATATAGAAGGCCCCGTGATGACGATACAGAAGGCTATGATGAACAAGAAACAAATAATGAGCAGTCGATGGGGACGAGAATGTAGATCATGAGTAGTCGTAAGAAGTGCTTTCCAAAAACCTTATTCATCCTCTCTGTGTAGGATCACAAGGATGATAGGTTCCAGAGACCTGCTCTCCCGATTATCGGTGCACACTGGTGCACCGGGATAGAGTAGTCTACATGTGGTGGCGCAACATAGAGAAGGAGGCAAAACCCTAAATCATGTGCATGTTTTGTGGCAGCGGCTGGTAGGTATGTATAGATAAAACCATGTGGTTGAAACGTGTCACGATCAGAGTCTTAACTGACACAATTTATGTATAAAGAATAAAACTGCAAAAGGGAGGGACTGCACCCATCTATGTGCGCTTGTGCGTGCATGTGGTCTTCTAGTCATCTCATCCAAATGTGCTAAGGGGATGAATGACATAACTCATTTTAAGTTAGTCTCCCTCCACCTACACTAGTAATATAAGACTAATCCAATACCTCTCTTTGCCTAATCCACTAGTATTATGAATTATTCTTAAAATAAAATAGGCCAAGCTCATATATTCTAACACTCAAAGAGGCATGAGCAACACCACACCTTATATCTCTTCTCTTGTTGTAGAAGTGGTGGAGCTTCTTGGTAGTCAGGGCCAGATCCTCGACAGCTAGTCCCCGCACCTATTTCTCTGTTGTAGAAACCAAAGAAGACAAACCAATCCATCTTTTGAAAAGTTAGTTCTTGCAAAAACTACATTAGATGATATGACACCCTTGCTAGACTAGACTAGAGTTGTGAAAAGAGAAGAAGAACCCTCTTAGCTTTAGCAGCCTTAGCTATCTCGGTGGCTTTGAACTTGCTAAAAAGCTCCACACAAATCAGAATATCATAGTTGGCTAACTCTTCTATGCTAGAGGTATTGATATCCAAAATGTTTCATACAGCAGCTTAAGAGCTCTATCATGGTCCTTGGATCACATCACCTGTAGACATAAGGTAGCTCACTATGGCTGCAAACCTAGCAAACATAGCATCTATTGACTCTCTAGTAATTGTCTAAAGGTATGATACCCTTTGTTGTATGTGCTATAACACACCTAGTCTTAGTGGGGAAAGTACCCTCATCATATGTTTGAAGAGTGTTAGTGTAACACCTTAGGATCCAAATTGGCTTAGGCCTACCTGCACACTGGGCAGAACATACACTCTCACCAAACATGTTTACACTTTCGTCCTCGTTTCACGTAAAACGGTTAACCTGGAATTGATGACATAGATTCTAGTGGTCTTATATGTTAGTATAGCTCACTCTAGACTAGCAAGGTGGGACTAAACTCCTAACCTCTCATGCACATATGCATATGGATCACCATGAGCCTAATTCAATTTGGATCGGGATGTCACAGTTTCAGATCTCCCTAGTAGTGCGATAATGTGGCACTCCATCAAACTCACTCCTACGTACCCGAAGTAGTCAGAAGAAAGTGTGTCAGCTTTGCTATTAGCCTCAAATTCATTCTTATGACGTTGAGTGGTTCCCGCAGCTTGAATCTCATAAAGAGAAACAATAATCTTCCAAATATCAGTTCCTTGACTCAAAAGATAAGGCTCCATCCGAACCTTCCAAAAGTAATAATCGGCCATCAAAGAACAGTAGCTTACCATCTTTCTTCATTGCTGACTACTTATCATAAAATCAGTTAAAATCAACAAGTGATCTTAACAGAGATTTGATATATATAAATTCTTAGACTGAGCAAGGCATCTAGAGAGTGGTCAGTAGGAGCCACTACACATTTTCACGTAACGCACCTCTCTTGTAACCACTCACGATCACACAGTCACAGCGGACATGTTGATCATAGGAGTAGATTAACCCCTATGCACCAGGTAACTTTGCAGCTGACCATCCGAGAAAACATGAGGAGAAAGGAAGTACTCTATACGTGAAGCGAGTAATCTGATGGGGTAGCAGATAACACTACTAGAGAATTCATTTATACAGACGGTTCGTGATATCCGTGCGGGACATTTTTTTTCAAATCGTCTGTATAACGAGTCTGTACAAATCAGATTTCTATAAACAAGTTTTGAACCGTCTATACAAATATTTGTACAGACAGCTCGTTACTTGAGCCGTCTGTACTATAGATTATCACAGACGGCTCTAAGTTTCAAGTCGTCTGCGATATAGGAACATTACAGACAGCTCCAATAACAAACCGTCTGTACTAGAGATCATCACAGACGGCTCTAAGTTTTGAGCCGTCTATGAACATAGTTCAATACAGACGGCTCCAGTTTCAAGCCGTCTGTACTGTGCATTTGTACGGACTGTTGTAGGTGTAGAACCATTTGTAATGTGTATTTATACGGTACTACATTAATATATTACTGAATATAAACTGATATATCAACAACAAATCATTCACAGATCATTTGCATTCAAACAACAATAGATCGAACAACATACACATATCATACACACAACAATCAAACATCTTCATTCAATGTCACAAAGTCATACACATATGTCACGAAGTCATACATATAAACAGAAGTTAAATGTCAATATTACAAATCCTCACAACATTGCAAAGCATTCTTTATTCTTCATTCTTGAGTCAACCTCGTGACTTACAATATATAAACCAACAAATTAGCTTTAGCACACTAAATTAAAAGGAAGTAATGAGTCCATTTCCTTCATTTTCTATATCATTAGCCATAAAGGTATAATACATTTATAGACTGCAAGATACAAGTATTTTCAATATATTGAAATAACCAGCTTAGTTGAGATTACAAACCTTGGCTCCTAAAGTTATCGTGATCATGAAATTTATCGCTCTCCTTTATGATCTCTGCAAGTATGAAATGGATGAGCCGTTTTTTAATATACATGAGACTGTCCTTCACAAGATTATTTGTAGGAAATTTATATGTTTGCAGAAGAAAATTAAAATATATAGGCATAACGATGAATAATATATTTCAATATACTATAATTACACTAACCAGCGGATATACTGGTGGACTAGAGCCAACGATTTGTAGCATATACTGGCAACATAGAACCCACAGAGGTTGGTACCCTGCGGTTGCTTGTGACACTAAAGAAATTTGTGCACGGTACATTTAGTGCACGGAGGAAATATTACCGGGAACTTATGTTGGTGGGTCGCCGAGGGTTCTCTCCGTACAATCCCACCCATCGAAACATACTTCACGAACATCCTTGTCAACAAATCTGTCAGATCTGAATACCTCTTTGGAATTCATGCTAGAATTATAACCATACAATTCAGATAATTGAATGTGTTCCATACCCCACCCAAAAAAAAAAATAAACGAGAATGTCTTGCTTACCATAAAGCGTTAGCAGCCTAAAAGGCAAGGAGACACTTTGAATAAAAAAATTAAAAATAGTAAAGTGCACATGATGAAATCCAATAATAGATTATTGTAATATGTGCGATAATAAGAGCATATATATATATATATATATATATATATATATATATATATATATATATATATATATATATATATATATATATATATATATATATATATATATATATATATATATATATATATCCAAATTCCATAATTAACATGATAAGAGCACAACAGAACATAAAGAATATGCATGAACTTGCAAGAATGAACCATAAATGTAAAACAGCAAAACCATTCAACATGTATATAAGAGACAATACTGAAACGTAAGATGATAGAGTGAAATATTGCTCTCAGATGGTTCTATTTAGCTGGCCCCGGAACTTAAAATTCTGCTCCCAAGCTAATCACAATATACATCAAAACTTTAGCATGCACCTAAGATCACACCTAGCGACAGAATCGGACAAAAATTCTCTGCAACCAAACAAGTAATCCTAGACAGTGTTGTCGATCAAATAAAAATCACAGTAGGAAAATCTGCTGTACAAACCAAGTTAAACTAGCTGTAGACCAATAGATCAAAAGAGACTAAAACATCAAATTCTACAACTCTAGCTAACAGCAGCAGCAGCAATGAAACTAAGAATAAGAAAACTAGCCGTGTACATAGAGACAATAGAGATAGAGTTCAGTATACATGCCTCAACTAATCAACCACAGATAGCACAGCCGCCTGGATCAGTAAGATAAATAGAGAAATATCTAGATTCTAACTATTGTACTTATGCTACACTCCTAAGTATCAATGGTTTCATCATCATCATCGAGCATATGTGCGGTCCAGGACATAGAAAACAATGAGAAATTTTGTATTCATGCTTCCCAGTTGAACTTGGATTCACCACAAGGCCCTCACAAGCATACTGCCATCATCATCACAGAGCCATCACCAATTTGGTGGTGCCTCATGAGCTGCTGCTGCTACTAGCTCATCACAGAACAACAACACATGGCCCACAAATTCATATCCAAAGCATCTCATCACAGAGTCGTCGGGGAGGAGGGCCTACCGGTGGCTGGCCGGGGAGGGAGGTCGCCGAAGATGTAGGAGCCGCCGGGGAGGGAGGTCGCTGGGGAGGGACGAGGGCTGCCTAGGAGGTCAACTGCGCCGGGGATGGAGGAGCCACCAGGGAGGGAGGTCAACTGCGCCGGGGATGGAGGAGCCACCAGGGAGGGAGGTCGCCGGCAGGGGGGCTGTCGGGGAGGGAGGAGGGCCATACAGGAGGAGTCATCACGGAGGAGTCATCATGGAGGAGGGCTAGCCGCGAAGGAGTCACTGGGGAGGTTGCTGGGGGTCATGAGGGAGATGAGGCAGCTAGGGTTAGTACTTGGTGCGGCGTGGGTTGGACGAAATAGTATTTATAGCCACATTAGTACAGACGGGTCATAACTCCGAGCTGTCTGTACTAGTATCAATAGTATAGATAGCATTTTAGTAAAAATTGTTTGTACAAATAGTACAGATGACTTTTTAGTAAAGAAACGTCTGTACTATTGATTTTCCAGCAAAACATTAAAACTTGCAAAATTCATAAATAATCCATACAAACTCCAAATGAGAAAAAAATTGTATGTAAATTTATGATTAAATCTATACTATCACATAGTGTGAGTATCATTAAACCTAAATATTAAATTGAACTAAAACTAGCAAGTCTGATAGATCTTTATGATACATGATACAGTAGAGGATACAGTTGTTCAGATATGCATGTATCCTTTGCACATCCATTCCCAATGGATAAAGAACCTGCTTTGCACACTATATATGAATGCAAGTCTGATAGATCTTTATGGCAGAGGATACAGTCGTTTAGACATGCATGTATCCTTTGTACATCCATCCCCAATGCACAAAGAACCTGCTTTGCTTTGTATGTGCTTTTGGGCAGCTTGTTTCTATCCGGAAGCATGTCCGATAAGAGTTCTAATAACGCAGTGAAACTCTTGTTCGACCAACTATCGCTTGCTTTCAATTTAAGCAGTTCAAGCATGGATGTCAACTTTGTGTATTCTGGTTTGCATCCAGGGAACAATAGCTTCTCCGAGTCCTCAATGAAGCACATGAATTTGTTAAAGTCTCTCTGAGTACTTAAGTTCATATTTGCATCGCACAACATCTGATCCAACCTATCATTGTAGCCTGAGCACCACAGTCATCATCATCTGCACCAAATTCCTCCTCATCTTCTCTTCTTACATCGACTTCGGGTTCTTCGACGATACCAACGTCTTCGTGTAACATATTCCGCTCTTCACTATGTTTGATCCAACACGTGCAGTCCGGTTTGAAGCCCCTAATTATCAAGTGCGCTTGGATCTGTAGGGCTGCGTTATGTCTAACAAATGGTCTTTTCTTTTTACTATAAATTCAACACCATTCTCTAACCAATCCTCCTCGGCAGCTGCCAGAAAAGCCATCACACCATCAAGGTACCCATGGTTCATACGAGAACCGTACATCCAGCCATGATCCATCTACAATGTACGAAGTAAATTAATGTCAAATGAAACTAATAAAATAGAGCAACCAAACTTTTTGTTAAAAAAAATGGAGCTACCATGCATGAATGAACCATACAAATGACAATTAATTCAAAAATAATTAATGATTATCATTATATTAATTATATACATGAATACCTAAAAATAAGAGAAAACATTAATTCAAAACTTATCGTTAAATACTATAGTTATTGATAATTTTATGTTTATATACAAAAAATCCAAAATTTATCTACAACACTAGATTAAATCTAGCTATTTATAGTAACACATAATTATACCTTCATCTATACTTTGATATTCATATATACCTAGAACAATTAATATATTCTAGATCATCATGAAAAATAAAATCTAAGTCTAGATATAGATATAGGTGATCTCTAAAGACTAAATTAAAACACAAATATACATCATCTAATGAATAGAACAAAACTATGTCATTATAGAAAAAGTCTACATCTACGTCTAGATCTAGCTAGCTCTCAAAACTAAAATCTAGACCATGTAAACCAAAATAGAACATATTTCTTACCTTGGAGTAACAAATGCAAATGAATCTTCAAATTTTCATCGAAATCTAACAATTTTTTTGGTCAAAATTGCTCTCTCCCTCCAAAAGTTGCGCACTATTTTTCACCGTTCGACCGCCACTGTTCTGCTTCGATCTGGAGGTAGGGGATGATGTACTATTCTAATAATACAGACGACTTCATGTTTGGAGTCGTCTGTACTAAAGTGTCCCACGTCCCTCTGACTATTTTCTCATACGTCTCTTTTCTGGAGTTGTCTGTATTAATATTGCAGGCGGCTCATGTTTGGAGCCATATGTGATATTTGTTTTATTACATACGGTTTCAATACTAGCCGTTTGTATTAATATCATAGACGGCTCGTATTTGAAGTCGTATGTGATATTAGTTTTATTACAGACAATTCTAAATATGACCCGTCTGTAATATTAATATAGACGGTTCGCAATAGGAGGTCTTGTCATTATTACAGACGATTCTTATTTAGAGCTGTCTGTGATAATCTTTGCATAGACGACTCCACATAACCGTCTGTACAGGAGTGTCCTACTCAATCATTTTTGTAGTAGTGTAATCCAGTCCACACAAAGTGTTTTGCACAGTATATGAAGAGGATAATCCAATGTGGGTAGCGGATAATCCGGTCTATACAAAGTGTTTTGAGCTGTACATAAATGGTATAATCCGACTACTCATGTGGATAATCCGGTTAGTACAAATGTTTTGTTGGATAAAAAGAAGGTAAGAACTAACTTTTGAAATCTGACCAAATGAACTCCAAATCAAGCGAGACATGAGGGACATGTGGATATGAGTACCCCACACTACTACATCATTGATAGCGGATAGTGTGTTACAGACTATTTCTTAGGATCCATCACTGACAATACATCCTTATATAGTTTCTAAGACAGGCATGTCTGTAACAAGACAATCGTCACGATGTGATTAAACTCACAGACGGTTTTCATAAATTTATTTGCTTATATCATACAGACATAGATGACGTTTAAAAACCATCGTCTGTGATATTGTTATAGATGGTTGCTAGTTAAATCCGTCTGTGACTGTATGTTAGTGTCACACCCGGTTTTAACGATCAAAACTAGATACGGCTTATGTGTGCCTAGGATGTTCAACACACATAAGGATGTCACAGATGAAGTAATAAAAGCAATATTTTTATTAAATAAATGTTAAACTCTTACATCAATTGACATATATTGTCTTCTATGAAGATATCTGCAGCGGAACAGAAGCACTGGTGTCCAACAACACCGTAGGCAACCGACCGAGAGACACGCGCCTAGAATGTTACAACCTCGTCTTGATAGTCTTCAACATCTTCACTCACTGAGTAGCAATACACATGTCACATGGTATAGAAAAAATAGCAAGTGTAAGCACATGATGCGATCAGCAAGTGTGGGAAAAATAATGATATGCAGGCTTATATCAAGAATATGCTAACACATGATATATTTGCGTAAATGCGAGTAATGAAGACGTATTTGGACTCAAAAGTATTAAACAATTATTAAGTGAATGTAACCTATACAATCCAACATCCAGCATACAAGGCTCACCACCTTGCATAACATAACCGTCTAGTACTCCATGTACTATAATCAAAACAACAACCATCTAGTACTCCCTGTACCTGAACCATAACCACAACCATCTAGTACTCCCTGTACCAGAACCATAACAACAACTATCTAGTACTTCCTGTACCAGAACCATAACCACAACCCACTAATCATGTGAGGATCCAAGTCTCTCATAACTGTGAGCACGGCTGATATATCAGATTTTACACTCTGCAGAGGTTGTCCAACTTTCCCCACAAGTCGTGATTTCCATGTTGCCGTGTTATCTAGACACTTAACACACACCAGTGGTGTGTCACCCGGAAAGTCACTACAAAGCCATTACAAAGTTTCATCCAGTATGTGCATGCCCACTAGGTTTTACCGCTGTCAAAGTGGCATTCACACCACCCAGAAGCCCCCTTTTGCGCCTTGTAGCTCCGGAAAGTTTTCACTCTTCCTTTCCACTATACATCTCATACCACTAACCAAATGGTTCTAGCCTTTGCCATCCCCACTCATCCACTCCTCCGTTTGGCACGCACAAAAACTGGATTCCACTAATTAATAGGCTAGGCCTGTCCCGTACCAGATCTCGTGGTTGGTACGATATTTCTTGGGTTGTCGCTCCACGAACCGGTCCTTACTTAGGTTACTTAAGCAAACACATCATAACCATGACAGCCATCAAAACCATTTTGCTCAAGGCCTAAGGTTCCATGTTGCTAGACCATTAACAAATTAACCACCAATATTGCATATGTTCATTAGTTAAGATTATGACACTTCCCAATATCCCAAAAGCATGGTTAAGTAATCTACCCAACAAAAATACTTAACCATAAATCATCTAGGTTACAAGGGATGATAAGGGAAAATCTAGGAAAAACCCTAACATAGGTGACTACCCATCATATTGACAAACACTGCATGCAATTTTGTAAAACAAAACATTTAAAAATATAGGTTCAAGATGATCTAGGACACTTGCCTTTTACCCAATGCTGCTCAGTGCTGACGAAACCTTGGTCTTGAAGTCCCTCAAACTACTCCGGAACGTTATCGACTAATCGCGAAAACTACCGACAAACAACACAAAGGAAAACACTAAGAACAACATACCAAACATCATCAAAACACTTTAAAAATACTATGGTTGGATAGGGATGATTTTAGACACATTTATACGTAAGAATCGTCTAAACTGGAGTTAAGATGAAAAGAGAATAGCTTTCGAGAGATGGATTAGACTGAAAAGGAAATGCTGATTTTTCGGAACTATCTTCCTATGGGAAAAAGGCTTTATTGCACAATCACTGTGTCAGGCTTGACAACATCATTGCACAAGACTCAAGAAGTGTAGGGCAGACCAGACTTTGCTGACTAGGCTAAGGAGAATGATGTGGCACTGACTTGGCATGCTATGCAAGTACCATCTTGGATTAAAGAAGGGATACACGGAGATATAGTCTCGATCACCTACGATGGATCAAAAAGGCCAAAGATTGCACTTATAGGTTAAGAATACTACTGGTGACTCTATGTAGCGGCGGTGGTTCGGGTTTCGTCGAAGATGGCGATCGGGCACATGGCCACAAACATCGATGTCGGCTTCAGTGATGTTTCAGTGAAACGAGGGAAGCATAGCATAGAACACGGAAAGAATAACTCAGCGGTATGGTTGGTTTTGGAAGGGGTCATCCGAGGTAGCGGCAAAAGAACGATGACTGCTGCTAGGTTTGGTGGTGACCGCTAACAGATGCAGGAACAAAGACGCTCGCTTTCTAGGAGATTGGCTATGAAATTTGAGAAACTGTTTGAATAGAGATGTTCATATATTCTGGGAACACAATGCTATGGCATAGTTTTGGGTAGATCATCCACTGAGATGAAGAACGATCAGCAGAGATGAGACGGGTGATGGCTGCGACGTGCTGTGGTTGGCAATGGCGTCCTGGTCGTGTCGCTGCAAAAACGTGGATGGGCTCCTAGGGTCACGTAGAAGACTCTATGGGACACGCCGTGACATGGTTAGTGCATCCATACGGCTTTCCGATTGACGAAGAACGCGAATGCAAATCTGGTGCACGCGCAGAACGTGTCCAGAAACCGGACAGCGGGTATGTCGACCTTGATTTCGATAGTTTGGCTGCTCCACTAGTCGAACTGGTTTGTGACGGCATGGGGAACATCTTGGCACATGCACCGGTGAAAGGGCTTGGTGATTTGACCTCTGGTCGGTCAGGAACGTCGATGCTAATCAGCTACAGCGCGGCTGTTCGCGACGGTGACGACCGTGGTGGCATAGATCGGGCTTTGACCGAGGCTAGGGCTTGGCTAGGGACTTAGTATGATGCTAAAACAGTATTAAGGGAGGAGAAGAAGGGGTCCTCACCTTACTTTGATGGTCGAGGAAGGAGGAATCGCGGTGAAGACGACGTAGCGCATCACGGGCAGCGGCGGCTCCAGCGAACAGCGGCACTCCGGCGACGCATGGACATGGCAGCAGCGAATTCTAGGGCTTGGGGGTGTGGAATAGGGGTAGGAGAGGGCGTGCAACTCAGATTTATAGGACTAGGGGCGGTTGGTTGAGGTGAAGTCCGAACCGAACACGAATCGGATTCGAGTTCGAGTCGGTTACGATTTATTTTTTCGCAGCTCTCTATTCCGAGGATGACATGAGAAGATGAGGCTGTCCAGGACTCCGCAAAAATTTGCAGATTTTGTGGATCCTTGTTTGGGCCATCTAGAAGACTTGGCTAAGGGTTTGGACTTGAGCAAAATTGAGCCCAAAGACACTTTAGGTATATCTAGGGTTTAGAAAAGAAATTTTTGTAGAGAAATTTGAATAGGGTTTGAATTTGAATTGAGTTTGGAGTGAATTTAAGATAAACGAAAAATGAGGTTGAACAAGAATAACAGTAGATAAGAAATTTGAATTTGGATTTGGGTAGAATTTGAGAAAGAGGAGAGATTGGCTTTAAACAAGGATTTGGATAAGATTTGAATTGAGCTAGAAAAGGATCAGGTATGATCAAGGATTGAATAGATGATGAATTCAAAGATTTTGAATTCCAACCATTAAGATCCTTAACTTATTCACTACTGAGTTTTGTAAAAACCTTTTCAAAATCTTTTTCACTCAAAACACCAAAGAGAAAGAAAAGGAAAAATAACTCTAATGTATTTACCTGGCTCCTAATAAAACTCAGCATGCAATGCACACAAAATAATAACCTATATTGATTGATTGATTAAGAAAATAGGTTTTAAACCTATACTACTGTTGAAGCTATTCAATAATCTTGGAAAATTTTAAAAGTTGTAAATTCTGAAAATCAGGGTGTTACAGTTAGATATATACATATTTTATGAAAACTCGTATGTATTTAAAGACTCACGAACGTTTTTAAATTTGACCGCTCATCTCTTCTGCCTCTTTTGGCTTCGCACACACACAACTTGCTTGTCTCCTTCAGCTCTTTTGGCTTCCCACACACACAACTTGCTTGTCTCCTTAAGCTCTTTTGGCTTCCCACACACACAACCCCTCATCTCCCCTCAATATAAGGCGACAAGGAGTGTTCTTCTTCCTCACTCGCTATATCAAAGTGTTCCACTGCATTGAGAGACGTCCTCACTCGTCATCAGCATCGGAGAAGCGAGATCTCCATGATGGCCGAATCTTTTTCACTGCACCGAGGTGAGTATCATATGGTTCCAATCACGATTTAGTTAGGGTTTGTTAGGTTTTTATTGCTTTGATTTGTGTAACTGATGGCAGAGCCTTGTTTCCATAGTAGATCTACAATGGCACAATTTACGGCAATCAAAAGGTGGTAAGATGGGGTTGTCCTTATGGTAGCTTTGACGGCGTGAATGCTTGGTGTCGACTTCGGCTGGGTGGACTTCATTTTCTTCACAGCTGTGAAGGTCCCCTCTATCGACCATGTGTATGTTGTCAACCACGTTCTCCATTATGTTCTTCCAGATGGAAATCTCCATTATTGTTTGTCACAATGGAGATATTTTCGTCAACCACAAGATAGACTTGAACGTCCATTTCTTCCTGAACCATGGCTAGCGATTTGGAAGTAACGCAGTCTGATTCTGGCTCATGTGTGAGATAGTTAAGGTGTAGCCATTTCCCGATGATTATGAACTGCTCATTGAACATGATATTTGGGTTGATATTGTGCTGAAACGTAGGAAGCTAAGATGATATCTATCATCTCATCTTTTTGAAAGATGACGTCGATCGATCCATGTTTGTCGATCACTTTTCATCTTTTTGGAAGACGGCGCCACCATGATGTCAATCATTTCATCTTTTTGGAAGACAACATCGATCGACCAATGATGTATAGCTAGGGACTGTGTTTAGCTAGCTAAGTTTATGTGTGTTTGAACAATGTGTGATGTGCATCAATTTTATGTTCTGTACCTTTGTCATATGTAAATGCCTTTGTTTTGTAATCTAAACAATGTAGGATCGATGTTATGAATAATGTGTCAATGTGTTATTTAATTTGTGAATCATGAAATATATATCTATATGACCATTTCCTCCCTATAAGCAAATTTGCTTCCTAGAGGGGAAATGGTCACATAGACGGTTTTTTTAAAAAACATCCGTATATGACAATCAATACAGACGGGTTTAAACAAAATCCGTACGTGACTCTATCTACATATAAACGGGTTTCAACAAAACTTGTATGTGATTCTTATTACGCACAGATAGCCTATGTGTAACTCTATGGCAGATGATTCTGAAATCGTCTATAACAAGATCAATATCATAGACACTTCTACAGAGGCAGGACCTATAACCGTTTGTGATATGGTTTAAAATCCATCTGTGATAACCCATTCTAAAGTAGTGACGGATCACAAGAAATTTTGGAGCTTTTCCTGAAACAGTTCTAGGTGTAGTTTTACAAGAAGAGTGCACCAGGGATGTTCGTGAGAGGACTTGACCTTGCGTTTTTGGGATATGTTCTCATATGTCACAACTCACAACTACTCTAAACACCCCAGGAGCACCATCAAAACTCAGACTAATAGGGAAAACAAAATCAAGCAAAGGGAGGGAAACCATGAAAACCAGGAGAAAACTAGGGAAATCAAAACTTGGGCTAGGAGGTATATAGCCAGATCATGCCAAGATCAACATCTCCAAAAATCTGTACAGAAATTTAAAATCAAGAAAACCTCTTGCCTGTAGGCAAAGAACACTTCTTATGAACACCAAAAGAGATGAGACTTGTAGGAGAAAAGATTGCATTCAAACCATGATGTCACCACCCTTCCTCCCTCTTTTGGTGGAAAACAAGAAAGATTACAAATTCTCTCAAGAACACATCTCTCTCTTTCTCTCTTTTCTAAACTTAGTACACAAACTAAAATGTGAGGCAATTAACTCTAGACTCTAACAAACTCCATCCTCTATGTATAAGCATATTTTGGAGCTCCCCAAAATACACCTTCATAGCAGAGTTCACAAAACCGTTGAAAACCACTCGATATTTGTGAAAATGGTCAATTCGGTCCGCACCGCATTTTGAATTCGACCAGTTTTCAATTTTAAATTAAAAAAATTCAAACAAAATTCAAAAAAATATATATAAATACTAGAGACAATTCTAAGACCTTTTGTGAATTTTTTTCAAAAATAATATTGTTTGCATCATATTTCATGGAGAGGAAGTTTGAAAAAAAATACTAAAATGGGCCATATGAACAGGATGATTTGGCACATCACGTTAAGGAAAAACTTAACATGTGAACATATATTTTTTTGTATGTAGGGTGTATCTTAATAGGATATTTAAAATTGGTTTCACTTCATTTGGAGTTTAATTAATTTCTCCATGATTTTTACAAAGTTCCAAAGCATAAAGTGAACATGTTAAGAAACAACAATGTAATTAACTTTTTTTCATTTCTACCATTATTTTTTCTACATAAAGCACAGTATAAGTAAACTAATAAAAGTAGTTTCACTAATTTTGGAGGTGTTATGGATTAAATATGAATTAATCTAGTTGCAACACATTTACACAATCATGCATACTAAAATAACTATTTAGTGAGTTCATGTATTTTTAAAAGACATAGGATTATGTAACAAGACTAACAAAATTGGTTTCATTATTTTTGGATTAGCAAAGAATTAACTATGCATTTAACTAGTTTTAGCAAATACATTTTCTCACAGAAAATATTCAACTTTTTTATGAGTATAAATACTTTATTATGTAGATAATGTTACAAGGAAACCAAAAAAAAATTATTTCACTTGATTTGAAGCTCAGATGAATTAGTTATTGATTTTACAAGTTTGAGCTATTTTTTTGTTTTTTGTTGAACTTCACTTCAATTTGGGAAATGCGCTCGGTAAATCGTTAAATTCGACTGGTTTTCAACAAATTCATTCGGAATGCGGACAATTTGGAAAATTCAATCGATTTTCGATTGGATTCGAGTGGTTACCAAATGATCGATTCAATCAGTTTTTGTCTTCGATTTACAAATTTGACCGAGTGAATTTGGCCGAATTATCATTGAATTTTGAGCATTTTTTCCGATATTCATGAATTTAGGAAATTAGCTGGGTAGCGATTTTCATTCCCCAAATGATTTTGTAAACTCTGCTTCATAGTACCCCTCCAGGAGCATTTCTTTTCATCCATGTCACTTTCCTTCACCTGAACGCATTCGGGACCTTCACAACTTAGCTTCGTCTCAACACCACCTTCGAGATGATGTCATATGC
This sequence comes from Phragmites australis, assembly GCF_958298935.1. Classification (NCBI taxonomy): domain Eukaryota; kingdom Viridiplantae; phylum Streptophyta; class Magnoliopsida; order Poales; family Poaceae; genus Phragmites; species Phragmites australis. The sequence continues at coordinate 21,519,155 of NC_084929.1, forward strand.
ACCATCATTCTCCATGCAGCCTATGGTTTTGAGATCAATCCATAAAACCCTATGTATGCTTTTCAAACTGTGACTTTCACTGCTTTAACTCCTAAGCAAGACTTCTATGTCGACACGTGTCACCTCGTCTCATCCTAATCGTCTACCACTTCCACTTGTGAAGTTTAATCAAAGGAGGAAATGTTTACAATCCCGCACACACCTTATGGTTTTGGGGTGCTATTTATATTGCCAAATCATGTAAAGTTTTAGATCCTACAAATGTGGCATTAGTTGCCGTGTACTCAGGGAGAACGTGAGCTAACGACTAGCCTGAAGACTAGGACCTGGCTGAAGAATAGGACTAATAGAACGACTAAGTACAACATCATTTCTTTCACACCACTCCCACAAATTAACTGCCTGCCGCCAGCACCTGGCCTCCGGCTCCTGTCAACTCGTTGTCTTCATCAATCTTGGTGCATCTTGACCGGCCGCCTACGTGTGTACTTTGTGGATAGCCGCGCCATTGATTGCACCCGCCGTCATCCCGATCGCCTTGGCCTAGTCGATGCTCCTCCCACTACCGGAGACAGCTTCTTTGCCGAGTGCCTCAGGCACTCGGCAAAGGACGATATACACTCGGCAAAGGCTTTGCCGAGTGCTACACTCGGCAAAGGGCGCTCGGTAAAAAATTTGTCGGCAAAGACCTCTTTGCCGAGTGCAATTTATCGGGCACTCGGCAAATGCTTTGCCGAGTGCTAAGCTGACACTCGGCAAAGGCCTCCGCTTTGCCGAGCGCCAATGAATCAAACACTCGGCAAAGGTGGCGTCTGTGCCGAGTGCCACCTGGAGGACACTCGGCAAACAGGCCATCTTTGCCGAGTGCCTGGACCGTGGCTCTCGGCAAAGCGGAGGCCTCTTTGCCGAGTGTCATGGCCATTGCACTCGGCAAAGTGACTGAAAACAGCCTTTTTTATTTGTTTTTGACATCCCATCCAAACAAACAGATATATATATATATAACAAACATCACCAACATCACATATATATCATCAACAGCACATACATATCACCAACAACACATATATATCACAAACATCACATGTCTCACAATATATCACAAATAAGTTCACAAGTAATCCAAGTGCTCCATCATCTACAACCATAATTGCAAATAGAAGTACCATTAACAACTACAAGTATCATCACCAAGATGGTCAATGAAACTGATTTGGTGAATGATTCGCTGAAGCATGAGGATCGTTCGATGCCGCCGATTGATTCTGCACAAAGGAGAAGAGATTGCATGTGTGAGACAAGATAAATATATACCATACATGAATAAAATTTTCATACTCCACTAGGTTTGACCATAAGCATGAACATACAAACTAAAACATTTATACTCACAGGAGTAGAATAGTGAGGAGGTGGAGGTGGAGGTGGAGCGAATAGCGAAGGTGGCGGAGTCACACCCGTAGCGGCGCCAATACTTTGCATGTACTGAAGAATCTCCACCATCCTCCGCTGCTCGGCCTCCATCGTCGCCTGCATTTGCTCCCGTATCCTCCTCTCTTGTTCCAGCTGGGCCTACAATATATTCACCCTAATGTTACAATAATGCAAAGGAAAGGTATGAAAAAACCAATGAACGACGAATAAACCAGGAATAACCTCGAGTGCCTCCACCCGGTGGTGTGAAGTGTCCTTCCGAGGTCGTATGGCCGGGCTCGTGCTCATGCTGCTTGCTCGAATCTGGGAGAGACTGGGAGTAGCGGCCGAGTCGATTGCGCCGTCGCCAATCCAGTATCGCCCATGCTTCTTGCCTCCTCCCACCCTCATGACGACTTCTCCATCAAGGTCCTCGGTGCTCGGATCGTACTCTGGCACATGGACCTCCCTTGCCATCGATGTGTACTCACTAAGGCGGTTGTGGACGGTCGCATTGCTGTACGCCTCGGGCCCGTCCTCCGGGTTGTAGTCGACGTCGGACGTCGCCTTGCCCTTGTGGGCCATAGCAAATGCCTTGAAGATGGAGCAAGGCTGGCCACCATGTGACGCCGACTGCGAGAAAAACAGCAAGATGATTAGAAATCATGCAGAATTGAGCGTTAGAATAAATAAATGAATTCGCGTACCCATGTTTCTGCGTATCCGCTGAGGTTGCGGCTGCCTTGATGGTGTGCTACACCTGGCATCATCAAACGCCGCTCCCGGCACAAGTTGTGCGTCTCCTCCCACTCGCGTGAGCACCACTTGTCCACCATCTGTTCCCAGCACTGGGGATGCGCGGCGCACCAATAAGGAATCATCTACAGGCCATCAAGTACATGACATATCAGAAGATGAAATTAAGCCTACTTAATCTCAAAAGGAATCAGTATTAATGTTCTGTATTTACCTGCAGGTACTGGTCCCGGGTCAGCGTCATGGTTCTTGCGTCCCTTTTGGTGACCTTCGTTCCAACGACGGTCCCATGGTAAGTTACGACGGCCTGGATGCGCGCCTCGTAATGCATGTCCACGACGAGTTTTTTGCAGCATTTGGTAGCCACCGCATCCGCCCTGGCCTCATGTCCGTCCTGGCATCTAAAGAAATCCTGCATACAAACACGATGTATCCATTCCTTATTTCAAGAATGTCCAATAAATACGATGTATTGAGCAATGTAGTGCGAGGAAGACTTACCCACAGCTCTTGCTTCACCCGCTCCGCCTTGTTGTTGAATACCCTGTGGGCCCGATCTGCAGCATCGGGGGCGGCGGCGTAGTGGTCAAACGAGTAGGCCGGCCCCGTCACTCCGGCGTACTCAACCAGGCCAGGGAAGTGCTCCTTGTACAGAAGACCGAGGATGCCATTGACTTGGCGTGTGTGAGCACCTCCACTCGCCACAATCGTCCAGTTCCTGCCCAAGTGATTAACAATCGTCCAATTTCTATTTTGATATTCAACATATCATATAAAGTAGTGATAACATCTAAAGTTACTTACTTTTCCCCCTCGGGTCGAATCAGCGGGCGTCTCTCACGAGGTATCGGTCGCTGAGGGAGGCTCGCGGGACCTCGCAAGTAGACGCTGGACGAACTAGAGGAAGCGGAACCCCCTGCTGTCGCCTCCTCCAGCGCATCCTCCTGCGCCTCCTCCTGCGCGTCCTCCTGCGCCTCCTCGGCGTCCTCCTGGGGCACCTGCTCCTCCTCCTCCTCCTCACGCGACGGGGCGGCAGGCGACGACTCCCTCCTGCGGCTGCTCCTCCTTGTCCTTCGGTACAAGGACGTTAGCTTCCTCATCCCACCGCCCACCATCTTTGTTCAATCACCTGCAATTAAAAAGAGTAAACCAATAAGCACAGATAAACAAGAAGTACTTAGAAAGAGATGCAAAATAAACAAAACGTAATTACAAAATAACATAGTATTACATGTATTAGAAATAATCTTCATGATCGGGATTAGCTGGATCATAAGTCTCATCATCACTATCAATCATGTCGAAATAATCAACACTATCCGAATGAGCAATGTTGCCATTGTCATTGTCTAAATGTAATCGCTCAAGCATTTGTAAGTCCTTCACATTTTGCACCTCATCTCCAACGTCCTCTTCAATAACCGTTTCATTGTCTACTTCCATTCTGATCGCTTCAGTTAAGTCTATCTCAAACCTCCCTTCTAGTCCCTCTTCTTGAAAGAACTCTCCGTCATATGTGTTTGGGTCTAAGTTGTAATCTTCATCGTTTGGGACAGGCACTTTACCGTGTGGCGATACCCTGTGCACAATATCCCAACCCTTAAGATGCCTTATGGTTTGACACGCATATGGGAGATAATAAACTTGCGTGGCCTGTTGGGCCACAATATAGACATCGTCTCCTGGTAAGACAGAATCCTGTCGAATTTCGACTAGCCCAAGATTACAATATGTCCGCCTCGTTACTTCAGGATCAAACCAATGGTATTTAAATATGACGGGATTAAAAGGTTTGGAACCATGAAACTTGAGTTCGTATATTTCTTCAATTCTTCCATAATACTCGACCTCATCAACGCCGGGCGTAAAAACTCCGGAACTTGTGGTTCTTCGATTGGGCCGACTCTGCTCGTAGCTTGTTGTGCGAAAGCGATATCCATTCACGTCATAACCAGAAAATGACCTGACCCTATAGGCAAAGCCATCGGCAACCTGTCTCAACTCGGCTTAAAACCTTGCTGAGATATCCGAAGAAGTTGCTTAAAACCTTGCTGAGATTCTTCGGTTTGCAAGCATCGTACGTGATAACTTGCTTAAAATCTTCTCAAATTTTTATGACAGCCTCCACATATGGTATCATGATATCTTGACAAGTTTCAAGATTTTCGGACTTTGTTTGCTTTTTATACAATTTAAAAACAACTCGATCGCAAGTTCGTGGTCATGTTTCGTGACCTTGATATTCGAAATTGGTGGTATGTTCCTGGATACGGTCTCACAATATACTAAATAACATGAATATCATTTTTCCATTCATTTTTTTTCATTATTCGAATGACTAGCAGTTATAATTTGAATTATCCAAGAAAATTCAATTAATTGAAATGAATTAAAGAAATATAGAAAAAGTCCAAGAAATGTGCCACATTGGAACATGGAGTACCAGGTACTGTATGAGTACTGTAGAAAAAATTTGGAGGCCAAAAGGAGGGAAAAAAATTAAGGTTTGCCGAGTGTTAAAAATTACACTCGGCAAAGACCCTCTTTGCCGAGTGCCAGATGTTTGCCGAGCGCTTGCTCTCTGGCACTCGGCAAAGATACTCCTTTGCCGAGTGTCCTATTTCTGGCACTCGGCAAAGAGGGTCTTTGCCGAGTGCCAGATGTTTACCGAGTGCTTTACCTCTGGAACTCGGCAAAGACCCTCTTTGCCGAGTGTCCGATAAAAAGCACTCGGCAAAGTATGGGACACTCGGCAAAGACGCCGTCTCCGGTAGTGTCCATTGACCTGCATGTGAAGAGACAAGAAAACACACTTTCTATCCATTCCAAGAGCTCTCTGCTCTCGTCATCCTCAACTCCGAGTTAGCACATATACCTCCATCCAAACGACAAGTAAACATGAAATGTGTTAAATCCCCAAAGCCCTCCAAATCTCAATTTCAATAAATATATCAAATCCAAGACAATTATTCATCACAAGTCATTTATCGACCATGCATGGTCTCTCAACTAAAAAATCGTCACGGCGTACGCAAGAGTAGCATTCGATACTCCCAGCTGTCGCACAGCAAGCCCTTTAAAATACATAATCTCCGGGTACGCATAAGTATACATGCTGCATACGTATACATACTTATTGACGTACGGACATACGGTGGGGGTATAGTACGTGGAGCTCGAGCTATAGCTTCAGTTGAAGCTGATGGGGTAGACGTGCTGCATGTTGGGGTAGAAGAGCCCCCAGTTCTGCTCCACGCCGCTCTCCTTCAGGTTCTCGTTGAACATGGAGAAGAGGTACGTCTCGGTGGCGCCCGGGTGGCGCGGCGTTCCCCGCCCGACGTGGTTGATCAGGTTCTGGTTGTAGATACTCGCGTACTCTGGCGTCGCCGCGATGCCACCACTGGACGGCCACCCGCTTTCCGACACCACCAGCGGCACGCTGGAGCCGCCGTGGTTGCCCATCGCCATGTAGAAGGCATCGACGGTCACGTCGAAGAGGTTCTGGTACCCGTAGGCGCCGTCCTGCACGACGGTGCCGGGAGCTGTGAAGAGCGCGTAGTTGATGTCCATGGCGTTCGGGTTGTAGGTGTAGCTGAAGTAGGGGTAGACGCTGGCCATGAGCGGCGCGCCGGTGCGCTCGAGAAACTTCAGGACGGGGCCCATGAATCCCTGCGCCTCGTCGGTGAACTCGGCGACGGAGGGTGGGCTGTACACGCCCAGGATGGACTGCGACACCGACGTTGTGACCTTGATGTGGTCCAGCCCGGCGGCGACCAGCGCGGAATGGATGTTCTCCATAGCCGGGGCAAGGTTCTGCGCCGCGCCGCCGTCCACCTCGTTGCCGACGCATACGTAGCGGAAGGAGACGGACGGGTAGGCCTGGATATTGTTGCGGACCCAGGAAGCGGCTGCGGTGGGGCTGGCGGCGATGCTGGACAGCACGTCGTTGGGCGCGCCGACAACGACGCTGATGCCTGTGCCGCCCACGGCCTGGAGCGCCGCCTGGTCTGGCGCGTACAGCCGCATCGACGAGATGCCGTTGGAGCTGTACATGCCGATGACGGTGCTTGCCGGCGGTAGGTTGGTGCCGCTCATGCCGTAGGACACCCCGATGGACTCTGCGCCTGCACGTATGATACATACCTTCCGTTAATCCTCTAGTCACACTTAACTAATCACAGTAAAATCATGAATTATTCACCGTCCATGTTAAATCTCTACCAGCTTCTACCGTGAACTATGGAGAGAAGATGATGGAAAAAGGAAATGGTGCATAAAATAACAAGAGCGCCGAGCAGGGGTGGTAGGATATATGCGATGCATGTAGAAAGCCTTTTGACTTGTTGTAGGAAATCCACTAATTTTGTAACTCTAGATCGAAAGGTGCAAGTACAAATCTTGTTACATGAGTGGATATAAATGTGCATGTGTATGCATCGCCATGTGATAGAGATCAGAGATGGTATCTGATAGGTGATTAACATGGGTAGCATGCAGCTGTGTTCACAAGTATGGGAAATCTTTGGTGCAAAATAGCAAATAGTTGCAAACGTGCCAACAAGGAATGTCATCCGTCTGATCTATCGAAAGATTACGGTTGATCCCATCGTATCACCAGTGGAGAGGTTATGCATATGTAGTCTGTCAACTTTGGAAATGGACTAGGTAGGGGTATGCTTAGATGGTAGAGGGGCAGAGGGAGAGAGGATTCTGGGAATGGGTTAATGCTTAATTTTAGTCCAATGTCCGCACTAGGACCGTTGGATAGTCCACGTATGATCGATATGGATCGCCAAAGCGGTTAGCTACCGCCGTGCCATGAGGCTAACGGCCGGCCGGCCAGCCTAGCTCTCCTCTCACGTGTGCTACAAATATCACTACTACACGCATGCATGTTTAACACAACGCTAATAACAACATAATTGATCCTACCCATCTATATGAAGGCTATACACCTGCTAAATTAAGCCATTTATTCAGCACATATCAAACTATGGTACTATATATGAATGTACGTATATATTCCAGCATATATCGATGATGTGTACTGCGGCTGACATGATTGATTAGAACAATTCATACTCCAGCAGCTAGCTAATGATATGCACCTGAGCTAACCCTGCGCATATACTAATTATTCTACTATATATCACCAAGTGAGTAAGTGATTTAGCAGCTAAGCTAGTGCTACAATTAAGATAAAGTGCATGCTAAAGATCGACGCTTAGCGATGCTTTATATATTACAGTATCATATAGATGAGGTAGCTAGCCAGCTATAGGAGTCAAACGATCGATCAAATCAATGGATTATTTGTACTTTTGAAGTGGCAGCTTGGACTGATGGACTCGATCGAGAGTCAACAATGGCGAAAAGCGAAGACGGAATTCATTAATTAAAGTGATTAGCCACGTACTGTGCGTGTGACTGATGCTAATTGCTACTAAGACCCTAGCTACCTTTGGTTTGCATTGCATGGATGCATGACGAAAGCGATCGAGGTTAACATGGCATTGAGAGAAATTAAAGATGGATATAAAGAGACTATCTAGTTATCTTTGCATGACATTGTTGATGAGAGAAAGGTGTGACTGTGTGTGCTTGTCTACTCCTATAACATAGTATATTATAAACAAGCTCACTCCATGGCTAACTAAACCTACCTAATCATTTTTGGGAACGAGAGAGAGAGAGAGAGAGAGAGAGAGTCACTTTGAGGGATCGAGGCAAAGACCCCGAGGAGCAATGCCGTAGCTAACATGGAGGCTACACCTTGCCTTGCCATTCTCTCTCTCCTCTCTAAGCCGCCTTGTATTCAAGGCTACTATATATCTTCTGGCTTTATGCTAACACGTCGCTCCAAAACTCTCTGCTTGTTCCTTTGCTCCTTTGCTGAAACAAAGCACTGCCTGCAGCCCCGTTATATAGAGTTGAGTCCGATCCGTTTTTGGCCCAACGTCTCCAGCACCGACATTGATTTAGCCTCTTCCAATTGACGAGCCAGGGGCCGGCCTCATCACACGGTGTCCGGTATCCGTGTTGCAACGACATAGACATTTGGGGTGTCGGTGAGTAGGCACGTCTCCTATTTTTACATGTCGAACCGATCTAATCAAATATTTATTAGACATGTGTGATCTCAGATCGATTAGAGTTAAATGATACGTACCTATATTCAAAGTCAACTTAGTTTCCCAGCAAGTTTCTTTTACGTAACTACACATCTTTTAAGCCGGTAGTTTTCTCAACTTCAAAAGATGAAAAAGGGAAAGGGACATTAGATATTAATTCTTGAATTTCACCAGAGATTATGGTATATAGCTGCAGTAAAATTTGTCTGTGCGCGGTAGCATTGCAAATACATGCAAAAAAAAAACAGAAGTTCTTATTAATTTTATGTTAACTCGAAATAATTCAGGAGATGATCTTATTGGATAGATGACCTTGAAATGGTCAATGGTAGTTAAACGCTAATTAACTTTACATGCCGACGTCAAGAGCGAGATCAATCGGTATATATAACTTTTGTTGGCAGATAGAACAGAATTGAAATAATATTTCTTTTGGTAAAGCATGGCCATCACATTCAGAAAGGGACAATTAATCGCATTCGATTGAAATGTCATAGCTCACCGCTAGCTTAAAGCAGACGATCGATATAACATAGACTCTGATAATAGAATAACCAAGATGTTTGTATGTATATATCCAAGATGGTGCACACAACAATTCCTTTCTGTTGGTTATGTTGCACCTATTGCTATGTGGATACCATGTCACCTTAATAAAGTAGCACATCTCTATCATACTTATGTGGACGCAATAACATACATCTTGTGCTGTCAGTAGGCAGCTACAGGCTAGCTGTTGATTGATCACGTTCGCTTGATGCAATTCTCTTCACGGTTTTGCTGGCCTCGCGAAGTGGTCAACTTCTTGGAGTGTGATTCTGCATTCTACAAATGTATCAGCTGTATGTTGTTTTTCGTGTCCGCAGTTTTTAGAGGTGGATGGCAACCCATTTTCACAAGCGTTTAGACATCCGTATCTGGTCAAAGACTTGTGAAAATGGACAATTTTTACATGCGCAAAATAGACTCCATATGGAAACCTATTATCAGAAACGGTTCACTTAAAAAACCTCTTGTGGTGATAGATTTTCACAGGCAGTTCCTTAAATAAATCGTTTCTAGTAATCGGTCCCTAAATCAACATTTTTTGACCCAAAAAAATCAAAAAAAAATTAGCTTGACCAAGCACCCTCCACAGCCATTACTAGTCACAAGTCACAAGATGTTTTACACAAAATACGTGCGTGTGTGGTACTCGAACCTAAGACCTCTTAACTTGTGAGATACATCATTACCATCACATCACAAAAGTACTAGTGATATTAATAGCATATACAATTATTTTGATCTCTTATGTCTGAAATTTTAAATGATTATTTAGATATCTAAATTACCTCAAATGAAAAATATTTCAACTACAAAGTTGTAGATCTCATCGAGGGCTACAACTTTCATATAAAATTTATCCTCATCTGATTTCGTATGAAAAAGTTATTGATTTTTTAAGATGAGCTATCATTACTCGAGATAATTCACATAAGGAACCGTCTCTAAAACTGACCTTTTACATAGGCGGTTTATATAAGAAATCGCTTATGGTAATTATCACATTTTTAGAGATGGTTCACGCAAGAAATCGACTCTAGAAATGACCTTTTACACATACGATTCGTATAAAGAACCGCATGTGGTAATTATCCCATTTTCAGAGACGGTTGTCGTAAGCAGCCGTTTATGGAAATTTATTTCTACAGGTGACCCGAAACTATAAGGACCTGCGGTTTGTCATATGAGCCGTTTGTGAAAAGGCACATTAGATGTCTCAAAAATAGTTTTTTTATAGTGCCTTTTGCTTTTGTTTGTTTTGCCGAGTCATTGCTCATACAATTTTTCTATAGCACCCCATGTTATCCTTATATTTAAAAGATGACAAAATCGTGGGAATTTTTAATTTTTATAAAATTAATCCAAATTAAAGTGTATGTATATTTGTTGAGCAAAGCACATCAAGTTCACTCAAACTTTAAAACTTCCAAATCAAACCATGCACAAATAAGTCCATGCCTCCATTTAGTTTATTTTGTATTTTACTGAATTTTTGTTTGAAGGTTTGAATTTTTGTTGAAGTAACAAAGTAGCAATCAAAGTAATTGTCAAACTGCTGCCTCAGCTCAGCCTTGCATTTAAATAATGACAGCAAGTTCATTACACATGAAAAAAAGTCTATATAATAGGACATGATGAAAATAAGTTCATGCAAGTCTTCCTCCACTGTCTAATTTTTCCTCTTGTCCTCCCATACCTGCTTAAGCCATGCAAGCAAATCTTCCATTTGGTGTTTTTAAAGTGATTAACACATCATGATTTTTTTAATAAGAAGTTGAGCGACACAATAGTGTTCATCACTTCCTTCTTCATCCCCAACCTCAATAGTTAAATCCAGCAGTTGAATTATCCCATCTTTAACATGGTCAACCACTACAGAAGGTGTAGAATTTTTGTTGCTTTCATCCTTCTTCTGGTATGCATCCGCCAGCCGCTTCATAAATTAATCTCTAAAAATTTTCTTTGGCAGCCTTACTTCAGGAGAATCATTAGCAACTCTTTTCTTTTTGCCACATTTGTCAACAATGAGTGAGACCATGGGTGCACCACTCATTCTCACCTCCATTTTCAGTATCTACGGGTGCTGCTCAATGAAATTTTGGAACAACTAAACTCTCATTTGTACAACTAATAGTTCCAAACATGATATGTAGTTCTTCATGCTCAAGTGGTGCAATTTTAAATTGGATACAACTTAGCATAGCCTAAAAATAGATACACCAAATACATTAGACCGATAAAAAATTATTCATGTTTATAAAGATAACATAATAATTACAATTCACAGCATTTTGCTCTAATCACCACTCTTCACTAGCTGCAATACATCCAGTCATTGGATCTCTTCCCAAATTGGAGGCTCTTATATTCAAAATCTTCCACTACACATACATTTTCTTCAATACATCTCACGTATTCTTAAGTTGGTCACAACCATATGTCCTCTTGATGTGTTTATGGAACTTTCTTATTAGATTTGCATAGCCTAAATTATTCAATCATTGTTACCGCATGTTGTTGGCACTAACCTCTTGCACACAAATATCTATGAACACCTTGCTAGAAAATGAATCCCAGTTTTGTAATAGTCTCTGATGATTTTTCCATCTATTAGTTGCATCGGAATCCCAACTAAAATTAGCAAAATTGACATGTATACAACAACAAATTCACACCAAAACATGAGACATTCATCTAATTAACACATATACATGGCAGCTAATCCATCGATGGAAAGTATGAGCCATCCATCTAATTGTTGCAATACATCGATTCATCATATAACTGCAGCTAATTCGCATTCCAATACACGAGCCAGCAGAACATGAGCCATACATCGATCCATCATATAACAATAGCTAATTCACATCAAAACATGAACCATTCATCTAATTGCTACAATCCACCGATCCATCATATAACAACAGCTAATTCGTATTCCCATCTAGCAATTTTTATCACTACCTAGCGAGGGGGGAAATAGGGATGAAGGAGTATCTTTGCATGGGGGTCATGGGCCAAGGTCGTCTTAGCAGTATCCTTTGCTGATGGAGACAACGCAGGAGCAAGGGAGCCACGCCAGGGCCTTGTTGAGCAAGGGAGCCAACATCACTCTGGCCGGCTGCTGCACTGGCCGCTGGGGAGGCAGATCCAAACACCTTCAGTCGGAGCGGACGGGTGGTAGCGGCGTAGTTCGTGGCTGGCGCAATACGGGCTCCAGTGGCAGTGAGGGAGCAATACGGGCTCCACGTAGTGCAGCAGAGAGGAGGCCAGCGGTGGCGGTTCTAACGCCTAACCCTAGAAGTCGTTATGGATGAGGAGCAAGTGAGACTGGTGCACTATTAAAAAACCAGATTTATATATGGACCTGTCACTACTAGTTACTAATAGACCGGTAGTGATCCAAGTCAAAAGCCATGCCAAAAGAATCAATGAATGTGGCTTATGAACCAGTAGTAATAAAGGGTATCATTGTTGGCTGATGGTTTGAGTCGACAGTGATGCTTCAGTAGTGATACCTGAACTATCAATATCGGTTCTAGCTACGAACCGACAATGGTAGTTCGTCAAGTATCACTGTTGGTTCGTGTTATGAATCGACAGTGATAATGATTATCATTGTCGGTTCGTACGACGAGTCGACAATGATAATAGATGACATGTTATCTTAAAAAATTTATAATGTTTTCATATGAAGTTAGACGGGAAAAACTTATTACAAAAATTGTAGCTCTCGATGAGATCTACAACTTTTGTAGCTAAAAACTTTTTACATTGAGGTTATTTAAATGCACAAACAATCTTAACAAAGTTTTAGCTGTTATCGATGACAGCCTATCTTAAAAAATTCATAACATTTTCATACAAAGTCGGATGAAGACAAACTTTATAGAGAAATTATAGTACTCGATAAGATCTACAACTTTATAGTTGATCATATTTTTATTTGAAGCCACATAGATGCACAAATAAATGCCTAAAGTAGTATAGAGGGAGTCACATGTCTGACCACAAACTTTTGACCTGGATCTAGTGTAAAACACTAGTAGGAATTATTGAAAAATACATAAACAAGACCATAAAGTTGAAAATTACAAAGTTAAATATTTGTATCGTGAGTTTGGTAACTCAGATTGATGAAACGTCTACGCAATACTAACTTTCAGACGTAGCACTATGTCTAAAAAAAATTCAAGAAAATCGAAGAAGGTCAATTTTTAACAAAAACTTTAAAGGTCCTGCCGAGGAGGGTTTTCCAAACCTTTTTGGGGTTAATAAAGATATAGGTCTAAAGTAGACTTGTATTTTTTCCGGACCTCTCTAGGTCTAAACTTTTAGACTTGTAGTTTTTTCAGGTTTAAGAAAGGTACAGTTCTAAAGTAGACCTGTAAAGGTCTACACTTTTAGACATGTCTTTTTTTTGATACGCCTCCTTGTTAGCTTCGAAAGTAGAGGTCGAACGTTAAAATCGGATTCCGTATGCAAAAATTATGGTTGTTTTACTGAACACTGCACAGATTGAATACAAACTTTTTTATACAGAGTCAGATGGAGACAAACTTATATTAACATTGTAGAACTCAATGAGATGTATAACTTTGTAGTTGATGACCTTTTCATTTAGGATCATTTAGATGTGCAAATAGTCATTCAAACGTTCAATCAAAAAAGGTCAAAAGGATTGATTTTGCTATTGTACTTAAGAATGAATGAGAGGTGAGATGGTTAGAGAGGTCACACGCGCATAGCTTCTGATCGAGGTCGTGAGTTTGAGTCCTGAAACTCGCGTAAAAAACATAGCGAGTGATAAGTGATCAATACTTGAGCTTTGGTCGAGGGCGGGTAAGCATTAGTTGGTCGGGTGCCTTTGGTCGGAAAAAAATTCTTGTTTTTTCGACCACAAACACTTTGAATCAGGAACCGGCAATCACTGTCAGCTGAAGCCTTTAACCATCAGTGAAAACCGACTATCACTGCCGGCTGAAGCCTTCAGCCGGTAGTAATAACCCTTTCACTACTAGTCTCCAGCCCAACAGTGATAGTCGGGGACTATCACTGCCCGTTGACCACTGTCGACTTCAAAACCAAAAGTGAAGGAGGTTTTAAAACTGACAGTGTTAAGTTTCTACAGTAGTGGTGGGGGCATCGGGACGAGCACGGGCTAGGGCTGAGGCTGGGAGGGCATCGGGGCAAGCAGTGGTATGGTGGGTAATTTCCATAAATATAAGAGGTTGTGTCAAGGAGGCCCTTATCAAGCTTGTGCGCAAGGGCGCGAACGTCACACCAGTGCTTATCAAGCGTCGGGTTTGAAATCGACACTGAAAACTATATCGGTACCGATTGATGGCTCCAACCGACACTAATAGTCAGTGACTATCAATACCGGGCTGAAACCAACACTGAAAACTATATCGACTATTTAGAGCCACCAACCGGCACTGATATGGTTTTTCCCGATTCAAACTTCTTGGGACCAAAAAAAGCAAGAATTTTTTTTCAACCAGAGGCATCTGACCGGTCACGTTGCTCTCCCGATCGCACAAGTCACGCGATTTTTGCTCGCATGTGGTAATCAAGACTCGAACTCACAACTTCACAGCAGACCCTCGCGTGTGACCACTCTAACCATCTCAGCTATCGTTCATTCTCGATTATAATAGCGAAATCAATCCTTTTGATATCTTTCGACCAAATGTTTGAATATCTATATGGACATCTAAATGACTACAAATAAAAAATTGATCAACTAAAAAGTTGTAGATCTCGTTAAGAGCTATAATTCTCATATAAATTTTGTCTCCATCTGATTTCGTATGAAAATGTTATGAATTTTTTAAGATGAGTTGTCATCGAACACAGCTGAAACTTTGTTAAGATTATTTGGGTATTTAAGTAACCTCAAATTAAAACGCTATCAACTACAAATTTGTAGATCTCGTCGAGATCTACAATTTTTATATAAAGTTTTTCACCATCCAACTTCGTGTGAAAAAGTTATAATTTTTTAAGATAAACTGTGACAATAGCAATCATCAGTGTCAGTTCGTGGCTAGAACTAGCACTAATACTGATTTATCAATGCCGGATTGTGGCTGGAACCGGCACTGATATATCTTTTCGTACCGGTTCTTAGTGGCTCACTCATTTTTCGCGCATGGAAGCTTAAGAACTGACACTAATACATCTTCAGTTTCAGTTCTAGTACAACTCACCTGATGTATCGCTACTTTTAACTCGTTCTGTAGTAGTGTACTTGTAGTGACATACTAGTTGACTTCTAAATATCAAGCAAGAATTTAGCATGTCAGCTTAAAATAATGAATAGGGCGGCAAAAAAATGTGCAGAAGAACAGTTCAAAGCCTTCCAATCCAATCCATTGATAGCATGATCATTGAAGCTTCAGCATAGAAAGTGCTACATCATATTCATACATGCATAGAAACAGTAAAATACTGCACCATGAGCAATGGATCTGCACTTGACAACCAACATCCTGAAAACCAAATTTCATTTTTCTTCCCTTCTTTTCCAATCTGAATTTCCACTGAGGTTAACCGCTAACATATACCATCTGCTATGCCGAAACAGGATGCCTCAGTACGGCCGGTACCCATAATCCATTCTTGATCTGCCTCTGCTTCCACTGAAAGCATAATCGTGTGTGTTGAGTTCACCTCCCTCCACTGTAATCGTGAACTCCACCAAAGTAAAGAAATAAAGCTCTTCAATTTTATTAGATGAGAGTAGAGTAGGGGAAGAGGTAATGCGGAACCTACTCATGTTTTATATAATAGAGATTAGCATCATGAGACTATAATTAATTCACGGAAGAATAATCGATCTGATGTGCAGCCCCCTCTGCCTTTCACCCTTAATTTTATTAATAGGATGCACTTATAATATAGTTTGCAAGAAAAGAACAGAATTAGATCTTCAATTGACCCCAAAAAGGAAGCAAAAATTGTCATATGTTACCGTCGTGTGTGTACATACATACATACATACATGCATGCATGCATACATACATACATATGAAGCCTTTTCTGTACTCCCAGGCGTACATACTCCTTCTCTAATAGGTGTTCAAAAATGAGTATGTACATCTTCAAAATTAGTATATACATCATAGAAAAAGAATATACTTCACTTATAAAAAATACACATATCAAAAAATAGTATATATATACATATCATAAAGTAGTATATACATATTATAAAATAGTATATACTTCCGTTATAATGGGATCAACTGTGTGTAGAATAACTATTCTACACCTAGACCCACGTGTAGCCAGTCCAACCCCCCGTGCGCCCCCGCCCTCACCCACGTGTGCATCCTGCGCCAATGCCCACTCGCCCCATGAGAGCGTGTGCACCCCTGTGCTGCAGAGAGAGAAGAGAGACGGAAGATGTGGGCTATCCTGAGGGTAATGAGCACGCATGGGCCATAGGTAGCGAAAATCCTACCTGTGGGTACCGTGCTTGATGAGCATGGGCATGGGCATGGGCATGCTTTTTTGCTCATGAGCATAGCGGGTCAGGGGTAGGTACGTTACTTTAACCGCAAGTGGCCACAGCGAACCCGAAATGCCTCCCACTCTACTAGGAGTTTCAAATTCATCTGCATATCTTTGATTCCGCCCCTTTTGTCCATATCTAAACAAGTCAACTGTCAAGGCCTTATCTTCTCCCACCGTCCATCCCTATCTGACTGCTCTCTCTCTCTCTCTCTCTCTCTCTCTCTCTCTCTCTCTCTCTCTCTCTCTCTCAGCCATTTTTCTCACTCTCGCTCAGATCCACATAGGAGAAGCACCGAGAGCCCCTCAACTCGACTGGCTACTCCACGCATTGCTTCCTCACTGATAACATCACGTGTGCGCCCATCGTCCTCAACACCGAGCTCGGGCCACCTTGATAGATCTCGGGTCATCCTCAACACCGAGTTCGAGCCACCTTGATAGATCCCAGGTCATCCTCAACTCCAGGCTCTGGCCGGATCTTTGGGATCAAGCCACCATGATGGTCCTTAGGCCATGGGAGGAGCAGATTGGCGTCGTTGGGGCCCGAGCCCATGGTGCTAGACGTGGCCCTACCCATCATCATCGCTGTCGAGGCAGCCCCCACGTCATCGTTGATAGCTACGGGTCATGGCAGTGGGGTCAAGTTCACGACGAGGATGAGTTTCTGTGGTGGTACCATCATTGGAGGGGTGCTCCCGTTAGAGGAGCCAGGTTCTGCAAGCTCTAGCAGCAACAGATCATGGGATAAGGAAGAGGAGAAAAGGGGAAGAGGAGGAATAAATAAATGACGTGTGGACCTATCTATGGGAAGAGTTTTTTTGGCGGATAGTAAAACCCACGAACAACCCACGAGTTTCGTGTATCCGGCAGGCACGAACACGTGCACAAAATTTTGTTTGTCGGCCTTCACAGACTCAAGTCGGGTAGCATAATTCTGGTATCAGGTCAGGCACGAATCTGCTCCGCCCGCACCTGACCCAACACATTGCCATCCCTAGCCGTAGAGGATGTGAGGCGCTCGTGGGCCAAATTCAAGAACATGCGTGCAGGCCATGTGATCGCATGGGTTGACACATCCAGTTATCCATCGTGGAGATCCTCTCTGTGGGTGGTTGCATGGGCCTCGAACGAAGCTCGCAGGTTCTTTTTGGATCTTAATTGTGTAGTTTCTTCTCTCTTTTTTCTTCTTTTTATTTATTATTATTGTTATGCATACTATCAATAATCTAATTATAGGGTATATATGCATAAGGAGTATACCACATTTGGACAGGATACATTGTATACATTCTCAACAACTCTGGAAATTGTGGATCCGAATCTGCAGGACCCGATATACTTGGGGATTTTCAAAACTTGTACTAGGAAGGTCTCGATCGGGTTAACCAACCTGAGTACGACTAATATATAGGTTGGATTCGGTTGCCTTACCTTGACCGATAAGACAAATGACTCCCTATCAACTATGGTTGAATCTAGGGTAGCACCAGGACCTCTATATAAGGCGAGGACCTAGACCCCCAGAGGATAACTTCTACAACATAGAATTCAACTTGCAAACCATCAACTCAATGCAAGCACCAAGACCATAGCTCCTCGAGATACTCGGCAAGTTTATCCCTAGATTAGCTTAGATCTGATCTACTTCTTGTAATAGGTCTAGCCATATTGATTATACTTGAGGCAATACATATACAGCAATACCCATACATGACGTAGGGTATTACTGCAATCAGGGAGCGAAACTTGTCTACATCGTGTGCATTGTTTCGTCCCCGACCCTTGATCTCGAAGGTACCCCAGTTCAATTACAGATATATTGCCGTGAATAAATCTTCAACAGTTGACGCATCAGGTAGGGGCCTTCTTCTGTTTTTTTAGGATCGATCATGTCTCGAGTTCACATCCGCATCAGATTTTCCGACACAGACTTCTACGATCATTTTGAGTCGACAGCAGTCATCTTCGAATCACCTCCCACTGGCTCTGAGATCACCTTTGGAACAATGATTTACTGTTGGGACAATCCGGGTGGACTAATCCACACCGGTATTCTCGAGTCCAACCCATTGGACACATACCGCGAGATGAGACACCTCGATTGGGATCCCAAGGAACCTAGTGTTCTTCAGTTCATAGACACCGATAGTGACGGGGAGAGTCAGGAAAGTGACAATGATAGCTCCATCGATGGCCAAAATAAATGAACAGATCAATTCATGTTTATGGCTGGAGTCGACGGCACCCCCAACGAGCAAAACACGAGAGATCCAATAGCGGTGGAGAATGATGGTGTGAAAATACCTAAAGATCCAGCGATGCCCACCACTATTCTAGGCACTGAAGCTGCAGGGGGGTTACCACTAGTCGTCGCCCCTGACACAACTCTTCATTGACGAACTACAGGAGGTTAGGTGCCTCCTATTTTCAACAACAACTTCTGGTGGGCACACCTCCAAGGGTAGCACCCCAAAGAGCAAGGAACAAAGTCCCTCAGGATAGTAATCATGGAGCAACATCGGCTTGACCCCAGTCGAGTCTGGGTAGCGATGTTTTCAGTACTCCAGAAGCTAATATCTAGGAGGCCCATATTATCTTAAGATCCTTTCCCAAGTTAGATCCGACAAATCCCTTGACCCCTGTGGTCAAACAACTCAAGACTTTGCTTGATGTGGCTCAGATCCAGGTAGCTCACGCAAAGAGCCCTAGTGGTTCTAGGCACCCTAGACTGCAAGGTGCCAGTTCGATGTACAATGGACGGAGATATCCCCGAGTCGAGAGATCACATACGGTAAGCTCAAGTGGTCAAACTCAAGCACAGCCGTACGGGCCAAATTGCAACTACCCTATCCATAGGCATAGAGACTAAGAAGACTTGAGGAACTATATTCCTCATGATAGGCACGATCTACGAAAAGTGATAGACAACTGTCAGGAAGAACATCGGGAAGACCATCGTCATCATCGTGACCACAGGTCCCCAGGATGAGATAGTCAACGTGACTCCCCTACTCTGATCTCCTGAACAGTTCTCTCAGTCCCAAACCATACTAGAGTTGGGTCTCTTTATTGCCATACTCAGATGACCCAACAAAGCACTGAATACATATTCAGAACATAGTGTTCCAGTTCCTTCATTCTCCACCAACTATTGCCCTGAAAACCGACACCATTTCTAAGTTTCCACAAAGACCAAAGAGCTACTGCACAACATGTATTCAGAACACTAGGGGGGAGAGAGAGGAGAGAGAGAGAGAGAGAGAGAGAGAGAGAGAGAGAGCTATCCTTCATCCTCTTCCTTATGTTCACCCACCCAATCTGCAGTCACAACCAAATCATCCTCCCCTAATGAAACAACAACGCCTGTGACTGGATGGGCTCATGGCAAAGAAGGAGAGGCAATGCTTCGTGAATGTGCACAATGTACGGTGGTGGGTCAATTTTGGCACCATGCCAGTGTCGGGGTGTGTTGGTGAGGAGGGGGTTGGGGCACGCTGGTGGGTGAGGGAGGCGTGAGGGGGTGGCACGAGGCAATGGGAGAAAGCACGGTGACTAGGGGTGATGGGAGGAGGCGTATAGGACAAGGGCAGTGTGAGGGGCCGATAGGAGGAGGCGTGGCGACTGGGTGCAGCACAATGGGGCAGTGGAAGCAGGTGCGATGACGGAGGGTCAAGGCTGGGAGGATGGATTTCATGTCGGGAGGAGGGATGGGGGTGAGGCATGCGCGGGGGCTGGGTCAGGCGCGCCAGGCAGCAAAGGGGTGAGCATCGGGTGCGCGAGTTTATATAGAGGGGGCCTAGTGTTGTAAAGTCTCGTAACAAAACAAAGAAGGGGCCTTCGGCCCACTGGAATGGTCCGAAGGCAAGGTGAGTGATATTCACTGGATAGAGAAATGTGTATTGTAATTAATATCAGTTATTTTGTTGTTACAGTGCTGCCCTATTTATAGGTTGTATCCAACCACTCTCTATTACTAAGTATAATAATACCCCTGTAACTACCACATTCCTGGCATATTCAAGGGCAATGCGATATTATTCCATAGCGTGTTTGTGCTATTTACAATTATGACCTTTTCGGTCCTTGATTTCTAGCTTCGGTTTCTCCTTTGCCATGTTCCCCTAAGGCCTACGACCAATGGCACCTTCGAAGCACCCTCAGTCATCTTCCTCAGTGCCCAATGCGATGGTCCTCGCCTGCCTCCGAAGGCTAGCCGAATGCTTCGCCTGCGACAACACCTCCAACGTCCCTTCAGTCGACTCCCTCACGAAGCCCAACGGAGATCTTTGGTCAACTCCCAAAGGCTCGCCGATGGCTTGGACAAAACCGCCATCTTGACATGCTTTGGTGGCACCGAACGCCTGCAAAGTGCCTTCGGTATGTCCGAAGGGTTCTTGCAACATGCGAGACCCATATCGATTGTAGATTGTTAGTAAATAGTAGTCGGAGAGGCCTTTGACCTTGCTCAAAAGGGGGCCTGTGAGACCATCCCCCAACAGCAGCCCCCCATGGTCAAAGCTCTTCTTCGATGGGCCAGACCCGTGAACTAGATGGTAGCACCGTCTTCTTCGGCCCATCGAAGGACTCTCAGCCTAAGGTTTGCCCTCAGCGAAGGAGCCCCCTTTTGCGTCCGATCGGCATAACTTTTGCACTCGTAACATCTTCTGGTGAAATAGCTCAAATCCTAAGATGTTTCTTAATTGATCGCGACAAAGGATATGGTTCTGATTCCAAGTGGATGCCTTAACTGCTGCTAAGGTCGGTTCAGATCTCAAACCGACGCTATAACTGCCATAAAGCGGATGGTTTTAACCCCGAACCGTTGTCTTTTGGACTGTTGGCATAATTTTTACCACTGTATATATGACCCCACGGGTCACTTTCACCATACCCTGCTCATACCTTTGCGTGCGGCTTTTCACGCTATACGAAGGCATTCTTAGCCACTCGGAACCAACACTAGGCAACCTAAATTGATGGCTCCGAAGAGCAAATCTAGCAAGCCAAAGACAAACTGGATTGGGAAGTCGAAGGTAGATGAAGGAGCCTTGGCCGATTTATGCAGAGAAGGTCTGATAAGTGACATATCGATGGTCAGGTTGCCTAAGGACTAGGAGACTCCAGAGCTAGTGGATGATGAGGCGATTATTTTTGTGGACTATTTCAGCTAGACTTTGCCTCCCATGCGATGTGATGGTGGCGAAGGTTTATCTCCATCAGTTGACTCTGAACGCCATCGTTCGGCTCAACCTTTTGCTTGGGCAGCGAAATCGGAGGGCGCGAAGGCATCAGCGAGGGCCTTTGTTGTCACCCATCAAATTCACCATCAGCCAAAGGCTATCTTCATTGACAACGTGCAATCTGAAGCTAACTACAGCTGCGCTAACTCTACCTACCTAGGCAGCCTGACCACACCTGTTGTAGCTTATTAGAACAAGTTGCCAAACTATTGGACGCAATGGTGGTTCTACCACAAGGTAGAGAACAAGGAGTACCTTGTGTCCAAGTGCCAGGAGCTCAAGGTAAACTGTGCCCCCAACATTGTCATGAAGGCGCTCACGGCTGGGACCTCATCCTAACCTGCTTTGGAATCAATAGACTCCTTTTCGGGAGCGATTCATCCTTCCTGTGCCTATCCTTTCACCTATGGCTAAAGGAGCACAACATGTAGGTCCAAAGTAGTTGTGAACAAAGGGTTACTTAGCTTCACCCAACACACTTCAATGTTGCTCGAAACTTTTGTAATATAACTATTCTTCGAGATATTTTGACATTCTTTGCTTCGTGTGCAGGTCCTCCCCTTGGACTCTACGCAGGTTGTCAAAGATGTTGCTCCCTTGACTATAATGCAGGATAACTTTTATATGTCATGGGCTTGCTGGGAATCATTTTGTCACCACCGTCTTGACATTCCATTCGACCGGTATTGGCAAGCGAAGGTCTGAACTTACAATGTCGGCAATGCTAACTCAAAAGCATTTTACGAAATGTTTCGCGCTTCGAACTAACAAGTACAAAGGGATGAGAGGACATCACGTAGGAAAAATCACGGATATTTTGCTCCTCTTATTGATCTCATAGAGCCGAAAGCTAAGCTAGTTGATGAAGAGTATGACCTCCCTTCACATTGACAGTTTTGTTACTGGTTGCGGCCGAAATCATCACAAATAATTACATCTACTGAAGGTGATATTGATCAGCCATCGTCTTCAACCAAAACTTCTTCGGATAGTTATGTCGGGTCTCTGCTGGACCCGATGAAACCTTTTACCACCAGGAGGGGCTTTGCTTTTCAACTTGGCCGTAGTCACGTGTATAAAGACTTTGTAGATCCTGGCATTGATGAATTTGCCGAATAAACTAGTTATCCATTGTTGTATTCATGATACGTCCCTAGCCCCAGAACGTCATGGTGCAAGGACCTTCGGCAACAATTTGAGTGAAGCGTCGATCGAAAAATGTCGTCCCCATGACTTTCAAGCTGTAGGGACTTTTGGCAGTAGCGTGCGCAAAGCATCTACCAAAAAATGTCGTCCCCCACTTTCAAGCCACAAGGACCGTCAGTAGTAGCGTGTGCAAAGTGTCACTCCAAGTTCTAGCGTCGCTTCGGTGTACATTGATGAAATTGTGTTTTTTGCATTTCTATTCAACTTGAACAATACTTTAACTTCGTTGGTATCAGAGTGTGTAGCTCCCACTTGGGTTTGTGAGGTGACATGTTTGTTCTTCATCGCCTTAAATCCTAGACTAAGTCATACATTGCAATAGTTTGACAATTCCCCTCTAATTGTCTACTTTGACTTCGGCATGAAGCTAGCATGCTTAGCCCCTAGCTTTTTATTATCCAAAGAGTTTGTTAATCTCTGGAGTGAGGGCGGGCACTCGAGACTCGTCTCTTGTTCTGAGTCAAGAGGTGTGCTGGCTTTTCTCCTAAGGTCTAGCGGCACCTTAACTTTTACTTGAGAAGGTACTTGGGTCACGATTGGTTTAGGAACACTTCATCTTTATATCTCCGAAAGTGTGTTTTGACTTTGGTGTGGGGCTGACACTCTTAGCCCCGTCTTTCTTTATGATACAAGGACATGTTTTAGCCTTCGGTGCGAGGACAAGCTCTCTTAGCCCTCGGCTTTTGTTTCGAGAGGTGTGCTGCTTTGTTTAAGGTCAAGGAACACTTTGGCTCTTTCTGGAGGGTTCGTACCCATCTTTAAATCGAAGGGCATGGTGTTAGGCACACTGACATTCTTTACCTTGATTTTTTCCTGGCAGGTTGCACCCACTTTGCCTCGTTGATTGGTGTGCTACCTTTAATCGAAGGCTTGCACCACTTTGATGATGAAGTATGCAGCAATTCAATGTCAACATATGCTTTCTAGGGGGTTACTTTTATAATCATAAGGGTTTACAAAGGTGTCTGCCTCGTTAAAAACCTCACACCAGAGCGAAGGGTTCCCCCTATGAGGAAAAGAGTACATCATTCATACATGAATTAAAATTCTTAATATAATAACGCTTGAAAGTAAATGACTTTTCCTACTACTACAAAGGTATCTCTTGATATCTTCGTTTACACATGGTACTTGTGAAGGCTATTAGCATTCCAAGTGTGTGGAATCTCTTCTCCTTCAAGAGTAGAGTGGTGATAAGACCCCGGCCTCTTCAAAGTCTTGACCAGAAAAGGTCCATCCCACTTGCTTCAGAGTTTTCCAACGGTCAAAGCATTTGGAAGCCTTTGGAGCACTAGGTCCCCCGAGATGCACTCCTTTGGAGTTATGCTCTTGTTCCTCTTGGTACTTCAACAGGTTTTTCACGGCCTGCATTCTCATTGCCTCCATTGCATCTTTGGTTATCATCTCTTCATTTTGATCCATTTCAGTTGTGACATGGAATGATTTGTTTTTACATTTCTTTGAAGTCATAGCTTCCTCACCGAATAGCAAGCGAAACGGCATGAAACCCGTTGCTCTTGTTGTTGTCATCCTAATTGACCATAATACCTTCGGCAGCTCTTCAACCCATTTTCCCTTCGGCAAACCTTGCAAATGCCTTGCCACTCCTGTTAAGATGATATTATTCGCCCTGTCCACAGCTCCATTCAACTGAGGATGGTAGACCAAATTGAAGTGGATTTTAATTCCCATGTCTTCGCAAAATTACTTGAAACCTTCGTCGCTACCAAATTGTGTCCCATTGTCAACTGTTACTTCCCGAGGAACACCAACATGCAGATGATGTTTTGCCACAAGAATTTTTGGACATTCCTTGACGTTATCCTTGACAACAGAGTTGCCTCCACCCATTTGGAAAAGTACTCAATAGCCACTATGGCATAGCGAAGGTTTCTGGAGCAGTTGGCAACTGTCTAATGATGTCAATCCCCCAGCGAGATAAAGGCCAAACCAGCGGGATAAGATGTTTTGCTGATAAAGGTCTGCCTGAACCCTTGGCCCTGTATTGGCACTTCGCATAATTTCGCACTGTGTTCTCTGCATCGGAGATGACCTTCGGCCAATAGAATCCTTGACTAAATGCCTTTCCGACTAGTACCCGAGTGCCAATGTGTGAGCCACACAATCATTCGTGTATTTATTTAAGCAAATTCTATCCTTTAGTTTGGGATATACACCGAAGCATTAGTGCACAAACTCCCATCTTATACAAGTCAGCTCCCGCAATTTTGAAGTTTCTGGCTCTTTGCATCATGTGCTTCGCCTCCATGTGATATTCGGGCTCATAATGGCCCTGAAGGTAAGCCATTATGGCAGAGCGCCAATCTTCGGTGTCAATGATGGTTACACTACGTGCGATCTCCTGAGGGGATCCGAAGGATTTTGTTCTCAAAACCTGATAAAAGACATGTAGAGGGAGTGGCAGACTTTATGCCGCAGCCTTGGCGAGGTCGTTGGCCTCATTATTATTATTTCTTGATATGTTCTTGATGGAGAACCCCAAGAAATGTTTCTCTATTCCTCGAACGACTGCCTTATACTTAGTCAGCTTTGGCTCCTTCGCATAAAATGTTTTATCTAATTGGCATGCTACCACTTGGGAGTTTGTCTTAATCAGCACCCTTCAGGCATCCAGTGCCCGTGCCTTACGAAGGCCGAGCAGAACCGCTTCGTATTCTGCAATTTTCTTTGTTGACTAAAAATAAAGTCTGGCTACATACCAAAGCTTTACACCTAAAGGTGAAGACACGATTACTACTGTGCCAGCTCCAAGCTCCATCACAATATTGGGTCAAATGTTGTTTCTTCCAGGCCCTCATTTTGTGGTGTCCAATCTGCCAGAAACTCCGCTAGGGCTTGTGATTTTATTGTTGTCCTTGCAACAAAGGTTAACGTGAATGGTGCAAGCTCCACGATTCATTTTCTGATCCTTCCAGTGGCTTCTTGGTTACCAAACATATCGCGAAGGGGTGCAGAAGTCAGCACTACTATCTTGTGCATAGTGAAATAGTGCTGAAGCTTTTGCGAAGCCACCACCACATCGTATGCCATTTTTTCCATTTCAGAATAGAACTTCTTTGGCCCTACCAATGCCTTCGACACATAGTACACTGGAATTTGTTTCAACTTGTCGTTGAGTTGCTTTTCTTGTACAAGCACATCACTTACCGCTGAAGGGGAAGCCACTATGTAAAGCAATAACTCAACCTTCAGATCTGGGCAAGTCAAGGTTGTAAGCTTTGTCAAGTATTCTTTTAGTTCGTTAAAAGCATTCTATTGCACCACACTCAATCGGAAAGGGCCTGAGCCCTTGAGGGTTTTGAAGAAAGGTAGGCTTTGCTCAGCAGACCTGGCTATAAACCGGCTTAGAGCTGCCAATCTTCACGCCAACCTCTGTGCCTCTCTTCTGTTCTGTGGATGCCTCATCTCATGTATTGCTTGGATTTTTCTAGGATTTACCTCAATGCCTATCTTCGAAACCAAAAATCCCAATAATCTCCCTAAGTACACACCAAATGCACATTTCTCTGAATTCAATTCTAATCCCACACTTTGCAAATTGGCAAAGGTTTCCCAAAGGTCATCCAAATGATCCTTCTCTGTCACACCCAGATTTTCAGATTTCTCAAATTTCTAAAAATTTCCAAAATTATATTGTAGATTAAATAATTAGAATAGGAAAAAGCCTATTTTCTAAATTCAAATTCAAATTTGAATAAGGTTATTGATTGTTTGAATGCATTCATGCTTTATAGGCAAGTAGGTTTTATTTTGGCCTTGTGTTTTATTTGGATTTATCTGAATTTTCTTTGATTTTATTTGAGCTCTTATGGATTTATTTGAGTTAAAAACTAGTTTTCAAAGGTCTCAAAATGATTTTATGAGATCAAATATTTTAAATGTTTTCATAAACTCAAAATATTAGCTTCAAAAATGATTTCATAAGCTTGCTGGAATTTTATTGAAGTTTTAAGCTTCATTTGGTGCTTTATTTGAATTTGGTTTGCTCTCATTTGAATTTCAAAAGAATTAGAAAAGAAAAGAAAAAGAAAAACCTTAATCTCAATCTAACCTAGTCGCCGGCCCGCTTCCCCCGGCCTGGTTCTCCTTCTCTCACTTTCTTTCGGGTCATTTCCAGCTCTCTCTCTCGGTCCAGCCTGCCAACCAAGCCGGCCCACTGCACTCTCCCTCCTCCTCCCCGACAGGGCCTCGATCTGGCCCAACGCCACGTACTCGCTAGCCGCTAGCCGAACGCACCCAGCATCTTTCCACCTTCGCTTGAGCCTCTACTGTGTGGGTGCCTGAGCCTCTGCCGTGTGGGTCCCACGGGTCAGGGCCATCTCCTACCTCAGGACGGAGACCAAGACCGACCGTCAAATCCTGCATGAATCAGAGCCCAATCCAAGGGGGAAAACATCTAGAAGCTCGTCCCATGATTCTTGTGATCTTTTGCTGGCTTATCTCCAGCGAATCTGTGTTTAAACAGGGAAAATTGAGCTCGAATTTGTGCCGTCGCCGCTGAGCAATAAACAAACTCTTCCCGGCCCCTCTAGTCCTCCTCGCCTATAAATAGCAACTCCTATGCTCTCCCCGAAGCATTCCATATCTTTTCCCCAACACGCTGGCGAGTTTTCGATGCCGTAGAGCCTTTTCATGCAGCTCCGACGTCCGGAGTCGCCGCCACTTGCCGCCAAGATGCTCCGGTTGTCTGTCATCCCTGCCAACTTCGTGCTCGAGTTTCCCGAGCTCCCGCGCCTCTATTCCGCCACTCGCCGGAGTTCCTAACTCGCTAGAGCCCGATCCCGGCGATTGTCCGGCCGTTCATCGCCACAATTTGGTGTTTTGCCATCTCTGGTCCACGGTAAGCCTCGTGCATTGAGTCCACCGCCCGTCCGCTATTGCCATGCACCCAATGCGCTGATCTAGAGCCGCCTATTATTACAAAAAGGTTCTTAAAACTTTCTATTAATTACAAATTAGTCCTTTTCTTTTTCAGATTAAACCCTAAGATTGTTTTAGTCATAACTTCTTCGTTTTAACTACGATTTAAATAATTCTTGTGCTCAAATTTTGATCTATGCAATCATGCCAATTTCAAATATCAATTCTCACATCTTTACAGTAGTTTTCCCTTAGTAACATCTAGATCCCTACAACCTTATCCTTCCCCGTAAAAACATCAGTCAATTCTGTTCTCCTGGTCCAGCCCAATCAATGACCCTAGTCTATTGTTCTATTCCTATTGTGTTTTTAATTTGGAGTTTATTTGGTGTTTATTTGATGTTGCTTTTGTTTATCGATAGAATTTGCGATTAGTCAACAACGCTTCGGATCTGTTCGAGGGATTTCAAGACCAAGGTTTCGTCAACACTGAGCAGCATTGGGTAAAAGGCAAGTGTCCTTGATCATCTTGAACCTATAATTTCAACTATTTTGTTTTACAAAATTGCATGCAGTGTGTGTCAATACAATGGGTAGTCACCTATGTTAGGGTTTTCCCTAGATTTTCCCTTATCATCATCCCCTTGAACCTAGATGGTTTATGGTTAGGTATCTTTGGTGGGTAGATTACTTAGTCATGCTTTTGGGACATTGGGAAGTGTCATAATGTTAACTAATAAACATATGCAACAATAGTGGTTAACTTGTTAATGGTTTAGCAACATGGAATCTTAGGCCTTGAGCATAGGGATGTTGGTGATATTGGTCATGATTATATAGTTGGTTTAGTGTTTTCTCAAGTGACCTAATTAAGGACTGGTTAATGGAGCGACAACCCAAGAAGTTTCGTAAAAACCACGAGACCTAGTATGGGACAAGCTTTGCATATTAATTAGTGGATTCTAGTTTTGTGCGTGCCAAACAGAAGAGTGGATATGTGGGGATGGCTAAGACCAGAACCATTTTGTTAGAGGTATGAGATGTGTAGTGGAAGGGAAGGGTGAAAACTTGTTGAAAACTACAAGGCACAAAAGGAGGCTTATGGGTGGCGTGAATACCACTTTGACGGCGGTGAAATCTAGCGGGTGTGCACATACTGGATGAACTTTGTAACTACTTTGTAGTGATTTTTGGGCAACACACCATAGGTGTGTGTTAGGTGCTTGGCCGGCATGGCAACAAGGAAATCACGACTCGTGGGGAAAGCTGGACAATCTCTGCAGAGTGTAAAATCTGATATATCAGTTGTGCTCGCGATCATGAGAGACTTGGATCCCCATATGATTAGTTAGTTTTGGGTATGGGAATGGTTGTGGTTATGGTTATGGTTTTTTGTTATAGGACATGAAGTACTAGGTGGTTATAGTTTACAAGGTGGGAAGCCTTGTAGGTTGGTTGGTTGGTTATATGGGATACATTCACTTAACAACTATTTAATGCTTTTCAATTATATTACTATTTTCTTAACTTGCATTTACGCAAATATACCATGTGTTAGCATATTCTTGTCAAAAGCCTGCATGTCATTACTTTACCACACTTGCTGAGCTCGTCATGTGCTCAGACTTGCTATTTTCCCTATGACATGCGACATGTGTGGTACTGCTCAGTGAGTGAAGATGTTAAAGACTATAAAGACGAGGTTGTGACGTCCTAAGTGTGTGTCTCTCGGTCGGTTGCCTACGGTGTTGTTGGACACCAGTGCTTCTGTTCCGCTGCAGATATCTACATACAAGATAATATATATCAATTGCTGTAAGAGTTAACATTTATTCTATAAAAGTATTGCTTTTGATACTTCACTTGCGATGTCCTTATGTGTGTTGAACATCCTGGACACCCATAAGTCACATCTAGTTTTGTCCGTTAAAACTAGGTGTGACATTCTCCTTGTTGCTTTGCACGACTATGTCGTCAACATATGCAGATACATTTCTGCCTAATTGCTTACTTAGCACACTTTGTACCAATTTGGCGAATGTTGCCCCAGTACTCCTAAGGCTGAAAGTCATTCTTACATAGCAATATATTCTGAAGGAGGTTCTGAAATTTGTTTTTGCTTTGTCCCCCTTCGTCATCCAGACATGATGGTATCCAGAATATGCGTCTAGAAAGCTTAGCATCTCACAACCAGCTGTGGAGTCAACAAGCTGATCAATGCATGGCAAAGGAAAATCATCCTTCGGACAGACTCTGTTTAAGTGTGTGAATTCAACAAACATTCTTCAACTGTCATTACTTTTCTTAACGAATGTGAGACATCTCTTGCCATTTCCCCATCGTTCCTGAGCTCTAATCGATCCCCATATCATTTAGACCTAAGTTCAACTCTAGCCTAGAGCTTCTCTATGGGGTGTTTTGAGTTTAGCCTGGTGAATGTTCTCCAAATCACCTTAGCAACACTCTACTAGTCCCATAGAGTATTTCGATACCCTTCACGGTCGAAGGGATCACTGAAACCTTCGTCGGCGGGCATCGAAAGGTGTTGCCGGCAGAGTCTCAGGGTCTGACTGCCACTAGGGTCGGTCTGGCAGCCAGACGACGGTATGACCACCGACATACCATCAGTCTCATCGCCAGAGGCCAAAACCTTCTACACGCCGGTGATCTGACCGCTACTTCAACACTGGTCTGACCGCCAGTCACTTAAGCTATATGCACTTAGGTTGTCTTATCTAGGGTTTCAAACTTCGGAATCCTAATCATTTGGTGATCGTTTGCAAATGTTTTTGAAGTAAGACGCTCTATTAATATGCAAACATGCATTATATGCACACTTTTCATCATTTGATTATTTATGCAATGCATTCTTGATTCATTTAGAGGGCATTACACCGGCAATCCAAGCGAGTGAAGGCGATGCCAATCTATCGAAGTTATGTGAGTGTTGCGCCGGAAGTATCAGGCAACCACTAGAGCAGCAAGGCAAGCGTCTAAGCATATTGCACCTTTGTTGAATTGAATGGAGTCTAAATTGATAAGTTATCGCTTACGTATCATTGTATAGTTAGCGAGTCGATGTCGGGTTTATATGGGTAGAACATATATTGAATTACATTATCTCTACCTTAAGTTGTTGATTATCCATATCCTTATAGCCTTAATGACATTATTGATGCCTAACTTACAAGTTATTCGAAATGCTTAGCAATGCATAGGTCTCCGGTAGAAGTCGAGCGATGGTGCAATAATTGTTCGCGAACTTATGAATTACTTATTGTTTACAAACATAATGACAATGATGTGGGTTGTATGGGAGGTGAGGATGAGACGAGATGTGGGCGGTGCTAGGGGTATCTTCTGCACCGGAGGAGTTCTTCGGTGTAGTTCGAGAGAAGAACTTGGATGTCATAGACTGCTTGCATCATTTAAGTATCGTCTGTCGGTGCAGGTTACTTTAGAACTTTCTTTACTTACTACATATCGCATATGGGAATGATAAGCCGAATACCTTTGTAGTTGTGGCCTTTTGGCGTGCGATTCAATGGTGTTGTGGGCATAATAGGCTTGCAGGGGTATCCAATTTGTTCTGGGAGTAGTTCTGGATGGTCCCCACACCTATCAACGCGTGATCAAGCGATTGGTGCTTATTGGAAAAGGTTGACACGCATACCCCCTTACGTGGACATGTGTAAACACGTGAGCAGAATGGTCCTCGAGTCGTATAGGTAAAGGAGTACCCCTACAGGGTGTAAAAATAATTCGAATTATCACGCTCTTGGTCAGGAGCATGCTTCTGTCCATTTGTATCGGTCATAGAGTTTCTGGAGTTTGTTGATGGGTGATATGGAAGGGTATGTTGGAAATGGTTGTTTATGACTATTGATTACATGAGATGATTCCAGTTATATTTATGTTCAAGTTATTGTTTACATGGTAGAAAGATATATGTGGATAAGTATAGGTGCTCATACATATGTGTCAGGTTACTTACGCATATGAATTTATTTAACCTTGTGGCGTACTCCTTGCTAATGACTCAATTGCATAATCCTTAGAGTCAAGTTATTATATGTATCCATTATAGATTAAATCTTATGAGTACCTTCGTACTCACGCTGCTCTGTCAGATTTTACCGATGAGGAGGGGCTAGTGTTTAGCTATTTCACGCCCACCAATATAGGTGGTGGGAATGAGTAGTGCAAACTACTCATGTGGCGGGGTTTTTGGGTGGAGCCTAAGGGTATATGGCTTCACCTAGCTTTTATTGGTTTATAGATGTTAATCATCTGTTGTGTAGTTCGAGTTTGGTTAGGAGATAATATGTTCTTTATCCTCCTAGCTTTCTTTTATTGTAAATTATTGTAAATGGTTAAATAGTTAAGAACTTGTAATATAATTTAATTATTCGCTCTTTCTTAAGCTCTATTGTGACGCTATATGTTGAAAGATATGTTTTCTAATCTTGTGCACAAAATATGTGCCGGAACTACCGGGATGGTATTCCGGTTAATCATCGTGGTCATAATTAAGCTAATGATCGTCCTGATGATTAATTCGAATACTATTTAGACGGTTCCTCACATATTGGTACTCAAACGCCTCCTCCCTTCATCCTTCCTCCTCTGTAGCGCGCCGTTGCCGCCCATCTTTGCCGCCGAGCCACTGCCTTCATTGATATGCTCCCTTGGTAGCTCCCTCGCGTCACGCTAGTATTGCAGGTGCTGAAGTGAGAGGGGGGAGAGAGAGGATCCGAGGATGGCTTGGCACTCTGCTTCTTGCTCTCGGCAACCAGAATGATGAAGTGAGAGAGAGGAGAGAGAGCCAGAGGGGAGTGGATAATGGGTGCAAGGATTATGGAGGTAGAACGAGGGCATTTCATTCCATATGGAAATAAGGAATGCTGAAAGTGGGAACAAAAACGTTAGATACATACATAATGGCATGAATCAAAATCAGGCAAAGTTATAATGGCATTAGCCTGATTTCGGTTTTTATAGTGATATTTTTTTATTTCTGCAAATTTATAATGATATGGATCTAATTAACCCTTTAAACTGCCACCGTCATACACTAGTTTTCAGTGTCAAAGATTTGTCAAGAACGATATTTGGATCGTGGTCGTCCTCTTTTCGTCAGGAATTTCGCGCAGCAAGTGAGATACTTGCTGGTTTATTAGTTACAGTGAATCCATGGCGCCGGCTTCCTAGGGGCACTTGGGGCCTCCCCTCTTGGTCTTCCAGTTGCTGTAGCAGGGGCAGGACTCCTTGTTGCCGTAGGTGCCCGCCGGCACGCACAGGCACGACGCGCAGCACTTCTGGCAGAAGAACAGGCACGGCTTCCGGTACGCCGTCGCCGAGCACCGCGCCGCACACCGGCCACCGCACTCTGTGACATGACACGCAAGCACACAGAAACAGTTTTGATCCTTTTCTAATCGGCCTTTGACATGCATGTGTATTGCGAGTATTTGCCAGCAATTCAGAGAGCGTTATTACCTCTGGGCTTGAGGCTGCCAGGGGTGACACCGTACTGCAGATTTCACAGGGGGAGAAAAGGTCATAAAATGCTAAGCACGAGTGTCTCAGTAATTAGATTAGAAGATCCATGGAGATAATTTGGAGGGATTAATGTGTCACATTGTGACCATCCTCATCTTCAATTGTTCTACTCACCATAGGGAAGGTGGTGGGCATGGCCGGTGGAACAGCAGACGAGCTGGTTGGTGGCGGGGTTGGCCCCGGAGACGTCACGTAATAATAATTGGCCTGAAAAACAGAGTTGGACGGCATATGACGCAGTTGCGGAGTAGTGATCGGAGAAACAAGATCTATCTGCTTTATCTGCCGAGAGAGAGAGAGAGAGAGAGAGAGAGAGAGAGAGAGAGAGAGAGAGAGAGAGAGAGAGAGAGAGAGAGAGAGAGAGAGAGAGAGAGAGAGAGAGAGAGAGAGAGAGAGAGAGAGACCTGGCATTCTCCAGAGAGAAGCACAAGCACTACCATCGCGACGCAGCAGCAGAGCAGCAGCATCCCTCTGCTCTCCATGGCTGTTCGATCCCACACTCCACACTCTCTCAATTCAAGCTAGATAAAAGAAGCCAAGGAATGCAGGTGAAGCTCCTAGCTCCTCTACCACTTTATCTCTCAATTCAAGCTAGAATGGGGCTGTTTGTCTTGTGAGCGCACACAGATAGGCTGCAATCCCATTTGGCCTGTGAGCTAGCTGTTTTATGAGCCGCATGCACCGAAAGGGCTCCTGTTGCTACCCAACCGGGGCCAAGCACTGAAGGTGCAGTTGGATCCGGACAATGCTTGCAGTTTGGTAGCTTCTGGCGCGTGGCCGCGTCATGCAGGCGGGTGTGGGGTGGGGGCGATGCAAGCAGGGGGTGCCGAGGCTAGCTCGTGTGCGGCAACTTGCATCGCTGCATCGTTTAAATAGCTAGCCCCCACCTGGGCCTGAGCTGTTTTTTTTGTAACAGAGAGAGCCTGATGAAGCCCGTGGTTCTGTTTCCTTTTTCCTCCTAGACCTCTCTTCTGCATAGGCAGTGGCCAGGGCGGATTTTTCGGGCCGGGGCATAGTCGTGGCTCAAATTTCTTGAGTATTGCTTTAGTTTTTTTTTCGTCCAACCTGCATTAGACTGTGTCCAACGGATTCCCTTCAGGGGCTAAAATCCCTTCACGACGGGATTTTCGTTCCCTTCAGCGCTCCAACGGATTCCCTTCACGGTTCCCGTCGCGAAGGGATTCCCAGGGTCATTCCCTCCAGCACGGGTTTCTCTCTCTTTTCCCTTCGCGATTCCCCTCGAAGGGAAGCTGTTGGAGATTAGAGGAAATAAAGGGAATGAAAATAGGAAAAGGAATCGGGAAAGGAACGAAATAAAGGGAATATTATTGGGGACAGTCTTACCATGGGCCAGCTCTAGTCATCGTCAGGTAGCCTAAAGGACACATTGAATGGCCCCAGTACTTAGTCCAGCCTGACTCTGCCCCTAGTAGCGGCGGACGCAAAGTTATAGAGGAGCTGATTTTCTTTCTCATCCTCTCCATCTTATATCGAAAATGCTTGCCTACATCCGAAGAGATAGGATGTTTTGTTGGGCGATCTATGTACTTGAACTTAAAAATATAATTCATTTGAGTTAATTTTTTTGTCCTCGTATCTCTAATGTTTTAGACGTTCAAGTTTAATATTTTAGACGTTATGAAAATTTATTATTATAATTATTTTCGTATGTTGCATTCTGAAATCTCTTACATACAGATTCGGATCCGAAAAAATTATCCATTCGAGTTGATTCTTATATTTTCGTATCTCCAATATTTTAGACATTCAAATTTAATATTTCAGACATTATGAAAATTTGTTGCTATAGCTATAGTTATTTTCGTATGTTGCATTCTGGAATCTCTTGTGTATAGATCTGGACCTGAAAAAATTATCCATTCGAGTTTATATTTTTACATATTCAATGTTTTAGACGTTCAAATTTAATGTTTCAGACGTTATGAAAATTTATTGCAGAAGTTCTTCGAGAATGTTTCACATATCATCCGACGAAATTAACTCAAATGGATAATTTTTCGAATCCGCTAATTACTTTTTCGTGTATGTATTTTGATGTTACAAAAGTTGATTTTCGATGTTGCAGAAGTATCTTTTAGATATTGTAGAAATTTTTTAACAATGTTTCAAGGAAACATCCCACGCGGCACCCAGATCAAACATCCACGCTAGCAGCCCCGATCTTATATTCCTCATTTTCTCTTTTCCTTGTAAAAAAATGGTAAATAGTCTGGAGGACTAAGAGGGAGCGGCAGCCGAGGGCTTGAGCCCCTCCTGCACCCTAAAGATCCGCCGCTGTGCATAGGCAGATGCATGCAACTCATCAGAACTTCCAGTCGTGCGATTCAAAAAAGTACCACCAAAGCTTGTGCTTTGTTAGCTGTTATGTCACATCGCGGTTGAATTGATAAACACAAGCAATTCCACGGGCGGCCACAAGCAAACACACCGGGGCACAAAGAACACAAGCTCCCCCTGCCCTGCCCATGTGATGTGAGCATGCAGGATGCAGCTCTCTGACTCAGAGAATAACATAAGCCAAATGCCATGCCGTTTACATGCATGCTTGTCGAAGCCTCACATGCATCCACGAGCAAAGAGCCGGCCGGCACAGGGTTTGGATTTTGGAAGGCCGTCCGCGTCGTCGATCACTCCATCGATCGGCCGCGGCGATGTGTTTGCCTTGTCCGACGTCTTACGCCACCGCACGGCTGATCGACACGCGATGTGTGTCCGCGCACGATAGGGGCTAACTTCTGAGTCATTCCTGGTCCCAGCTCGCATCGCATGGAGTTCGTAGGATTGCCTGACGACGCGATCGATCTTCTCCCGTGACCCTTGTAGCAACTATCTGCACTAGGAATCCAAAACCTCCGTAGCATCTTCCGCTACCGTGTAGTCATCATCGGCGTCTGTATGCTCATGCTGTGATGAATGGCTGTGCGTAGTAGAGTGTGACGCTGCAAGTTCTGTTTTGTTTTGTTTTCTCTGACAGATTCGATTCTTTGCCGCACCAAATGTCCATAGTTCAGCCAAATCTATACTATCCGGATGCCCCCACCTCCGAGAGTCCGCACCAGCGATTCGGCACCCACAGCCGCCGCCGGCGGCCAAAACCAGCCTCCCCCAGCCTCGATCCTCCCCGGAGAGCCACGCCCGCCATCCCCACAAGCCACAATCCACCACATCTCCCGAAAGGATCCACCATTGCCGCAGCTCAGACCTGGAATGGGATTACCCGACGTTACTGTCGTCCCCACCAAGATCCGGCTCATCGCCGGCTGAGGACGTCGACTTCGTGCCAGAAACACCGGATCCCAAGACCGGAAGGACAGATCCACCGGTCTCCTACACGGCTGCGGTTATGAGAGGAGCATTCAATCCTTCCCTCCCAGCAAGACCACGGCTTGCCTCCAGTATCGTTGGGCCGCGTAAGATTAAAGCTAACGGCTTTTCTCTTCGTGGAAAAAAATCCTGTCGTGAAAGGATTTTCGTTTCTTTCAATAATTCAACGGTTTTTCTTCACAGTTTCTATTATGAAAGAATTTCTAAGGTTATTCTATTTAGAATGAGATTCTCTCCCATTTTTTTTCGCGATTCCCCTCGAAGGGAAGTTGTTAGAGATGAGAGAAAATAAAAGGAATAGGAATAGGGAAGGGAATCGGAAAGCGAATGAAATGAAGGAATATGGTTGGAGATGGTCTAAGCGAAGGTTAATCTAGCTTCTAAATGTACTTTTAATAATTAATGATAAAATTTATAGACTAATAATTGTGTTAAAAATTATTAGTAGGTTATTCCTTAGATGATGAATGGAAAATTGAGCATAGATTTATTGAGGATTGCTACGTGATCAAAAGAGATGCATCAAGACAAATATAGTCTAAGTGATACTTATAAGATAAAAGAAAAATTCAAGAAGATTGACGATAAGTGTGAAGATTAAGTCATTTGTGGAGATTAAATGAGTAAGGTATAAGATTGTTAATTAAGTTTTATGAACTAACTCATGTGCTATATGCTTAAGAGTGAGTAGGGCTATGTTCCGTATGAAGATTGACAATAAGAGTGAAGGCTAAGTAAACTATGGTGATCAAGTGACTTAAGGTATAAAGTTATCTGTTAGATTTTATGGATTAACTCGTGTGTATTGTGATTGAGAGTGAGTTAGAGTTAGGTTCTATAAGAAAACATAAGTTGAATTGAGATATTAAATATACTAAGTTGGAAAAGCAAGATCAAGACAAGTTTATTAGACAATTTATATATTTCATGCTTGCGATTCATGTCTTGGTAGTAACAAAATGAAGATGATGTGAAGAGAGAAGTCTTCCATGCTTAGTGCAATAGAAGCAATCAAGTGAACTTCATTAAGCTTCCAGAGATCAAGTGAATATCAAGATAGAAGCGAGGATGATCATCGTCATCAAAAGAAAAGGAGTTGATGACGAGCCTCAATGATATATGAGAAGCGTCAAGGCTTGGATGGTGTGTTCATTAAGTCCGACGGGATTGCTCAAGGCAAATGTATAATTATAATAGATTTTTTAGTGTTGCCGGTCTTAAGGAGTTTGGTGGGAGACTAGATAATAGGATATATAGCCGTACTACTAAGAGGGACTACCAAAAGTGTTGGTTGATTATTGTATCAAGTGCTCAAACTATGTGCTTAGTGCGAGATGTGTTTGTGTTGAGAGTTCGTTTTAGTAGTCCAAAGTATCTAAAAGATGTTCTAGATCTAACCCTTTGTTGTTGTCGGCCTTGGTGATGAAAAGTGGTTGTAGCCAATGCTTAGTAGTGCTTAGCATGTTCCTTGTGATACCTAGTTTAATCTTGGGTGATTAAACTTTGTATAATGGGTGAAAGTATCTGAATCAATTTTTGGAGTGTTCTTAGTTTTCGGAAGTTTCGATGTGAAATTGGAAGTTTCAATCCAAGTTTCGATGTGTCGGAAGTTTTGATGGGTCGATCAAAAGTTTTGATGGGTTGGAACCTCTGATTTTCAGAAAGTTGGGCTCTCGGGTTCTTGATTTTGATTTAATCGAAAGTTTCGATCCAAACATCAGAAGTTCTGATGTGTAGTTTTTAGCAGATATGGAAATGAATTTCGCCTAATTCGACCGTTGGGATTCATGGAATCGGAAGTTCTGATTTGTGTAGTTGGTGTCCAACGGCTAGTTTTTCAGAGTGGGATATTTATACCCCTTGGCCTCCTTGCGTGGGGCAGGTTACTTAGCTGCCTTTGTTGTGCTTGGGAGAGGTGTTAGAACTTAGTGTTCCACCTTTGAGTGCTCCCCTTTCCTCTCTATTAAGAATTTGTGAGAATCAAACATTTGTGGCTTAATGAGGATAGATTGAGGTGTGTTGAGCTTGGGTTGCTTGCATATGTCACATTAATTGCATGTGCTTGAGCATTTGGCGTTGATCATGCGCTAGTTTGGGAGTTTATTACTCTTGGATACCACCGTCTCCTAGACGACTCAGTGGTGGATTGACAGCGATCTCCTTAAGTGAACATTATGAGGAGACCTGAAAGTGGTAGCGGAACTCACTATCTCTAGAGTAGAGGAAGAGTTGGCCATAGTGAAGATGAGGAATGCATACGTGCAACCTCGTGAGGAAAAGAATTGAAAAAGACCCGGCTCAAGTGTGATCGAGCTTCCTCAACGAAGACATAGGATATCGGTGGATATCTAAACTTCGGTAACAAATTATTTGTCTCTGTATTTCTATACTCTTATGCATTACTTTGATATCCATGCTTGTATACGCATATATATGTGCTTTGAGTTAATTTTGCGAGATTCAATCTAGCTATTTTTACATATATATATCAGAACATTCGAAGCCAATTCGGAACTTCTGATGATCAGTAAAATTGGAACATCCAATAAATAGTAACAGAACATCCGATTAGAGTTTCTTGCATATCTTGCTAAATTTGAATAATCTTTGTCACCCTAGGATTATAACATTTACATTTGTTTAGGGTGATTGTGCACTAGCTGAACCTAAAATCTGTTAGTTTATTTCCACTATAAGTTTAGACCAAATATTATAGGGAGACCACCGCTCACTCGGCCTCATGCCACGATCCAGGGGTCAGACTGCCCAAGCTCCGTCAATGACGATGATGCCAAGCCGACATCCAGAGGCAGCCTCCCCCGCGTCCTCAAAGCAAGCGTGACATGTGAGCTCACCAACCCCCCATTTTGCTGGTGGCACATCCCCTCGACTGTTGCGCGCCTGATTGCATGGCAGTGGTAGACCCGGCCACCCGACCATAATCAGATGCTTATCACGTGCCCATGTCTTCTAACCCCATGTGGGAGCTCGGTGATTGCGAGGCGAATGCCTTGGTACCATGGGCGCTTAGTGTGCCTTGCGGTACCACGACAAGAGATGTTGAGGATGTCGTCATTGCCGACCTCCACCTCCGTTGTGGAGACATCACCGTGTCCATGCACCAACCAGAGGCCTTCCTCTTTTGGTTTCGGGACCGAAAGTAGTGTGCCGACACATACAAGGAGAGGCACATCACTCGCCATGGCTTGGACATGTGCCTCCGTCATTGGACATGTGCCTCCATCTGTGGTGCAATCTCAATCAGGCCTTGACAATGAAGATGTACTACAGAGTGAGGCTATGTCTTGATGGCATTCCCCTCCAGGCATGGTCGCTCAACATCATCGAGCAAATCATCTGCCGCATCTGCTCTGTTGACCTGATTGACACGGACCTCGTGCACCTAGTGGACACGCGCTCCGTCGACCTCTGGGCATGGATTGGCAACCCGAGCGCAATTCCGAAGGTGGTCTTCCTCGTCTTCACGCACCTCGCCTGCGTCAACGCTTCCTCTGGTTCGGGTGATGATAGAGCCATCAGAACATTAGCATCAGGGACTATGACATCGCATCATTGTCCACCTAGAATGGATGGAAGACTACAAGTTCACTGCAAATGATCCCGAGCACCCATCGCACATGTGCCGCATCGATTGGCACTATGGGGTGGTCAATGACGCGTCGATGGATGCCCCCTCGTCGGTTCCGGCACGCTATCCATTACCTCCGCCACCACTCCCACCTCCACTGCACCAAGACCGCGGCAGACAAGAAGATGGCTAGGACCATAGCCAGGACGACTGCCCCAACCGGTGGGAACACCGCACCACCAGAAGATTCTCCGATGACCACCCCCATGCCTTTCGCCTGCACGGCCATCGTGATGACATGGACGAGGACTACAACCATGGACCACATGAATGATGCGTCGACCATTAGGAGCATGGGGACATCGTTCATCGCGAGTGCTCCAGGTCCCTGAGGAGCAGAATTTGGCAAGACAGGGGCACTAGCGACCATCGTCATGATGACATCAAGCAGATCCAAATGGTTCCCGGTGATCACACGCCCCAGGTCGGCTTCCTCAACTTCCACCCTAGCATGTCTTTTGCAGAGCAACTTCAAGCCAGAGGACTGGAAGATCTGTTGTAGTTGTTCTGCTACCGGGCCTCCTTGCTATGTAGTGAATTCGCCAACATCATTGGCTCCCAAGCCGTGAGCCTGATGCATGATTAGATGCGCATCATCAAAGAAGTTTGAGATAGATGCCTACTCAAGGCCGATGAGTACATCCTCAAGGCCTCCCTCCTCGCTAACAAGCTGCAACTCGACAAGGTGTCACTCCTGCTGGCCTCTGCTCCGGGGATTGAAGCCTTTTCTACTCTACCATGAGTTGCAGCCGACTTGGTGCTGCCTCTGCCCCAGCCCCCGTCGCACCTGCCAACAACCGATAGTGTGGGTACGATCGCTGACGAGAACAGGGATGCAGCAGGCTTGCCAGCGACCGTGACAGGTGCCTCAGACCCTCAATCGGTGCCTCCTTCAACTACAACCATGCCAGTACACGAGGCGTTCACAAGGCTCAATGAAGCCCTACAATTGCAGCCTCTCCTGGCTCCAGTGACGGTGGACAACATGGACCACGCCCTACACGCTATGGAGCTGCTATCGGCGTGTCAAGACATGGAGATGCCGGCTTGCCTCACCATGTCGACTTCCCATGTTACCAGAGATGTGACCCAGGCTATGGAGTAGACAGACGCAGGCAGCTCTATTGCAGTCGGGCTAACCACCCATGACCCGGCGCTGGTCGTCAAAGCAAGTGCGGTTGGTCTTAACCACGCGACGATCGGGGATCCTGGAGCAAACCTCGTTGCACCTAGTACATAGTTTGTATCTTCTTCCTTCTTTGTTTCGGATGACTGAGATGTTCAGACACTATCCACGCGGCCTTTTGCCGCCGTCTCCACCATTTGAGTGCACTGTAATGGCCATCTGACTTTTTATCTTTCTTTTCAATACAATAGGTAGTTCTGCTATCAGTTTAAAAAAACAAATCTCTACTATATAAAGTAGGTGGTACGTCACCACTTAATCTCCCTTTCCCGCTCCACCTAATAAAAAACTGTAAAAATCATTAAAAAAACCCATAAAGAGCCGGATACGGCCCATCTACTAACCCGGTGCGTCCCCCACTACTTCAACTACACTGGTCCTCTTATCAGATTTGTCCCCAGCTCCCGCTGCCCTACCTCTCCTGGAGGATCTCTCAGATCCATCCCCGCCGCCATACCTCTCCCGGAGAGGATCCCTATCTCAAATCTATCCCCGCCGTCCTACATCACCCGGAGAGGGTGTGACGTGTGCAAGCGTCGCCCATTGGTGGATGCATGATGGGCCGCTTTGCCTCTCCTGTGGCCAAGGTACGGCTCAAGGGGTAGCGCGTGATGGTGATGTGGTGCGAGGGGATGGTCTTCTCAGGCGGCTTGCAGCGAGGGAGGGCATGGCTAGGGGCACCTAGCGGACATTGGTGACGGAGGAGGCGAGGGACACGCAGAGCATATGAAGGAAGCTGAGGAACTACAGAGAACACTGATTAGATACGACGATGTTGTTCCCAACCTCGTGCGCGAGTTGGCCCATGGGGCTGACGAATCTTTTGGTAATTTTGATCCATTCCCCCTCTCATTCAATATCTTTGTGTCAGACCCCAAAGAACTCGAGCTCTGAACATGGCGAAAACACGCACGCGAACTGGAACACAGAGATGGTGGAAGATTCTGGAAACTTCCCGAGAACCAAGAGAACTACTGGCCTACACTACCAACTACCAGACAACAGAAATGAGCATCACATATCCATTCCCATTTTCTCTATAGGTTTTAGCATCCAATGTTCATGCATAGTTAGAGAATTAGAGTTTACAAAGGTGTATTTCGCCAGACAAAACGGAAACAAGACACAATAACAAAAATGACGCCAACAGTAAGAATCAGGGTGGTAGATATTTCCCGCCTCAATGCTGACCGTTTGATCTTCATAACTGGACCCTACTGCTTCACGCTTCGTTTCTTCAGTCTTGAGAAAATCTTCAGAGTTTCAGTTTTCTTCAGTCTGAATTTTTCAAGTCTGACAGGTCTCCCCTCTTGAGCTTCACCTTGTCCTCAAGGTGTAAAATCAGGAAAAGTCTTCTGGATGAATTAAACATCTTCCCATGTGGCATCTTCCTCAGATAAATTCAACCATTTGATCAACCATTGGCCTACAGGTTCTCCCTTCCTCGGAAAAACTCTTCTTGCCAGGACAGCAACAAGAGCAATTTTCAGTTTACCATTTTCCCCCACCAAAGGCACACCCGACAGAGGTACTACTCTATCATCTACATGTTTCTTCAACTGGCTAACGTGAAAAACTGGGTGAATAACAGAATCAGTGGGCAATTGTAGCTTGTAAGCAGCTGGTCCCATTTTCTCCAAGATTTTAAAAGGGCCATAATATTTAGATCTGAGTTTCAGAGAACCTATTAGTCCAAATGCATTTTGCTTGTAGGGTTGTATCTTCAGATAAACCAAATCTCCCACTTCAAAAACCCTTTCACTTCTTTTCTTATATGCATACTTTTTTATCCTTTCTTGAGCTACACGTAAGTTCTGCCTCAATTCCTTCAGCATGTGTTCTTTCTGAGGTATGGTTACCTGGGCCTCATCTGAAATATTGCATGGCAAAGAGAATTCTCCCAATTGGGGTGGAGGGTATCCATACAAGGCTTGGGAAGGAGTAACTTTCAAAGATGTGTGGTATGTGGTGTTGTACCACCACTCAGCAGTAGGCAACCACAAACCAGTCCTGGGGTTCCATGAATACCATAGCTCTCAAATACGATTCTAACCATTGATTCACTCTTTCTGTCTACCCATCAGTTTGCTTGTAAAAATTCTATCGCTACCACTTATGATGGAAATAGGTAACTCATGCAACTTAAAGATCTGGTCCAGGAATACTTGCACTACTTGTTGTACTAAATAGGGATTTGCCATAGCAATGAAATATGCATATTTGGTCAGTATGTCCACTATCACAAGAATAACATCTTTTCCTTTAGATTTTGGCAATCCTTCTATAAA
The DNA here is from genome assembly GCF_958298935.1 of Phragmites australis. Lineage (NCBI taxonomy): Eukaryota > Viridiplantae > Streptophyta > Magnoliopsida > Poales > Poaceae > Phragmites > Phragmites australis. The sequence continues at coordinate 21,562,879 of NC_084929.1, forward strand.
ATCCATGGTAATATGGGCCCAAGCCATCTCAGGAATATCTAAAGGTCCAACAGACCAGTACTGGCTACATTCTCAGTTTTAGTCAATTGACAAATGAGGCATTCAGATATAAACTTCTCAATTTGAGCTTTCATTCTAGGCCAATAGAATTTCTTTTTTGTGATAAGTTGCTCTCATACCTTTTTTTTTTCTCGAACACGCAGGAGAACTACGTATCTTTGTATTAAAGAGAGAAGGAACAAATACAAGGACCCCGAAGAAGAGGGGTTAACTCAAACACCCACACCAACAGACCTCAGGTCACAAACACAAAACCCACAACATACACCATAAAACATACGCTCCAAAGAGAGATAGCGTGTTGACCAACACAAACCGACTAGCCGACCTAATCTGGCCAGAGGGATCTCAGGCCTTTTGCCCCAGCGAGGCATCACAACCTGCACTCGTCGTAGATATCACGAAGGACATCCGCAATTCTTGGTGTTTCTTCGTTGAAGAGGCATTCATTGCGATGTTTCCAAATCCACCAAGCTCCCAAGATGATGAGGGAGTTAATCCCTTTACGGCGAGGCTTGTCAACCTGTCGATGAACTCGCCTCCACCAATCCGAGAACACTAAATCATGTTATTCAGGTGTAAGCTGAAGCAACCCAAACTGAGAAAACAGCAAAAACCACACTTGCCGGGAGAAGATGCAATTCGTAAGGAGGTGTTGGGCACTCTTGTCCTCTTGATCACATAACGGGCAATGCTCCGGATGTTGCAACCCACGACGAGCAAGTCGATCCGCTGTCCAACATCGGTTTCTTATTGCCAACCATAAGAAAAACTTGCATTTGAGAGGAGCCCAATATCGCCAAAGCCGCTTCCAAGGTTCAAAATCAATAGCCCCATAAAAATAATCATTGTAGGCTGTCTTGGAAGAGAATTGCTCAGAGTTTGAATGTCTCCATAGATGTTGATCTTGCTCATTTGGTTGCAGCTCAAAATCTTGCAGCGTGTCCCAAACAATTAGATACTCCATAAGGACATCAACGGACAGCCCACCTTGGATGTCAAGAATCCAGCGCTGATCAGTTAAGGCCTCCGCCACATAACGCCTTTTTCTTGTCCGGGACGACACCGCAGCCACAAGAGATGGCGCCAAATCAGATAAAGAACAACCGTGAAGCCACCGGTCAGTCCAAAAGAGGGTGGAGTGACCATTGCCCACCTGCGAAGAGATAGAGATGGCAAACATGGCGACTATGTTCAGGTGGACATGTAATTGCAGACATGCCCAAGGTCTATCAGGCTGAGTTTTTTGGAGCCATAACCAACGCATACGAAGAGCTCATCCCATTAATTCTAAATTATGGATACCAAGACCTCCAAGATCTAAAGGCCGACAAACTTTGTTCCAAGCAACAAGGCAATGGCCTCCATATATCTGCTCCTGACCTTTCCAGAGAAAAGCCCGTCTCCTCTTGTCGATGGCATGAATTGCCCATTTAGGGAGGTCTAAAGCAATTAGATGGTGGATTGGCATGGCAGTGAGAACAACCCTCACCAAAATCAGGCGTCCAGACTTGTTTAGAAGAGCAGATTTCCAGCCGGGCAACTTGTCCGCAATCTTCTCAATCAAGGGCATCAAGTCAGCTTTAGAAAGTTTCTTAAAAGAGATTGGTAGCCCCAAATAAGTGCAAGGGAAATCAGCAACCTCACAGGACAGCACATTGTTGATATCATCCCGGACGTTATCAGGACATTGAATAGGGACGGCCGAACATTTCTGAATATTTGTTCGAAGACCTGATGCATCACCAAATGAGGACAGAATTCCCATGATCAACTGCAGCTCAGAAGAGATAGGCCGAATAAAAAGAACGACATTGTTGGCATATAAAGAGACTCGATGTCTGGGAGCATCCGTGGCCAGCGGAAGAAGAAGGCCATCCTCACAAGCTTTACTGATCAGAGAATTAAGAACATCCATAACAAGGATGAACAACATGGGGGGAGAGAGGGTCCCCTTGATGAAGGCCACGCCGGTGCTTAATCACATCCCCCGGGTCACCATTAAGCAAAATTCGGGTGGTGGCGGAAGATAACAAATTGCACAGAAGATTGCGCCATAACGGACCAAAACCCAAGTGAGAGAGGACCTCCAAAAGAAACGGCCAAGAAACTGAATCAAAGGCCTTAGAAATACCAAGTTTCAAAAACAGCCAAGGCTCTTTTTGGCGATGAAGAAGCTTCACTGTCTGTTGAACAATGATATAGTTGTCACGTATGCACCTACCCCGAATGAAGGTGCTCTGATTTGGAGAGACCAATGAGGAAAGCCGCAGAGTGAGGCAGTTAGCCATTAATTTGGTGACAAGTTTAGCAAAACTATGAATCAAACTTATGGGCCAAAAGTCCTTGGCCAAGATAGCATCTGCCTTCTTTAGAATAAGAGTCAAATAAGCAGAATTCAGCAAGCCCAATTTGCGACCATCACCTTTTAGAAGGACCAGAAGAGCAGCAATAAGATCTCCTTTTATAATACCCCAGCAACATCGATAGAAATGTCCAGTAAATCCATCGGGACTGGAGGTCTTCTCTGGTGGCAATTGTTTTATAGTCTCCCAGACCTCATCTTCTGAGAAAGCCGCCTCTAAAGAAGAGAGATCAATGGGGCCACGAAAGAAGCTCTGAAGATCAAGAGTGTTGGTTCTTGTCTCAGTCGAACCAAGAAGACCAGAGTAAAAATCAAATAGGACATCATGCTTGTCAGAGTGAGCTGTTACAATCTGATCGTCGGACTGAAGTTTAACAATGCAGTTTTTTCTCTTGCGGTAACAAGCTTGCAAATGAAAGAAAGCTGTGTTGGCATCTCCATCTTTCAGCCAACCAATTCGGGAACGGAGGCGAGCAATCGTTCTTTCAAGAGAAGCCAAGCCGAGACAATGCCGCTTCATATCGCGCCGCAGCCATTCTTCAGCCAGAGAAAGAGGGCGATGATCTTGGGCAATCTCAAGACGGTGAAGAATCTCCTTGGCAGTCTGCAATTGGAGCTTGACATCCCCAACTTGTTGATGGCCCCAAGATTGGAGAGCCCGAGTCAGCCGCTTAAGCTTGACAGAAAACAATTCTACGGGGCAAGCGACATTAACCGGAGCCTCCCAGGAGGCTGTCACTGCCCCCAAGAATCCGAGAAGTTTGGGCCAAAAACCTTCGAAGTGAAACCGTCTCTTGCCCTTGCCCAAGGCGCCATCATTCAAATCCAGAGTAAGTGGGCAATGGTCAGACATTTCAGTAGCTTGGCTTTGCAAGAGGAAGTTTGGGTAGAGCAGCTCCCAATCAGCTGAGCACAGGACGCGATCAAGCTTTACCAGAGTTGGCGCCACCCTCTCATTAGACCATGTATAACGACGACCGAGAAGAGGTAAATCTTTTAACTCAAGATCATCAACCAAATGCCGGAACCTTCCCATCATAGCCTGTTAACATTTGTGTTGCTCTTGTCCACGGATTGATATATTACATTGAAGTCCCCTCCGATCGCCCAAGGACCAGAACAGACCGAACGGATATCACGCAGTTCCTGGAGAAAAACGATCTTGTCTACATCAAGCTGAGGACCATATACGCCCGTGAACCACCAAGCCGGTGCATCAGCCGATTTGAACTTCACAGAAATAGAGTGTCGATCCACCCATGAAGCCTCATCACAATAAACAAGCCCTTTCCAAGCCACCAGGATGCCACCCCGAGTGCCATCAGCAGGGAGGAAGATGAACTTATCGAACTCAGAGCCTGGAAGAGATAGGACCGAGTGATAAGAAATATATGCTCTCATACCTAAGTACCTCCAATTGAAGAAGTGTGGAGGTTCTCTATGATCTTCTACCTCAGTTCAGCATGTTCACCCACATATATTCTCCCTTCGAATTTAAGAACTACTCCATCAGTGGTATAAAACCTAGACTGAGATTGACCTTGATTGATAAGCTCCAATAGGTCTTTACACTTTTGGTCATTGAGATACTGTGCTTGACATCCTCTATCCAATTAGGTGTCAATACAGTAATGTTTTGACATTCTGAAGATCTCCTTGACAATGCATCTGCTGCTAAATTTTCCTTGCCCTTTTTGTATTCAACTGAATAATCAAATTCCAACAACTTGAGCAATAGCTTGTGTTGGATTCCATCAATGTGTAACTATATATTTAAGGCTTTGCTGATCTTTCCTTATAATGACTTTGCTTCCCAGTAGGTAATGCCTCCACTTCTTTAGTGCCTCTAAGATTGCCATTGCTTCCTTGTCATAAGTGGATTTAGCAGCAAATCTTTCTCCCAATGTTTTGCTGAAATAGGCTATAGGGCTCCCTGCTTGCATTAATACTGCCCCCAATTCTGAGCTACATGCATCTGTCTCCAGTATGAATGGCTCACTGAAATTTGGTAGTGCAAGCAATGGGCTTGTGGTTATGACCACTTTCAGCTGATTGAATGCCACTGTTTGAGTATGGCTCCACTCAAAGGAATCCTTCTTCAAGGGATCAAAGAGTGGCATGCAGATCTGCCCATAACCCTTGATGAATCTCCTGTAGTATCCTGTAAGCCTTAGAAAACCTCTTAGTTGAGTCACATTCTGAGGAATTGGCCAATTAACCACATCCTTAATCTTACTTGGGTCTGTTGACACCCCCAATCCACTGATGATGTGAACCAAATACTACACTTGCTTGATTGCAAACTCCCATTTGCTCAGTTTAGCATAAAGCTGCTGATCTCTAAATATGCCCAGCACCATCCTCACATTACCTTAATGTTCTTCTTCATTCTTTCTATAGATAAGTATATCATCAAAGAATACCAAGATGTACTTTCCCAGATGTGGACCAAAAATCTTGTTCATTAAGGACTGCCAGGTGGCAGGGACATTTGTCAGCCCAAAAGGCATGACTGTGTATTGATAATGCCCTAGGTGGATTCTGAAAACTGATTTAGGGATGTGTTCAGGCCTCATTCTAATCTGATGGTATCCAGACCACAAGTCCAACTTAGTAAAAATTGTAGTTCCATTCAAGGCATCTAACAAGTCCTCAGTAACTGGCATAGGGAACTTGTTCTTGATGGTTAATGAGTTTAGCTTCCTATAATCCACACATAATCTTCAGGAGCCATCCATCTTCCTAACCATGACAACAGGAGATGCATATGGGCTCAAACTTGCTTGATAACCTGACTATCTATTAGGCTTCTGATTAAACCTTCCATGGCCTCCCTCTTGTAATGGGGTACTCTATAAGGTCTAACGTTGGGAGGTTCTGATCCTTCCTTCAAATGAATAGCATGATCACATTCTTCTCAGGTGGTTGCCCCTTTGGTTCAGTGAAGACATCCATGAATTCTGTCACCAGTGGCTTCAACAAGTTAGGTATGTCCTTCTGCCCCTTCTTCTCCTTGTTTTGGTCCACACTTACTTGCAAAAAACATCCCATCACCCCCTTCTTAACTAGTTTTTCCAGCTTACTTGAGTTGATCATACAATTCTTCTGAGGATAAGTGTGATCACTGAATACTACTTCCTTCCCTTCTCTGGTTATTGAAAAGGTTCTCTATTATAAATCCAGGTTTACTGGACTATGCTTGTACAACCAGTCAACTCCCAAGATTAGGACATAGCTGTTTAGCTGGAGTAGCTTAAAAGAATTTTGAAATTTAGATCCCTGAATATAATATTCCAAATTTTCAGTGGTAGTATCCATTAAGAGTTCTCCTCCTGTCACTGTCACTCTTCTTCCCTCAATAGTCTGTAGTCGACAGTTACTCAATACAACAAGCTCGTAACTCGTGAAGGTATCTGTGCTCCCACTATCCACTAGGGCTACTGTCCTCTTGCCTTGGATGTGAGTGATCAGAGAGAAAGTCTGATGACTAGAGGTCCCTTCAACAGCATGTGTAGATATTAGCATTACCTGCTCCTGCTCAATTTCAGAGTTAGTCTGCAATTCACCTTGGCCATTCAATGGACTGCTTAGGTCTGTTTTAAGCTGGTTGGGTAGTGTGTTCCTCTTCCTTTTCTTCCAGATCTTCACTGGAAATCTCCATTAAAATGGTGTGTAATCTCTTCTTGAGTTTGCAATTATGTTGAGGGCTCCAAGGCTCTTGACAATACCAACAAGTTTTCTTGTCTGTACCCCATCTGTTGCCCTTTTCACCCATTAGAGTCACTTCCTTCTGATGGCCATTTCTGCTGGTTGTGGTATTTGGCACATTTGCTTTGGGTGGTGGAGTGAATACCCTTTTGTATATACTAGGTTATTCCAAATGTTTTGCATACTAGAAAGCTTCCAAAAGGTTGTTGGGCTGGTGACAGGTAACTTGGTGCTGAATGTGATTCTTCAGACCCCCAATGAAGAAAGCTTCCAAAAGGTTGTTGGGCTGGTGACAGGTAACTTGGTGCTGAATGTGATTCTTCAGACCCCCAATGAAACTGCTTAAAAAAATGATTCCTACATATATGGGTGCTCCATGTTTATTAACTAGTCTGATTGGCGCGCTTACGCCGCGTCTTTTTTCTTTTGCACAACGCATGACGAAAGAAGATTAAAAAAATTGGATTCACCAATTTAGGATATCTCAATATTTATTTATGAATTTATCAATATTTAACACATTCACTTAATTATAGGGAAAACAGTAGTACTTTCATTCATGCACATAATTTCAACACGTAGACAACAGTAATACAAACCTAACAAAATTTATTTCATATTTTTTGAGTTTTATATATTTTTCTTTGCATTTTAGATTATTTCAGTCGATTTATCAATATAACTAATATTCCTTTCGATATTTTTTGGAAATTTCCAAAAATAAAATTATATTATATGGGTAAATATACGTATATGTATACATGTATATACATGTATTTATACATATACATATATACGTATATGTATACATGTATATATATGTATACATATATGTGTATTTATACATATACGTATACATATATATGTGTATCAATATATCTATACATACACATATGGGGCCTACTGCAACAGTAGCTACAGTGCCTAGACCCCTGAGATGGCTCGAAATCTTGGCTGGATAATATATGTTATAGATATACATATGCATATATATGTGTATCAATATATCTATACATACACATATGGGGGCCTACTGCAACAGTAGCTACAGTGCCCAGACCCCTGAGATGGCTTGAAATCTTGGCTGGATAATATATGTTATACATGTACTGGGTGACTGTCCCTATCTGTTGGAGATTTTGAAACTTACACACTGCTTCATAAATACCCAGTAATGAAAATCTATCTTGTAACATTCTGCTGAGCTACTGCCAAGATATCAACTGCCAAGGTACTCCTAATCCCATGAACCAACACTCAGCTTTGTCCACAAAATGAGCAGTTGCTAAGTTAACCCATTGAGAGTATGGAGTTCCTGACACCTCAAAGAACCTCTCACATTGCCTAATCCACTCACTTGGATTATCTCCATTGAATAGTGGAATTTCCAACCTATGTCCTTTAATAATTGCTTCAACATATGCTTGATTGTTACCTGTGGTGGGTTTCCAATTACACTCTTTTGCTCCATCACATTCACTCCAAAATAAAAACCATTCCCTGGCCTATGTCCAACATCATCCTGACTTGAGGCTCCCAACCCATATGGATTATAATTTGGCACACATGGGTATCGGTTTGTCATGTACCTGAAGAAGGCTACCAGAGAGTATCAAGACGCAGGAAGCGATCAACAGCAGGAAGTGGAGGCTGTCCTAGGCGCGTCGCAGCAACGAAGAGCCTAGCGCATGCGCAAGCCCAACCCAAGTTACATGGGCCCTCAGTGGGTGACCAAATGAGCAGCCCGTAGTGGCTTGGAGAGGTAGATCATGAGTTGTTAAGATAGGAGGTGTGGCGTGTGTAAAGGGTAAGAATTCTGTTAGGATAGAACCGGCTTGGCCGGCGGAGTGGCGGCGAGCTCCCAGTGAACTCGATACTGAATTTTATCCATATATCCACATATCGATGCTAGATCGTAACATTTGGTAATCAGAGCCCGATTCATCCTCACCCTGGAGATCCCGGAGTATTTGCAGCGGCCTCAGTACAAGATGAGAGAACAGAGGAAGGCGATGGAGGCGGCGAAGCAGATGAGCGAAATTGTGAAGGCGTTGGCGGCGATCCAGGCGCAGAACGACTCCTTCAAGGTCTCGCTCGATCGCAACACTTCAGTGGTGGAGAACATCACGCAATGGAGGCCCCAAATTGATTCTCAGGTGCATGATCTGCAAGCCACCGTGGATGATTTGCGTTTCAAGCTGGATCAGATCGTGTTGCATCAGGAGAATCAACAAGGCAAGAAGATGGATTCCTCTTGGATGGAGACGCCGGTTGCTACTCATTTGGCAACATCCTCTACTGAGGCGGCACTCGGGCAAGATGGCCACGGCTCAGCACAATGCCACTGGAGGTCGGGACATGGGTATGGCACTACCCTTGAACCACCTCCGATCACAGGTGTGAATCATACTCGACAACTTACTCCAATTCCATTTGGATCTAGGTTTTCTAGTCATTCTGGATTGTATCCTGGCCACTCTGGTTGGAATGCTGCCTTACCCCAGTTAGAATTCCCTCAATTTGATGGTAGCAATCCTAGGATTTGGAAGAAGAGATGTGAATCTTACTTTGAAATATACAATATACCCATCCATATGTGGACTAGACTAGCTACTATGCATTTTGTAGGCTCAGCAGCATTTTGGTTGCAATCTGTTGAATCAAGAGTTCAGGATGTTTCTTGGGTAGAATTGTGTAGTGTTGTTTGTAACCGTTTTGAGAGGGATCAGTATAACCATCTCATACGACAATTCTTTCATATGAAACAAAATGGATCCGTGCTAGAATACATAGAGCAGTTTGATGGTTTAGTTCACCAATTATTAGCTCATGATCCCAATATACATGCTGTTTTTATCACCAATAGATTCATTGATGGTTTGAAGGAGGATATTAAAGCTGTTGTGTTAATTCAGCGTCCAGTGGATCTAGATACTGCTAGTTCCCTTGCCATTTTGCAGGAGGGGGTCACTTTGATTTTGTCTCGGAAGGAAATCAGAAGGGGTGATTCACTTGTTCACACTCGAAACTCTAACAGAATGAACATGGCAGTGTCCCTAAGTAATGCCAAGAGTTCTCCAACCATCACTTCTGATGAGAAGAAGAATACTGAAGCTTCAAAAAATTTTCCTTCTAAAGATAAAGCATCAGCACTGAGGAATTATAGAAGAGCTAAATGTTTATGTTATAAGTGTGGACAGAAGTGGAATCCTAATCACAAATGTGCTTCAACTGTATCCCTACATGTGGTAGAAGAATTGTGGCAAGCATTACAAAACAATGAAGCTCCTGAAGGGAATAGTCCAGAATGTGACAATTCTGAATCTGGGGATGATTTGATGCAGATTTCAGTGCATGCTGTGAATGGGACTGAAGCTCCCAGGACCATAAGATTACTGGGCTCAATTCATGGGTTTCATACCATTATGCTTTTGGATTCTGGCAGTTCTCACAATTTCATAAGTGAGCAATTAGCAGTGAAGATCCCTAAATGGACTGCTCTGGCAAATCCATTAAGAGTCAGAGTAGCTAATGGGGAAGTTCTTTTGTGTACTCATCAGATTCCAGATTGTCAGGTATGGGTTCAAGGACATTGCTTCATTGTCTCTTTGAAGATACTCCCTCTGAAATGCTATGACATTATATTGGGAATGGACTGGTTGGAGTTACATAGCCCCATGGAGGTTCATTGGTCAGAAAAATGGTTATCATTCTCTGACCAAGGGGTCAAAATTCAATTTCAAGGTGTTCAACCAAATCTGACTCAATGTGATCTATTGAGCAGTAAGCAAGTGGAGCAAATTATGCAAAGAGATGAAGTATGGTGCATGTTAGAATGGTGCATGCTAGAACTGTGTCTAGTTCAGACCAGTGAAGGGAAAGCATCTTGGCCCATTGAGGTTCAACAATTGATAAGACAATTCCAGGAATTATTTGAGGAGCCTAAGGGTTTACCTCCCAAGAGATCTTGTACACACATAATTCCTTTGATTTTTGGTGCACAACCTTTTAGGCTTAGACCGTATAGGTACAATCGAACTCAAAAGGATGAGATTGAGAAACAAGTAAATGAGTTGCTGAAAAATGGGATGATCCAAACTAGTTCCAGCCCTTTTGCCTCACTTGTATTATTGGTCAAAAAGAAGATTGGAGAGTGGCGATTATGTGTAGACTTCAGAAGGCTAAATGCCCTAACTATAAAGAACAAATATCCTTTACCAGTGATTGATGAAATTTTGGATGAGCTAGCAGGAGCAATGTGGTTTTCTTCCTTGGATCTCAGGGCTGGATATCATCAAATATGTGTCGATGAGCAAGATCAGTACAAAACTGCCTTTCAAACTCATAATGGACACTATGAGTACAAGGTAATGCCATATGGACTCACTGGTGCACCAGCCACCTTTCAACATGTCATGAACACCATGCTGGCACCTTTTCTAAGAAAGTGTGTAGTAGTGTTTATAGATGATATCTTAATATATAGTAAGGATTAGGAAGAGCATTTGAAGCATTTGAGAGCAGTATTCGAAGTACTACAACAAAATTAGTTTAAGGTGAAGCTATCGAAATGTTCTTTTGCTCAGAAACAACTATCCTACTTGGGGCATATTATTAGTGAATCTGGTGTGGCAACTGATCCCAGCAAAATATCAGTGATTAAAGATTGGCCAACTCCAAAGTCAGTGAAAGAAGTCAGAAGTTTCTTAGGCCTAGCTGGATATTATAGAAAATTTGTAAAAAATTTTGGCCTTCTGAGCAAACCACTGACCACTTTACTTAAAAAGGGTGAGCTATTTATCTGGACTTCTCTGCAGGATGAGGCATTTCAAGCTTTAAAACATGCCCTTATTACTGCACCAGTTTTAGCACTTCCTGATTTTCAGAAGACCTTTATAGTGGAAACAGATGCATCAGACAAAGGTATAGGTGCAGTGCTTCAACAAGATGGGCATCCAGTGGCTTTTATCAGTAGAGCTTTGGGACCAAAGAATCAGGGATTATCCACTTATGAGAAGGAGTGCCTCGCTATATTGTTAGCCATTGAGCATTGGAGATCATATTTGCAACAAGGGGAATTTCTCATTAGAACTGATCAGAAAAGCTTAGTCAGTTTGGATGATCAAAGGCTATCTACTCCTTGGCAGCATAAGGCTCTTACCAAGATGATGGGATTGCAATACAAGATTTGTTACAAAAAGGGGCAATACAATAAGGCAGCTGATGCTCTATCTAGAGTACCCAGGACTATTCATTCTGAAGTTCTAGCTTTGTCTGAAATGCAACCTATTTGGCTCCAAGAAGTTGTAGATGGTTACCTGGTACATCCTAGTACTTCCCAGTTACTAGCATCTTTGGCCATCAAGGGCACAATAGGACATTACACTCTGAGAGATGGTTTGATAAGATACAAGGGTAGAATTTGGGTAGCCAATTCTCCTATTCAGACCAAGATTATACAGGCTTTACATTCAAGTGCAGTGGGAGGACACTCTGGATTCCAGGTGACTTACAGACGTGTTAAAAATCTTTTTGCATGGCCAGGAATGAAAAATATGATCAGAACAATGGTGGCTTCTTGCTCAATTTGTCAACAAGCCAAATCTGAGAGGGTCAGGTATCCTGGTCTCTTACAGCCCTTGGCTGTCCCTGATTATGCTTGGCAAGTGGTGTCAATGGATTTTATTGAGGGATTACCCAAATCAACTTCTTTCAATTGTATTATGGTGGTGGTAGATAAGTTTTCTCGGTATGCTCATTTTATACCTCTAGCTCATCCCTTTACAGCATTCAAAGTAGCTATGGTATATATGGATCATGTGTTTAAACTCCACGGTTTACCTCAAGCCATCATTTCTGATAGAGATAAGATATTTACTAGTTCCTTATGGCAAGAGTTGTTTAAATTGACTGGCACTGAGTTGAAAATGAGCACAGCCTACCACCCACAAACAGATGGGCAAACTGAGAGGGTTAATCAATGTTTAGAAGCTTACTTAAGGTGTTTTGTCAGTGCTTGCCCTTCAAAATGAAAACAGTGGTTATCTTTGGCTGAGTTTTGGTATAACACTAGTTATCATTTCACTTTAGAAAAGACACCTTTTGAAGTCTTGTATGGTTTGCAACCTAAACAGTTGGGCATTGATAGAATTGAGTCCTGTGCTATTCCTGATCTCAAGACTTAGTTGGCTGAGAGGAAAATGATGACTCAGCTCTTGCAACAGCAATTGGTTAGAGCACAACAACGTCAAAAATTTCAGGCTGACAAAAAGAGATCTGAGAGGTCTTTTGAAGTGGGAGAAATCGTTTTTCTCAAGCTGCAACCTTATATCCAAACATCAGTGGCCCCTAGAACCAATCATAAGCTCTCATTCAGATATTTTGGTCCATTCAAAATCATTGCAAAGATTGGATCAGTGGCCTACAAATTACTGCTTCCTGCAAACAGTGCCTTCCTGCAAACAGTGGCATTCATCCAGTTTTTCATGTATCGCAATTGAAGAAAGCAGTGGGTCCTCCCCATCAGGTCAGTGCAGAAATTCCTGATTTCACTAACCAATTTCAGGTCCCTGTCTAGATCTTGCAGCGGCGTCTTTGTCAACAAGATGATCATGTGATTAATCAAGTTTTGGTGTAATGGTCTCATTGGCCTTCGTCCATGGCTACCTGGGAAGACGAAGACAAGCTCAAGGAGTCCTTTCCTGCTGCACCGGCTTGGGGTCAAGCCGGTCCTAAAGGAGGGAGGGATGTCATGTACCTGAAGAAGGCTACCAGAGAGTATCAAGACGCAGGAGGCGATCAACAGCAGAGCAAGGAAGTGGAGGCTGTCCCAGGCGCGTCGCAGCAACGAAGAGCCCAGCGCATGCGCAAGCCCAACCCAAGTTACATGGGCCCTGAGTGGGTGACCAAATGAGCAGCCTGTAGTGTCTTGGAGAGGTAGATCGTGAGCTGTTAAGATAGGAGGTGTGGCGTGTGTAAAGGGTAAGAATTCTGTTAGGATAGAACCGGCTTGTCCGGCGAACTGGCTTGGCCGGCGGAGTGGCGGCGAGCTCCCAGTGAACTCGATACTGAGTTTTATCCATATATCCACATATCGATGCTAGATCGTAACATGGTTTTCTCTCAAAGGAAAAACAGTAGGCACTGATGAGTGGGTGTACAAGTTGTGGAATGACTTGGGTGCTCTGAGGAATCCCACCATGCATCTAATTCACATCCACTTCTCTAATCACTCTAGAAACTCCCCTCCACAGTATCAGATACAATAGGTAATATGCAAGTTGAATTTTAGTATTCAGGTTACCTGAACCCCCATAACTTGGTACCCTGACCATGGCTTCGTTGGTGCTAGCTTCTTCAGATTCTTTCCTCATCATCGTTCACTTCAGTCTTCCCTCCATTGTCCGAAGTTGATCCCATCTCCACAAGTAGATCTACGGGCAGCTCAGAGTTACTCCACACTATAAGCCTGTAGGATCCTGGTCTACCACCGCCTGAAGTCAGCGATCGGTCGAGGAATTTTATGCAAGAACTTGTCTCGCAACCCAAACATGAATCTAACTTCCCGCCGTCGCCACTGCAGAGATCTCAATCTCGGGCTCCCGGAATTTTACACACAGACCACTGCTGTGCAACCCTCGATGTTGACTGAGGCTCCGCCGATGATCGCCTCTCCGAGGACCAGAGAGTCTCTGATACCCTTATGTTAGACCCCGAAGAACTTGAGCTCTGAACATGATGAACACACACGCAAACTAGAACACAAAGACGATGGAAGGTTCTGGAAACATCTCAAGAACCGGGAGAACTACTGGCCTACGCTACCAACTACCAGACAACAGAAATGAGCATCACATATCCATTCCCATTTTCTCTCCGGGTTTTAGCATCCAATGTTCAGACATAGTTAGAGAATTGAAGTTTACAAAGGCGTATTTCGCCAAACAAAATGGAAATAAGACACAGTAACACAAATGACACCAACAGTAAGAAGTAAGAATCAGGGTCGTAGATATTTCCTGCCTCAATGCTGACCGTCTGATCTTCATAACTGGACCCTACCGCTTCACGTTTCTTTTCTTCAGTCTTGTGCAAATCTTCAAAGTTTTAAGTTCTTTAGTCCGAATATTTCAGGTTTGACACTTTGCCCTTTGTAATGTATCTTTTTTGAGAGATTTTCCTACAGAATCTTGGCGTAAGGAAGTTAGGAGTGTAGCATAGGAAACATGTTCGATGAAATGCGTAGGAAGAAACCCGAGCTATACCCCCACCATGCCACTGTCAAATGCAGAGCATCCAAAGAACCCGACCTATACCACGAGCGTGTATATGCAATTTTACCTGGACACGAATACGAGTGTTGGAATCCGACTCGGACTTGGGTGTCCAGTTCGGCAAAGAAAATTTGGACATGCGAAATACAACTCGAAATCCGACACGGGTGTCGGAATCCGACTTGAATTCGGGGTGTCTGATTCGGCAAATAAATTTGAACACAGGTGTCCAGGTAACACTATGTATATGCAGTTGTTGCACTAAACACGATCCTAGGGAGATGGGGCCTGTCAGCATCACCATTGTGTAGCATCAGCGGGGACTCATGCAGCGACATCATGTTGACAGCAACTCCAACATCAACTCGGCCATCAAATGTGATTGCTCCATCAACGCCTACACCTTTTACAACATCACAAAGATGTACGTTCCTATCCTTCCTTCTTGCCCTCCCTCCCTCTAACTCAAACAACCAACACACCCAACGGTTGTTGCTGCTAGCTGTTCGATGAATTGCCTAAGATCTCAGGCCCTACTCTCTGCTATCTATTCAGTAGTTATTCAGTAAAAAGGGAAATGAAATTGAGAGTTGTTCCACTGTTTTAGCATCTCATGGACTTCAGAGATGTCAAAATCTGATGCTTGATGTTGTCTGAAGCAGTGCCGGAGAATCGCATAAGGTCAGGTAGCTTCCTTAGTTTTTAAGGGCTTATCTAGATGGACACTGCTATTCAATGTTTAATGGTTTTATGTTATCACACTATAGATATTTGACAAAATGACAAGTTGTCTTTCTTTGTTCTGTTGATTTGATAGATATTTGAGCGGAATGTGAGTATAGGGATCAGGATGAAAAATCATTGGCAAGTGAAATATTTGATGTTTGATTGGGTTTTATTAAAGGAAAACCCCAAAATATTTTAAAGTTTGAGTATATTTAGTTTAATTTAATTAGTTGATCTTTACAAGAATTCACTAATAGTTTTTGTATCATTCTTGCAGATCCCATAGAAAGAGGGCATGATGTAGGCCTTGTGAAACAGTAGTGCAATGGGGCCCATGAAGAAGAGGTACCATGGTGCACATGTCAGTGGTGGTGATATATGGGGATCCCCTTGTTGATGTAGACTCATGAGACTCTTGCATGTAGAAGAACATAGGGTAAACAATGATGGTGATGATGATGATGATGCAGGAGAAGTGGAAGCCACCGTTGAAGTGCATGAGGCAAACTCTATTCTTGCGGTGGGCATCATTCTAGAAAACTTGCCTCAATGGAACTCGACTGCACAATTCGATCTGAAGATTTAGTTATTGGCTACAAACTTTGATAAATGATGAATGCCCTTTTTTTCTTGACAATGTGAAATGTTTTTTTTATGGATTATATATATGAAAAGGATTTGGAACAAAGCAAGGAGGCTCCAGGAAGTGAGCAGTGAAGTGTTTATTTGATCCTAACGTTCTTGGATGCAAAATTCTAACTAATGGAGTAATGTGCAGTATAGCATGTGTATTTAAAGAAGTCTATCTTCTTCGTGTGTGAAGTAAAACAATATTGTGTACTTGTAATGCAGGGGTGCAAAATTTAAGATTCGTTGCAACGCACGGTCATTGTACTAGTGTCTTCTATTAACTAAATTAGGCCGTGAGTCCGCAACAAAATAGATATTATTTGTTATAATACAGGCTTATCTAATGGGCTGTATATGTGGACACTTAATAAACTAGGCACATAGAGTATAACCCATTAGTGATAGTAAATGTAGGGTGATTCTTATAGGTAGTGCGTCCGTAAAGTACTTAAGGTGAAAGCGCTCTGAGATTGGTGTGCGAGCCCTTAAAGTACTAAAAAAAGTTAAATTTTGTTTTTCAAAATGTTGAATGCATACAAAGGCGCAAACTACAAGACTAGAGAGTGAAATTAAAAAATGTTGAACTAGTGTACCAAAATTGTTGAACTTGCTTTTGCAAAATATCGAATCAAGGTTTCCAAATGTTGAATGCATATGAAGGCATAAAATTGCAAGATTGAGTCCAAAAATGTGAAGAATACGAGCCACGCACCATCTTGGCCTAGCTTCCCTAAGAGGTTTTGAAGTATAAGCAAATCCATTTGTTGATGTGCCTTGATGGGCCGTGCTAGCCATATATTTTCGGTCATCTTACCTATAGAAGGCCCCAAGTTTAGTCCCATGTTGCTTATCCATTTAAAAAGGACCCCTCCTACGGTCCTACCCTCATATAAGGAGAGGATGGTTTTCAAGTTGTATACATAATCATCAATAAAGTGGAGCGCTACCAAACTACATCATGTGCCTTCTATGGGGTTGTTTCATTTAAATTCTTGTTCGATTAGCGTGCAATAACATGATTATTACAACAAGTTATCAACATGAGAGTGATTGCTAATTAGGTATGTCCCCGTGTACTAATTTCTTTTAAATTTAATCTTTTTTATTAAAGTTTTGTAGAAGAAAATATTGCGATGCCTTGGCATTGACACACCCCAGTCGATCGATCAAGTCTCCATGGCGAGCTCGCCGACGCACCTCCTCGGCCACTGGCCGCTTTCGTGGGTCGCCATGGACCATGGGACAGGACAACATGCAATGCCTTGGCAGGGCGCGCGACGCCGCCGATGGCATCGCCATTGCCATACTTGCCTTGGCGAGGTAGTTAGGTGGATATGCCAATGGCAGACCAACATCATCTCCATTAACCTCCTTAGTGTGATGGAAGGCTAGTGTCATCACTGGCAATGCCACCAATTCACTATGGTGGATTTGGGCATCGTCAACGGTTGGCAGCTGCCACTAATCCATCATGGTGGATCATGATAGTCATTTGGCCACTACGAAATACCATGCCGTCATGCCACCATCACACCACGCCTTTGAGCAGGTGGTTGGGCCGATCGACGTGTGGGTGCATGCACGTGCCGCCACCGTGCAACTCTTCGCCTTGGCAGAATGGCTGATGACGAGCAATGTGCTGCTGTTGCTACCACCATGCTAGCCCTTAGGCTGGCGGGTGTGCCTGTGCAACGGTGTGCCACTCTGCCACCACTGTGACATGCCTTCGGGCTGGCTAGCGTGTGTGTAGGTGCACCACCACACCACTGGCGTCGTCGTACCATGCCCTCGGGCGGGTTTGTCGGCCATACATTTTGCATATATGTTTATTTGTTGATTTATTGCATTTAGTGTTAATTTTGTTCATCCTTATTGAGTTAATGTCTAGATCTGGCATATACTCCTAATATGATGGATGTAGATGTGGAAGGAGATAATCAGGTGGATGACGCACTTTCGGGAGGATTTTCAGGAATTTCCACCCCACATGGAAGCATCTAGAGATAGAGATGAATGCAACCAAAGAAGGAATGCCATGAATGGAGTTTCTAGATGGTTATAAGGGCTGTGGTACAGTCATCTACAGTGCATGTACCACGTCTGTACCACTCTCCATTGGACCCGTCTCATCAAATGGAAAAATATTTGTGAAGGGCCCCGGGGCATAAAAAGACTCCACTGCAACATGAAACCTAATATAAGGAGGGAGCGTAGTGCTTTTCATTTTTGCATTAGCTTATGTTTGTTTATTGTTTTTTATTACTTGTCTTTAATTTTAATTGTACCATTTATTATTATCGCTACTTTTACTAATCAATATATTGAAACCTTAAAATCTAAATGTGTTCTATAGATGCTACTTGTTAATGCTTTGGTATTTCAGTTGCACCATCTAGAGGGAACTTCGAAATAAATCCTCATATCTTAGGTCGATTGAAAGGTGATGAAGGAGAAGATACATATGTTTAAATAGAGGAATTTGATAGAATATATTCTACTTTTAAACTCCCAGCTTTTTAGTATTGATCAGGTCAAGGTAAGGATCTTTGCATTAACATTAGTCGGGGCAACACTTTCCTTGCTAGCAGCTCAAGTGCCTGGTAGTTTTGACTCATGGGAAAATTTATCGAATGCTTTCTTGTCAAAGTTTTACTCGCAGCAAAAGTGGCATGACACTCAACTTTTTGTTCTGAATTTTCGACAACGAAGGTATGAAACTTGAAATCATGCCTATCAAAGGTTTCAAGAATTAGTTTTGAGTTGTCCTCACCAATTTTTTTATTGGTTAGTTATAAATATTTTCTACAGAGGATTAGATGGTGAGATTAGGTCTAATGTTAATGCTATAGCTTTAGGTGTTTTTATGAATTTTGCAGTTAAACAAGCATGCGACAAACTTGATGAAGATCATCTTAAAAGGAAAGTTGGCATATAGATTGTATGGGAACACTTCCGAAGGAGAATATTTATGCTTGAATTGAATCTTTTGCTCAAACCGAAGGTTTATAATAATTTATCTAAAACTTATCATGTGGATCATGATGCTATTAACGGTATCTTAAAAAAATATCCTAGCCATTTGAAGTTACCTAATGAAGGTTGGGTTGAATATAAAGAACATGTTCATGATCCTTTACCTTTCAGTGTTTCTCTCACAAGTGTTACAGGTAATGAGGGAAAGAAGGAACCGATAGACCCAACTATCCTATTTGAACCTCAAGTCCCTTATGGGAAGGACAAGCTTCAACATGCACTTGAATAAAGGGTACTTAAAAGGGCTAGTGTGTCATCAAAAGGATTTCAACCTATAGAAGGACCACAAATATCAATCGTCAAGGACCTCATCGCTGAAGGCATAGAAAGGGAAGAATTGGTAAGACTGGACATGCTATCCACAAATG
Source organism: Phragmites australis (assembly GCF_958298935.1). Classification (NCBI taxonomy): domain Eukaryota; kingdom Viridiplantae; phylum Streptophyta; class Magnoliopsida; order Poales; family Poaceae; genus Phragmites; species Phragmites australis. The sequence goes on from NC_084929.1 coordinate 21,582,042, forward strand.
CGGTGAAAGGTATTACACAATATGAGCCGTGTGGTAAACTATAGTTCCTTGTACTTTTGGTGAAATTTCTTATCGTGGTTTATGCGAACTCGGTTCTAGCGTAAGTGTTAGTCTATATTTGTTGTATGAAGAAATTAAAGAACATATCGAACATGCAAACCTTAGAAAGACGAAAATGGAGATTCAATTAGCAGATAAAAGCATGAGAAAACCTTTAGGTATGCTTAATTATATTCATATTCAATTAGGATGATTATTTATCCTATTGATCTTCTTGTTATGGATATGCTTCAAGATGATTTTTTTCCTATTATATTTGGGAGACCTTTTCTTAATACTGTAGGTGCAACCATAGCTAGCAACAAAGAAAGATGTCCTTGGTGAAGATAAATTTCACTTTCCTTTATTTTTTTTCTCTAATCCATGCAGGGAAGAAAAGGAAGAAAATGTGGTTGAACAGCTAGCAAGTATACATATTCAAGCACATAATATTAGGGATGCAATCAAATCAGATACAGACGAATATCGCTGAATCTATATCCTATCTCATATTTTTTTTCTTGAGTCGGAGCTGAATACATATAGTGCCGGATACAGATATGGATGTGGATAGTCTCAGTCACGAATACGGTTCAATTTAGATCGAATGTGGCATGGATATTTCTTCGGATATTGAGTAAAAGCAACAACCATATATATCATATATATCATGATCATTTGACTATTTCACAAGTCTAAAATCCAACTACATTGTGGGCCAAAAGTATCAATAAATCATAAATAGGGACAAATAATTCATTACAAGTCTTGTTGGACAGCACAAATGACGAGGCTTAACAATGTAGATGCAACACATATCAGTAATACAGTACCAAGCAGTGATATAGCCAAGCAACCCCATGCCATACAGTGATATCAGTAAATAGAAAGCACTCGTACTTGCAGAGTTGCAGACTTGTAGTTGCACAACCAGGCAACCCCATCAGGGCTAAATAAAACCAAAACAAACATTCATTTCAATATTCCGCCACTGCCAGGTTGCTGAAATCCATCAGCAATGAAGGCACATTTTTTCTACAATCATGTGCACAAGATCAAAGATTCATGGCAACCATACAAAGTGTCAAGATTTGAATATTGAAATGTAATCAAAATTGTCAAGCAGAGGAGAAAGCAGACCTATTCTTCATCTTAGTAAAATTTAGTCGCTCTCGTCCTCCTCACAGCCTTTTGTGACACACCACTGAACAAAACTACATGAAACAACGAAATATCCAAAGGATCAACACACAACAATTCAGTACGATAGCAGTATCACTTGGTTGAATGGCAGTAATACCAAGCATGACGGCAACTCAATTCCACCACCAAAAATAGCATCCTTACTAAGAACGGCTGGACTTAATTCATGAGTTAAAAAAATGCACATTATCTAACTAGGTACTCGCAAACAGCGCAATGATATAGCCTCATGAATGGCACAGCCAGAATCGAGCAAACAAGGGATCGAAACGAGGCGAGGAGAAGGAGAGGTCACCTCATTGATGGCGATTGGTGATGATCTGGATGTTTGCTCTTCTTCACCTTCTTCAGCTTGTGGAGGAAGTACCTGCACTGCTGCACACATCAAACGTACAAGCTTGCGTAGACTACTATCGTCTGTTCAACGGGCGAGAACAAGATCTTGTCAGTTTAACGGGTAAGAACTTATGAACCCCGGCGCTCAATGCATTAAATATCCAGAGAGAGAGAAAGTTCTCACTCGTTCAATGGGCGAGAACTTGGTCTCGCCGGCTGAACGTGTGAGACCTCCGTGGCTGCGACACTAGGCAGACCCACCCAAAAGTTCTCGCCTGTTGAATGGGCGAGATCTTTTGTATATTTAATCCAGCCACATCAGCCCTGCCGAAGTCAGCCTCATTTCATTCCCACACACCCTAGAGGATAGGAGAGGAGAGGAGGGAAGTGGAGGAGAGAGGGGGATATTGTGCAGTGAAGCCCTGCTAGAGGAAAAAGGTATGTTTTTTCTCTGATTTATTTATAAATCTGATAGGATAACCACTAGTGCTAGTGTGAGGACCCATCCAAACAGTATTCAAATTAATCACCAGACGGATCATTATTCATAATCCAATCTCGACGATTAGCCCGAATACCATTCTGGCAGTCCCGGCACATGTTTTGTACCCAAGTATCAGAACACATACCTCCAACATAGTGCATCACAACATAGCTTAATAAAGAGCAAGTAATAAATATTTATATTATAAATATTAAGTATGCAATAAGTTATCACAATTTATAGCAAAAGAGAGCTAGGAGGAGACTAAAACCTGCTCAACTCCTAACCAGCAAAAGAACTAAGCAGCGGAAGACTAAAAGCTATATAACAAAAGGATATGGAGCCACATGCCCTTAGGCTCCATACCAAAACACTGAGTTTGGAGTAGAGTGTGCTACTCCTGCCCGCCACCCTAATCGGTAGGCACAAAGTAGCCAAACACCGCCTCTTCCTCGCCGACCTGCGAACCTGCATCAACTTAAGGGCAGCACCCTGAGTACGAAGGTACTCACAAGTCTTACACAATATAGAGTACATATACATAGCTCGACTTCAAGAATCATGCATTAGCTGGTAGCAAGGATTAAACATGGTTAAGTGAATTAAAGCGGTAAGCAACCTAGACATATGTGTGTGCAACTAACTTGACCAACATATATGACACTACCCTGCATCACCAACTGAACATAAGTAATTGTAATCAACATGTGTATAAAAAGTATAATAAGTACCAACTCTTACCAGACCCACATAACCACCATGTCCATACCACCACCACAAACCCGAACCACAAATCCACAACGAACCTCTACGACCGATACGGATGAAACAATATCATGCTCATGATCGAGAGCGCGGCAGTTCGAACTGTTTATACACCCTGCAGGGGGATACTCCTGGACCCACATGACACGAGGACCATACGGCTTGTGCCACCTGTTAAAGTGCACACAAGGGGTACCCGTGACAACCTTTCCCAACCAGCCCCAACCGTGTGGAGCATGCATCGCTCGACGCGACGATACTAGAACTACTCCCGGAGCAAACTAGTACCGCTTACAAGCCCGCCCGCTCACACCGTCGATGTTCACGCCCACAAAGCCACAGCTGCGAAGGTATTCAGCTTGCCTTACCATTAGATCGACATGTGGTGAGTAAGGTAAGTGCTAAAGCCAACGGTACCGACGAACGGCCTTAAACGATGCAAGCGGTCTATGGTGCTCGGGTTTCCTCTCCCGACCTGCCCCCTGGACTTTCCACCGAGGCAGACGACACCCCTAACACCGCCCACATCTCGTCTCATACTCATCACTCACCAACCACCTCACCAACAGCATGTATTTGTAATCAATAGTAATCCCTATACTCGCGAACAACAGAAAACACCATCGTTCGACTTCTACCGAAAGACCTAAGCATTGCTAAGCATGTATATCGTACTCGTACCTAGACATAACACCATCTCTAGGCTACAAGGAAATTACTTGAACAATTGACCAAGGTAGAAAGATGCAATCGGCATAGGTTCTACCCAAGGGTACCCGATACATGCATACATACATAAGCATATTCATCAATTGAGACTTCCAAATTTGACATGGGTGAAATATGTTAGTTGCTTGCCTTGATGCACTAGTTCACAAAGGTGTGGCACCTCGGGATCTACCTCGGTCTCCGGGATCGATCGATCGGCGTGTTCTAAGAAACATAACGCGTGCAATGATAAGCATAAATGAAATGCAACAATCTAAGCCACGAGGTGCAAATGATGAAATGTCATAAAAATATGCTTTAAAACGTAGAAAAACATTTTTCCTATCTAGACCAAGTTATAAGAAGACTAGAAAAATTGGTTTCATCCATTTTGGGCTTGTAAAGAATTAATGGTGAATTAATGAAGCTTAAGCCTCATTAATTAGCCTCAAACATTTAATTAGACATTTAATGGTTGGGGATATTTTTAATAGATATAGTAGTTTATTATGAAACTAACAAAATTGGTTTCATGATTTTTTAAATTCGTATGAATTAATTATGAATTTTACAAGTTATCAGCAGAGGCTGATGAACAGTGCACCCGGCTACTCCGGTGAAGGCCAGATATTCCGGGGTACCGGAGACTCCGGGAGACTCTCCTGCAGCACCCTCTCTGTTATTTTCGACTGGGGCTCACCCGGAGACTCCGGAGAAGGCCGGATACTCCAGGGACTCTGGGAGACTCTCCGGCAGCACCCTCTCTGTTATTTTTGGCTGGGGCTCACCCGGAGACTCCGGGGAAGGCCGGATACTCCAGGGAAGCTCCAGAACTGGACTGTTTTGAAGGGAAAAATACCCGGAACGAATTACGATCTTCTCCAAACCAAAAGGGAACATGTTTGAGCTAGTTCAAGGGTTCTAAAAATCGTTTAACAAACTAGAAACTCCATTCCTAACTCAAATTCATTTAATTCCTCAAATTAGGTCTAAAACATCAAAAAATGCCCAAACTTCACCACCTAGCTCCAATTCGAATTTCGACCAACCAAATGTGTATCCAAGCCATGGGAAGCCTAAAGGACTTACCCAAGGTGCTTTGCCGAGGTTGGGGACCGCTGGGAGAAGGAGAAAACGGTGGGAAATCGAAGAACTCCGGTGTTCTTCACTTTTCAACCTTAACACCAAAAGACATCCAAATCGGCTCAAATCCTTTGGGAATGAGCAAACAAATTGGAGGAATGGAATGCTTGTGAACTTGTGATCGCAATGGTACCACATGCATACCTTGATTAGGCTCCTAGAGCGCGGATTTGAGGGAGAAAGGAGAGAGGGAGTGAGAGGAAGAGTGAGCTCTTGTTCCCTTGCTTTGGCTGGTTGGGAGAGCAGAGAGGCACGTGAGTGGGAGTGAGGGAGCAGGTGGGGCTGCTGCCCAAGTGGAGGGAGAGATGGTGAGGCCAGGTGGGTCCCACATGTTAGAGACAAAGAGGTCTATTTTAACTGCGAATTTAATTCTTTTCTCTCCCGAATTTCTTTCTCTCATCCAATTGATTTCAAACAAAGTGCCCTAGTACGTGAAAATAATTTACCTCAAAAATAATTATGACACTAATGATGCATGATTAAGCTTAATCATGCGATTATGGAATTTGGGACGTGATAGCTAGATTTTGACATAGGTTAGATGCTAGATCTAGAATTTTTTACAAATCTTGTAGGATAGCCACTAGACGTAGGTTAGAATGTAGATCTAGTTTTAGAATTAGAGTTAGATATAATTTAGCAATTAGATGCTTTTTATATGCATTTTTTAGCAATTAAATGTAGTATTTAGACATATGTTAGGTAATAGATGTGGGATTTAGACATAATATAGGTATAACTGAGGTAGTAGATGTAGAATTTAGAGGAGTTATTTATAGTGATCCGGGGATAATTTGTTGTAGTATAGATTACTTGTTGGGCTATGTTTGTGATCAATTTTTTTATTGTAGATGTAGTTTTACATAATTATTTTTGTTCTATTGCAATAATGTTAGTGTTTTCATCGATAGTTGCTAGGTATGTCAGACATGTGGCAGCAGAGGCCCTCGCGGAAAGATAAAATAAAATGTGAATGTTTGTGAGGGAGGAATATGGTAAACATAAAGTATTAGTAACGAGGGAATCTAATTATGATTTTTTATGGAGACAGTAAAATATTATATAGTCCGAAAGGGGTAGTACTGTATATATTTCACTCAATGGATAAGGGTATCTCGAGACCTATGCATAAAAGTGTCAGACACTTGTACGCCTGGTTGACGCGGAGTTTCAAAATAGACCCCGAGATTCAAGACATGACCATTAGCATTGTGGGCAATCAAGTGAGAGATGGTGTGTACTGGGAGGTGTACCCACTATGTGAAGATTTAGTGTGGAAGAGGAACCTACAGGATGCTATGCACAGAGGTTGGCCTCTTATGTTGTTTGTGCAATGGAAGAATAAGCAGGCAGTGGGGGAGATGCGAGGTGGGGGGTACGCGGAGGAGGGTGATGAGGAAGAGTATGAGGATGATGTCGATCCGAATGATGCACATTCATCGGAGTATCCGACTGAACTGACTGGTGAGGCAGACGAGGGGGAACAAATACCTTCTCTAATTGAACAGATAGAGTGGGATGATCTTCAGGCTGACGAATCCTTTGAGTATGACATCTCGGATGATGAAGATGATGCTCTTGTTCTAGTAGACTGGAACAATCCTAACTTCAATAATCTTGTGGTGAATGTGGGGAATCAGGTGGCCTGAGAGTATACGTAGAATGAGGTGACCCAGAGTGCTAAGTATCCTACCAGTCAGGCATTAGGAGCATGTATCTAAGCTTTCAAGCATTGCCGGTCTATCCTATTTATCGATGATACTTTTCTTACCAACAAGTACACGGGACAGATCCTAACTGCTATTGGGGTTGATGGGAACAACCAAGTTATACCGTTGACCTTTGCATTTGTGGAGAGTGAGAACACCAAAAATTGGTATTGGTTCCTGTACCATGTGAGGATGATAATTGTTGGTGCTCGGTCAAACTCGTGACTTATACATGAACAACATGCTAGGATGCTCGCGGCAATTAAGGATATGCAAAATGGAATAGATGTTGGTTTGATTGGACCTGTGTGGTTAGATCTGCAGAGTATGTGGCGCATGAGGCATTTGGGTGCGAACTTCTTCTGCCAATTCAAGAACAAGAACCACAGGAACATGTTCAAGAGGCTATGCAGTCATAATCAACATCGAAAGTTTGATGCTCTTTGGAAGACACTGGATGAGCTGACGAAGAAGCAAACACATGAGCATGCAGGGAGGCCCGTGAGCTGACCAGAGGATGAACCAGTACCTCTTGAGTCCCTGCCAACGGACAATGAACCTGGCATCATGTGGAGGACTGGGTCATCTACCATGTCATTTAGTGCGTGGATTGAGAATGAGCCAAAAAAGAAGTGGGCTCTTCTCTACGACACAAATGGGCTAGGTATGGTATTATGACTATAAATTTAGTAGAGGTTTATAACTGGGTGATGAAAGGTGTGAGGGGGTTACGGCCAGGGTTCAAAAAACCATCAGTAACCATCCAAAAATCACGGTTACCGACCTTCCCGGTCCGGTCCGGTTTCAGAAACCGAACGGTAACCGAAATTTGAATTCAAAAATTTTGAAAAAATAAAAAAATTCAAAACAAATTCGAAACAAATCTTAAAAAAAGCTAGACACAATTCTAAGACCTTCTGTGAAATTTTTTTTCAAAAATAATGTCGTTTGCATCATATTCTATAGGGAGAAAGTTTGAAAAAAATGAAAAAAATTGAAGCGTGCGGCTCAATTATTAACTCACGTTAAGGAAAAGTGTAACATGCAAACACATATTTTTCTTGTATAAAATGTATTTTAAGAGAATCTTTAAAATTGATTTCACTTTATTTAGAGTTTTATTAAATTCTCTATGATTTTTACAAAGTTCACAAGCATAAAGTGAATATGTTAAGAAACAGCACTGTAATTAACTTTTTCATGTCTACTATTATTTTTTCTACGTAAATCATAATATAAATAAGCTAATGAAAGTGGTTTCACTAATTTTTGAGGTGTGATGGGTCAGTTATGAATTAATCTAGTCGCAACACATTTACACAATCATGCATGTTACAATAACTAATTCATGAGTTTATATATTTTTAAAAGATATAGTATAATTTAATAAGACTAACAAAATTAGTTTCATGATTTTTGGATTAGCAAAGAGTAAACTATGCATTTAACTTGGTTTAACAAATAAAATTTCTCACAGAAAATTTTGAACTTTTTTATGAGTATAAATACTTTTATCATGTAGATCATGTTACAAGGAAGCCAACAAAATTTGTTTCACTTGATTTGAAGCTCAGATGAATTAGTTATTAATTTTACAAGATTGAACCCTTTTTTAGGTTTTTTGTTAAACTGCGCTGAAATTCGATAAAACCGCTCGATAAATCGAGAAAACCGAGCGGTTACCGACCAAAACCGCTCGGTAACTGACCAAATCAAAAATGCGAGAAAATCGCTCGGTAACCGACCCAAACCGCTCGGTAACCGACCAAAACCGAGCGGTTACCGAGAGGGCAAAAACACGATTTTTTCGCAAAAATTCAAAATTTGCCGAATGAATTTTCTCTGAATTTTTTTGAATTTTTGACCGGTAATCGCGGTTTTTTGGTTACCGCCGGAGGTCGGTAACCGACCTCCGGTCGGTAACGTGAACCTTGGTTACGGCTAGTGACGATTGTAGAGTTGATCTGCAAGTATTTTAGGGACCTTTATGCGGTAGCGCACACGGAGTTGAATGATGCTCGTCTGATTTATAGGAAGAAGATGACTAAGTACATGGAAGACAACACGGAGAAGGCAAAGATGCACCAGGTGAAGACCATGGGAATTGCACAACATATATACGAAATTTTATGCAAGGATAAAGGAAGGAGAGGGGGCAAGCATGAGAGAGTTATCTACGAGTGCACCATCTTCGATGATAGGTGTGTTTGCACCTGCTACAAGCTGAGTCTACTACATAAACTATGCTACCATGTGATTGTTGCGTGTGCTGTGACAGGTATGAGGACTTGAAGATACGTCTTTGAGTACTTCAAGAAGGAAGCTCTGTTCGACACCTAGAACCATGAGGTCTACGGTTTCTGGATGTGAGGTTCTTTCACGAAGGAACTGGGCCCAATTGTGTATTCATCCCTGATCACGACAAGATGAAGCAGAAGAAGGGATGTCCCAAGACTACGAGGCTCCGTAATGACATCGATGAAGCAGAAGCTAGGCGTCATGTGAAATTGTGCAGCAAGTGCAACGGAATAAGACACACTTACAAGAAATACACTGTTGGTGTCCCAAGTGTGAACCCTACCAAAGCAGGTCCTTTCTGGTCTTGTGCAGAGGAGAGACGTCCTCGAGGTCGTTGGTCATAGGCCAGGTTGGCTCATTGAGATCGATTAATATTGTAATTCATAGTGTGATGGATATTCATATGCACAACATTGTACTTTACTATTTTAGTACTGAGACTGTTAGTATATGCAAGGTTGTAATGTGTTAGGTTGTCATTTGTTCACATATTTATGTATGATTTGAAAAATCTATTATGTCATATTATATGTTAGATGTTTGCTTGTTTAGTTCCCATAAATAAAGACTAGTTTGGACCAGGTCCAGAGTGGTCAACACTTCTTACTCTATGTTTGTTTTTCATATACAAATGTAAATAACTTATGAACATGCAAGTATGGTACACATGGAGCTGCTTGACCCTGAGCTCAACGTTAGGCACCGTTCGTACCGCACCGCAGTGCAAGCTGAGGAGCTCTCGGAACTACAACCTCGTGTGCTAGATATGAGCTCATGAGGATTGACGAGCGCTGGATCCCGAGGTTTGTCCATTTTGAATTTAACATTTCATACCGATTTTTATTATTATTTATCTATAATTGTATTATATTTATATGTTGCGTGTTACTGGTCTACTTCTGCTATGCCGGCTGGTGGAGGTGGACTCGTTGGTAGGGCCCTGAGAGGCGGCAACACGGTTCAGCTATGACAGGGCCCTCCTCGTGGTCCTCGTCAACAAGTGGTGTCTCGAGATGCACACATTCCACCTCCCATGTGGCGAGATGGCACCCACACTTGAGGACGTCTCACTCTGATGGGCTTGCCTTGCGCGAATGCCACTGTTGGGGCTAGAGATGTGGGCATGGGCTGACCCGACGAGATACTGGCCCACTTTTTCGTCGTTGAACGGAGGGACGGCATAGCCCCGCACATGCCTTTTTCAAGGACCGAGAAGCATGGCCCGATGAAGGACTTTCTCATTCAGTTTGTTGTACATATGCCTTGTACTTTATTCTCATCTCCTTTACGTTACTAATGGATGTGAATATTGGTACTAGTTCCTTTTTTACAGGTGAACAACATCCACCCACAGCTAGCGACGAGGACGTCTCCCGCCACCTGGAGGTGTACCTCCTATGGTTGTTCAGGTGGGTCATGCTCACCGAGACCCACGACAACACGGCCTCGATGAGTATGATACCATACACTAGAGAGGTTGCGGCCGTCGATGCGGGGGTGGTCCCGCAGTACAGCTGGGCTTCAGCTATGCTGCCTGGGATGTACTGCGGTCTATGCGACTGCTGCACGAAGATCGAAATCAATGTGATCCTCACTAGGTGTCCCCTGCTGCTTTAGATGTGGTTGTACGAGCGCATCGCCATCGACAGGCATGTTATCGACCATAGCGCATACTAGTTCGCTGCGGACAGGGTCAATAACCCGACCATTGGGTCCTTATGGTGCAGACGTGGGGTAAGTGCTACGCTACTAGTGTACATATATGTTCAATGATTCTTTTTTTGTTTCTCTCACTTAGTTTGGTTGCACAGCCGAGTTGGTCCAGTATGCAGGCACACCGCACATACTCAAACTTTGTTCACCAGTTTGATGAGCTGACGGTGGACTATGTCCGCTGGAGGCCATAAACAGAGGCCAAGGTACATCAACGCCCCCCGCTAGGACTTTCGGTTCTCTGCTTACGTGATTGGGAGTACTGGTGTTGGTGCAGAATTTGGCAATCCTATGCAACACGAATCCGTCCTAGATAACCATCGTTTTCACAATGACACGCGATTTGTTTATGAGCAAACAAGCAAAGAACTTTGATCAGCAACCTTGAGGATTGCCACCCAGATGATTTACAAGCAAATCGACAAAGAAGTACCACCTAAATTGTGGGGACTCAAAGTAGCAGCGAAGAACTACTCTAAAACTACCCTAATGTGGAGGAAAGTAAAGAAAAATGAAAAGTAGATGTAATAGTTGCGATTGACTGAGTTGTTGTTGCAATCGGCCTCCATCCTCAACTATTTATAAGGGGGGCATGGTCTTAGCCCTAGGGAATCAAAGTAGGAATCTATTTCAACCCTAAACACGCTCTGTTATGTCAAAAACGTGAAAATAATCTGAACAGATCTACAAATCCAACTCGAGTCGGACTCGGACTGAACACCAAGTGACCTGGTGAGAACGAACTTTTGATCACTGGACTATCCGGTGAGTTCAACTCGGCTATACCCCAAACTCTTTCTTAATATACACCGGATAGTCCAGCATTTGAAATACACTCACCAAAAGCTATCACCGTACTAATATTTACAGAGAGCAAATCAGGCTGAAAAAATTTGAAATACATGCACCGGATGATCCGGCGTTTACGTTGGAAGCCTCACCAGATTAATTCTTATACAGAGCAATTTTCTCTACAAGTTTTTCTTGAACTCACCGGATGATCCAGCGCTACCTTGGATAACACATCGAACTATTTTTTGCAGAGAGCAATTCTCTCTACGCGATTCAAGCTATAAGCACCGGATAGTTCGGCGTTTGCACCGGAACCCTCACCGGACAACTTTTTGCAGAGAACATGTTTTCAGCAAATATCAACTTACAAGAATGGATAGTTTGGCGTTTGCACCAAAGCACGAGCCAAACCAATTTATATAGAGAGCATGCTTTCTACATAAAATCGCCTTCTACTCACCGGATAGTTCGGTGATGACATTCGGTGTGCATAAAAAGTCTGGCCATGCCATTTTTTGCTATCAACAACTAACTCATGACTTGTGCCCTCATCTTCGACATCTACATCAAGGAGTACTCACCACATCACGTGATGTGGCAGTTCGAAAAGTTACAGGCGTTCCCGCTACAGGTGACTAGGTTGGTGCCTATCAATATATATAGGTGTGTAACATTGTAATTACATTTTCATACAACCCATGTCTACACCATTTTTCACCTATATATGTTTTTGTAGGTTGACATGGAGGGGCTCATTCCACGAGCGCATTTGCGTTGCGTGTGCAGTGGTGTGTTGACGAATGGGACTAAGTTGCCGAGCACGTTGTAGATAAGGATCGACCATACTCTGAGGAGGCATACACGGAGTACCTCTCGTGGTTCGTGCCTCAGATTTGGATAGGTCACGTACACACCAGCCCAGCTTCCACGACATGTGGCAGACATGCGCGACACTTACCCGATGCACAAGGACCAAGTTTGTTCTCTTGATGTATGAATAACACTATGTGAGTCCTCATTTACTACAATAGATTGTAAAAAAATTGTGTAATAAAATGAAGCTTTCCTTTACAGAGGGACATATTACACCAGATTGATGTCGAGGCACATGCGTTGAAGTTGCTGCTCGACAGTGGTGGCGAGGTCTTCAGGGCCGAGATGAGCATGGCATTTGGCCGAACTATCCAGAACGTGGCGAAGGTCTTTCAATCGATGAGCTGCAGTTCATCCTCAGACATTACTATGTGACCACGAGCGTCGTCTCATCTTTCAGCATGCCCGTCTGCTACATTCAACGAGTTGTCGCACCCACCGATATGCCCAACCTTTGCCACCAAGCTGTCGAGGGCGTCTTCGACCCCAACTTCCTCTTTGACCCCTATTACGGTGAGGCAGTCCTTCACCGGGGCTGGACACCCCTAGTACAATCATGTTGCCTCGTCTTTCATTCTCCAATGTCGGTGACCCCCGTTACAGTGTTCCAGTTTCTAGGCCACCCTTCACCAGTGGCGGTGACTGCTTCTACGCCACAAGCAGGGCGACATACCCTTCCTCCGCGGACCCAAGTCCTTCGAGTTCTTGTGTCCTCGGCTTTGGTACAACACTCGCTTTATGCATAACAAATTGTTATGTATATTATGGTTTATTGATGCTAACATATTTTCTTTGTTGTTCCATGTGTAGAGATCGACGATCTTCGGAAGGTTGAGGTGCAGGGTAGCTACATGGAGCTACTTAGCAGGGATGTTACTTAGGTCCCTAGGTATGACTTTATCTTCGGACGGAGCGACGAGCTCGGTGTGTCATAGCTACCTAGCGTGCCACTCCTGGGGACACAACCCTCCCAGGATGAGTACGTCACTCCACCGCCCGTTGGACGACCTGAGTGGCATATCGTTCCATCGGACCTCCTGATGTACTCAGCTAACTAGGGGAGAGAGAGGAGGTGTAGGGTCCCGAGAACGGATGCGACCAGGGGCCTTGTCCCTAAGAGGGGAAGTAACCTGTAAATAGCTATGTCATTAATAGTTTCATGGTGTTATGTTATTATCTTTCTTCATACTACTATGTTATTGTTAGTGGCATAATAGCTTTCATGTACCGTGTTTTTGTTTTGTGATTCTATTCAGACCATTGACTCATAAAATGACCATTCCATAATAATCATAATAAACATGTCGACCGAATGAACGATGGTATATACGATAGTCATTGTGGTATATCGGCACTTCACATAACATGCCTTAGGGAATGAAAAATAATACAAGTCAAATACGAAATTAAATCCCTTGCCGACAGCTAGGATACATCGATATTAATCCCAGTTAATCCTCCAACCTACCACGCCGGGAGGGATATATTATTAAGTGATTAATCATTCACCCCCTATGATTGTCTATTTAGTAAGTGATTAATCCTGCGGTTGTGATGAATCCATGTTGTATTATCAGTTTAAAATACCTTTTTTCTTATTCATAAACAAATTCATCCGCTGTATCAAATGTATATGATAGATGACGATATCTATTCATTTAACGCCCTAATATTATCTCTACTAGTTCAATATGAATCTACCATAGAAGTTGCTAAAAATTTATCTATAACTAAAAATAACTAGAGCTCAGATCAATAAATAGTATAGTAATAAAACATTAGTCATGACTATTAAGGACAAATACTTTAAACTTGATAAAGCTTGGTAAGAAAAAATGCTTCATTACATGCATTCACAACAATCATGGATGGTAAATTATACTTGGCAACATCTAACACCTGTAATGTGTTCCAAAAAAGATATAACCTTAGAACATAGATAATAGATAAAATGAGATTGTACGATAATGAACTCGCAAGTTCTTTAGCTTTTGTATGCTACTCATCTCTCTGATACACAAACACAATATATATATATACACCGTGCCTATGCACAACGTACCTGCAGCATGGGCACAGGTCGTGCGCGTGCCCGATCGAGCAACCAACCAAGCTCTAATGCGCGCGCCAACCCCGCTGACCCAGCGCGCTCCCACCCACCTACCCCACAGGTCTACTGGATGACCAAGTGTGTTCCCACCTCGTGAGCAGCGATTGCAACCAGTTGCAACTACGTGCATAGAGGGGTTACAACTATAAGCACAAAGTGATTACAACTATCTATTGCAACTATAGACACAGAGCGGTTACAACTATATCTATAGCGAGATTGCAACTTACCTGTCCATGTTAACTGATTGTAACTAATATGATCATGCTGCAATTAGCAATGTTGTAACTATATTATTTAATATATTGTAATTAGAGTGTCTACCATATTATAACTAGTCCACGCTCGACTACCATGCTGCACCTAGAGTATTTATCGTATTGTAACTAGAGTGTCTACCATGTTGTAACTAGTACTCACTCGACAATGCATTGTTGTAACTAGAGTATCTAATATTTTGTAACTATATTGTCGTAACTAAAGTGTCTATCATGTTGTTCAGCATATTGTAACTCGATTGTCTTTAAATCACAACTACAACTAAAGTTGTAACTGCAGTATAACACAAAATGCAACTGGATATCTACCATGTTATAATTGCATAACGATCATAAAACTTCATCCAAATATAGCCTTCATAGATCTCATTTTGTTAAGCGTATTTTTTTCAACATATGTTTCAAACAGATCGAAAATTAGATCCGTGGTTCTATAGATATTTTATTTTAACTATTCGAATCAACAAAAGAATCTTCGTATGCATCTCTGGTGCGTGAGTTAGATATGTACCTGACATTAGGAGATTAGCTCTCTTGATTTGTTGACTCAGTGAAGGCTCGGCTAGGACCTAATTAGACCATCGCTAACCATATTCTATTCATTTTGTTCCATTTTCGATTCCCTTCCTCGTTCCTATTCTCTTTATTTTCTCTCATCTCCAACAGCTTCCCTTCGAGGGGAATCGCGAAAGGAAAGGAGAGAGAATCCCGTCCTAAAGGGAATGATCCTGAGAATCCCGTCGTGAAAAGAACCATGAACAAAAACCATTGGAACGCTGAAGAAAACGAAAATCCCTTCGTTCTAAGATTTTAGTCATCCAAAGGAATTCTTAGGGGCTGGCCTTTAAGAATAAGCTGATTCGGGCGGCCGTAGTGCGCAGTGCAGTTCTGTTCTGCGCAGAATAGACCTGTCAGACACACATCTTGCTTACGGTGCTTGTTCAGAGGCGATAGATCCCAGGTAGTGGCAGGATCAAGCTCGGAGCTTTATTTATGTCCTAGCGGCCATCGATTTAGCTGGGCTAGTGGTTAATATAATACCCGATTTCGTAAAAAAACAAAAAAAAATAGAGGCGAAGTGTCGAAACAAAAGACGTTGACATGACAAGTTTTCACTCAATCCAAGAAGCTAGGAGATACGTCGACGTCGACTACGCACACATAAATATATAAAATCCATATATTTTCTTTCAACAAGGAGAAAAACTTATACAAGTCAAGATAGACATTTATTACACTAAAAGGAAGAAGAAAAGACAGGATCCACGAGTTCGACAATCAAACGTAAAATGTTGAAAACTTTTAATTCACACCATTGTTGATGCTAGATGATATGCTTATAACTGCTCAACATATACGTCCGCATGCATGTATCAACATATGTAGTACACTAGTACGTGGCAGGCGCTCGGACTGTATGCATGCTTGAGGTTTGCCCTGCTCTATTCACAGCAGAGGTCACAGAGCCAGCAGCAGCAAAGGGCTGCAATACTGCAAAACATAAACCACAAGCATAGGCATAGGTTAATGTACAGTGTATATATATACATGGTGGATCTATTTTGCATCTAGGTGTAATAGTGAATTATGTTACGCTACCCTCGGTTGTTGTAGCCATCTTCGTATCACCCCAGTTACGACTAAGAAACTAATCGGTTATGTCGGCATATATAGGTGAGTTATAAAAAGTGTATAATTACGAGAAGTATTGTAGTTTACTTCTATGTCACTTGTAGTTATGATTAACAAAATAGTCAGTTACGACAGCACAGATAGTTGAGTTACCATCACATGATAAAAAAGTCTGTTATGATAGCAACTATACTGCCTTTTAGATTGTAACTGGGGTGTGAGCAGAGGTGACTCAGTTGCGATCACAGTTACGACTAAGAAAATAATCGGTTACGATAGATAGTTGATTTATGATTATATGACAAAAAAGTCAGTTACGATAGCAATTATACTATCTTTTAGATCATAACTGAGGATGTGCGTAGAAGTGACCTAGTTGAAATCACTTGACAAAAAAATACATAATTACGACTAGATAAGGTACCCAAGTACGACTATATATATTTGTAGTAACTGACATATTTTATAAGTCGCAACTATATTATTTTTTGAATCGTAACTACGGAGTGACGCAACATTCAGTACGTCTAGACATATATATATATATATATATATATATATATATATATATATATATATATATATATATATATATATATATATATATATCCGCAAGTGCTGATATTTACCATCCATCGATGAAGCTAATCGCCCGTCGCCCTGCTCTTGCTCGTCCTTGGCGCGGCCCTTGCTGCTGCGAATCCACCGTCGGGCAACCTAGCCGTCGGAATCACAAAACGAAAGAAAAAGAGCAGATGAAAGTTGGAACGAGTGAGAAAAAATAGCTATCACGAACAATAGGATCAGCGAAACCTATAACTAACAATTAACAAGACAGAAGAAAACGGCGCTGTGTAAATTCAAACATGACCATGCTTGCAGCCTTGCATCACCTGGTGGAGGCTGCAGGTTCTTGTGGTTGACGTCCTCCATTCTTCAACAAACTCAGCTCTCCCGCCTGCCCCTCTTATTTTTGTTTTTGAAGTTCTCTACCTGCGTTTTTTTTGGTTATGTGAAGAGAATACACGAGATTGCATTGCCCCCGGACGGATCGAATCTATCTTGTTAAGTAGCAACTGGGGTTGGAAAACTTGGAGCGGAATCAGTAGCCGGTTTTCCTCTTGGCAGAAAGGTGAGAGACCGTCGGCACCAGATTTGTATCCTCTGATTTTGATGAAGTAATAATATCAGAGAATGAACAGTACCATAGCATTAGGTGTCTTGAATCGTTAGATCTAGAACAAAAGTACCAACTTATCTACTACAGTAGCTCCATAAACAGTAGAATTGCTAGAATATTTTGCTATACTATTCACCAGACTCAGATTACTTTATATTTCGGTGACTTTACTTCACAACATCAGGGGATACGAATCCGTCGGCACCCATGCTTACTCTTAGCAAAAGCGATCCAGCAGGTGACATGATAATGTCACCCGGTAGGATTAAATTCAGCGGCTGTTAAAGTAGGATTAGATGAGATGCATGCATGTTGTGCAAATGGTAATTAAATACGCGCGTTCTCTGCTGACGAATCTCGCCAAAAGCCGCGTCTTGTAGGTCCACGGAATTTGTTCTCCCATCGCAGAGAGCTACTATCTAGGGCTTAGGATGGCAGTTTCTTTTTTCTTTTTTCTTTTTGGAAGATATAGTCTTCCCTGCGGAGATGGAAATAATGCAATCTTATATTACCTGATGTATGTAAAGATTAGCTAGACAGGAGAGAAATGTTGTGCAAGCCCGCATCATTCCTCAGGGTGCGGAGGCGATTTATATTGCCGGATAAAGTACAGAGTCTGTTGTCGATCCTACAGTTCTGACAACTAGGGTACAGGGCGTTACGCAGATCGTGTGTTACTTGCTAGCCTAAAGAATAGCAGTAGCCTGAAGACTAGGAGCTAAATTCGTTACAACGGCTAATCTGACACTAGAGAAATACAATCAATCAATACACAATAACATAATGCAACTCTTTTCACAGCCCCCTCTCTGCTCGTCAGGTTGAGATTGCGCTGAGCTACTGTGAGTTGTCTTGTCGTCATTGGTTTTGTGAATACATTAGCTACCTGATCTTGGCTTAGAATGAATCTGATTTTCAGTGCTTTGAGTGCAACTCTCTCTCGAACAAAATGGTAATCGACCTCGCTGTGTTTGGTTCTAGCTTGAAACACAGGGTTTACTAACAAATAAGTAGCTCCCAAGTTATCACACCGCAAGCACAGTGCTCGGGACTGAAACACTCCAAGCTCTCCAAGTAAGGATTGAATCCAAATGAGTTCTGTTGTAGCATTAGCCATTGCTTTATACTCAACTTCAGTGCTTGATCTTGATATTATAGCTTGTTTCTTAGAGCTCCAAGATATCAGATTTGTCTCAAAGAACAGTGCAAACCCATTTGTGATCTTCTATCACTTGGGCACCCGGCCCAATCTGAATCAGAGAATGCACTTACCAATTCAAAGCTTAACTTGTTAATGGACAGACCACACACTACTACAGAAATAGTCATTAGTGCCGGTTCAAAAACGTCATCACTGGCGTTTTTGAACCGGCACTGATACTTATGGATTATCAGTTCCATTTCAAAAACCGACACTGATAATGAGTATTAGTGCTGGTCTATAACAAAGAGCCAACACTGATGCTCAAACTATCAGTGTCGGTCCATAAGAACGAACCAGCACCGATAGTCTGAGTATCAGTGCCGGCTAGTGTGACGAGCCGGCACAGATATTTTAGTAGGCACAAAATAAATTATGAATTCAATAATACAAAATTTAAAATCTAATTTCAAATTTGTATTAAAATATATGTAGGCATTCATCACAGGAAGATATATACACATGGATCACAAATAGTTCATCCACATCCACACATAATCATAAGTTAGTCAACATCCACACATAAATATTATCATAGTTCACATCATAGGTTAAACACTTTGCAAATGCACTCATCCCAGATTCTACAGTGCATGTCGAATCATATAGTCTTTGTTGTTGACATCTATGATATCAACTCCATATATCTCTTCCAAATGGCGTAGTATATAAATGACCGCACTATCTCGAGCAAGAAAGGGTAGATCCATCACAATTTCATAAACAGCGAAACCTCTTCTACTGAACTCCACATAAGCCTGATACTTGCCCTCATAAACTATCTTGACTTTTGAGCTAATCATTGTGAAACCCAGCCGCTCCATAACATAACGTAAGAGTGAACCTAAACTAACATCCAAATGCATCATGTTGTTCTAGTAAAAATCCTACAGGCAAAGAGCATGAATATGAAGAGAAAATTTGATAATATATCAAACAATATTATAGACTAAAATTCATGGCACCAACCATGTCAAGTGCATGTAACCGCGACAGACTGATAGTCATTGAAGCCATATTCTCCACATTCTACTCAAGCGCTTTCAATTTGAAATAGCTATAGTCAGATAAAATATACCCAACTTGATCCTCAATCTCTTGCAAAACCGCTGCCACCTCATTTTTTTTGAGCCACATGGATCTTAGGTGATTGGGTGCCAGAGACTACAATATTGATAGATTCTTCATTTACCAATATTTGAAAACTAATTAATATCTTCTTTGTACCACTATCACCTATAGTGGTAGTCACAATAGGTTGTGTATAACCCTTTATGTGAGCAATCATTCCATTTAACCAAACTAGAGGATGAATCACCTATATCAATGCATGCATATCTTTAAGAACTACACATTTTTCAATTATTAGTTGTCTAACTAAAATAGATGTGAGGTATACCATTTTGATCATCCCTAAGGGCGTCGGGGATGGCGGGGCATCGAGTTCGTAGAGGAATACACCGAGAGGATGCAGGGGGGAGTGGCGAGGGGGCATCACGCAGTGGGATGTAGACGCTGAAGGTGATATGCCTTAGAGGCAATCATAGAGATGATTATATCACGTCTATATTTATGTACTTTTGAATAATGTGTTATTCCAAGAATGACTATCATTTACATTGATTGGTAAGTATGTGACTTGTTCATAGAAGTCTTTTGTTTGTATCATGATGTTATTCTAAATTGATCCCTGGTCAAGTATCATTGTGATGATTCATAAGACCAGCATATGTATTGATTGATGATCATGTATTGATTGATTGATGATCATGTTCCAACGTGGGAGCCCATTAACGAGCTCTATATAAGGAGAGGTATGAGGTGAGGCATGTAGAGGTGAGCCACTCCGAAACCCTAGCCGTAACCCTCCACACGATCTCCCAAAACCCTAGCCGTGTGTGTGGTGCTAGCACATCGGTGCTCATCGATCCTTCCCAGTACGTGTGGATATTGTAGAGGCACTCCTACTATTGCGACATTGATCTCCTCGGTGTGAAGATTGTGATGCTTCTATCCGGCTGGTCGAGGACCTACTCGACTGGACGACATACCTGCTTGCTTGGTCGTGGAGCATGACGCGACCACTCGGAGTTGATCGAGGACGCGACATACCTGCTCGAGGAACTAGTGAGAAGCATGACCACCTACTTGGAGCTGGTCGAGTAGCATGACCACTTGTGCGGGGCTGGTTGCGGATCTGATCGAGAAGCTACTCGAGGAGTTTGATGTGAACGACGTTGGATCAGTCTATTCCAACTCTTCTTCTGCTGCACTGCACGTCAAGTGGTAACGATCTATGATCTCCTACTTGTATGGTTTCCTGCGTGAATGCGGTAGAAAATTTTATTTTTAGGCTAGCGTAGCCAACCCGTTCCCCAACAGATGCTTCTTCGGATGCATCCACGATAACTGCTAGATCCATGCAACATCTACAAAAAGTTGGGGACGGTGGGGAGGCGGCGTCGGTGATAGGGACGAGGACGACGGGGAGGTAGCATTGATGATAGGGTCGAGGACGGGGATGAGGACAGTAGGGAGGCAGCGTCGGTGACGAGGACGGGGAGGCAGGGAGGTGGCGTCGGTGATTGGGATGAGGACAGGGACGGCGGGGCTCTTGGGATGAGGACGGCGGGGAGGCAGCATCGATGAGGACGACATGGAGGCAGGGAGGCGGCGTCAGCGAAGGGGACGAGGATGGGGACGGCGAGGCTCTGGGGACGAGGACGGTGACATTGGGAAGATATCTGGGCTCTGAGGATGACGGCATCGAGGAGGCAGTGGAATCGGCATGCGCGTAAGGGATTGAAAGGTTGTGGCTAAGTCCTCATATATGTAGTGATCAAGTATCAGTGTTAGCGCATAATACGAACCAACACTGATACTGAGTATCAGTGCTAGCTCATAGTTACCAGTCAGCACGAAAGAATTAGTGCTAGCTTGTTCCAAGAACCAGCACTAATACTAAGTATCAGTGCTGGTTCAACCCTTCTCAATCGGCGATCGAGCACAAGAAGGTATGAACTGGCACTGATACTTCATCAGTGCCGGTTCTATCCTTGTCAGCACTGATGACCCAGCTTGGATGACTGTTTCTATTATAGTGACAATAAGATATATATCTAAGATACCTCATAATCCTTTTCACTGTTGTCAGGTGTTAAGTTGTTGGTGAGTGTAAGAACTGACAAACCCTATTTATAGAGAAGGAGATATCAGGCCTGGTTAAAATGAGGTATTGCAAGGCTCCCACTATACTCATGTATTTGGTTGTATCCTCAGATGACAAAGGATCACCTTCTGCCTTTGACAATTTCTCTATAACAGCCATTGGTACAATAACCGGCTTACAAGTCTCCATATTCATTTTCTTTAGTATCTCACAAGTGTACTTGGACTAAGTTAGTACAATACCAGTAGAAATTTTCTTCACTTCTATTCCCAAGAAATAGTGCAATTCACCTAAGTCCTTCATGGCAAACTCATCTTGTAGCTATTGCAGTACTATTTTGATGGCTTGATCTGATGATCTAGTTATGATGATATCGTCAACATAAACAAGCATGAATACTATTATGTCAGATTGATGATAGATAAACATGTCAGCTCTAGAAGGTTTGAATCCTAACTCACTAAATTTAGAGCTGAGTCTCGGGTAGCATGCCCTTGGTGCTTGTTTCAAACCATATAGAGCTTTGTCTAGTTTGCAAACAAGGTGTAGCTGTTGATGATCCTCAAACCCAGGTGGTTGCCATAAAGACTTCATCTTCAAGAATTCCATGGAGAAATGCATTCTGCACATCTAATTGCCTCAAATTCCACCCCCTTGATACTACTAAGGATAAGATGAGTCTGATTGTTGCAGGCTTCACCACAGGGCTGAATGTGTCATCATAGTCAATGTCATGTCTTTGTTTGAAGCCATTTGACAGCAGTCGTGCTTTGTGCCTCTCAATAGACCCACCAGCTCTTCTTTTAAGCGTTAACACCCATTTATAGTCAATCAAGTCCATCCCTTTTTGTAGTTGCACAAGGTGCCAAGTATTATTCTTCATCAGTGCCGAGTATTCCACTTCCATTGCTTGTCGCCAATCTGCATCCTTCAGTGCTTCTTGGTGACTAGTAGGTTCAACAACATCAGAACCTATGTATCTAACAGTGCCATCAGTAAAGTGCATGATCTATCAAATGCCATCTCGAAGTCGAGTCTTCATTGGATGGTGATGCACTTCTTGTCTTGATGTATCATTACCACCATCAGAGAGTGTCATAACATCAGCCGAATGATCTCTGTCTTCTGGATTAGCGGTTGTGTCATGCAATGTGTTGTTGTTGACACTTTTAGGACCTAGTACAACATTTTTAGGCTCAAGTTCCTGTACAACTGACTCAGATGACTGTTGCAAGGTGTTGTTAGATGGAACATAAGTGTGCACATTATCAAAATGACCAATCACAGATTCATTAAGAGATGGAAGTAGATTGGGTAGGAAAATATGATCAGCTGTGTAAGTTGTGCTCAAGGAAGAAGGGTTTTCAAAAAAAGGAAAGACACTTTCATCAAAGACAACGTCCCTATATACATATACTTGGCCACTTAATGGATCAAGGCACTTGTATCCCTTGTGAAGGTTATTATAGCCTAGGAAAACACACTTCTTGGATCTGAATTGAAGCTTATGGGAGTTGTATGGCCTATGGTTGGGCCAGCAAGCACACCCAAAAGTCTTCAGAAGGGAATAGTTAGGCTTAACACCTAGAAACAATTCAATAGGAGTATTGGAGTCTATCACCTTACTAGGGAGTCTGTTAATGAAATAGGTTGTAGTTTGGAATGCTTCTTCCCAAAATTTTAGTGGCATAGAGGCAGCAGCAAGAATGGATAGGCCAACTTCAACTATATGTCTATGCTTTCTTTCAGTAGACCCATTCTGCTAGTGTGTATAGGGCCTTGATACACGATGTGAAATGCCTGCTTGTGTGAGAATGGAATGCAATTTTTTATGCTCCCCTCCCCAATCAAACTGGATGCAAAGGATCTTTTATCAACTAAGCGTTCAATATGCTTTTGGTACTGGCTGAACACATTTGCAACATTAGATTTCCTTTTCAAGGCATGACACCAAACAAATTTACTAAAATTATCAATGAAACTCACATAGTACTTATGCCCACCTACAAAGGTAATGGCTACGCCCCAAACATCAGAGAACACAAGTTCGAGAGGTGAGGAGGATACATTATTAATTTGACACAGGGAAAGGCAACTGATGACTTTTTCCCATTGACGGGCATCACAAACAAAAGTTTCTTTATTGATGTTGGAACAAGCGAGTTTGTTGGATTGAACTACTTGCTGGACAACTGAAGAGGATGAATGGCCTAACTAGTAGTGCCACTTCTCATGAGATGTCCTAATGCTGTAAAAAGAACTTTTGGTTATGGCAGCAACACTAGAAGGTACATGATACAATCCACCTCTATTGTGTCCTAGAAGAAGTACCCTCCTCGTAGATAGATCCTTTATAGCAAAATGATGAGGATATAATTCAAGCATTACATCATTATCATTGGTAAATCGATGTACTGATAGAAGGTTCTTGGAGGCATTGGGAACATGAAGCACATTGTTTAAGTGGAGAGTTCGACGAGTGTGAATATGTGAATGGCCAATACGAGATATGTGCATACCTGAACCATTTACAGCTTGCACCTGATCCTTGCCACTGTACTTCTCTCGAACGGTTAGTCGATCGATCTCGCTGGTGATGTGGTTGGTTGCACTGGTATTTGTGTACCGGCTCTTGTCCACCATATACTCGGTCAATACTTGAGCTGTAGCTACGATCTTGGTCTCCTTCGCTTGATAAGAGTGATCAAAATGATTATAGCATTTGAGGGCTACATGACCAGTCTTGCCACACACTTGGTAGATCGGTCTGCTTGTGTTGAAGTTGTCCGATCCATATCCTTGGCGCCCATCTTGTCCATGTCACTGTCCTTCACAGTTTTGGCCTTGGCCGCCACGTCCACCCGTGCACGACCGCATCCTCCCCCGTGGCCGCCACGTGCAACCATGTTCACCTACATCACTGCTTGGTTTTGTTCATGGTGCATTTCAAAGGACAAAAGATAAGAGTATGCATCATTGAGGCTAATAGCATTTTACTTGGTGCTGAGGGAGGTCACGATTGGGTCATAGTCGGTGTCAAGACCCATAAGCATGTACGCCACGATCTCCTCGTCAGAGAGGTTGATGCTGCAGGTGCTCAAGGATTCGGGCAGTGACTTGACCTTGCTGAGGTAGCTTGTCATGGACATGTCTTTCTTCTGGATCATGGCGAGTT
Source organism: Phragmites australis (assembly GCF_958298935.1). Taxonomy (NCBI): domain Eukaryota; kingdom Viridiplantae; phylum Streptophyta; class Magnoliopsida; order Poales; family Poaceae; genus Phragmites; species Phragmites australis. The sequence continues at coordinate 21,606,850 of NC_084929.1, forward strand.
GGCAACGAATGTTCATGATTTGACCTCTTGACTGTGACGCAAACTTGCGTTCCATAGCAGTCCACACCGCATAGGATGTGTCTAGGTGCAGCACCTGAGAGACGACTTCTGGAGTTATGGATGAGAGAATGGTGCTAAGAATAGACTGGTCATGTTGGAGCCAAACTTGATAAGCCGGGTTGGAGATGTGCATCGTGCTGACGTCTGTTGTGATGATGATAATCTTGTCAGGTGCACTGATGGAGTCATCAATGTATCTCAAGAGCTGTTGGCTCCACATATAAGGCATCATTTGTGCCTTCCAAGCTAGATAATGCTCCTGGCCGAATTTGACATTGATCAAGTGGTCAAACTGTGGTGTAGGGAGTAGGCCAGCAGTCGTTGCAGCTATGGCGCCGGTGGAACCAGAGGAGGTAGAACTTGATGTGGACATTGTGTGGAAGAAGAGGTGGCTCTGGCTACCATGTAAAGATTAGCTAGACAGAAGAGAAATGCTCCGCAAGCCAGCACCATTCCTCACAATGCAGAGGCGATTTATATTGCCGGACGAAGTACAGAGTCGGTAGCCTATCCTACAATTCAAGCAACCGGCGTACAGGGTGCATACACAGATCGTGTGCTACTTGCTAGCCTAAAGAATAGCAGTAGCCTGAAGACTAGGAGCTAAATACGTTACAACGGCTAACCTGACACTAGAGAAATACAATCGATCAAGACACAGTAACAGAATGCAGCTCTTTTCACAATGTAATCCATATGTTCTTTTTTTTTTCTTGATGAAGAAAATCGGTATGTATGATGCTTGCAGCTTGTTGCCACACTTGATCCGGAGCTATCAGAGAATTTGATACGCTACTGGACAAATTTTCAGCAGAAGCAAGCCATGCGCCCATGCGTGCATCCTTGTCGTTCAGTCTTTAGACACATCCTCAGTCTGTAATGAGAAACAGCGTTAGCGAACATCATCTTAGGTTTGGAAAGCAACTAATGCCATTTTCTTCAGAGGACGGTGATCCGAAAAGGTTTCGAAGGAAAGGAAGTCCAAACTCCAAAGGGTGCTGAGAAATGCTGCTAGTACGTACCAAGGACCGACCACCAGATGTTCATCTACCAAGCGAACTGCTAGATTGTTCAGCAGCCTTTCCCCTGCAGCAACTTGAAAACAAGCACGACACAGCATTGTAACAGCAAAAGGAACCAAATTCAAAGCAGATTTTCTGGATGCCAGAGGAACATTTGACAATGCAAAAATAAAAACACAAAGGTGGAATCAGATTCCAAAACTTTTGGCTGTTCAACATCTGCGGCTGAAGAAGCAAGCCTTTGTTTGACTGGTCTATAGAAGCGAAGGAACGTACTAGGTACGTACGAAACGAACATTGTTCCTTTGACGGAAAAAAAAAGGTAGGTATCCATCTACGCCATCTGTATTGCGGTTTCAAGGAATGGTTACGTGTGTATGAAAAAAGACGAAGAGAGAAATTGCAAAAGGAAAGGAACAAGTGATGATAGACGAGTTCTATTTCTACCCAAAAATGACATGTAGGCAAGGTTAGTTGGGATCTTGGTTCTCCTGAATTTGGCACGGCTAGCTGAGAGTCGACATATGCAGGCTTTTAAAATCATGTTTTGGAAACTTTCAGACACATAATTTCAGCTATGATATGGAAACTTTTAAAATTGGAGAATATCTAACTGAGATTTGAAATGTTCAAGTTTGGTGAATTCCGAACAAGATTTATGAACTGTCAATTCGGGGCCTACATGCCTCCTATTGGCATTTAAAGAACTTTAAGGGTCAGCTATTTCGATAAGGAGAATTCAGATCCAAAATAAGATTTATTTCAAATTTAAAATGAATCCAAAAGTTACTAAAATAGTATAATATAATCTTCCACATACCCTCTAGGCCTTGAAACGTTAGGGGGGGGGGGGGGCAAATGCAAATAATCCGAAAACTGAACCGAAATAACCGATTTTTGTGGTTTGTTTGGTTTACCATTTTCTGTTGGGTTTCTAAAACGATAATAACTGATTTTTACCTTGCAATTCGTTTTTAACTTCCAAAAAAAGAACTAACTTAATAAACCGAATTGAAGTATACACTATAGAAAATACCCCCTCGGCCGAACCCAATAAATCCAACACAATATCTATACCCTGATCTCTCTAACCCCTTAGACTTCGCAGCCACATAAGCCTATAGTGCACTGCCCCTCGTCCTGTTTTCGCTCATTGACTATGTGGTGAACCCTCTGCTCCTTCCCTTGAAGATTTCAATTAAAAACTGAAATACGAGATAATCTAACCAAAATAAATAGGTTAATTAGGTTTGGTTTTTTTAATAATTCTTAGAGTAAATCGGTTAACTTAATAAACCGAATTGATGTATACACTATAGAAAATACCCCTTCGGCCGAACACAATAAATCCAACACAATATCTATACCCTAATCTCTCTAACCTCTTACACTTCGCAGCCACAGAAGCCTATAGTGCACTGCCCCTCGCCCTGTTTTCGCTCCTTGACTATGTGGTGAACCCTCTGCTCCTTCCTTTGAAGATTTCGATTAAAAACTGAAATACGAGATAATCTAACCAAAATAAATAGGTTAATTAGGTTTGGTTTTTTTAATAATTCTTAGAGTAAATCGGTTTCTAGTTTTCAAAAACCAAAATTGTTCGAATCCCAACGGAAATACCCGTATTAAGCGAATTTCCACCCCTAATTTAGGAAACCTAGTGTTTTTTTAGCGCGGCCGGTGAGAAATAGGTGGAGTGCTAAGTGGGAATGCTGATCAGGTGGTGGTGGCAAGTAGGGAACTAATGCTGAAGAAGAGGATGCAGGCACAACGGTTGGCTAGTGGGCTCGGTGGCCATGGAGGCACAACGCCCAACAAGAAGCGACGGCAGTGACATGGTGGCTTCATTATCTGAAACTTGATAGTAGTTTAGGACGGCCTTGTTAAGTGATATAAATTCTCAGGGGTATGCGAGGAATTAATCCGTGAACCATCTTGTACGATTTTTATGAAAAAATTGCTAAGCGGAAACATGCTACCTATTCCAATGATGTAACGCGTTGTGGCTAAATGCTCGAGATCAAGAGATAGACTGCGAAACACATCATTGCAAACAAAAGTAAACACCATTTGTTGGACAGGCTACAGTATAATAAGATGGTTGTTCATGCTCCCAAGATATTTATTTCCGAATATTGATACGCCGAAAATGCATGTTGCCGGCACAAGGTTAATGAAGAACCCAACCTTCCCGGTAATAAGATGGGATTAATTTGGGGTGGAGGAGGAGGACAGTACTACCTTTGCGCTCAGCCAGTTCAGGAGCTCCTTTTCTGCAGCGAGCAGGTCTAGTTTCGAAACGAGTAATCTCTGCCGCCTGCCTGGATAGCTTTGTCTCACAAATGATTGGCCTTATTCAAGATGTCAAGTGTTGCGGCCTGACGATCTCCTGTACCAGAGCAACAATTCGATCTTCAACTTGAATTATGCAAACATGTTTAGAAGATACTACTGTTCTAGCTGGGCAAATCGATATTTTCTAATTTTGTACTGCGCATGTCTTGATCCGGAATTAGTCCGGATCAAATAAGAAGATACGTTGTTCCACCCAAAATATGCATGCGTGCCACACGAGGGGAATCATAAAGATGCGCAAGTTCACATCTCGTGATTTGTTAAACTAGAATATTCAACGCGTATCTTCTGTTGTCCATCATGCAGCAGGAGTTGGATAATCCCACACCGCCACGAGATCGACATGGAAGCAACCTGCCATAGCTTGCATAGCTGCATAGACAAGACACCTCTATATCTACATTGCCATTCCGAGCTCGATCCCCTGCACTGAAGCCGATCGCAAATCCCATTCTATATTAGAAAAAAAAAAAGCAAAGAAGTGATAGCTCGTTGGCGTCATGGCCGCCGCGAACCAACCTGAGAGGAGGAACGGGAGCAGCAAGCCAAAGGAGGAAGAGGAGGAGGAGGAGGAGGCGAGCTCGATGCAAGGTCGCTTCACGCTAGAAGAAGGCAGCTTGGTGCCCTCCATACCGTTGGTGCTGCAGCAAAACTTCTGGTTCGACCCCGAGCTTCTCAAGAGCGTCCAGCTGGTGCGAGCGCGGTTCGTGCCGCGCCCCGACGACACCATCCTCGCCACCTTCCCCAAGTGCGGCACCACCTGGCTCAAGGCGCTCGCCTTTGCGATCACCAGCCGCTCCCGCCACACGTTTGCTCGCCATCCCCTCCTCACCCGCCACCCTCCGGACGTCGTGCCTTTCCTCGAGCTGCCCAACTGGCAGATCCGGCCCGCCGCTGAACTTGAAGCCATCCCCTCGCCGAGGCTCCTCGCCACCCACATGCCTCTGTCGCTGCTGCCCGAATCGGTGACCACCGTCGGTTGCCGACTCGTCTACGTGTGTCGTGAACCCAAGGATGCGTTCGTGTCCAAGTGGCATTTCGAGAACAAGGTCAGCAAGCAGCTCTTCGTCGAGCTGGGCCAGTCTTTCCACTTGTTCTGCGAGGGGGTCTCCTTTGCTGGACCGATCTGGGATCACTATCTCGAGTATTGGAATGAGAGCAAGGCGAGACCAGGCAAGGTTCTCTTCTTGAAGTACGAGGAGATGACGGCAAATCCTGTGAAAGAAGTGAAGAGGCTTGCTGACTTCCTTGGCCACCCGTTTACCGACGAAGAGGAAGGGAGCGGCGTCGTCGACCAAGTGGTGAGGCTGTGCAGCTTTGAGAATTTGACGAGCCTGGAGGTCAACTCCACTGGAGTTGCCGATCGGATCGGTGGGTTTCCAATGGAGAACTCGACGTATTTCAGGCGTGGAAATGTGGGAGACTGGGTGAACTACCTAAGCCGTGAGATGGCACAGCAGCTGGATGGCATTGTCGAGGAGAAGCTCAAAGGCTCAGGCCTCACCTTATAATTCTCATACATGCGCATGCTATCCTTGTTTCATTTCCTTACAGTTGGGGCTTGCTGTCAACCGTAATGTACCCTTCCGGGCGACGCTTATGCATAAGGTTGCATAGCTCTCCATGGTTGGCCATGTAATTCCTAATATATAGTTGATGTTAGATTACACTGGCTATGACCAAGAGATTTCATGCTTATTCCTTGAGAAAGTAACTTACACCAGCGGCCTCGAACTTGTCCAATCCCCTCCCCCCACTTGGGTTCTCGAACTTCATTCTCACTTGGTATCCAAGGGACAGCACAAAATTTCCAGTGCTCGACCTAACATTAGACTACATTTTAATGGCATATCAGGAATTTTTCTGAAAAGATTTTTGAACCATGATTTTCCTGAAAAGATTAGTAATCCTTATCAAATGCAATAACAGATTCAACTCGTTAGCTAGAATTGTACAACAACGGATGCTGCATGAGAAACTGACTATCCGATTAGTGGGCAGATACCCTCAATATTGAAAAACAACTTTTTCGTTTGATACATGCTGCAACAGAATGGCTTCTCTTAATACCGTAAGGTCACTGCTCGCACCACAAGAGCATAGGTGACATATTTACTCTTTTGATGTAATGACCAGCAGGCCTAGTGCGCCAATCAGCAGGTACTGCAGCAAGAGACAACATTTATCAGTTGTTCCATTCAAGAACTCCTGAAAGCTCCAGACTACCAACTAAAGAGATAACTTATCAACTAGCCTAGTTTACATTAATAAGGACAATGTGCAATGAGTTCTATGAACATAAAAAGCTCCAGACTACCAACTAAAAAAGATAACTTATCAACTAGCCTAGTTTACATTAATAAGGACAATGTGCAATGAGTTCTATGAACATAAAATTTCTAGAACAGGCTAGAATAATCATTGTTTAATCTTCCCCAAGCTAATCAATATAAAGGAACAGTAAGAATGAGCATACCTTAATAATTGGTTTCTCAGTCATGATAATTGTAACCCACCCGACATATGGAAGATAGCTGTTCCACATAGAAAATATTAGTTCAGCTGAATTATTGTTCACCAGGCGTAAAGACAGATGCTGCTGTCTAAGTCCAGGATACTCACCCTACAGCACGCCCCATAATGTGATGTTGCTGGAGCCAAAGCTGCCCTTGTGCATATAAAAGTCGGTCATCGCCAAAATTATTGTCACCTGAAAAGCACTTCGTCAGGTAAAGAGAACAATGCAGAGACACCAGCTGTAAATTATGCAATGCTAGCTTTTGGTTATTATTGTCAGGGCTGCACAATACAAACACTAATACAAAAAAAAACTTTACAGTCATTCAAACAAAATACCTTTTGTGAGGATGTCAACTTCTGCAGTGTCCTGACGCTCATGGACCTATACACCAAGCCAGCAACAGATCAAACATTTTTTAAATATAGCGTTATTGCATGAATTGATGTGAAGAATTCAAAATCCATTACCTTAATCACACGATGAACAATTGGAATTTCACGGCCCTACATAGATAACAGACAAATGAAAGTTTAGTGACTCGATAATTGTATAAGCACAGATTACAATGAGGTATAAAGCAAACTGATGCCCTCATGATTCAGCTACTAATTCATGTGTCATGGTTAAGCGGTAGGACTTACATCAACATTGAAAACAACTATTTCTCCAGTACGGATAGGATCTTTGCTCATGTGCAAAAAGAGGATATCACCCTGCAAAGCAGATAACCTATCAAAATAAAAGATAACTAGTCATTCAGGCATACTAGTGTGAAAGTTGCTAGCACTTCACAAGTGTACAGGTAATCAACTCTGGAGTTAAAACTAAGTAGGTAATATGTATCTTACAGGCCATCAACTAGAGACAACATAAATCTTAAAAGGAAAAATCTGGTAAATAGTTGAGGCCAGAATTTTAAAATAAAAAAGTCTAAAAGGCAATGGTATGCAGCCATTCACTTAAAAGAAACCAGATCCAATCGTATGAAAGAAAAATGTCAATGTTCCGCTTTGTGAAATTCAGATTGGCCACAGATAAAAGGAAAAAGTTTCCAGTGAGCGGTTAAACAAATACATGTCTACATCAGGTGTGTAAATATCATAAAAGCTTGCAACATGTAAGCTGACTCTCAAGTTGTATTAGGAGGTAACGAACCCTTTTGAATCCAGGCTCCATGCTCTCAGAAAGAACCACTACCACTGGGGACTCGCTCCCCGTCACAACAATCAGTCCCTTCCAAATGATCAATGCCGAGGTAACAATCATACCTGCCAAGAGAAACATTTAAAAGTTAAAAACCCATCAAGGGACTCCTGTTGCAATCAACTGCGAAAAATACCTAATTGCAGCAAAACCCAACCTAACTAACAAAGCCAGATAATGTGGTAAACACTAAGTCCGTTGTCCCATAAATATCACAAATTTATCATATGAAACTTTTATAAGCATGGAACAATTTAGCATCTAGAGTAACAAACAAAATTATCTATGGACATTTAGAATCTAGGGCATGATTCACACTAAACAATAAACGAGAGCAGGAAAAATCACAAATCAATTATCTAAGAATGCCATACAATGCAACTAGTCTTCATTGTTCACATACGTATGTTTATTTAAAGAACAATCTCAATAAAGACTCATAGCATCAGATCAAGAACCGGAAGAATCCCCTCCCGATCTTACAGACCAAACCCTCCCAAAATAAAAAAAAAAGGACCGATCTTGCCCACCAAAGTCCTACTGGTATCACAGGTAAAGGCCAAAACCAGGAACCCCATAACTACACGCCTCCTGAGGACCTGATCTGAGCGCGCCAAAGACCTCGAAAAAAAAAACGGCGGAGAAGAGCAAGAGATGGCGGCAGAGGGCATCACCGAGGCTGATAATCTGCGTGAACACGTGGCGGATCTGCATCGAACGGATCGAGTCCACCGTGTCGCCTACGAACCCCATCTCGGCTCCCGGCGGCGCACTCAGACGACGGCGCTTTCTGTTCGCTTTTTTCAGTCAGGACCCCACGGATACTCGATATTGAGCTGTATAATTTTCGCCACGTCAGTGAATCCGTTTTCGTTCGTTGGATGAGAATTTGACGGTTGGCAGAGGTTTCAGATATCATATACGGTGGGCCCATTAGCTGCGGCCTGGAACCATATCTTTCTTTCTTTCTTTCTCGATCTCTCCCTAAAAAAATAATAATAAAAAAAAACTCAAAGGAAAGAAAAGGCAAGCTCGTTCAATTAATGGGAGTGCTTGCCAATCTAGTTTGGAGATTTGGGGGGAGAACAAGAGAGAAAGGATCCATATACTTGCTGGTATGTCTTGATTCTGAGCAAATATATATCGAGTCTACGCTGTATTCTTAGAGAGTCTGAAAAAGAAAAACTCTTTGCCATTTTATTTTTTTAGTCGGCTTCTTTGATATTTTCGACATGAGGGTGCTTAGTGCATGATGACTAGTACAATCGCTTCGTTTTAAAAAGATAATATAATCCCATGTGTTCTTCCATGGAACGAAGCTTATGACTGTTGCAAATGAGAAGCTTGAAGTGGACGGCACAGTTTAAAACTAGAGGACAACTTAAAGGCCATTTATAGGGCATACATCATTATCATCGATTGAGATCTTGATCAGTTATCCATAAACTTGTATCGTATAAACTTGTATATACACCGATCGAGACCTTGATCAGTAATCCATAAACTTGTATCCCATCTCGATTTTTTTTCAGGGATGATATCAGAATTCAGAACACAACTAAAAGACGTCTATATGCCGTACATCATTATCATCGATCATTTGAGATCAATCTCCTCTCGCTCGACCAGATTAAATAGTATTACATAGCTAGCTTGCTGCATGCATGCGCGCCTCCGTGTGCACAACTGGGCGCGTCCTCTTCAGCTAATCAATCGCAGCAGAGCTCGCAGAGCCAGCAGCAGCAGAGCGCGGCGATGCTGTACGACCGATCGACGTCGGAGAAGAACACCGCCACATGCAATAACAAGTTAATAATCGTTCAGCCTTGACCAAACGACAGCACTGAATCAAGGGCAGCAGCTAGCTAGCTGCAGTACGATCGACTGTGAAAAGTAAAACGCACCATCCCTCGATGAAGCTCGCCTCGCCCCGCTTGGCCGTCGCGCGGCGTGGTCGCCCGCAGCACTTGTTCTTCTTCTCGCCGCCTCCTTGCCGCTTTGCGTCCACCCTCGGGTAGCCTATAAACAGCGTTAATGGAGGGCAAAATTGAAACCGAGATTAGCGATTGATAATCTTGAAGGGACCGAATGCGCATTCGAACAGAACCCAGTCCATTATAGTTAAGCTTTTTTAAAAAAAATAAAACACTAAAAGGCGTAGTTGAGTTCGCAAACAACTAGATCGAGCAAGATTCCGTTAATTTGGTTGGCAACTTTACTATGACCAACGAAATGTATTTACGACAAATTTGAGTCGCTGGACTCAGAAATTGCGACAAACCACGGTTGTAGTAGGGGCGAATCGAACTAGAATTCATCAGATGTATACAAACGCGTACAATTTCAAAGCAAAATTATTACTGATTATGTCTATTTCAGTGTGGACAATTTTAGATTAAAGAGGGTGCCTGTGCACCCCTTGGCTTAACCTAGCTTCGGCGCCCCTGGGTTGTAGTACTATCGAACCAAAAACGAGTTAATAGATCGGCGCAGCCATATTAGGCAAGGAGCCAGACAGGCGGCGCTAAATAATCAGCAGATCAGAGAGTTTGCATTCTAACTATCTAGCATCGACATGATAAAACACAATTAAAGATTGACTGAGATGTTCTTCACCTGGAGGAGGCTCCGAGTTGTTCCTGTTGTTGTCGTCCATCAGACGATCGTATTAATTGGTTGCGACTTATATGATAAGGAGCTAGAAATCGATGGAATTCGTGTATGTGCAAGATAAGCTGCCCAGTTGCTTGTAGATTGGTGGCGGTAATCGGCCGTGCGAAATGCGCGATATTTGTAGACGTAAGCTAGCTGCTACTGCTAGCACATATACTTTTCCTTCCCTGAATTACTTTCCATTTTAATTTCTAGCCCGTTCCAAAGGGTATGCGGACAAAAATGTCATGGAATAAGTCAAGCCGGCCGGACCGAGGAAACCGGAAACCCTCCGACATTTCATTTCCCTGGCCGGTCTACTTTGTCGTCCCCGTCGTGTTCATGCGCGCGAGAACGGAGCTTCTGGGGGATCTCTCGGAGGCGAAGGAAGCACCGCCACCGACCGAGATGGAGATGCTTCGTTCCTTCGTGCCGTGCATGCGTGTTGCATAGATTCTTACCACCACTACTGTAAAAGCTATTTTTCAAATAGCTATATTTTATTTCTACATGCGATTCATATAACAAACTGTCTGAATAATAGACTGAATTCCGTACGGTTTTAAACATATGTGAAAATTAATTTTCACAGTCAGTTCCTTATATGAACCGTCTATGAAAATAGCTCTATTATTACAGACACATCATATAAGTAACCATCTTGAAAAATATTCATTTCCACAGGCGATTTTTTATATGAACCGCATGTGAAAGTGAAGCATTTTTCCACAGACGGTTCACATAAGGACCGTCTGTGAAAATAGAGATTTTTCGAGGTGGTTCCTTAGGTGAACCGCCTGTGATAATGGAGCTATTACCATAAATGGTTTGCATAAGTAACCACCTCTGGAAATTAGTTTTCATAGGTGGTTCGTTATGTGAACTGCTTGTGATAATATCTACATAAATAGTGCCTGTCCGCGGGGAGCTCGATTCAGACCGAGCTCACTGTTGTTCGAACAGTACAACTCAAAAAGCGGCCGCAAAATTTTAAAACAAAGGGAGAAGGTTTTGTTTTTGAATTCCTTGAGGACATATCTAAGGTAAGAGTATCTCATCTCTAACTAGCATCTTTTGAAGTCTAGATTTAGATTTATGGCTTATTTAGGGTTTGAATATGTTTTAGAGATGTTCACGCTTCTAGCCATTTAGATCCTTGAATGAGCTAAAATTTGTAGCAATGTTGATTCAATTATATAGATTCACATGATTCTAGCATTATATTTGAAAAATGTAGATTCAATTTGTTATTTTTAGCCTCTAAGAGGTTTTATCATGAATGGGTTTTTTTTATCTAAATATAGATCTATATATAGAGAGGTTGAGAGAGTAATGAATCCATATTGTTTTGAGAGACAAATTCGTGCCAATGTAGATTCAATTGCGTATACATATTATAATCATAACATGCCCAATTTTCTACTTTTTAAAAAAAAAATCTTTTTTAATTATGATTTTCTTATGAATTAATTAATTTATGTATCTAATTTTGTGATTGAAGTTAAAGATGGACAGAGCATGAATGTATGATGAGCTAAGACATGGAGAATATACATCAAAGGACTCTTTGTTTTTATTGAAGCCGTCGAGAAAGACGCTTTGACTAAGAAGACAAAGGAAATATATTATCCATGTTCTAACTGTAAGAACCAGAAACTATGAGACAAATCAAGCATAATAAAATCACACTTGATCTTGAGAGATTTTGTCGAGGATTACATATGTTGGTCCAGTCACGATGAACAACGTACAAGTGAACCAAACTACGACATCGTTGCTGATCAAGTGGATGGTGATGATGAGGAAGTCGAAAGCAACACTGATGTTATGATTGATGATGATACTAATTTCGATTTGGAGGAAATATTGTGCCATGCAGAACTGCATGTTTTAAGGGACATGAGAGGTTTAGATAATTTCAAGGCATTACATAAGGCATCGAAGGAACCTTAGTATGAGAAATTGAAGGGCTGTGATAAGGATTTTACGGTGTTGCATCCAATGCTTGAACTTTTAAGGTTGAAGGCCAGCAATGGATGGTCCGACAAGAGTTTCTTGAATCTTTTGAGCCTCTTGGAAAACGTGCTTCCGAATCCTAACTCCTTTCCCACCACCACTTATCAAGTGAGAAGCTTATTTACCCATTGCCATTAGATGTGCAAAAAAATACATGTGTGTTCGAACCACTGTATCCTCTACTGTAAAGAGTACGAAGCCTTAGATAGATGCCTAGTGTGCAATGCGAGTCGGTACAAGAGGAATGATGATTGTGAGAACAAAGATGCTTCCGCCAACGTGAAAAAGAAGAAGAGTAATGCTAGTCCTGATGAAGAAGACACTTCTTCGAACGCGGAGAAGAAGAGAAGAAGTCCTACCATAGTGACGTGGTACCAGCCAGTGATCTCACGCATGCAGCGTTTGAACTCGAACCCTAGGGACTTAGAACTAACGTGTTGTCATTTCGATAAGCGCAAGAAGGATGGAACTAAGCTTCGACACCCCGCTAATACTAGCCAATAGAGAAAGTTCGATGCCATGTATCCAGATTTTACTGAAGAACTAAGGAATGTAAGGTTCACGTTGAGTACCGATGGAATGAATCCTTTCGGTAACATGAACACCTCACATAGCACTTGCCCAGTGATCCTGGTCATCTACAACCTTCCTCCATGGCTATGCATGAAGCGGAAGTACCTTATGCTGTCCATTCTTATCCAAAAACTGAAGCAACTTAGCAATGATATTGATGTATTTCTGGAACCATTGATGGAAGATATGGCAAAATTGTGGAACGATGGTGTGGGATGAGTTTTGATGACAGTACTTCACGCTGAAAGCCATGATAATCCCACCCTTTTTCCCTAATGGGACAAGTTAAAGGGAAGCAAGGATGTGTAGTGTGCTTGGATGAAATCGCATCTGTGTACCTTTCGTACTCACAGAAGGTAGTGTACATGCGACACCGATGGTTCTTACTCAAAACTTAGAAATACTACAAGATAAAGAAATATTTTGACAACACGACTAAGGAAAGTACTAGCCCAAAACCTCACAGCGGGGCACCAGTGTTTGAAATGGTTAAGAGCATCAAGGTAGTTTTTGGGAAGCCGCCGAAGGGTAAAAAGAGGAAGAAAAGTGAGAGATTGACCGACATGTTATGGAAGAAGATGCTGATTTTCTTTAAGTATTTGCCCTACTGGAAGGACTTGGACATTCGCCACAACATCGAAGTCATGAATGTTGAGAAGAATGTGCGTGCTAGCATCATTGGCCTCTTACTGGACATACCGGGCAAGACAAAGGATGGAATCAAGTCACGTAAGAACTTGGTGCATTTTAAAATCAGGCAAGAGCTACACCCTGAAGATAGACTAAATGAGAAACATTATCTTCCCCCGACTAGCTACTCTCTGACACCTAAGGAGAAAACGACATTGTGCAAGTGCTTACATGTGGTGAGAGTCCCGACTGGTTACTCATCCAACATCAAAAAACTAGTCTCGATGAAATATTTAAAGCTAATCAGCATGAAGTCTCATGATTGTCATGTGATGATGATGCAGATGCTCCCTATTGCAATCAGGGGTATCAAGCTAGGATACATAAATTTGTTCATCATACGGTTATGTCACTTATTCAATGCAATTATTTAGAAGGTGATCGATGCTAAAAAACTGGGTCATCTACATAGTTACTTAGTAGAGACTCTGTGCCAACTTGAGATGTGCTTCCCTCCATCATTTTTCGATGTCATGGTACACCTCTTGGTTCACATCGTGAATGAGATAATTGCACTGGGTCCTGTATTCTTACATCATATGTATGTGTTTGAGCGGTACATGGGCATTCTCAAGGGCTATGTATGGAAATCGTGCTCACCCAGAGGGTTCCATGATCGAGGGCTACAATACCGAGGAAGTTGTTGAGTGTTGCATTCGATTACATAAAAGATGCTAAACCGATTGGTATATCTGTATCTCGACATGAGGGGAGATTTTCTGGGAGAGGGACCAAAGGAAAGAAAAGTTTCATCAATCATAATTACAAAACAGTGGAAGAACACATTTTACTATCTTGCAACGACTCAAGATAGTGGTGCCATACGTCAAGAAACACCTGAATGAGCTTCACACAGAAAATCAAGGCTGCTCATATGATTGAATCTTGAAAGAGCACAAGCGTCGCTTCACCACATGGTTCAAGAACCAAAACCTTCCATATGGTGAATCCGTAGATAAAAAAGATGAAAATGTTAGCTTGTGGCCCATCAAGTTTAGTTACGTCATGGCAAATGTACAACATTAATGGGTACGCATTTATACCAAAGCAAAAGACAAGAAGAGCATGGCCCAAAATAGCGGCATTTGGACACAAGCCTATGACACAGCAGGGGAAAAAAATCACCCACTATGAGTTCATAGATGAAATCTGGGAACTTAACTATGGAGTGAATCTGTAGATCCCCATCTTTCGGTGCAAATTAGTCAAACATCCAAATGACGTGGCGGTGGACAACTACGGGTTCACAACTATCGACCTCAGTATTATAGGCCACAAAGATGACCCGTAGGCACTCACTGATCACGTCGTATAGGTTTTCTATATAATCGACCCCGCGAATGAAAAAAAAACCACGTAGTTGTTGCCGGAAAACAAAGAATCGTCGGAGTTAAGAATGTGTAGGATGAGGAAGAATACAATCAGTTCGATGACATGACACCTTTCGGAGATCCAGAAAAGATCAAACATGTAGAAGCAACCCTCGATAGATTTGTGACGCCCTACATGCGTCTTGATGGTGTAGGAAAAATAGTTCAAGGCAAATAGTGCCATGTTATGTAACTTAGTTTCCAATGTGACATTCATGTTATGTAACTTAATTTCCAATGTGACATTCATGTTATCTAACTTAATTTCCAATGTGACATTCATGCTATGTAATTTAATTTCCAAAGTGATTATTGATTCCCAAAAGTGAGAAAAAAAGATAATGATTAATAGAATTGTCTAAAACATTTTATTTAAAATTATTTTCACATGCGGTTCATTAAGAAAACCATATGTGAAAATCCATTTCTACAGGCGGTTCGATAAGTCAACCACCTGTGGAAATAATTTCCACAAGTGGTTTGTTAAGTGAACCGCCTGTGAAAAGGTGGCTTACATAATAAACCGCCTGTGGAAATATTTTCTATATATAGGTTGGCGCTCATCCCCGAAACCCTAACCCATTGACGAACACCCACAATGTCATCAGGCTACCTCAAAACCCTAGCACCCTCTGACTCCGGCCGCCTCCTCCTCACCCGCCACCTCCTCCCCTGACTCTGGCCGCCTCCTCCTTGGCGCACGCTCCCCAGCCCATGCTCCTCCCCGACTCCGGCTGCCTCCTCCCAGACTCTAGCCGCCTCCTTCCTGACTTTGGCCTCCTTCCCACCAGCTCGCGCTCCTCCCTGACTCCGGCCACCTCCTCCCCAACTCCGGCCACCCTTCCCCGACTCTGGTCGCCTCCCCCTGGCTCGCGCTCCTCTCAACTGTGACCACCTCCTCCCCGACTTTGGCCGCCCCCTCCCCAACGATGACCACCAAAGCTGTGGTGAGTACCATCCCCCTCCTGGCTGAGCCACCATAGCTGGTGCTCCGGCCGAGCCATGTGATGTCCCTCCCGTCTTCTCTATGTGATGCCAGCCATCGTGCCGCTGTGATAGGAGGCCATCGTGCTACTATGATGCCCGACCATCTGTATTGCATAAGAATTTTTCTTTTAATTATCCAATTTGAATTTTAGTTCAAATGCATTCAAACATAGTACCACAATTTCCAGGAATGATACTCAAGTTGTTTGAGATTCAGAAATGACATGCAACAAACTTTGTAGGCTTTTGCTTGGAATTACTATGAAAACAAGGCATTAAAATTTGAAATATAGAATTCAACAAATCCTCGAGAAAAATACAAACTTGCATGTGTTTCACCAAACATGTACAATCACTCATCTACTAGAGATTATGAGTCTGGATATGGTTTCACCTTAAGCACATTAGTGTTTTCTTGTCCTCCATTGATTTCTCAATTTACATTAAACCTACTTATCGTTCAAACTAGTATAAATTTTTTACGTAAAGCTCATATAGCTAGCAAAATGATAAATATCGTAGTTCATGTGCACCATATTATCCTAACTTAGCTTCGCCCCAGGCGGTAAGGTAGTGTTGGATGGGTCCAGAGGCTATATGAATCTCCAAGATCTTGCACATTAGTGTTTTTTTGAAGTGCCACAAGCAAGGTTTCGATGCCGTTCCTTGTGGATATTATGTTTGTGAGTTTCTTAGGGTAAACAGGAGGTATAAAATGAATCCCGAGGAAGTCATCATTATGCTTGCACATTCTTATTTGGTTCTATTTTCGTTGTCAGTAGTGTTTTAACTCTTTTAGTTGTATTTTTATTTCAGGAACGGATGATCAAACATACCAACACCTCTCTCACAGACGAAGATATCCAAAATGTCCAACGTGAAATGTGTCGATTCATTATGCATGAAGTCATCAACAAGAGTGGCAGATTCTTTGATCTCGGAGGCGAATTAGCTAGCCATACGAGGCTTTATGAGTGGAAGAGGAAAGACTCTTAGCAATATTGGCTTATGATGTAAATTGACTTGTGATGTAAAAATATTATACTTGTAAATATTAGACTTGTGTTGATTCAAATGCTATTGAAATCTGCGACATTCAAAATCTATCTTGAAAATATGTTAAAATGTGGAGGGAATAAAATATATGCTAATTATTAATTTGAGTGAAATACATACCACAGGCGGGTCCTTATATTACCCGCCTGTGAAAATCTATCTATCTGTAGGCAGACGCTAAAGTGCGCCGCCAATAAAAACTATTTCCACAGGCAATTCACTTAAGAAACCACCTGTGGAAAACCATTTTCACAGACGGTTCCTTAAGTGAACTGCCTATGGAAATAGATTTGCACATATGGTCTATTTTGCGCATGTGGAAATCATTTATTTCCACATGCCTTTGATCACAGGCGGTTGTGTTAAACGCCTGCGAAAACCAGTTATGAACTACCTCTAGAAATAGTTTATGTAGTAGTGCACGTACTGTAAATGTAACTCTGCATATCCTTGCACATGTGAAAGGGATTGGTGACATCCTAAGAGGAGGGTGAATTAGGACACTTAGAACTAATCGGCTCCAAAAACTTTATAAGATAAACATATATCAATTTCTATCTAAATGTATTATAGGTTCATCTAGTGTGTCTACTCTATCATTCAAAAGGTTTGCATCCTATAACCAATCCTAGCAAACTACTATAAGAAGGTAAACATACCAGGATAGATTGCAAGAAGTAAATACAGAAACGTAAAGATGGTAGAGAGAGCAAACTCGGTACAAGAGAATTTTATCTCGTGATATCGATTGCATAAATACCATCTCTAGTCAATGTTAAAGCAACCATCTAGGCTATAGCTCTCGAACGGTATCCGGTCACGAACTTTGAGCCACCTAGGCCTCAAGTAGAGGTAGCCACCAAGCCATCAAGGTAAGGCCTTACCATAAGCCTCTCTTCTGGTCACTTACTGTTGTCTTTACTTCAGAGCTTGAGCCACCAAGGCAAGGGTCTCTGCGTCTCTGTACAAGAGTCTTGCCGTCACTCCACACCAAGTTGGAGGGTCAATAAGCTTGAGGCACTCGTCGACCCAAGGTACCGACGAGTTACTAAGACTTCAAGGTGCTGGCATACCACATGGTACAAAGTAAGATCACTCCTTAATCCTCTCTCTAGGAAGCAATACTTAGCAACAACTCTCTCTAGACCTATTAGTACTAATCACTCAATAATTATATTCTTAATTACCTTGGATGATCACTTTAAGCACTTTGGTGGCTTAGATATCTTTTCAAGTGTCTATGAGCTTCCCTAGACACTAACACACTCAAATGACCGAATGGAAGGTATTTATAGCCTCAAACCATGCACTAGCCGTTGTTCCAATGGTCACAAAAGACTGTGAATGCCAAATGATCTAGCGTTAACAATAGTATAAACACCAGACTATCTGGTGTGTACGGTAGTAGAAAACTAGCCGTTGGAACCTCATTCAAAACCATTGTGAACAGCGAATATTCTAATGTAACCTTGAACTCCATCACCTTACTATCTGGTGTGTATACTTGAGCCGACCGAGCCATTTCTTGTATCCTGCTCATTGCCCCGTGTGTAGATCTTCAGGATACGATACCATCTAGCTTGTACAGCTATGCCAAACTAGGTGTTGAGACCTTCTCTTGAAAAATATTCCGATGTGTATACCCTCTCTAATCATCGAACCATCCAGTGTGTACAAATCTTCTACACCAAAATATTTCTCCTAGAAAATACTCCGATGAGGATATCTTAGTGATCATCGGACCATTAGGTGAGTTTATTCTTCTTTTTGAAAACTGCACTTCTCCTGTAAAACACTCTGGTGTTCATACCACTCTAACAACGGACGATCTGGTATGTTGTTTCTAAAAAGCTTCTTCTAAGCTAAAACACTCCAGTGTGTACAACAATCTGAGCACCAGATCGTCCGGTGAGTGCAATTTTATCTGAACTTGTCCAATTCAATCTTTCTTGAGTCACTACTACAAAAACTATTTTTAGAGGCGGTTGATAACTCGTTTTTACAGGCGTTTAGCGTATCCGCCTGTAATCAAAGGCTTGTGAAAATGGACGATTTCCACAGGCGTAAAAAAGCTACCTGTGAAAATCTATTACCACAGATGGTTCACTTAAGGAATCGCCTGTGAAAATAGGTTTCCAGAAGCGGTTCCTTAAGCGGGCCGCCTGTAGAAACCGATTTTCATAGGCGGTTTCTTAAGCGAACCGCCTGTAGAAATCAATTTTCACAGATGGTTCCTTAAGCAAACCGCTTATAGAAATCATTTTTCACAGACGGTTCCTTAAGTGGACCGCCTATAATAATTGGTTCCTGAATCGACATTTTTTTATTCGAAAAAAGAAAATTAAGTCACAAGTCACGCGATTTCTTGTGTGAAATACACACGCGTGTAGTTCTTAGCACTCGAATCTGGGACCTCTCAGCTCGCGTGAACCTTCCTTACCATCCCACCAGAGAACTGCTAGTGATACTAACACCATATGCTATCTTTTTGATATCTTCTATCCGAAACTTCAAACCATTATTTGAGCATCTAAATGACTTAAAATGAAAAACTTTTCAACTACAAAGTTGTATATCTCGTCGAGGGCTACAATTTTCATATAGATTTTATGCTCATCCAACTTAGTATGAAAAATTTATGAATTTGTTAAGATACGTTGTCACTCATTTCTACAGGCGGTTCCTTATATGAACTGCCTGTAGAAATGAGTGATCAGTTATCTTTAAAAAATATATATTTTTTTCATATGAAATTAGATGAGCATAAAATCTATATGAAAATTGTAGATCTCTATGAAATCTACAACTTTGTAGTTGAAAAGTTTTTCATTTGAAGTCATTTACATGTCCAAATAATCGTTTGAAGTTTTAAACGATTATTTGGATATGTAAATGACTTCAAATGAAAAACGTTTCAACTACAAAGTTGTAAATCTCTTCGAGGACTACAATTTTCATATAGATTTTATGCTTATCTGACTTAGTATGAAAAAGTGATGAATTCTTAAAGATATATTATCACTCATTTCTACAGGCGGTTTCTTATGTGAACCGTCTGTGAAAATGAGTCATTTTCACATGCAGTTCACATAAGAAACTGCCTGTGAAAATGACATTTTACACAGGCGGTTCCTTATATTAACCGTCTGTGATAATCATCATATTTTTAGAGGCGATTCACATAAAAAACTGTCTGTGAAAATATATTTCCACAGGCAGTCGATAACCACAGCGGACATCCGCTAACTGCGCAGACGATTTTTCAAACGAGCCGCCTGTGAAAATGCACTCTAGGTGTCTCGAAAAATAATTTTTATAGTAGGAAGTTCACTTTCGGTGGCTTCTTTATGTATAGCATATATAAGATCTACCAAAGCATATATTTGATTATGTTATCATTAATCACCAAAATCATATGCATGTTTAAAAAGGTCATATTCACTGCAGCACGCACTGACTGTCATATCCAATACAGCACACACTGACTTATCTTGACCGTCTATTCCCCTCACCTAATACTTATCCATCGGTTTAGTATCTCATTTATCCTATATTTTTTTTACCAATTTTCTTTAGCACAAATATCAATACATTAAATGATCGGTTCTGATAAACTATACTTAGACCATCTCCAACAGCTACCTCAAATTTTCATCCTCAAAATACTATTACAGCATCCCCTATCACTATTACAGCATCCCATATCCCAAACACTGTAGCAGTACTGTATCACTGGATAGAGCATCTGTTGGAGATGAATTTCTAGTGCTACAGTAGAACGCAAAAGTACTGTAGCAATAGAATTTGCAGATTTAGGGACTCCGTTGGAGATGGCCTTACTTAGCATATCTAGTGAAATTTTCGTGTTCGGTAGGTACACGCGTTCTTCCCTTTTGGCCTCCGGTTTCTGCCCGAAGCCGCCCGGCCATCTCGTTGGGGAAGGAATAAGATTCGGTTGGCCCATCCTTCAAAGTAAAAATAATGTTCTCAACGATCCTTCTTTTGTGCAGTCTCGACTTCACTCGTACGATTCCTTGGCCGGCTTCGAAGTTTCTACCTAGTAGCGAGATCTATCCTGATCGACACGTCGAGGTCACTTGTTATCTTGAAGAAAGTACAAGACGGTTACGTTGATCCTGTTGTCATCGAGTTAATAAGACAACAGCTGAACGAAGCTATGGTCGGTTAGGGTTTCGATCAAAATGTCCTAGCCAAATGCTCGCACGCCGTATTGACGTACACGTGCAGAACACCCAATAATGCAGCCGTGTTTTTCTCCACCTTCGCCTGGTCCCTTTCGCTGGCCCGGCATCACTATGACTCACAAAATCGTCATCTTGGTGCTATCGCGGACCAATTGGAGTTTTGCCACTTGTTGGGCAGATTCCCTTGATCGTCTTCAAAGGCTACCTTACCTGGTGACTTTTTGCGAGTCTTTTCCTCTTGCCACCAAGCGAATAAGTCAGCAACCAGAAAAAGCCATGATCAATTAGGGTTTACTTAAACACATACTAGCAGGTGCCCGCACGGCGTAGTGACGTATATACGTCCAACTACCCCTCCTGTTTGGTTTACCACCTTTGGCTCACACATGGTCGTGTATCTCCGACCTTTGCACTTTTGCCAATTGTTGACCAGGCGGTTCTCTTGATGTGAGGCTTCAAGGACATACTCCTACAATTTATAGAGAATCACTACGTAAAAAATGGATATAGAAGACACAATTTAGTGATCCATCACATATGTTACTTTAGGTCGCGTGCATTTATAGACCCATCACTAATACCAGACAATAGGTGACGGGTTATAATATTACTTGTCACCAATAACATAAGTGACGGGTAATAACTAAACCCATTACTTATAACTTGGTCATAGGTGACGAGTCCCCCTGTAACAGTAATAAGTGACGGGTCATGTTATAACTTGGCAAAGGTGACGGGGTCTCCCTGGACATTTTATAAGTGACGGGTTATAATATAACCCGTCACTTATGACTCTTAATAGGTGACGGGTAACCTTATCACCCGTCACCTATTACTCAACTCTGTTTTAAGAGCTGGTCAGTCACTGTATGGGTGAACAGTTACTGTATAGTGCTGCCCGCACAGTGGTTGGTGATTTTCACCAGCTCCTCTAGGGATTCTCCAATATCTTGTTGATTTAAAGTTTGAATTGGTTCTAGGTCTATGAAGGTTCGCATCTCCCCCTTTCCTCCTTCTTTCCTCCTCCTTTCCTCTCCTTCTCTAAACCCTAATTGATAGATTTGTTGTGTTTTGAGTTGTAATCGACCGTTTTGCATGTTTATCTGAAATCTTAGTACAAGTGAGTTATATTTATGTTAGATTTGATATTAGATTTGCCCAATATACCGCGAGATGCCACAGATCTAGTGTATTTGTAGGGAATTTTTAATCGCGTGCTTAACCATGAAATTAAGGTCATTGTTAATGAAGAATAAATGTTTTTACATTAATTGTAGATGACGAACAAAAGTTGGATGTACCTCAAGACCCGGACTTGTCCGGAGTACGTGAGCGGGGTGAAGCATTTCATGAGTGCTACCTTGGCGGATATGAAAGATCGTGGTAAAACAGCAATGTATTGTCCATGTCGCGACTGCAGGAATGAAAAGAAGTTCCCAAAACCAGATAATATCCATGCACACTTGGTCATGCGTGGATTTAAAGAGAATTATACATGTTGGAACAAACATGGCGAAGAAGGCCTTAACGATAGTGTGGATCAATTCCTTGGAATCAATTCCCGGGACAACCGCGGCCATATTTGCGTGCAAGGGGTGAGCTGTCCTAAAGCGGGGAAATCACATTCAGAAACAACGAAACCCAGGCAGTCGCAGAAAAGTCAAAGAAAATACAGCCGAAGCTAGCCAAGGTTCTTTCACCGGGGTCAAGTAACGTGATGTTCTCATAGCGGCGCTGGGAAACCCGGAGCACCCAGGTTGAGTGCAAGGTGTATCAAGATCCCAAGGCTGGAAATACGGCTTTCTTGAAGACATCGGGATGTACAAGAAGAGGAAGAGGTTGGGTGCAGTGGACGTGGATGCATTGACACGGGACATCACCTAGAAAGTTTACTCAAGCATCATGGGATAGCTTGCATCAAAGGGAATAATGATTTCCATGCTACAGGATTTTAGCCCCGGAGCTGCAGGGAAGAGTAGCTGCGCCTCCAGGGAGGTCGAGCAACAAGTAGCTGCTGCCGAGACTGAGCTGGATACAATTGACCTGCTAGAATGGCCCACGTCCTGTAGCCTTGTAATCAGGCCTGGCGGGTATCACCTTGAGGTTGCAAGGAGCCAGGTGCTTCCAGGTGTCCGTATCTTACATACGGTCCCGATACGTGCAGGCTATGCAGTGGTTACGATGGACATGGTACATAGCAATGCCACCGATCACGTGTTGGAGGTCTCCTCCAATGAGGAAGTCATAACTCTCGGTGAAGCTCTTCATCAAAGGATCCAGTGGAAGAGGGGCGACATCATGGTCTCTAGTGCATCCCAGTCTGGATGAGCTCCAAGTGCACTGCCACCGCGCCGCTCACTTCCAGAGTCTCCTCCTCCGTATTTGGCAGCTTCCCTTCCAAACCTAATACCATCTCCCCAGAGATCCCAAAAAGCAAGAAGGAAAAGAAGATCGAGAAGAAAGGCTCTAAGAAGCCCCTGCCAGAGATGTCGAAGGCCATTGTACCGGTGAAGTCGAAGGCCATTGTACCGGTGAAGCAGTCCACGGACATTGCACCAGTGTGGACTCAGGCCAACACGAAATTCAAATATGGGAAGTCCTTGATGACGGTATATGATCTAGCAAGGGCGGGAAAAGCATGTGTTGACCTGCATAATTACTACATACATGCTTGTAGAGATAGCAATGCTAAATCTATAGTTGTATAGTACAAACGACGACACTTCTTAAGCGATACGACGGCTACTTCATTGTGGGTTTCAATGACTTATACGACCTCTTCAACCTTGATGGCCTGGACGTATCGTTATTACGGGTCTTCACATTGTAAGTCCCTTGATACTGAATATTCATTAATTAATATGATTAAGTCTTGAATCTAAATGTGTTCTTATCTGTAGACACTTGATGAAAGAAACAATGAAGAACAAGGATCCTGTCACATTTCTTGACCCTGAGGCCATTACAATATCGATCATCCAACTTCACCCTAACTATGCTGTGAATCATGTGGCCAGGGCAATGCAACAATACTCAAAAGTGAAGTACCTGATGGGTGCCCACAATACCGGTGGCCATTGGATCTTACTTAAAATTTGCCTCCAGTGGAACTTAGTGTTCTATGTCGACTCGTCAAGACCAATATCTACAAAAGGCAAACTTAGATCACGTGATTACAACGTTGTAAAACAACTCCTCGATACGTAAGTTCTGCCTGTCTTAGTTCACATATTAAACTTTTCTAACATCCAAAGGCTCCATAATCGATCCCTCTTTATGCAGGGATTTTGACAAGTACCTTCAAACTCAACCTGACTACGACGCTAAAGCCGGCTGCAGGCTGACACACAAGACCGGGTACACGGTAAGTGCTACCAAACAGATTACCAAATATTCTCTGTTGCTATTTTTTCCTTTTCATCTAACAGTAAAGTTTTTTTTTAGTAGTGCCACCAACAACCACCGAGCAACACCTGTGGATTCTATACTGCGTGGAACATGCTCCTCACGCTCCGAGCAAAGAATATCAAATCTCCATATGTAAGTTCAATACAAGATTATTCGTAACTAATTTTGGTAATTAGTTCAATTTTATGATAACATGATATTGGTTACGTGTTAAATTATGCAGAAATACAAGTGTATGTTTCTCGATACCGGTGCACTTCTGGATATTCGACAATGGATCGCTAAGTTCATGGTGTCTGAAGTCATCAGCCCACAGGGCGAGTTCCACTATAGAAGCCCTAGGTTGTGAAGTCTTATGTAATTATGAGTTGATCGGAACTTTGTAACATTTGCGATTATGTAATAAATTCATTTCAACTTTGTAATATTTGCAATTATGTGATGAAGCGAGTTCTTATATAAGTGTGTTTATCGATATGTATTTTGATACGTTGCTATTATTTGTAGGGAGAAGACGATTGCCAAATCCTGGCTACGTTCCAGATAAACTGTCTACCCGTCACTTATGTTATTTATAAGTGACGGGTAACTAGTACCCGTCACTTATGTCTTTCTCCCGGTACATACGTGAAAGTCATGTACGATATAAGTGATGGGTAACGCCGTCACCTTTGTTTATCATTGGTAACGGGTCCCTACCCATCACCAATGACTAGTTACAGTGACGCGTTCGGGGTGACGGGAACGGTACCTGTCACCCAGGAATATCATCACCTGTCACCCATGTTTGTTTTTCACGTAGTGAATCCAACCGTTGAAATTCTTAAAGAGATGCCCTATTAGATGAATTTCATAATATGGGTACCCTGCTAGATGGATGTGAATTCTTCTATTTTGTGACTACAGCAAAAACAACATCTAGTGGCTATATACCCGTCTCTACAAGTGCTAGAGACGGTTTTGGCATCCGTCTCAGAAGCGTTGTCATTAATACCATCTCAAGGGGCTAGATATGGTTTTCAAAATCATCTCTACATACAAAGACGGTCCATAGACATGATCAAAACCGTCACTACGGGGAAAACTCGAATTTGAATTCAATTACATAGGCATATAAATTTTTTTCTCCAATTTGAATGATGCTCATCTCTAATTTCAAACACAAAATATTTTAACAAACATGTAGAGGCAGTAAAAGCTCTTCTAGACACAATTTTCCCTGTCACTAGATGTGTTTCAGTTATGATGCTTAACTTTATTTGTTCACAGATTAGTTGCACGTAAGAGATAATATCAACTGAATAAAAATTTCATTGCACCGTACAAACACATCCATCAACCATAGGCCCCAAAATAAATGAACATATATTTATCAAGAAAAACAAATTGATACAAGAGCCATTCATATGGACAAGTTGATAATTGATGCCACGTAGGAACTAAATCCAGTTCCATTGAACCTAAGTTCCCAACCACAAAGAGCAATACAATTTGTACGATCATCTGAATCAACCTAAGAATCAGAGCCAACATTAGATTGGCCTGAGAAATCTGCTAAGAGAAAAGATAAAACTAAAAGCAAAGAATAATAGGTAAAGGAAAAAATATGCGTAATGTGGAAATAAAAGCAGTTAAAATATAGGTGATATTAATTATAGGAACTATGATAATCAATCTGCAACAAGTGCAGGAAACTGATGAGTTATCAGATAGAAATTCCAAATGCTACATGGAACTAATATGTTCTAGTTTCAACAAGCTCTGTCACGGAGGTACATAAATCTTAGTAGAAGTTAACTGCAATGCGTACAATTATTCAGGTTATCAAAGCTAGATATGTAATACATATTTGATGGCAAATAGCAATCACTACTACAGAAAAAGGTTATCACTACCGGTTTAGAAACTACCTTAGGTTTTTGAACCAATAGTGATTAAGCGGCAATGATAATCCCCGCCCCCCCCCCCCAAACAATCTAGTTATTGTCGACAACAACATATTCATAAAACAGTACATATACACAAGCACATATACATACATAATTCATTACAGATATTGTAGCTTGACACATTTCATTCACAAATCACATATATACATACACAATTAGCATGTCATTCACAAATATTTCATGGTTCATTGGGGCAGACCTTAAACTCTCTAACTCACAATTTGTTTCAGAACACATTCATTCAAGAGAAACAAATAAACAGTTTAACCTCTCTTGCTACCCGAAGTTGTCGAACTCGGCAAGTCCCGAGTGCTCATTGAAGGTTGTGCTTTATATGCCGGCTCATAAAACTCGCCTTTTGGACTTATCACTTCATCATTGATGAACCCGATAAGTTGTTCTTGAATGACGTTGATGTGATGTTGTAGGAATTTACTTATGTTCAACTTGATTAGCTATCATTAGAAGAATTGAAAAAATCAATCCTACAAAACACGTATAGAAATTGAGAAGCACACATCAATATGTATTTCTGCATCTTGGAGCATACTGTCTTCGATTAATGTGTGCATGAGCTCACATGGATAGAAAGCTACATAAATTGTTGCCATGTTCCTGCCTATTACACTGAAGCAAGAAATAAAACATCAATGGTATGGAACTAGTCATTTAATAGGAATTTGAGACATGAATATTCCGTATGTACCAAAAAGTTGGTTCGGATATTGAAGGTCTTTGGGTATGCAAGGAATCGAACATTGTCCTTACAGTATCGTGCAAATGCCATGTGCATGATTATAAATAGTATTACTAGACTTAGGTTCAATCGAATGGAAGATTACTAGAGAGAATAACAAAATACCATGTGTCTTCTATTTGACTTAGGTCGATGTTCTCCCCAAAAGGAGGGAGGTCGTCGAATTTATTGCAGTTTGCTCATCGATGATATTTTCAACTTCAACAATCCTTCTTTTTCCTTGAAAAAACACGTGACGTTGCTTGTCAATTGGGTCCTTTACATAGAAGACTTGTGTAACATTATTACCAAGTATGAATGGTTCTTCTCTGTAATCGATGAGGTTGAGGTCCACAGTAGTCATACCATACTTGTTGATGCTCACTCCTCCTGGGAGTCTGACTCATTGACATTGAAAAGGAGGGACATTCAATGATCCATACTGGAGCTTCCAAATCTCCTCTATGAATCCATAGTAGGTCTCCCTATTTCCATTTCTATCGTAGGCATCGATACGTACACCACCATTTTGGTTGGTGCTCTTGTCATCTTGTGCTCTCGTATAAAATGTATATCCATTGATGTCATATCCTTGGAATGTCATAATTGTAGCTGACGGTCCATGAGCAACCAGTTTCAATTGAGCATCCTCTGTATACTTACCCATCATGTGTCTACATAAGTAATCACCAAAATAATCTCTGTGCTCTCTCGCGATCCAATCCTTTGACTTTGTTGGGCTTGTGGTGTATAGCATGTTCACATGCATATTGACATATAGGCCCGCTACAACTGATTGTTGCAGAACTGTGAAATGTGCTTGAGTGAAGAAACATGATAGATTGTATGGACTAATTTCGCACCTATTGTCCCTATTTCTTGCAGCCTCCTCTCATGGTGAGATACAGGCACACAAATCGGTTTGAGATTCATGTTGTCGATGTGATAGGTAAGGGGATGCCCCACGTGGCGGGTCCCGTGCTGCCAATTGTTAGCCATTAGCAAGTATTGTCAAGACCTTGACTGCATCGTGCGACCAGGGCGAGGTTCGTGCTACCAGCCCCTTGATCGCAAAGCAAGATCCTGCAACCAGTCCTTGCTGGTCGCAGAGCAGGTGCTCACCTAACCAATCAAGTCTCATTTAATACTGCCTACTCGAGTGTTTTTTCCTTCCTCAGGCACTTGCTTTCGATGAGGCATGGTCATGGGCAGTGTGGAGTTGTAGTGACTCATCCCGTAGCATTTAATGCCACGGGATGGTCTGATGGGTGAGTGTAACGGCGTTCGGCGATGGTACAGGGCACGTAAGACGACCAGAGCAGAGCAGGCATGCCTATCTGATGTCATGATGTACTAAGGGTAGTTGGCTCTATCCGGGGTAGGTCGACCACAGGGTTTGTCCTGCCGGCTTCACTGGTCACTGATGTCATCTATGGTAGTGGTCAGGAGCTCAGATCTAGTAGGTGATTTGGTTATTTTGGGACTCTACGACCACAACAGCAACACAAGCCCATCAATGAAATGCAGAAGGTCGATCAAGTATCATGCGAACTTAAAATACAGACTGGTGTTTACTCTTCCTCGATCTCCACCGTGAAGGGAGACCCTATGAACTCCAGTGGCCCTTGGCATTCCACCTCCAACTTCGCCTCGGCTTCAGGGCCAGTGGTTACGACCCTCTCCCAAATGATCTCAAGGTTGAAGTCGGGGTTGCGGTAGCGGTAGCACAGGAGAACATACCCTACTGTACTCTTAGCCGCCTTCATCACATCCTTTGCTGTCCTCGCTGCAAGGATGCTCGGGAGCTGGGTGAACTTCTCCGCCAAGACGTTGTGGAGGAGTAGGCCTAGCCCTACGTGGACTCTTCCTTCAACTCATTGGCTTCCAGCTCGATGCTCCTCAAGGGTCCCCGCATCTCCATAAAGGAGTTTGAAGAAAGCCGCGAGTTGTCTGCTCATGCTCCATCAGCTGGAATGTTGAGCAACGAGCACAACCCTCTCCTCTTGAAATGTGTTTTTCTCATGTTGAAGTGTGGCATTCTCCTGATGAAGCGCGGGCCTCGCCTCCTTATCCTCAGCCACCAGCCTCTCCAACTTGGCGCATCTGTGAACTGTCGCTTCCTTCTCAATGATTAGTTGGCTGATGGAGTAGGCAAGGCTGGCGACCAGGGAGAGCAGGTCGGAGGCCGAAGCGGGCACCCCAATATGCTCTGGAGGCGTCAGGGTCACGGTGAGTACTTCAGGCGGCGTCAGGATAGCAATTGGCTTAGGGGCTGGAATGTACGGCTAAGGCATCTGAGGAGGAGTTTCTACCGGAGTCATTGATGGAGTGGAGGACCTACAGTGACAACAAGCTGCAGAGTCAAGAAAAGAACTCAAAATGTCTATGCCTAATCGAGGAACTTACCATGTTATTGGAGGGGTGGGCAAAACTCTCGACCTCATGAAACCACTGAGTTGACCCAATGGGGAGGCCACATCTGCGATCGTGCTGTGGGCAGACAGCGTCCCATGGGCACGTTTGGAAACTTCTATGGAAGCCAAATCCTCTACTGGCCTTCTCTCCCCTTGTACGGAGACTCGACGAGTAGACTGGTCGGACCCAGCTGACTCGAGGAGTGAATGATCGCTCCCCTAGTGGCCAACAACGCTCGCCGTACCTCTGCCCATGGTCAACTTTTGACTGCGAGCAGTCTGGTCCCCGGCTAGCTTACGGTGAGGCTAGTTGCTCCTCTGTTGACCAGTACTGCGTGTGAGATCTCTAGCTATGGTCGACATCTGGCCCAAGGCTGTTTGGCTACCTTCACGACGAGATGTGTCGAAGGTGCAACCAAATCAATTAGGAGGATGCAGGGTCACGCCCTGTTGGTCTCCCAGGTGGAGATCACGATGAACTCCACTCCCTAGGGCGGCCTAATCGAAGGCCTCCAGAACCTCGTCAATGACCGGGAGCAAAATGTCAACCTCAAGAAGACCTTGCAAATGATGTCAACTATGAAAATCCAGGTCATAAGGAGGCTCAGGGGCAAAAATTTTGGAAATACCAAACTTACCCTCCTGCATTGTGATTTCTCTAGAGGGGTGAGATCACATAACAGAAGGGCACCAACCGGAGGACCGTCTTTCTTCAAGGAGCTCGGCATTAGGATTTGAACTCGCTAGTCAATGGCGTCATCAGTAAGATCTGAATAAAAGAAGAGGTGTGAGAGGTCGCACACTTTTTGGAAGAAAGGGTAGTACTCGGGAATCGATAGTAGGGTAACCTGTGAAGCTCGACCAGGTCTCATCATTCGGCCCAGAGTACATAAACGTTGGGTGCGCTCACCTTTGCTTGGGACACAACCGGTTCTTGATGTAGTCACGGCTGACGTCCAACCCCGTCAACTTGGCTTTTAAAAGCTTGCCAACCTATTTAGCCAGGGTCAGTAGCTCTGGGTGGTCACAAGCGAATTCCCCCAGTTTTCTGTGACCTACACCAGCGCGCTCAGCACGCGAAGGTTGTCCAAAGAATTATCGACCACGAGGTAGAACCAATCCTCCCTCTAGCCCAACCATGAAGACTTGAGGCCCGCCTCGATGTAGGAGTCTATGGCACCATCACTGAGGTGAAACTCGCAGCTCCCGGTGACCAACCCAGTCACCGATCTGGTGTGTAAAAGAACCAGAAGAGGTCAAGGTATGGCTCGACCCCAACGAAGTTCTCACACAGATGAGCAAAAATGCTCAGCATGAGAATAGAGTTGCGGTTGAGATGGAGGTGACAGATGTCATAGAAAGAGATGATAGTGGTGAAGAACTCAGAGAAGGGCAGCACAAAGCCTGCTAAGAAGAAAGAGACAAACATCACGATCTCCCCTTAGCGGGGGCGGGCACTCTCTCCCTGGTGCGGTACCTAATGGAAAGGCGGTTGATGAGTAGGGCGGCATCGTGCAATGCCTTCAGCCTCAATGTGTCACACTTGGACCTAGGGAGGACGGAATCATTGCCAGTGTGCGCCATCAGATTACGGTGGAAGATGCTACGAGGGCAAGGATAGAGACAGAGACGATGGAGGAGACAAAGAGCTCTGAGTGCAAAGAGGCTTGGGGGCAATGGAAGGCAGCGAAAGGATTCGTGAGGAGATGTGGGTACTCTAATTTATAGGGCCACAGCAGTATCTCAACCGTCGCAGGGTCAAATTCACACGAAATTCGAAGGGTCGCACATGGGGAACTGAAATTCCCTCGAGTTTGGTAGCAATTAATATTTCTTTCTCCCACGTATTTTCTCTCTCTCCCACGTCTTTTCTCTCCCTCCTTCCCTCATTTTTCTCTCTCTCTCTGGACATTTAACCTCCCCTTGGGATATGATTTCCTAGGTTGATCGTTAATTTGGGCTACATCGACGACCACTCCCTGGGCAAACTAACTATCACCGGCGGCCCAAGTGGTGCAACAAGACCTGACCATGACCACGTGGCATGCAACAACCACTCCTTGGGTAAACTTATGATCACCTGGAGCCCAAGGGTGCGACCAGACCCATCCATGACCACGTGACATGCAACGATTACGAACCCCCACGGCGATCCACTCAGTGCACCATATCCACGAGGGAGCTTGGGGACTATTGTCGGTGTAATAGGTAAGGGGGTGAGCCATGTGGCGGGTCCCACATGCCAAATGTTAGCTAGCAATAGGTATTATCAAAACCATGGCCGCATCGTGCGACCTGTGAGAGGTTCGTGTGACCAGCCCCCTAGTCGCAAAACAAGATCCTACGACCAACCCTTGCTGGTCGCAGAGCAGGTACTCACCTAACCAATCCAGTCTAATTTAAAGCTACCTACTCAAGTGTTTTTTCCTTCTCCATGCACTTGCTTTCGGCGAGGCATGGTCATGGGCAGTGTGGAGTTGCAGTGACGTGCCTCGTAGCATTTAATGTCGTAGGATGGTTTGACGAGTGAACGTGATAGCGTTCGATGATGGACAGGGCACAAAGGATGACCAGAGCAGAGCAAGCATGTCTATCTAACGTCATGATGGGCTAGAGGTGGTTGGCTCTGTCAGGGGTAGGTTGGCTAGAGGGTTTGTCACTGTCTGTTTATTTGTGCATCTTTGCCTCTAGTATATAAAGGGGTGAAGACTTTGCTTATCAAACGGAAGGCATTTTATAACAAGTTCACCCAATTCATAAGATAATACACAGGACGTAGAGCTATTATCCCATGGGAGACTCGAACCTGGATAAATCCTGGTGTTCTTGAGTCTAGCTTAATATTCACATACAGGAAACGCAAATCAATGTGCATGTCGGTCGGTGTACACAGGATTATTGTCAGGGATTATCCCCTGACACATGTAGTCGACGCCTAACTCTACAACCTCCTCGAATCCCCACCCTTTGGCAATGAAACCTTCCCACTGACCTCGGTTACAAACATATTTCTTCAGAATCCCTATCAATGTCTCGAAAGGGTACATCTGATGAGGAAACACAGGACCAATGATCTTTATCTCTCTTACGATGTGTACAATGAGATGGGTCATGATAACACATCTCAAGCTAGCATAGAGTATGGACCACGTCATCCTGCAAATTTTCTAGTTTTAACGGATCAATGACCTTATGTGAGATCGTGTTGAAGAATGAACACAACTTTGTGATCGGGTCTCGGATTTTCTCTAGCAGAATGACCCTTATTGCAACTATAAGCAGCTGTGTCATCATCACATGGCAGTCATGAGACTTCATGCCAACTAATTTCAAATATTTCATCGATACTAATCTCTTTACGTTGGTGGAGTATTCAGACAAAACTTTGACTTCATGCAAGCAACCACGCATGTTGTGCTTCTCTTCCTTGCTCAGAGTGTAGCAAGCCTTAGGTAGCCACTTTCTCCTGTTGTCCAGTTCTTTCAGGTATATCCATGCTTGGAGTATATCTTTTGTTTTTCCTGGTATATCTAGTAAGGTACCAATCAAGCTATCAAACAAGTTCTTCTCGATGTTTATGGCGTCGAGTGCGTGTCGAACCTCCAGGTTCTTCCTATAAGGTAGGTCCCAAAATATTGATTTCTTTTTTCAAATAGGAGCTGCTTTTCAACTTGGGAATTTTGTACTATCTCACCTCTTTTCAAGGATAATTCTAATATTCTTTATTATCTGAAATACATATTTTCCTGTGCGAATCTTTGGAGCTTGACTAGTCTCCCTTGTCCCATCAAAAACTCTTGCCTCAATATTCTTTACTATCTCACGTTTGTACTCATCCCATACCCGTACACCATCATTCCACATTATAAGAAGATCTTTCAACCAATGGTTTGAGGTACACATCGATATTGTTACCAGGTTGAATCGGCCCTTCGATTAGCAACAATATATAAGGTATTTTCACTTCATACACATATAAGGTGAAAGGTTGTAGACACATAGAGTCACTGACCAAGTGCTATGACTACTGCTCATTTTACCAAAAGGATTCATCACATTTATACTCAACTTGGACCTTATATTCCTCACATCATGTGTGAATGGCTTTTTGTATTTTCTATCGATGTTCCTCCATTAAATACCATCAGCAAGGTGTCTGAGCATTACGTCTTTCTTACGCTCTTCGGCGTGCCATTGCATCAACTAGGTATACCTTTTGTTCACAAAAAATCACATCAAACGGGGGATTATAGGGAAATAACACATCACCTTAGCAGAGGGTCTTTTCTTCATACGGTTCAACCCCCCTCCCCCCACGTCATCATCATTGTTGCGCCGCTTGTACCGTGATGCTCTGCACACCGGACATACATTCAATTCTGTAAAATCTTTACGATATAATATGTAGTTGTTTGGATATGCATGTATTTTCTCTACTTCCAATCCCTACGAGCAAACAACTTGCTTGGCCTGGTACGTGATTTTGCGCAACACATTCCCCTTTGGTAGCAGGTCACCTAAAAATTGTAACAAATCGTTAAAGCCCTCTATCATATGTTGCAACTATTGATGTTATCTCTCACTAATGAAGTCCGCCACCTCATCACACAACATTTGATCTATGCCATCTTCATCGTCGTGGACCAATTTATCTTCGTACACCGGCATATCGTTGTTCATTAGCTATCATATTGTTGCCTCTATCTTCTTTGACAGTGGGTTGCCCTTCATGTTCAAATTCCTCATCTTCACCGTGTTTAGTCCAACGGGTATAGACAGGCTTGAAACCCTCCGAAGCAAGTGTGGACATGTCTACTCTATGCTTGAAAACTGCTTCTCATTCTTGCAATCAGTGTATGGACAACATATATAGTCATCATAATTATTTTACTTTGTATGTCGCGGCAATGCTCAAACAAGCTTCTGTACTGTTAAAAACTCTGAGCTGCTACAATCAACATTGTACATCTATATTTGGCCCCTCTGTAATTTTTTTAATTATTATAAGTCCATTGAATTAATATGAAATAACCTTCAATTTAATTAACTATTATCAACAAAATAGAATATAATGCTAAATAATGAAAAGAAAATTCATACCTATAATTTGAAAACCTAAAATCGATAATCTTAAATTCACTAAGTCAATTGGAGCTCTAGCTCCTTCAAAATTCATCATCATAAAACACGCATCTATTTTCAAAATTTAGAGCAATCTAGCAAGTAAATCTAAGTATAAATAAAATGTAGATGAACTTACTAACCTATATAATGTATACCTAAATTGATTATCTTAAATTCAAGTCAATTGGAGCTCTAGCTCCTTCAAAATTCATCATCATTGAATAAACACCGATTTTCAAAATCTAGAATAATCTAGCAAGTAAATTTAAGTAAAAATAAAATGTAGGTGAACTTACTAACCTATATAATGTATACTAAAATCGATTATCTTAAATTCACTAAGTCAATTCGAGCTCTAGATCCTTCAAAATTTATCATCATTGAACAAGCACCGATTTTCAAAATCTAGAGCAATCTAGTAAGTAAATCTAAATACAAATGAAATGTAGATCAACTGGCATTCAATAACTTTTGAACTAAAAAGTGAAAAATTCAAAGGAGTATCACAGAGATCTTATACTTGGAACAGAGAATGTGGGTTAATATTTGGTGCCACAGAATTCAACTTTTACTCAGAAGTCGAGATATCAAACCCACAAGGTTTGGGTTGGAATGGCTAAGACGTCCTGAAGAGCATGACAGGTAAAAAATTAAATAGTAGAAAGAAGTGAACAGAAAGAATTACAAGAATAAAATTAGGTACCAGCTTTAATTTGCACGGTACAGTTCCGCAAAATGTTAATGAATTGTAGTTGAAAACAAGTCAGAAACAATTGAGTAATTCAA
This sequence comes from Phragmites australis, assembly GCF_958298935.1. Classification (NCBI taxonomy): domain Eukaryota; kingdom Viridiplantae; phylum Streptophyta; class Magnoliopsida; order Poales; family Poaceae; genus Phragmites; species Phragmites australis. The sequence continues at coordinate 21,641,977 of NC_084929.1, forward strand.
ATAGTGAAAACAATATATCCTTCTTAAGAGGCATTATTACAACAAACGGTTGGAGGGCGAGTATACAGAGCAAGAAAAAAAGCCTGAGCATCCAAGGAGAGTCATGGCGATGGGCCCTAAAGAACATGCCCCCATCGTGTTGAGAAAATAGATGGCCATCTCTTAGCCGCCCTGCTGCCGATCCTGTGCACATGCCTTGCGCTAGGAGAGAAGGACGCGCCGCATACAGGTTAGATCCCGGTGCGCAGCAGGACAGAGGTGCTGCATCACTATAAAACGTGGATGGTGAGGATGGAAACCCTAGCGGAGGGCTGCCCCGAGGGAACGCGAGCGTGAGACATCGGTCTCTCATCGTAACAATGGATCGATGATAAGTAGACAACAGTATATTAGTGTATTACACAGATAAATGTTGCCGCCGGGGGGACGTCAAACTGATTCTAATAACGGAATAACAACCATACAGTATGGCACGGCCGGCGATGTTTGCTGAAACAAATTAATGTAGCTGTATTTCACGACGTATTCGTGGTAGGAAAAAATGTTACAGAAAACAAAGTAATACAGCAATCTAACAAACTCGTTGACCTCATCACAAACTCATCCTCAAGTTATTATTCTGATATATATTGACCAAACTAAACAGGCGGCTCGACGCACATATATATCCATCTTTGATGAGTCATCATCATTTCCTGCAGCCTCCTGATCGATCAGTCGCAGCAGATCTCGCAGAGCCAGCAGCAGCAGATCGCGGCGATGCTGTGGAGACGACGAACACGTACACGTACATTTATCACGTACGTGGGCAAATTAGTCAGTCGAACTGCATTATTAGTCGCGACAAGAAAAGGATCGATTAGGCGTGTTTCTACGTACCATCCTTCGATAAAGCTGGCCTCTCCCCGCTTGGTCGTCGTCGCCTTCTTCTTCGTGCCGCCTGCCGCGCCCTCCGAACCAGCCGTCGGGTAGCCTGGCAGAGAGATCGACCAAGACAGATCCGTATTATATACATTAGCAAGGAGAACGAGAACGAGAAATTAGTTCTTGGGCTCTCTTGCATTGATGGAATACGATGCGATGGAGATCGTCCAGTCATCACCTGGCGGCGGCTGTGGGTTGCTGCTGCCATTGTTCTCCATTGATGGATTCAGCTTGGGATCTACCAACGGATTATATACGTACGTGCGCCTTGTGGGATGGGATGAACGCGCACTGTGCAACCCAGCTGCTGCCTTAATGGAGTGAGAGGCCTCCTTTTATAGGCACGTCAGCGACCAAGGAATATATGCTCCTTGGACGGGAGAAATCGCGTTGCTTCTCTGCCGTCTTCTAGGCTCACGCAGAACTGCTGGCAGAAGGTGCGGGCATGTGCATGTGCATGAATTAGATTGATGCCGAGTTAGCTAGCTGGTAGACGATTCTGTTGTCTTTTGACAGCGTGCATATGAACGCCGGCCAGAACGATCGTTGGGCTGTCGGCGTGCGGCGACCGCCGTGTCGATCTCTTCTTCCCTTGTGGCTGGACCAAACAAAAGCTACCATATAGCCTGGCTACAGTCGTTTTGGGGCCGAGGAATATGTTCTCTGAAACTCTGGTCTATACTGGTTGGTTGGTACAGCTCTGCTTTGGCCCTTTTTTCGTCGGCAACTTCACTGTATACTTTCTCCGTGCTGCGCTTGCTAAGAGCTTACATTTTCTTTTCTTTTCTTTTCTTTTCTTACTGTGAGCAACAACCAAAACCTTACATTTTTTAAGTACAGAGCAAGGATTCGGCTAAGGCTAACAAATTACACACTTGAGATGGCTGAGATCCATGCACCAGTCATTGCTGTGGACATCAATGATGATGGGAATACGCCTCCTCACAAGTCAGAGCTAAAGGAAGAAGATCAATATTCCCAGAACCTGAACAAACAGGAGAGGGCGAAGGAAATAGGTGAGTTGGAGCTGCCCATTTCAACACCCACTCCCCTGGATAAGCTTCGCGGCTGGGTGGTCTTTTTTCAGTCTTCTAGAAAATAGGACACGACATCATTACTAGTTGCACTGTACCTTTATGGTATGGCGTCAATCCCCATGGCGTCAAATATTATAACAACGGTGCCACATATAATGGTACCGATACCAGGCTCTAGGCTCAAACCTTGTGGGAAGATGAGGATCGTGGCATCATGATGGGTATGTACGGCGCCATGACTCAAGGCACCGTATTGTGTTAACACAGCGCCATTACATGTGGCGTTGTTTCCCATCGGCATGACACCACATGTCCCTTCTGCGCATAAGGTTCTAGGCTCGGATAAGGATCCTGGCACCATAATCTGTGGCACTGTGACCAGTGCTACCTAAAGTAGGCACTTATTCGGACACATATGCAAGCTAGCAAATAGAATTGCGGACAACAACATACAAAGATGGCAAGGCTCATAAAAAGGAAATAGCAAGGCTCATACAAAAGGAAAATTGCAAGGCTCATAGTTCACATTGTTGCATTCGAGCGCAAATAAATGGTTCGTTAATAATAAATCAAGTTTCACCATTAAGTTACACGAATTCAAATAACACATCAAGCATGATGAAACACATAACACATCATAATTGACTGGAAGTTTAATCTAATAGCACCTACATGCTAGTCCTAGTTGCCGTCAACTAGCACCTCATCATCATCTTCGGATACAACTACGAGCAAATTAGTAACAAGACCCTTCATCGTCTCTAGTTGCACCTCTTTAGCTGCTTCCTCTTGATATTTGTGTCTCCTATCATACCAATCTATAGCCTCCTTGTGTGACTTGAACTTTAGTTTTTGGCCATCTCTTTTCGTCCCCTGTTGCTCCTTCCCATTACACAGCATTGGGTACTTGTCATAATTCTTCCTCCATCACTGCAATGCCTCCTCCATACCTAATTTCTCCTCCCTAATAATCTGGCTCAAAGCATCCCACGATGGAGATGGCACATTATACCTACTCCTTATCTCATTCTTAATATTTTTAATTCTCCTCTTCTTGGCTAAAGGTTCAAGCCTGCGTATACGCTCCAATAGTTCACGCCGACCTTCAAAAATCTCCTAATTGCACCACCGTGCCTCCTGCAACATAGTTTCTACAAGTTAGACTTACAAATAACCTACACAAATGGTTCTACAATTCGGTTACTCACCCAGTCATCGCCGACCACGTTACCACAAAAGTATCCATGTCCAACCTTAGATGGCACTATGCCCTTCCGAGCTGGGATCCCACACTGACACTTTATCGGTGGATTCTCGTCGTAAGGCATCTTGTTATATGACATGTATTCTACCACTTGTTCCTCCTTCGACCAATACGACTTTGGACCATATATGAACTCTTCGAAGTTGCAAACAGCCCAACCATCCTGCAACCATGTCCACATTAGCATACAAATAGTACCAAATCATCATTACGATTCACACGTTTCACAACTTACATGGTCCCGTCTCGAGCAAGGGAAGAAAGGAGTATATGTCAAACCCAGAGGCAGATGCTACAGGTGTGCACGGACACCACAATGGCAAAGGGGGGGGGGGTTACTCACACGCCTAGCACTAGCTTCCTCCTTTTCCTGCTCTGTCATTTTTGGTGGGTTAGGTGGAGGCGGCACCCAACGCTTGAATAGACGGTACGAAGTTGTGTGATGACACCAATACGGGAATAGACGGATTCTTAGGTCATACATCTCTGGGCCATCAATTCATTGAAAAAGAAGCATCTCATGTTGTCCTATCAAATTATGAAAAATAAATCAACAACCATATAGTTTCATTATTACTATAAAAGGCTAATATGTACTTACATGATTGTCCGCACAAGTGTAGTAAGCACGCGCAGCCATCAAAGGATTCCTCGAATCTTTAACCTTGACGGGCACTCCACATTCGCAGTTTGGAATGGGAATAGCGGGAGGTACCATGGCATCATAATCTTTGACGGTGGGATAGTATTTGTTGTCTATCAGCCTAGGCACTCTATGGCTCAATGACATCTCAATGCTGCAAATTCCACCCTAAACTATTAAGATGTAATTAATACACATAAATCTAACTAAATAAAAATCTACATATATAAGTGCACCAAAGTCCATTGAGTAAATACTTGATACACAAATGTTAATCTACCTCAAATAATACATATATAATTTGCCATATCTCACATTGCTTATCCGAAAAATGGCTTACCAACCAAACATTGCAACAAACCCTAAATTCTAGGGGTACCTCTCAATCTCATCACAAAGAGAGTTTGTATTGCAAATAATTGGTGGATGAGAGGGGGATTACCTACCAACAATCCTTTTCCACAAAAAGAAGGCTTCAATCCCTTCGAATTTGACGGATTTTAGGGAGGGGAGGAGAGGGAGGAGAGAGGGGTGGCGCCAGCGTAGAAGAGAGGGTTAGAGTCAGGTGGGGAAAGTGAGGGGGAGAGGGCATAGGTAAAGAAGCGGGCCTGGTTAAGTATTCCCGCAGCACAGCGCCAAGTTATATTGCGTTGTTACTTTAACATAGGGCACCAAAACCTTTTGCACAGTACCAGGCCACGCCATCCAGGTACTTCCAGCGCGCATCCGACGTGGCAGAGCATGGCGCCAAGGTTTATGGCGCCATGAAATGAATCTATGGTGCCATTTCGTATGACGTCATGAAAAGGGTCCTTTTCTAAGACATATTTCCCGGAATGGTCCATTTGTAAAAAATGTTTTCTAAAAGAGCAAAAAATAATCCACTAAGTAAGACTACACAAAACACAAGTCTATCTCGCCTCTTTACACCTTGCACATGTTCTTTATACATAGACAGTACAGCTCAAAAGCTGAAAAAGGATCCGCGATATTTTCTGAAGAAACCTCCTGATGATATCTCCCGCTTTCTCAACAATGCAGTACTCTCAACTACAGAGGACTTGTGATGAAATACTGTGTTCACTGTAGCGACATCTCAAACTACAGAATGCCCGGAAGTTTTCCTTACTTTCTGTTCCATCGCTGATACAAAGGACACCCGAAGGTAGGATTATATAGTAACTTCCAGCCCAAGCATACCTCAACGATAGCCCAGAATTTCTTCCTGCAAATCAGAACTTGCTCTGTCCTATTTTCCTCATTTTCCAACATATGTGTGGTAACTTCCCAAAGGAACTTCGGTGCAAGGTCAATGATTCTTGAGAGAGTGTCCTTCTCATCTCTAATAATGATGAAACCCTGTATGTTCATAATTTTGTCAGACAATGTTGATTATACTCTTTAACTAAATTCCATAAAGACCATATAAGCATATTTGATCTCTTGTTTATGAAATTATGCTACACAAGAAATTTTTGAATGGAGAAACAGATAGCTTGTGCTTTATACTATATATTTGTCTACGAAAGGTCAATCGTTGAGGGAAAGCTGACACTTGCCACTATCAAATTTCTCTGAACAAATTGGTTTTTGACCACGAATCTGATATATCTGTGAGGTGTTTGTCATTTTTTATGGTTGGCATGTTCAATCGTTTAGAAAATAGTTTGCCACAAAAAAGACAAGTGCGTCTTCGGCTCATCAAAGATATAGCTATAGTTTAACTGTGTAACACATTTGTACTTTACTGAGGATACATGAAAGATCCATACACCAAACTATTTGATGACCAAACATGAACTTCTTAGGAATCTATTGTGCTATGAGCCTTGAGCATGACATAAACTTGGCTCTTGCAAAATTAAGAGCCCTTTGTTATTGCAAACATAAACAGAAGTATGCTCTCACAAACATGGACATTAGTAATTAAGATATGCACTGAAGTATGAAGTATCTATAATTGTCAGTAATCAACTAAAAGGCAATAGTTACCTGGGGGCGAATGATAAGGTCCATTTCTAACATGATATCTTCCAACGAACAATCTTCCTTGCGACCTTCATAACGAGAAAAGAGGTGGAAAGCATGCAGCAAATCGTAGGACCTAGGATATGTTGAGAATGGCTCACACCTGCAGCATGAATTGAATGGCTTTGGTTTCATCGTAAACAAGAGAAATGCATGTTTATTGTATTTGGAAGTATTAACCAGTCATGGTAAGAACCGAGTAACCCACGGTCATAGATAACTGGCAATGTGTTGCTCATGGTATGGGGTACTATATTCATAAACCAGACAAGATCATTGCTCAGCGCTGCAGCAAACCCACCATAATTAGCATTCATGTCCATGACATTTCGGATAATAGTCTTTTCAACACCAAGAAATGACCAATACTTGTAAACCTGGTTCTTCCAGAACTGGTTATTATTCTCAAACCTCTCTGGTGTAACTCCTAAAAATTATGTTCCAGAAAATTGATTCACATATAGGAAATACAAACTCAAGTCAAGGGTCAAATTAGATTTACATTAAAGATTTGAATCACTTTGTTTAAACAAGTTTTAGATCCTAACCACCTAAAAACTTGTTTTGATTGAATGTGGAGGACATCATTTTTACACACTTTATAGTTCAGAATGGAACTTGACTCAAATTTGCAGCATCAAAACGGGTCATATCCTTTTTTTTCTTTAGGCAATGGAAAAATGGAGCTGACTTATCATCTCCAAACTCTTGAAATAAAAGGATAGGTGGTCAGTCTGGAAGGCAATTTCTGAATCTCGGGTTTGTCCTTGTTGAGACTCACACAGTTCATTAACGGGATTTCCCATTATGGTGAAATATTGTCATTGGATTCACAAATATTCAGTAGCTTCATATCAGCATTTTTCTGTCAGCAGGATTCATCTTCAGGTTTAAACCAAATAGCAGTCTGAACATGCTTAGCAATAAGCTTCCAACACATTGCTGTTGTAATATTAACTAGCTTCTCCCAAATAACAGGAAAGTCCTTATCTTTTCTATAAGCTGGTGGAGCAGAGTATACAAAATATCCATTAGGTCGCAAAAGACGATCTACATCTTTGAGCAATATTCCTTCTAGAAAACAAATCATAGGCTGTGGCTCAAATTTTGGATGGTGTATCTAGAAAGTAGAATTTATAAAGAAACGACCATCAGAAGAAGTAACTTTCTAAGAAAAATATTGACTGTGCAAGAGTACAGATACATAAGTTCAGAATCAATTGATTTTCATAAAGACTTGTTATATTCAATCATGAACATACTACACAGTATAACTGGATGTTCCCACATAAAATGCTGCCAACAAAAAAAAAATCTCATAAAAAGTTAAATTTGATCGGTAGCTTAGGACAAACTGTAATGTGAAATTGTGAATCTTACCATTTTCATGCCAATCAACACGACATCAGGAGCTGTGAATCATTTCAAAAGAATTTCCTGGATAAGGTAATTGCTTTGTGGCCAACACAGAGATCATTGCACCAATCCCACGTTCTAAGGCAAACTGGATTTGATTCTCATGAACATCTTTTGGGGCAAATGACATAGTTTGAATGTCTAGGGGAAGAAGATAAGCAGAAAAGCTGGCAAGACCACATCTGACATCCAAAACTTGTACTCCTGCCGAACAGAGATCATCACCAGTACTATTTGTTGTCATATTTCCTAGCCTGCATTGATCAATTACAAAAACCTACATCAACAGAATGACCTTTCACAAGATAAAAAGAAAGCAGTACTGCAGTAGCATGCACCATATATAATTTATTGGTGCTCCAAATTATGGTCCCTTCACCGCACATACTCTCCATCTTTAATATTACTCAAGAGTAGGCTTTCCAATAGGTTGTCCCCTCAAGAATATAAAATGTAAGATCAAAATTGATAACGCTCAGCATTTGCTACTAGATGTCACATATGACGAATTATCTAGATGAGATTACAAGCATTGGATTGCAATTCCAGGCTATGGGAAATAAAATTAAAAGAAACTATTCTCAAGCTTAAACATCAAAATTTGAAATGTTAGGCGAATAATTCAAGGTTACCTTTCTATGTACTCTAATGAACCATGTTTGAAGTGAGTGCCACCTCCAGGAAACCACCAAAGTTTGCCCTTGTCATGCACCCAGTTCTGTCCTCCTTTGACCTCAGCAAGATGTGAATGGTTGACATTACTATGGCATACATAGTCTCGACTTGTTGGCCATCTTATTGGTATATTGTAGTCATTTGGTGGGGGCGCCAAACAGAACAACCGTTTCTTTCATGGAGGACATATACTTTCAAGATCCTCATGCCTAGATCTATCTAGGTTCTTTAAGCTGCTTATATAAACCGCATCATGGCAGGGAACATACTCATTGTATTCCAAAGGACAAACATCAACTCCATAATCTGGAACTGAGACTGGTTTCGTCCGGTAAGCAAGAGAAACTCTGTTTGTAAACATTGGAGCATCTGCAACTGAAAACAAAACAGATTTAACCATCTTGGCATGGAAACATCATGTAAAATACCAGTCATATGAAAATGGTAAGCTAGGAGTATGTGACATGTCAGATAAATGAACATTATAGTACCGGCATAAGTTGCAGCACAGAGAAACAGAGTGGAAACGTATTCAGAAATAACACCTACTTAAATGTGTCAAGACCTAACCAGCATAATTTGGCAAATTATAAACTGAAACAGACTTTAACACTCGTCCTGCATTCTGTTAACCTAATCATTTGCTGCCGGCACAAGGCAATTCCCAAATCCCAATTAAATGTACACTGGTTACTATCAAATTTTTAAGAAAAAGATAACCACTTGTCGAAGAGATAAATTTTTCAGATTTCCTAAATAGTGTCGTGGTGTGGCTTTATTCAAACTATTCCCATAAATTAACATCTACTCACACACAAGTATACAGAGCAATCCCTTAGAACCATGTACTCAACAAGCACATTCTTTTACTAACAATGAAGGAGCATCAATGATAGCATTCAACCATAAACCTAAATCCGCCGCACGAATTGGGCAGCACAGCAAGAAGACTCTCCAGACGAGACCGCGAGCCGCTTTTTTCTACGAAAACCCCGAGAATTGGACTGGAAAATGCGATCCAGCCGCGGAATCGGAACGGGGGCGCAGACCCGGAGGGAGTAGTCACCTTGGGACTTGGAGGAAGCGGGCGATCGAGCGTGGGAATGAGGCAGGACGAGCGCGGGGGAGGCGAAGGAGCCAAAGAGGGTGCCGGCGTAGAAGGAAGCGGCGACGAGGGCGAGCCCAGGAGCAGGAGCTGCACTGGCTGCGGCTCCGCAGCCGGCGACCACCACCGCCCCATCCCGCTTCTTTCAGACTCACTCTCACACTTACCCGCGCTGAGTTGAGACGATCTCTTGCTTCAGATTGGGTCTGAATTAGTTTAAGTTTGCGTTGCACTTTTCTATTTTCAATACCTTTTTAAGCCCATATCCAATCAGCATTAGTTATAGTTAACCAGCGAGTACTTTCTATCCAGTGAAACTTATAGCTTAGAAATTTCAAAGTGAGCTGCCAACTTTCACACACATCGTAGCTAGAGAACCTTGAACTCAAGATTCAAGTTCTTCAACAAAAAATACGTCGTAAACTTTCAAATTTAGAACTCTGAACACAAGAATTCAATAATTAACTCAGCAACTCCAATTTGTTTTAGTTAAAAAAATGCAACTTTCAGCTCAATAATACTGAAAAAGAAATTGCTCGCAGGCTAGTGAACTAATGAACATTCATCGGTAGTAAATGCCTTTTCTAACTAGAGTTTGATTTACTTTGCTGGTACTCTTATAATCGTGTTCTTCTGGCTTGATGATCGACGAATCTCAAATTTGGGATGTGTAGAGTGTATATAGTAACAATATATTGTAAGAGTAAATTATTAGAGAAATCTTTCTGTATGATCCTTGTCGAACAAAGGACCTAAGTTCAGTCCTTAGAATTTTGGATAAATTTTAACATAAAAGGTTCCTTTGCCTGGCACGCACCTTCTGCCTCAAAAATTCCTTGGGAGCATTCAAATACATTTCTTCAACAATTCCTACGTTTTGCATCCATATAAGATTGCAATGGCATTACTGCACATTCCCAATGTTTTTTCCCCTTCTACCCCATACTTTCCACGATTCTAATTGATTTGAATAATGTGATCCTTTATAATATTTCATGAATTAGAGTTCCGAAGATACAGACGCTAGCATAACCACAACACACTCTGTACTCTAACCATTATTTTCAAAACAGATACAATTGCTATTTCTTGTGTATAAACTATGCAAACGCTCACGCGACCCCACGAGAAACAAATGCACGATTGAATTCAATACATGTTAGGTCGTGGCCTGAGACAATGCAGATCCAATTTGAAGCATGAGAGGATACACTGGACTGAACTCCTTGTCTCCTCGAGACCTGACCCTCATCTCATAGTCGTCCATGGTGGCCTTCACCCCCTTCCAGATCTGATCCTCGCCTTGTGAATCAAGCCACAGAGAGTACTGCAATGGTGTGAGCTTGTTGCGCTGTAAAGGCGACTGCAGTTCATCAGGCCCTCGAGAATACAGATGGTGGAGGATCACGCTAGGCGGCAAATCTTGAAGGAGTGGAGACTTCTCAAGCTGAGATGTTTCCAGGAATAGGACAGGACGGAATGCACGTAGTGCCTGGTAAGGTGCACCCAGCTGCTCCACTGGAAACAGATTCTGACCAACGGCAAGCTCCAGCTCGGCCATGTCCCGCGCCATTCTCAACTTCCCTGCTTCTGAGAGTGGTCTGACAAGAGAAGCATGCCTTATGAAGAATATGAGGACCCTTGAGGCCATCCTTCTAACCATGGTGATGCATATGGTTTCTGAACGGGAGGATGATGAAGGCAAGAGCTTCGATAAGAATTCACTGTGGAAGTGGACAGCACATTTCTGAAGCTCCTCCATGTAAGCTGATGCATTGTTATCCATCGCTGCATCCATTCCATGACCTGCAAAGTCCTGCTCGTGCATTTTCAGGATGCATGACTCGAGACAATCAAGCATCGCTTGGAACAGGGAGGTCACTGAATCACAAGCAACACTGTAAATGACACCAAGGGAGGGTGAAAGGACTTCAGAAGCAACATTTGGGAGTGTTGACAAGACGCTTGAAATGCGTGTGTGAACCTCCTGAAGGTGGAGACACAAAGCAAAGTTTTTGAGTTGGGCTGGAGTCGCTGTGCCAGTAACTTGTCGGGCTTCAGGGCCAGTAGAGATCTACATGTAAAGCAAAATATATGTTAGCAACTGCACACGGAAACTAAAGCAATGCCCAGCAACCAACATATGTTAGATGGGCCTTGACGCATTGTACAAGCACGCAAGAAAGAATGGAGCAAAGTGCGTGTGAAGTGGTTAGACAATAAAACAGTCAATGATAGAAATTAGAAAAAAAAAAGATGGATACAATCCTTGTAACGATATGCTACAATGATACTGGCCTTTTACTTTCCTGGAAGGGCAGGCATAATGATCCAGTCTTTCCTTGGGTGAAGATTGTAGGACAACCAAAAGTACTGTGCACTGTCCATATTGTTCGAGTTGCAAATGAAACCTCTTGTGCACAAGACAGAAGGGATGTATCCAGAAGTGCCATAACTGTGGAACTGTATTTTGTCATGACTTGTACAAGATAGATTACCGTGGTATCATTACTTCTATCAATATGTGACTAATCAGAATACAAATTTTAGTTTATCGAACAAAGAAGAGAGAACTAAGAACCAACTGTTGCACAAGTTTGAGTACACCACATTGACTATAACAGGTTTCACTAAACCGAGACCAACAATCACAGAACTGATCCGAACTTTCACAATGTTTTATTGGCCTTAGTGAGTAAGCTGATTCATGAAACTAGTGCTATTGTGGTAGCGGAGTTTCCAGAAGAACACAAAAGAACCAATAAGTGACTGAACATAATGAACAACATATAGTAATATGGATATGGATTTTAAGGTGACAAATTAGGTTTCAACTCAATAGCTCAATCAAGACCTATGAAGAATCATCCCACTCATGATATGGAGCTAGCAAGTACAACTAGAATCATCCAAAAGGACATTAGTCAGGCTTCAAGGAATGTCGCAATACAATCAGTGAAACAGGTCCTGAGTCCTCTGACACGAGGAGACAGAACGGTAGTGAAATCTAGTATACAGAAGTTTCAAGTCACACCATCAAAACTTACTATTGTAGCCTGCCCCTACATTTACTCATAGCTAATGTAGAAAGCATGTGAAATCCATAGAAAAAACTATAAATAAATAACTCAACTAGATCAGTAAAAGGTAGCAAGTGAATACCTGATATTCAGCTCTCTGTGCTAAAAGAAGCAAGATCTTTCCAATTTCACGTAGAACAAGAACAGGCAAATACCCGTGAGTTCTCACAACTTCGATTTCCTCTTGTATGCGAGAAATTAGCCTTGAGATCTGGTCCTTTGAAGGTATGGTTCCTCGGTTTGACATTGGAAATATGCTATTGATATAATCAGATAAGCGACTATGACAAAGAGCCAAAAAGGCTGTCTGGAATATCTCAATGGCTGAAATCATGTGATCTTTTCCTTCGGGAGTGAGAGCTGGAAGGGTACCCTTTACATCAGTATCTCTTGAAATCCTCTCAAGAAGGTTTTCAACCATTGAAAACAGTCTTGGATACCCAAGAGTAAATATTTCCTTCACAAAGCTCGACACCGTAAAGGTAGATTTCATTTGACTTGCAAAGGCCTTGACAATTGCATCCCAAACTCTCTCTGTTAACAGAGGCTCACCCTCCTACAAAAGATTTTATTTTATATTTGTTAAAACAACTGAGGGAAATAGTACATCAGAATTATTCACATAGGAGCAAGAAAAAGGATCGCAACAGTCTTAAGGTGTGCAATTCTGCATGCAAATACCAGATTGCATAAAAATCTAGATCATAGGTATTTGCTAGCTACAACGTCCACATTTCATTCAACACAACACAACATGATCCAAAAGATGCACTAGCTTAGCTTGGCGTCAAGTACTGAACACGTCATTACGAAATAGAATAAAACTATGAACAATTTAGCTACACCATGCAATTCCCACCACACAACCAAAGTTTAATCAACAAAGAAATTCAAAGTTCACGTATAACTAAACATATAGCATAAAACTACAATGTGTTCACTAGATAAGACCCACTGGTAGACCGATATGCTCACTTTGTTCTGCCTTCACTATCATTTTGGATCTCTTCGACAGACATTATGTCTTAAAAGTTAATTCACAAATGAATGCCACATGATTGATAGTTTCATGATATACTCCCACAACTCGCCATGATAGAGCTTAAGTTCTAGTTTGTCATTCCAATTCGTTTTCACCTGACCTAATAAGTTCATGCATCGAGTCTCACCTGCCAAACCTCCTCAAGGAACAGCATTTGCGTGAATGGCACACGCTTCTTGGTGAGCACAGTCTGCAACTGCCAAGCAGCACTGACCGCCTGGTGCAGTTCTTCCATGCACTGCCTCATCCTTTCCCACAGTGCCTCCGCTGCCTTCTTACCCCCACCAATCTGCGGCGTACCGCTCCTCTGCACCCCTCCAGGGCCACCTCCACCCCCAGCAGCCATTGATATCGCCTTCATGTCCAGCGCCACAGCAACACTCTTCGCACTTGCTGCCTTGTACCTGTTTACAAGCCCCTCCACTGCCGGCTTCAACTCCCCAAGATTGTAGTATACCTGCAGCCCACACCACACGTCGTTCTGGTTGGACTCCGCGACGCCGCGATCGATCACAGCGCTGGCCTCCAAGCGTAACTTGGACGCGGCAGCATCAACCTTGCGCATCTCCTCGTCAACGGCATTGATCCCGGAGAGGTTCTTCTCCTCATAGAGGAGGCGGATCTCGCGGTGGAGCTCGGCCTGTCGGGCGAGGTCGGGCGCCGGGGAGGAGGATAGGAGTCGGGATGAGAGGCGCACGAGGCGGTGGGAGTGGAGGAGGAGGTCGGCGGTGGCAAGGAGGCTGGAGAGGGAGGCGGAGGAGAGCGCGAGGTGGGATCGCGGCGCAGAGAGGTGGGAGGAGAGGAGGGAGAGGTGGGAGGAGAGGAAGCGGAAGTGAGAGGGGAGCGAGGAGAGCGACACGGAAGCGGAGCGGAGGGAGAGGAGGTGGGAAAGGAGGAGCGGGTGGCGGCGGAGCACCTCGGCGCGGAGGTGGCGGCGGAGGAGGCGGATGGCGTCCTGGAGCTGCTCGGCTCGGGAGGCCGCGAGCCCGGAGGAGAGCGCGGCGGAGGAGAAGTCGGAAGGGGAGAAGGACGGGGAGAGGATGGCGGAGAGGACGGGGTCGGAGGCGAAGGAGTCGAGCGGGGAGGCGGGGGCGGCGGTGTGGGAGGTTAGCGAGGGGAAGGAGGCGGCGGCGAGGAGGTCCTTGGAGGTTGGCGAGAGAAGGAGGCGCGGGGTGGTGGGCGCGGCCATGGCGGCGGCCGGCGGCGAGGCGGGGGTGGATCTGGGAAGTGGAGGGAACGGGAGATCCAAGGGTTAATTACTTTTTTTACCACTGTCGCATGGCGCTTTTCAAAATGTCATCCATTTAGATTTCATCCTTCGAATATCATCCGGGTCCATATTTTCGTCACACCAAGCGAAGGAAGGAAGAGAGGAAAGGAGATAGACGTTGATGAGGAGGGAAAAGGAGACGGCGTCGGAGGGGAGTCGTTCAGGGACAAGACATAACTAGGCACAGCGGGGCTCACTAAGGAGAAGGGAGTGTTAGAGAGAAGATGGCGTTAGAGAGGGACGGGCCAGCTGCGGCGTGCGGGCCGGACTGCTGGCCAGGCCAGCCGAGCGGTGCAGCGTGGCGTGAGATGAAAGCTAGACCCGGGCGACACGGTGGAGAGAAGCAGAGGGCGGCAGAGAGAAAGCCAAGAGCTCGTCGGCAACGGGCTGAACACGGGCGGCACAAGAGGAGCGGCGTCGAGGGGATGATGTGTGGCGTAGGCTAGCGGCTGCACGAACGGCAGCAGGGTGCACGAGCAGCTACGCATGGTGGCATTGTGCGGGATGGGCCAACGTCGTGTCTGCGCGCACGGTAGGACAGCGACGCATGACAGCAGCATGGGCGCGGCAGCGAAGACAAGAGAGCTCGACGTGGCATGACGGCGCGCGGGACGTTGTGAGACGGATATGTGGGCCTGAGTGCATTTGAGAGATGAAATTTGGGTGAGTAGCATTTTGGAATGCGTCATCTGATAGGATGCTAAAAAAGTAATGAACCTGAGATATGGTCGTGACCATTGCTTCACTTATGTTCTTTTCTTGAGACGATCAACTTGTTAAGTGAGAATTAATCTGAAAGAAATATTTTACAAAAATATCTATATCTATATTTGTATCTAATAACATAAAAATACGAGTTCAACGGATCCGAATAATCTCGATCATCATCCATCTTGATCAAATGGCCTATATTGCACCAATGATGAATGTGTTTGGTCCTGTTTAATTTAGAAACCCCAATCAATTTATCTATTAATTTGAAAACCCAAATCAATGTGTAGTCCTCTCCTTCATGCCAAATCAATTAGTAATCAACTAGACAGATTGACGTGTTACACTACACCTGTAGAGGTTTTATTAAATTTCAAAACACTTGCTTTCTCTGAGTCACAATATCTATCGAAGAAAGCAATCTATTAGGTTAGGTAACTAAGATTATTTATGCAAGATAAGAAATACTATGTTTTAATTGGTGAATTAGCCTGCAAAATATTTTACATGACAAGAAGCCTCATGGAAGTGTATGGTTAACTCAGCAAGTTGGCATCAAAACAAAAGGCCATTGCATTGTATAAAACCCTAAACATAAAAAAAATTGTAAAAGGCCTCCTTAAATCTTAAGAATCATTGGAAAAATCAACTACCATATGGGTGATCAACTATCATATGGGCTCAGGCCCAACTTTCATATATGGGCCATCATGGCTTGACCGGCTCAGGCCGCCCTCTCTCACTCACCCACTCTTTCGCTTCCCAGCCTGGCTTGAGACCAGCCCACTTCTCTCACCAGAGCCGGCCCAAGGTAGGCCAACCTTCTCTTCTCCTCTTTCCCTCAGGCTGAGCCAGCCCAGCATCGAGTCTCCTTCCTCCTCCAGCCGGCGCACAACCGAGCTCTATCCTCACCTCTCCCCCAAACATCCGCACCTCCATCTTTAGCTATCGCCTAAGATTTCCCTAGCCTAATCCGAATGGAATCCCTAGTCTATCTCATCCCTACTCTGTTTGAATCGGTTTGACTTTAGATTTTCGAGCGGATTGTAACTAATCAGGACTCTATCCCTTCGGGTCACTGCCCTAATCCTCACCTATATAAGGAGGGGAGGGAGGCCAAGGGGGAGATCAGATCGACGTGCTCAGAGTCAAGGCCCTATCGGACTACGCTGTGGTTTCACATCTACACCACTCATTGTTGTTTCCACCGCCGCCACCCAGCGCCGTCATCCCCTTGCCGACCATGGTGCTCGGGCCAGCTGCTCTCCTTGGTAAGTCGGGTATGAGTGTGTGTGTGATCTTCTATCTTTCTAGACATGTTGTTCGCCAAGTTTAGCTCCAGCTGACCGAGAGGCCGTGGCCATCGAGGTACCTTCGGTGTGTTCTATTTTGCTTTTTGTGGTTGCCGAGTTTGCTCCGACTGGTCTCTCACAGAGATCCGCCACTGGGAAGGCGGAGGGGCGAGGTGCAGTCGGACGGAGCGAGAATGCGAGGATTTTTGGGCCAGTGATTGGAGTTCACGAAGGGAAACGCTGGATTTCTCTAGGCTTTACACGAGACGAGAGCTAGCTTCGAGGCCGAGGCCCACCTATCATAGATGCGCTACATGAGCTATAGTGGCGTGATGACTTGAGGGCTCGTCGAGTCCTGGCCGTTTAGTATATAAGTATATATAAGCACCGATTAACCCAAATTAAATATTAAAATCAACCCATAATCCTCTCCTCTATTCCTCTCATGCTGCCGCCACCTCCTGCTCCATGCCGTCATCTTATGTTGCTATGGCTCCACCCTATCAACTCCTCCCACAGCTCCACACCACTGCCTCCTACTACTACTCCACGCTGTTGCATCTCGTGTTGCGGCTACATGGCAGGTGGCATCACCCTGGCGCCAAGGACGTCAATATGCCCTAAGGGGTGGCAGGGTGTTGCTCCCACTTCATTGTGCGTGCATGGAGCATGAGAGGGCAGCCACCTCCTTCTCTGCCACCCTTCCCATGCACAGGAGGAAAGAGGGACCAAGTGGAGAGTGCTAAAAGACCAAGCTTGCCACCTCCTGCGTGGCTCCTCTTGTATCACCTCTGTGGGCATCGATCGTCCCACGCCACTATCATGCCTCCCCAGCTGACCCACACCGCGATCCGCTACCGGCGGTGGCCTCTTCTAATAGCTCTGAGGTGAATCATTTGTTCCTCATGCTTGGTTTAAGTTCTGCAATATTTATTTATATATGCTTGGTTCTTGTGTATGAATAAGTCATTGCGTTATTTTTTCCCTAAATCTTGTTGTGTGCTGGTTCCATTTGCCCAAACAAAATAGACGTGTGAAAAAATTATTATCAATGTTAATTGTAAGTCGTATGGATAAGAATGCTTTCAGTTTTGTACTGCAGAACATTGGAAGGGAGAAAGAAGGATGCAAGGTTAGAACCAGTATCGACGGTGATGGTGTTGTACGGCACCAGACGGTGCCGGTCGGCACTAGGCCCAACTGGGACTCGATTTTTTTTGGGGTTGGTCTTCCGAGTCTCTTGACATGTTGCTATGGGTCTGTTTGTCAAAGCTCATAGAGTAGCTTTTCGATTAGAATCAGGGGAGCTTTGTCAAATAGCAGCTTTCAGCTTTTAACTTCTTTAGCGGAATTTGTGAGAGTTATTATCTGAAATGAGCTAGAAGCTGAAGAGCTGGAAAAAAAACAGCTTCCCCTGATTCACTTCCCATACAGAATCATTTTCTCCATATAATTTATTTTAGAGAATCACTTTCAACCACAGAATCATTCTCCACAGAAAATTTAAATCAGAGAGAGCTCTACCAAACAAGTCCTATATCTGCTTCGTCCAGTCTCGTCTATTCTCTTCATGTTTTAATTTGTTGCTTCCATAGTGTGCTAATTTACATGTATTTTCTGTAAAATATCATAACCATATACAAAACAGAACATACTCGTAAATAGGGTTATTGTTAGACGTTAAGTGGCATAAATGATCAAATATTATGACTATATCCACTGAATTGATAGTAAATATGTGACTATAACTGTAATCAACAGTACTAATATGGTGGCATGCAATTGGCCGTTGTGGCGCACAGATGGAGTTGTATTCACGGCAAGCCAAGCAACGGATGGGTAATGATGGAGATTGGGCACAACTATTGCCAACGTAGTTTAATACACCAGACCGGGCCATTGGTTAATCCGGAAGAAACCCAGAATTGGTCAGTCAACTGGTCTGGTTCGCTACAAGGACCACCCATGCATTTTAAGTTTTGAACCGGTATAAACCGGTTAAACTGCCCAATTTTAAAAGAAACCGCCATTTGAACCGCCCGGTTCAACTGCCTGTGCAGTAGGTGGGTTGGGCCAAAGCTTCCAATTAAGTGGGCTGGTGCAAGATAGGGGAATTAAATGCTTGAAAACACCAAAAATGGGAAATCAATCGCTACCCGCTAGGGCTTCACGATATCTTTGAGCTATTTTTGGGCATCAATCCCTACACGTGGTAAAATTCCGCGAACATAGCTACTACATCTGTTGGCTACTTATCATCCCTGTATTAGCATTTGATGTAGCCGTGATAGTTTCTCTATGGTACATATGTTAAATAATTTTGAATATGTAAACATTTGTATCGCGCTTTAAAACATATTGACACCCTAAACATAAATAAACAATTGTGAAAAATAAAATTATCTATAAAAATCAAAATACTTCTTTGGTACCTCAACAAGGAGTCCTCTTAACTAAAGATAATATGAAAAAAAAAATGGCAAAGAAGTCAGAAATATTATTTCTATCAAAAAATGAAACAATTAAACATATATTTTTTAATTGCCATTTTGCACATTTTGCATGATTTATCATCCAAATGGCTTTGAACCTTTACCTGCCCTATAGCGTAACTCATGTGATGGGAAAATAGCATAACTCACGTGATGGGAAAATGGCTATGTGGCCTGAGTAAAAAAATAAAAGCTTATATACTAGTTATAGCAGTGATCTTGTGTTGATCAATATAGTTATGCAGAAACAAATTTGTTTTTGAACATACCTCTTTAATTTTTCTCGGTTTCAGTTTCATATTATGTTTGGATTTTTGTTTAAGGTCTTTTTTGGGTTGTGTGCGTCTCAGTTACACAGAGGCCGGAGTGGGCTCTCGTGTGATTGCATCATCTTAATGTAAACATGAGAGTTAATAAAAACTTCCTTTATCAAAAAAATCTTTATACACTTCTCTGTTACCATATTGTTATACTTGAAAACTGGCCACGTGCTTATTATATACCATGAGTTTGAGAATATATGCTGGCAAACATAAACGTGAACTGAATATTTGTCTATTGTGTTTGAAGATTTTAAATTTAAATGTTGGTTATTACAACTATAATACAAAATTTAAATAACTGATTCCAATTTTAATAATTCAAATTTATTTTTCCCGAGTAGTCAAGTATCTTTATTGTACAGGTTGGAAACTCACAGAGTTTAATTTTGAGCGTTTATTTTGACTTTAAAATACAAAGTCAAATTTTAAATTTTAATCCAGCACTATCAAAAAAATGTCGCATTAAAATCAGTATAGCCAATATTTTTATATAGAAACGTAATATAGGATTGCCTCCGCGAAGATCTACTCATAGCTTCTTCTTTTTTATCAGCAAGACGCCGTGATAAGCGCGATTTGTTGAAACACTAGTTACGAAGTTAGGAGTCGACCTCAACTCCTCCCGCTCATCCTTGATACCCACTTGAAACATTTTTCTAGAGTTCCAGGGACAAAGCCCCAGTCCATATATATTGCATTGCAAACAGGACCAAAATAAGTTTACAAGGGCATGGTTCTTAACCGTTTACAGCAAAACGTTACCCTCCAGAACATATAATCCAGCAAAACCAGAATACTCTCTTTCTCATCCAACTCATTGCTCTTTCTCACTCAGCATCTCTTGGAAGCTCTCCAGTTCTCGTGTAGTGCATAGGATTGTCCAGTTCTTGAGCATGTGCATCATACACACTTGGAAGGAAGAAAAAAAATCCGCTATCCCATATGGTCGTATGAGCTATTAGGGCTATTTATTTATATTAAAATTTATGTTGGAGGGGTAGGTAAAAAAATTATAGGTAAGTGAGAGAATTAACAGATGAATGAATA
Organism: Phragmites australis; assembly: GCF_958298935.1. Lineage (NCBI taxonomy): Eukaryota > Viridiplantae > Streptophyta > Magnoliopsida > Poales > Poaceae > Phragmites > Phragmites australis. Next base: position 21,662,326 of record NC_084929.1, read on the forward strand.
TTATGTTGAATAATTGACAGATGAGATAACTCGTGTGTCTACACCCCGTACAGAGATGCCTACTGTTAGAATATATTTGAGATATCTCATATATGATAGTTTATAATTGATTGTAATCTGAGGATGCCTGCCTTATTTCTAGTAGAGGCTTCTTGCCCTCTAAGCTTTATATTTTATATATTCCGTCCTTGAGGCTCAATGCAATACATCGACCATATTAATCAATCCTTGTATTCTTTTATGATATAGGTTTAGGTTTCGGTCCTAACTCCAAAACCACCTCTTCCACCGCCCCGCCCCTAGGGAGATCGATCTCTATGATCTCCGCCGAGGGTTGTGCAACTCGTAGCTAGGGTTCGAGCCACCAATCATTTTGATCAGCTGCCCTAAAGAGTTGTTTACCGACTTGTTGATCAGGTTTTTTTCTCTCAGTCGTTGATTGGCATCTTCTCTTTGGTTTTTTGGATCAAAGATCGGATTGCATCGCCCACCGCCCGTCGATCTCGCACGTCTCTACTCCGATATCGGCATCCACTTCGACTGTCGGCATCCACTCGTGTGGCATAGTGACAGTTCCTCCCAAGCGGCACGACGATGGCCATCCATCTACATCCGCTATTGTTCGTGTCGCACTGGATCTGTCTATCTCTCCGTCCACCCACCACAACCTCAGCTTCGACACGTCTCCATCTCCGTCCACGACGTGTCGCCCGGCCACACGTTGCGTCCTGCACGTCCTCGACCACAATGCCTATCTCCCGCACATCATCACGTCACGTCTCGCTAATTCCCCACTCCATGCGCTGGTCTCCACACGCCGTCTCCATCTCCCGTGATGACTCCATGCACACGGGACCACTCCACGCACCTATCTCCACGTGTCGTCTCCATCTCCCATGACGACCACACGCTGGACTATCGTGCTGTACCATCACCCTTGACCATGTCACTCGCTCAACCACGTCACTAACCCCAAACGCTCTCTGGACTGTCGCCCTCCGACCACGGCAACACCCGGCGTGCGGGGCCCTAGGGACACCTTCATGCACCATCGCCTGGCTGCCATGTCCGCACACCCTTGTCGTTAGTTCGTCGTCACCTCTACCAATCGGGACCAACTGCCTTGATCACCTCGCACGCCCTCTGATCAGCCAATCGCGTGTGGTTTGTCCTGACCAATCAACAACGGCTCTCGTCATCCTCGTCTACGAGTACACGTGTCTTCCCAAGCACCAGGTTGCCTCTGCGGCGCCTTCGGGCCATGGTTCTACCGTCTGTGGTAATACCTCAACATTGCACAGCCCTGTCGTGCCCTTCCTGGTGTGGTCCGACTAAATGGAGGATTTTGCCGTTGCCCTTCATCGTCGTCCCGCGCGCCATAACGCTTTGGTCGATCAACATGCCTCTCTCGGCACGTCATCACCTCAGTGCCCTTAGTCTTCGTCACGCTATTCAGGTGTTCTTCGTCGACTTCTTCGAGCACCGCTGCCATGCTCTCTCGGACACCGACGTTGCCACTTTAGGCCGCTGGTTCTGCCTTCGTCCAATGCAACCTCATCGCCAACGTCGCAGTCTCCTCCTCGCCTACTTCGTCTACTCTGGGAACCACGAGCTACATCGGCACCTTCTCCTCCTCGCCGCTCTGCGCACCGTGACCGTTGATGCCTTCTTTGCTGGTCCTTCAGACACTAGCATATGGTTGGGCTTCCTACCCTCGCGCACAGGTACTGGCAACACCAGTGCGTGCCTTCATCCTCGATGTGTTCCCAGGCCTAGCAAACCTGGTGCACGCCTCATCCTCTACGGCCTCAAGAGTACTCAAATACCATCTCCACCTGACCAATCATAGCCTTTATTATCAAGAGTACTCAAAGATATAAGATTCATTTTCATACCTGGAACATGCCTCACATCTGTCAAGGTTCTAACAATGCCATCACGCATCTTTATCATAATTGATCCAATTCCAACAATTGGACGTGGATTGTCATCACCCATCCTAACAGAACCAGCATCTTGAACAGAATTATAAGTGGTGAACCAATTTCTATGTATGCATATATGGAAAGACGCAGCAGAGTCAATAATCCATTCAACACCACTACTAGCACATCCAGCAAAAGAAACGAGAGTCTGTCCATCAGAACTATTATCGGAAGTAGCAACAGAAGCTTTACCTTCTTCATTAGATTTACCTTTCCTCTTTTCTTTATTCTTCAACTTGTAACATTCAGATATATCATGATTATCTTTCTTGCAATACCTGTAGAATTTTTTCTTGCCTCTGCCTTCGAACGACCCATGTAACCGTTCAAACTTCTACCACTTTGGCTATTATGCGAATTCTTTTCCTTTGTCCTGCCACACACAATCAAACCTTCTTCATTGGAAGTCGAGCTATCAGTAGACACCATCTATTTCATCTTTTCCTTGGCATGCAAGGTCTCATAGATTTCTTTCAAAGTCAGTGTATCATGACTATATAAAATAGTATCTCTGAAGTTTGCAAAAGAACTGGGCAATGAGCACAAAAGAATAAGACTCAAGTCCCCATTATCATATTTTACCTCCATAGACTATAGGTCAGTAATGATCTCCTTAAAGATCGAAAGATAATCCATAGACTATAGGTCAGTAATGATCTCTTGTAATTTGTGCGTGAACAGCTTCATCTTCAGATGCATTTTGCTGGTTAGATCTTTTGATATGCAGATTGATTCCAGCTTTAACCATAGAGCAGCAGCGGTTTTCTCCTGCAAAACCTCCTGCAAAATATTATTTGATAAATGAAGATGAAATTGTGACAAAGCCTTACGATCCTTTCTCTTTTCTACATCAGACCAAGACTTTTGATCTTTGTTTCCAAAATTATCAAGCGTATCATCCAGATCGGTATGCGCAAGAACAGCTCGCATCTTGACTTGCCATAGAGAAAACCTTGTATCTCGGTCTAGCAGCGGAATATCATACTTCAAAGAAGTCATGGTGAAGAATAATCAGCAACAAAATAGGCTGCAACCCTCTGGTATAGCCATGTGTGCACGAAGCAATAAACTGTAGAAATCCTGGTACACTTCGTGTATGTGCAGTAATCAAACCAAAAACCAATCTCCTGGTACCTTTCCTCGGGTGCACGTAGCAAAATTTGATTTTTTTTCCCTTTCACGTGAGGGGTAGGCGGCTGGAGATCTCCTCGGGACGTGATCTTTTTTTTTGGAGAGCACACGCATGAACAACCTTTTTTTTCTGAACTCCACCTCAGGTTAGGAACTTTTGTAGATGGGAGAAGTCACCGAATAGCACTTCGATTTTTCTCAGATTCGGCGACTTCGACGGACAGACGGTGATGGGAGGAACTCGCCGATGAACAGATCTATTTTTTTTCTCATAATCTTGTGTAGATCCAATTCGGCTCGGTACCACTTGTAAGAAATCAAGCATGACAGGATAGAACACGAGACATAATTTTTACGTGAAAAATCCTTGCGGGAAAAAACCACGGGTGCCAATCAATGATCTTCACTATATTAGAGATGTGTATAATGTAGGGGATTACAATGAGTGTCTTAACTCTCCTTGCAGCTTACAAGATATATTTATAGGGGTGGATACATAGGACTCGAGTCTAATACGGACTGTTTCGGAACATGGGCCGAAGACATCCCTTATATGGCCCAACAAGAATTCAGATCACAATCCAACAGCGGAGGTCCTCCTTGATGGTCGCGGCGTCAGCAGCGGCCATGTCCATGAGAGCGGTGAACTCGGGGAGGCTGATGTAGCCATCACCATCATGTGGGACACCTTGTCGTCGGTGGCCGCGTGGCCCACACTCGCGAACAGCATCGCCAGCAAGGAACGGGAGATATGCCCGTCCCCGTTCGCGTCGAACTTGCGGAAGACTCACTCCATCTCGTCCTCCACTGCCGGGAGGGTGCCAGCGTGGTGGCCGCTTCGGGAGAAGAACGAGCGCACCTTGCCCATGGCGCAAGAAGAGGTGTCTGCTGCATCGATGGCTGTGGTGATGCCTTCGCTATTGTATTGCTTTGATGATGATTTGAGGTTGTTGCTTGAGGAGGTGGAACGGGGGACGGACGTGTGTGGGATTTATAGGCGGAGCGCGGTTAGGAGGAGGTGGTTTTTTTCCGTTATGGATTCAAAGGAGCCACGCGGGCGAGTGTGGGCGGTCGGGAGTGCCGCTGCCAAGTGGGTCAACCAAACTTGTAGGAGCTAGTCCTATTTTGCGGTGGAGCCGCGTCTCTAGCTTGGGATTTTCGGCGCGTCTAGAGGTGGTGATGATGGTGGCGCATTCGGGATCTTCTTCAGTTCAGGGCACGCGCTCAAACTTCTCCGAAAGCGCCTGACCAAACGGCCCACGCTGTAGCAGCGCACCCCCCTGGGGCCCATCGAAGATACGTGGCTGGCCGCCGTGGTCCATCCATTCGGCGCGGCGGCCTGCCCTACTGGCCCCATGAGGTCGCGTGCATCGCAAGCGGTGTTTATTGATGTGGGCACGCATCGTCATTTGTGGCATTGCACGTGCCAGGCGCCATCGCTCACCGATCTAGCGCGCACGTGGAGCCCGGTCGTGCTGCCTGGGTCGCGTCGCTTGGCATGTGCGTGAGGACCAAGGACGCCTCGTCGTGCGTCTCCATCATCGGCTGGGATCGAGCCAGACCTTGGCATCGAGGCTGTAGTATCGTCCTATCCCGGGCTTGTTGGTTGGTCGTGGGACGGGATTGGGGAACCAACAGAAGGACGATGTGGGTGAGACGGCGATGGTGTATGACCGTACATTGTCCCAAATTCCTACTAGCACCCCTGACCATGAGATTAGTCACATGTGCGTGTCAACATTAATTATATTACCACTTCTGCTATGCGAGTCCGACTCCTCTCAAAAGTCTAAAGAAAAGGGGAGCTCCCTCCACGTGGACATGCGTCCATCGGATGTTCGAAACAGTACATCATGTAGAACCTTTCTCTTTCTCGATCAGATGGTTCTAGAATGTTCCATGGCTCAATGGCAATGTGGCGTCCCCGAATTGACGGTGCAGAGTGGAGATATCTATCCATCCGTCCATCCATGAGCCTCTGGCGGCTAGCATCTCAAAATCTGTGAGCTAGCTGCGAAGCTTCTCTGTAGTGGAATTACTCCAGTTTCGATGGATTGATACTTGTCATGACATGGTCCGGTGCACAAGTTGCATGAACCTATTGGGGTTGATCGCCTTCACCGCAAACCGCCATGGGCAGTTGCTGCCATGCCGCCCGTTGGGGACGGATGCATCCCCATATATGTACACACAATTGATCAATGAAATACAACAAACTTATTTCCATCCACTCCATTTTACCGTGCGCAATTGAGTTCTAATATGTTATCAGTACTTTTGCTCGATACTACACTAATTGCCTGCTTCTCGTCCAGGACCTAAGAAGAGCGCATCGACACACCAGAGGAACAACAGATGCATCTTGCACCCCACTCCGAGAAGAAGATCAAGAGCAGCGAGGATAAGTGATGGACTACGAAGAACATACCATTCTGTTTTTCCTCACGATCGCCTTTTGATGTTCTCTCCCACGACCACGTCGGCGTCGTCCTCTGCATTCACGGCTACGCTTCCCTCGGCGACATCGGCATTGAGCCCGATGCTCCATCAAACGTAGTCCCTACGAGACATTCCGTCAAACAGGGCATGCACACGCTACGTCCTCTTGGTCAGTCATGCGACAAGATGATCGGCGGCGTAGGTCGATAGCGGCACCCACGAAGAAGCCACTTCCATCGCACCGTTCTCTCTCTGCCACCACTGTGGCTATTCTTCTCGGCGGTTGCCACCCACGACAGCACCCCCAAATGGCAACACCTGCCCTCTAGCAGCACTCCCATGTCGGAGCCGCCCTCATGGCGATGGTGGTGGCGCAATCATCTCGACGGTGACGCTCCACAGTAGCATCCCGAGGGCAGCGCAAGGCAACCAACGACCGACGGCTCCTCACTCTCCTAGCCGGGACACCCCAAGCAGTAGATAGTGGAGGCCCTCAGGCAGCGCCCGGCCGGTGGCGTTTGCCCTCTTGGCCGCGCCTAGTGGTGACCCGGCTATACGCCAGCGGCTCCTCACCCTCCTAGCGGTAGCGCCCGTCCGCACTGCCCAGCGCCGGTGGTGGCGCCGACCCCTCTGCACAAGCTGGCCCGTGCCGGCTACACAAGGCGGCTGCATAGCCGGTTGGTGGTGGCAGTGGCTGGCTGTCTGACCTCCAAACCCTAACCACCGTCCCATCCACGGGGCTTATATAAGCCAAGGACAACTGGGTGGACTAGCGCTGCTCGAGCCACAATGTGCCTGGCTAGGTGGGATCGATTGTGGGCCAGACTGGTGGGATAGGGCCTAGATGGGTAATTTGGGCTGATTACAACCCAGACGACGTTTTTCACATTACATTCTGGATTTTAATATAATATCAATTATATTGTATTCTCGCATTTAAGTCCTTCAGGCTTATAATAATTGCAGGAATTAATGTATTTTTACATTTCAACCCTCATGTTTAAATGTATTGTTGTGATACCCGGTTTTAATGGACAAAAACAGATGCGACTTATGTGTGCCTACGATGTTCAACACACATAAGGACGTCACATGTGAAGTAACAAAAGCAATATTTTTATAGAATAAACATTTAACTCTTATAGCAATTGACATATATTGTATTCTATGTAGATATCTATAGGGAAACAGAAGCAATGGTGCCCAACAGCATCGTAGTCAACCAACCAGGACACACGCGCCTAGAACATCACAACCTCATCTTGATAGTCTTTAAACTCTTCACTCACTGAGCAGCACCACACATATCGCATGACATAGAGAAAATAACAAGTGTGAGCATATGACGCACTCAGCAAGTGTACATGAAAAATAATAATATGCAGGCTTATAACAATAACAGGCTAACACAGGTCTTGTTTGTATAAATGCGAGTAAAGTAAACAATTGAATTTTAAAAACATTGAGTAATTATTAAGTGAATGCAACCCAATTAAAAAAAATCATAAATCAACACCCAAGATTGACTATCCTATATACTATAACCACCTTGTACCACCAGTATCACCATAACCATAATCATAGCCATAACCCAAAACATCTAATCATGTGAGGATCTAAGTCTCTCATGACCGTGAGCACGACTAATATATCAGATTTTACACTCTGCAGAGGTTGTCCAGCTTTCCACACGAGACATGATTTCATCACCTACAAGCAAGTGACTAAAGTCTCTATTTTGTTCATGTTTGCGTAAAACACTTCTACACTTCCGAGGTGTGCAACCAAGAGATCATTGCAAGGCTATTACAAAGTTTTTTCCAGTATGTTCATGCCCGCTAAAGTTTCACTGCCAGGTTTTATGAAACAGACGTAATTGTCCTACCTTGAAGCACCCTCTTGCGCTAGATGGCTCTCAGGATCTTAGATCCGTTCCCCCACACTTCCACTTCCACTTGCCGATGGGGTAATCTTTATTTTTCTTCTATTCTGTATTTATACTTTATCAGTGAATTCCCATGATAGCCTGGCTTGCTTATGGTTCAAGAAAAGTTGGTCCTATTTCATTTAATTTTAATATTTGACCTTTTATCAACAAGAAACAGCTATACTGGCTATTGAACTGTGAGGATATTGGTAGATAGGTTGAATTTTTTTGTTGTTTTATTACTCGACAACATTCATCATAGGAATGCATGCTACACATTGTTTGGTAGGATCAGAATCAACAGAGAGTGAATGAGAGCATTAGCTAACAAGAAAATCTAATTAGTGCAAATACAGATGAACGTATACTTGGCACCAAATGATGCTCTTCTATCACTAGAGTCCTATATTTTGAGTTACTAAATGCTTATATGAGATCGGTATATTATGAGAACAGTTTATAATTTGGTAATTCTGTATCCGTTAATTCCAGTATGATTTTACATTTGCACACAGATGAGCTTTTCAGACGTTTCTTTTATTTATATGCATTGCTCATGAACTTGAACACATTGAGAAGCAAAATCTTGTTAATACTAGAATGCCTTAAAAGTAGTGGCGGAGCTTGCTCGAAAATAGAGAGGGGGCCAATGCCAAAATAAGAGGGTTATATTAGTTTATACATAACATTTAAGTAGTAAAACTAATTATCATTTAAAGACAACTAGAGAAGAGGAACCCATGGCCCACTGTTACGATCAAAGGTGCAATCTCAGCGTCACGCCGAGGGATTTAGGATAAATGGGGAATTTGGGATAGAAAGCACAAGAACACAAGAGTAGTGGGGAAATTTGGTGTCTATTTCTTCCATGCGATCCCCTGCGTAGGCAAAAGCTAAGTACACTTGGTTAGACAGTATTTGCAAAAAGGCCAACATGAGACCTGGAGCTAACCTATTGGACTAACCTACTACAAGACAATAAGCCCAAGAGAGATAGACAACATTTAACATGGCGGTAGCTAGCAGAGCATAACAGTCTCCCCTCCTTAAGGCATAGCTTGACCCCAAGCTGGTGAAGATGGAAATTGTTGCCACAGCCATGTTTTTGTTTTCCCAGGTTGACCATGAAGCAGGTTGGCCAGACCACTGAACCAGAGTTTGTGTAATAGCAGCTGCACCTTGCTGAATCAGGCGCTCAACCATGAACGCCACATGCTGCAATGCCTCAGTGATGGCCAAGCAAGAAAGAGATAAATCATAGCTGACTGCAGTATCAGGAGGCAAGGCCTTCTTGAGTTGAGATACATGAATCACTGGATGAATTTGACAGGAGGCTGGCAGTTGTAAGCGGTATAGGCAATGGTTGGAGCAATCTTGGCATCTTGACATGCTCACTTTTTGCCTTTTGACAAATATCGCATTTCTGTACAAAATCTTGAATGGCCTTCTTCATACTCGACCAAGCAAAGAGAGACTTGATGCAATGATATGTGGCTGTAATCCCCATTGACCACCCATGCCACTGTCAAGCAAAGACAAGAGAATGGCCTGTTGTGCTTCTACATTATTGCCCAACCAAATCCTGCCCTTATAGCGAATCAGCTCATCTTGAAGAGAGAATCCCTGGTCATTGAGGTTGGTCATTGGGGTTGTGAATACTCAGCTGAGTAAGTAACTCTTTGGCTTTATCATCTTGAAGATAACCCTCTACAATAACCTCCAACCAACGAGGATTAAACATCAAAATGGTTGTCACTTCTTCATATGGTTCAAGGCGTGATAGAGCATCAGCTGCTGAATTTTCTAGTCCTTTCTTGTGAATAATCTTGTACTGGAGGCCCATGAGCCTTATGAATGCTTTTTGCTGCATTCCAGTGGATAATTTTTGCTCACCAAGGTGAATGAGACTCTTATGATCAGTGTGCATAGAGAATTCCCTGTGTTGCAAGTAAGAGCGCCATCGATTAATTGCCATAATCACTGCCAAGCACTCTTTTTCATATGTTGAAAGGGCCTGATTCCGAGGACCCAGTGATTTGCTTAAGTAAGCTATAGGATGGCCTTGTTGCATAAGAACAGCTCCGATTTCTTTGTCCAAGGCATCGGTTTCAACCACAAAATCCTTGGAGAAGTCAGGTAAGGCGAGTACAGGGGCCTCGGTAAGAGCTTTCTTAATAGCATTGAATGCTGCAGCCACAGAACGAGACCAAATAAATACTGCATTTTTCTTCAATAGATTTGAAAGTGGCTTACTAAGGATACCAAAATGTCGTGTAAATTTCCTGTAATACCCTGCGAGCCCAAGAAATGCGCGGAGTTTCTTGATATTGGAGGGTGCAGGCCACTCTTGAACTGCTTTTATTTTCTTGGGATCAGTTTGTACACCGTCACCACTAATGAGATGACCCAGATATTCCAATTGCTGCTGTGCAAAGGAGCACTTGCTGTACTTGACAAATAATTGGTGTTCTTGTAAGATATCAAAGACCTGTTGCAAGTGTTGAAGATGAGCTTCCAACGTGGGACTGTATATGAGAATATCATCCACAAACACCAAGACACACTTGTGAATCAGAGAGCAAACACTGTATTCATGGCAGCTTGAAATGTTGCAAGTACGTTCATTAAGTCGAAGGGCATAACCTTGAATTCATACAATCCTTGAGGTGTACGAAAGGCTGTTTTAGGTTCATCATGTTCCACTAAACGAATTTGGTGATACCCAAATCGTAAGTCAAGTTTTGTAAACCAATGTGCTCCAGCTAGTTCATCCAAAAGTTCCTCCACCACCGGCAATGGATATTTGTTTTTGACCGTGAGTGCATTAATTGACATCCTCCACCACTGGCATCGCGACTCCAATATTGAGACCCGCGCTCCCAGCTCGTCCACCTTCTGATGCATCTCTGACATGATTTCGCTCACCATCGGCTTCCACTCATCGATCCTCTCCATGAAGGCGAGAATCTTTTGGATGTTGCTCTCTATGTTAGCCATCTTCTCCTCCGCCACTTCAACTCAATTGGTGAGGGTAGGTTGTCCCTTCTTCCTCGCCACGATGCCGGTCAAGACCTAGCTCTGATACCAAATGTTACAATCAAAGGTGCAATCTCAGCGTCACGCCGAGGGATTTAGGATAAATGGGGAATTTGGGGTAGAAAGCACAAGAACACAAGAGTAGTGGGGAAATTTAGTGTCTATTTCTTCCATGCGATCCCCTGCTTAGGCAAAAGCTAAGTACACTTGGTTTACACAGTATTTGCAAAAAGACCAACATGAGACCCAGAGCTAACCTATTGGACTAACCTATTACAAGACAATAAGCTCAAGAGAGATAGACAATATTTAACATGGCGGTAGCTAGCAGAGCATAACACCCACCTTGGCCCTAGAGAAGCTCTGCCATTGTTTGTAAGGATCATGCTTTTCCTATATCACATTCAAGTTCCATTTGGAACACAACAATTTTTCCTAATTCCCATGGGAATCGAACCGTTTCTGTGAAATTCCAGCATTCCAAACAGGCTGTCATGTTTTGAAGTTGGTTACCGGCATTTTATGCTATCAAGTTGCCTCTTAAGTATATATGTGTATTAAATGTCCGCACTACCATGGTGTTAGTTTAATTGGTTCTGGCACTCCCATTCTGTTGGTTTGCACATTGTGGTCATTTTCTGTACCTATTACTTTTGTAACATCATGGACCTTTGCAGTTTGCATATTTGGTTTTGATGCATATGGTTATGGTATGCATTTTGTAAAATTTTCATGTTGAAGGCCTTGAGGGAAGGTGACAAACTGATGAATACTGGAAGGCTTAAACAAGCATCGCCTTATTATCAAAAAGTGATGAAGGCTTGAACTTTAAGGTATCCTATTATATGACTGATATTACGAAACAAAAAAGGATATTCAATGAATTGGTTTGATATATGTTTCTGGTTCTATCATTAGTGAATTGTTGGTTTCTGGTGAGAAAATGAACTTTTCAACTGAACCCTTTTCTTGATGAGAAGTCTATTACTTTAGTGATGTAAGTTTAATTAAACACACTTTCGACGAACTGTTCAATTTACGAAATATAAAAAATTAAAAGTTCCTGAATGTCACATTGTCACTACCATTTAGCTCGTTCCTAGAAAGTCTCTCTCTAGCTACATTTTGGAACTGACTGAAGCCCAGAAGTCTGCTTGGGCGGCCCAGATTGTATTGTGCTTTACCACCATTTTGGTTTCTGAACTTTTTTGCCTCCTCGGCGTGTGGGTGTATTGCTGAAGTGTGAATACCATATACGAGTAATTTTTAAACTACATTGTCATGAAATCCTGAATCTTTGTGCGACGTCCTCCTTGCATCTCCCTCTTGAACTTTTCGGCAGTTTCGTGGTTGGGTTTACCAATCTACTCGCGGCAGCGCCAAAGATTTGTACGCAAAGTTCACCGCAAGAAGTACTCTGAAGTCTGAAGCCGTAGCAGTCACCGGTCCAAGCTTCACACTCTACTGACCATTCCATTCAGAATCTTCACTCCTGGGGTTGCCCAAGAACTCCATTCGCTTCGCAACCTTTCTCCATGGCCGTAGCCTGCAACAGCATTCCACGTTTTGCTCCTGGACCGCGTCTCTTTGAGCGGTTTTAGCATAAACAAGGCGTAATTAGAAGCTGGCCCATAAAGTTGCGTGTACTGTTGATGGCTCGCCGCCGTCTTGGCTGCCTTTTCTGGCCTTCCAGAAAACACGTACGCGGCGGTGGAGGACCACCGCACCGGACCGGATCTCCCACCGACCAAACCGGAAAATGTCCTTGGTTGCCGTGGCTGGAAGAAATGAAAGCTCGTACGTTTCACAGAGATAGAGATAGATTGGTCGCAGCTCGCTGTTTTTGGGCCAGACCACACGTACCTTTCGCCCTCAGCCGCTTTCCAGCCGATCGCAGGCTGGGCTGGGCCCGCACCGCTCTCGTTTTGGCTCGCCTTTTCCAAAAAAAAAAAAAAAAAATTGCCCTGCTTCGGCCGTGCTGTTCTACCGTGGCAGGCAACTTGCCGGCATCGCCGTCCTTCTTTCTCCTCCTGTCTAGCCCGCCGTGCACTACTTCACTTGTAAAGAATGCATACGTACGTACAGGGCCACGACCGTACGCAAAAGCATTTTTGTACAGGCCGGTTTGGTCAAAGCTGCTGCAACTTGCGAACCACGGGGAGCTCTTGTGGACAACGGAATGGAACACGGGAACAGTTGGTGAGCCCGAAAGTCGATGGCCTTTCTCTTTCGCTAGGACGGTTGACAAAGGGAGCCTGGCAGCCTGCTAGTACCGTACTTGGCTTCGTCCCTTCAAGGAGTGGATGACTAATTTTATCAGGAGATGTCTAAACTCTTGTTGTTCATTAAGCTCCAAGGCTATAGCTTGCTTGGAAAGTAATGCTAATTTTGTTTTGTGCTCTCGAATGTATATCCGCGACCATAACAAAGAGAAAGTAGAAAGTAGCCCTACTCCGCGTCAGGACTCGGGATGCAGTCCACTTGGCGGTGGAAAAAGGCCAGTTCCCGACCCTGCTGGGTGCAGACATTAGCCGTTGGAGTAGGACTCAGACAGCACTAGCAGGCAGAGTCTCAGAAAACCACCAGTAGCTAACGACAACCGGCACAGGGGGTCGCACCAATTCCCTGCAGAAAAAAGGTCCCAAAGGAGCCTCTCTGCTAGGACCCCAAGCCCGAGCAGAGCAGGCGAGCCCCCAGGTTAGGTGTGTTTGAAACCATTAGCCGTTGCGACCCTGCCATGCGGGCCCCGTGCACGACGAACCACACCACACCACTTATCTGCCTTGGGCCGGGCGCGGTTCCCCGATTCGGACGCACATTGAAGTCGGGCTCCCTGTCCCCCGGTCGCGACGATGCCAATGGTCTCGGTGATCGCGGGGCCAACGGCCGGGTGGTGCGACGTGGACGTGGCAGTGGCTCACGCGACGCCGGCCCGGTGTCCGTGCGTGCCGCGCTGCTGTGGTGTCCTTGCGCGGCTGGTTGGTTGATGGTAAAAGGGTTTCTGCCGTCCCCGGCCACGCATGCCATCAACCGAACTCTACCGTCTGATCGGTGTCTCCAGGACGGTGGGTACGTTTCGTCTTGGCCTGGCCCTACGCACCTGTTTCGTCTTATGGAGCACTTACTACGTGCGCAGTGTTAGTTCAGTCATTCGGGATTGGTTCATGCACAGGTAAAAAGATTCAAATAAATTTAAACAAAAATAAAATAAAATAATGATAAACACAATTTTTTTTTATCGAGAGATCTACCAATAAACCTGATAAACTAGATATATCTAGCTAATTTTTTTCCCTTATCCCTACTCATGCAGGCTTGGTATGCCACGCAAGCAAACCGGTGATTCACATATCAGTTGACAGTTGTTACTTAGGGTTCGTGAAAAGGAAATTGTATGTACCATGAATAATCAAAGGAGTAATGTGCACCTAATATTCCCTCCCATTTTATCTTCTATTTTTTGCTAGGTCGAGTCCATGCACGTCAGAGGATCTCTGAACAACTGAAGTGAGATGATAAGTAATAAATACTAGTAGTATTTGTTATATAATCCACATACATTAGGATGACGAGGGATTAGGGCTCTGCTTGTTATGGTCTAATGATTTGGTTTCTTTCGGAACCATCTGATTAAGAAAAGCAAACAGGAGAAACGGCCAGAAACTGCAACAGCTCTGGATATGATTTTCAGTTATTGGTTGCTAAAGATCAAAAAGAGGTCAAATATGTAAGAGTTTATTGTTGGGCTTGGTTAAACCTCAACAAAGACGAACGAAGCAAAAGCATAATCTTCAGGCGACTGAGATTGTGTTACTTTTCGGTCATTTTTTTAATCTATAATCCTAGGCCTATATTTGAAACAAGATTGGAAGTAAAAACCTATAAATCTTACTTTTGAGAAATAGTTAGCAGCAGTTTTCCTCGGAAAAGAAATAGTTAGCAGTTATTTGTCCTTTTCTGACGCAGCTGCATTGCACCAAGAGGAAACCATGTTTGGTGCTCCAGCATCAAAATCTAAATCACTGGGCCCACGTCGAGAACTATAATTAAAGACCAAATATCCCCACGAAAGCTTATTCCAAATCTCCATCAGTAGCAATGTGGAAATCAACGTCAGCATCTTATCTCGGTGACCCATCTCAACTTTCGCGATCCTGTGAGACGAAACTTCACTAACAACCATGGATCATATTTTCCTTATAAAAAACGTTATATCAATTTTCTATTTTGTAAAAGTTTGATTATATGTCATTCTAAGTAGTATCTTTTATTTTCTCTTATTTAACAGTTAGTTCTTTTAAGATTTTTTTCACGTGAGTAAGATTTTTTTTCATGTTAGCTTCATCTTTATCTCATCTATTTCTCTTCTCTCTACATGATATAGTAATAAATTTTCATGTTAGCTTCATCTTTATCTCATCTATTTCTCTTCTCTCTACATGATATAGTAATAAAGAGATAGCTTTAAATATTATAAGATATAAAAATTAGAGACAAATGTTTTTAAGAAATATGTAAAAAAATAAGAAATAGTAGCCGAAGGTACACTGGAGATGTCCTAATACCTAACTATGCAAAAGTCTGAACACATAACTGATCACAGAATTGGCCACCACAGGAGATGCGAACCCATTCTCAAAGATGGCGGCCGCTTTGAGGCGCCCACCCACTGTGTTCGGCTCCCCCATCCTCTAAACCCATCGCCTTCCCACACAAACCACCTTTCTTTTCTTCTTCCCTTCCTCTTCGTGCTCTCCTCGCCATCCCTCTCCTAATCCCCCTCTCATCTTCCTTCTTCCACCTCCCAACCTCCTCTCATAGTTCACATCACCTTTACTTCGCCTAGGCTTTGCTTTCGCCATCAAGAAGCCTTTGATCCGAATAGGCCAAGGAGAAATCCAAGCGAAGGAATCCAAGAAGCCGCCGCTACCGAGCAAGCAGCAGTCATGGTGCGGAGCAAAAAGGTGCCGAAAAAGCCCAAGGACCCGCTCCTGACGCCTCCGTCCAAGCTCAGGGGCGGCTTCCTGGACGAGGGCCGGACGAGGAACCGTGGCGGCGCGGCCATGTCCCCGACGCCGGCGTCGGTGCCCAACTACATGCGGGCCACCAGCAGCTCCGACGCCAAGGGCGGTCACCGCGCGCGGCTGGGGCCGGCGACGGCGTCGGCGTCGCCCAAGAGGCGGAGGCCGGCGGTGCGGGTGGTGACGAAGGGGAAGGTGCTGTTCCCGGAGGTGCCAGGCTGCTCCGGCTCGGGCCCGGGCCGCGCCACGTGCTCGTCGACGATGAAGGAGGCCAAGTTCCCCGACACGCTCGACCTCGCGCCGGGCGCCACCGACGTCGAGGGCCCCGCGGCGATGCGGGTGTGCCCGTACACCTACTGCTCCCTCAACGGCCACGCGCACGCGCCGGCAGTGCCGCTCCTGAGCTTCCTCGCGTCGCGGCGGCGGCTCATCAAGACGCAGCAGAGAATGAAGCTCAAGGGCGCCTCGGCCTTCCGCAAGAAATCAGGGGACAAGAACGGCGGCGCCGGCGCAAAGGTTGCGCCTTTGATCGACGAGGAGGCGGTCGGCGACTTCTTCGTCGAAGTGTACGCTGGCCCGAGGGTGAGCTCGGACATGAGCTGCAGCGACATGTCCTTGGACGAGATGGATGCGACGGTGAGAAGGATGGAGTTCGTCATGTTCGACCGGTGCGGCGCGGACGAGGAGAACGAGAAGGGGAAGGATCTTGCTGTTTGCCGTGATGCAGAGCGTCTCCCGAGGTTGGAGGAGAGGCGTGATGCATGCAGGGACAGTTCGTCGGAGTGCAGCGGTGCAGACATCGCCGGCGATTTCGTTGAGTTGCCTTGGATGAGGTACCACGGCTACGAGTATGATATTTTGGATGATGAGATCTTGGAAGAACAGAGGGTGAGAAATGAGGAGGCTGGTGAAGCAGAGATTTCTGAGGAGCAAGAAGATGAAGAAGGAACATCTGGTAGATCGGCAGATGAGTGCGACGAGGATGCTGGTGAAGAACAGGAAGCAAATGATGAGGAAAAAAGTTCGAATCCGCCCGGTGAAACGGAGATCGTCACAGAGCAAGAAAGTGTTGTTTGCAGAGTGGAGGCCTGCGAGGAGCTGGATGGAAGAGATGAAGACAACATCCTGGACACAGTGTGTCATGGGGAGCCTTCTGCTGGACAAGGGACAGCAGAAGAGAAGCTCTCTGAGGATGTCTACAAATCAGCGATTCCTGATCAAGAAGTAGCTGGAAAGGCGGATACTATCCTGGAAGAGAGCTGCAAAGAGGAGACTTCAGCGGATCGAGAAGCAAAAGATGATGAGTGCAGCGTGGAATCTGACGGCGAATCAGAGGTCACTGAGGAGCAGGATGTGAAGGATGAAGAGAGCACGCCAGATGATGGCTCTGAAATGGAGATTTCTGAGGATACTATCTCCAGTGATGGATGCAGAGAGTATTTCTCTGAGGAAGTAACCTCCAGAGCTGTCTTAGCAGGTGAAGTTTCTTACTTCAACTCAATTGATTTGCCAGATGTTGATATCCAGAAACTATCAATTGATGACTTCAAACAAAATGATTGTACTGCAGACGATGTGTTTGAACAATATGACAGTATTGCAGATGACAATACTGCGAATGATGTATTTGAACAACATGGCTGCCCTGCAAATGCCCAAAATGATGCTAAAAAGGAATTGGGTATCACAACAAGCAACCTTGAAGTTGACTCTGAAGAAACTGCTATTGATCAACAAACCAATCAAGATGGCACTGTGGATGGCACGAAAGACGATCGAAAGGAATTGGAGATTACGACATACAAATTGGAAGAAGCTTCTGAAGAATCTGATACTGCTCAAGCAAGCAACCCCGATGGTATCCCCACATGTGTCAATTATGGTGCTCAAATGGAACCAGAGATTACAATATGCAAGTTGAAGGATGCTTCTGAAGAATCTGGTGTCACTCAAGAAAGCAGCATAAATGATAATGCGGAATATGTTACAGATGGTGCTGGAATGGGACTAGAAATTACCAGATGCAAATTAGAATATGCTTCTGAAGAAACTGGGATTGATCAAGAGACTGTAGAAGATGATGACTCTGCATGTGTCAGTGATGATGCTCAAAATGATTTGGAGATCACCGAATGCAAATCGGAAGATACTTTTAAAGAACCTGTTACCATTCAAGAAGTTGATGAGAGTGATATTGCTGCAAATGTCAGTTCTGCTGCTCAAAATGAATCCGAGCTTACCAAATGCATTATTGGTCAAGAAGCTGATCATGATGATTGCTCTGCATATGTCACTGAGGGTTCTCAAAATGAATCTGAGGTTACCACTCGTGAATCAGAAGGTGCTCAAGAAGAATCAGATGCGGTTAAGGAAGAAGAGGATGAGGTCAACACTGCAGGTTCTCTGAAGAGATCAGAAATTACAGCATGTGAATCAGGAGGTGCTTCTGAAAAATCTGCTATGCCTCAAGAGGCTGATGGGCATGATAATACCATAGATGCAAGTGACAGTGCCCAAAAGGATATTACCATGCCAAAATTGGATGCTTGTGATGATATTCATGTTACCGAAGAAACTAATCAATTGTTCAATGTGCAAATACCAGAGCACAAGTACGACTGCACTGCCGAAGGCCACGCAGAACCTCAGAACATATCAGCAGAATTTACTGATGCAAAAGAACCTTCCATTGATGACATATGCGGCGCGTTCAGTGGGATGAACCTCAAAGGGGATGTATATTTTGATCCTGCTGAGTCCACCACGTGTCCAAGGAATAAATTGATCATCTCCAGGAGGAGGAGAACACCTGAAGAGGAGGAATACATACGAGGTTTTAATCCACGGCCACCAAATTTTCTTCCTCTGGAATTGGATCCAGACGCAGAAAAGGTTGACCTCAAACATCAAATGATGGATGAGCGGAAGAATGCTGAAGAGTGGATGATCGATTATGCACTTAGGAGGGCAGTAACAAACTTAGCTCCTGCTCAAAAAAAGAAAGTAGAGCTTCTTGTCCAGGCCTTTGAGACTGTCCTACCGCATGATGAGGATGGTAAGAAGAGCATCACACCCACAAGGCCTGTCCTGGCCTGCAACTGATAACTTTAGAGGTAAGAACTTGTTTGGAATGCTATTGCTAACAGTAGTTTTGTTTAAAATATTTTACATTAGCTTACATTTTGCTTTTGTGTATCTTCTGCAGTGAGTGCTTAAACTAGTCGTGATCTTGACTCGTGAGCTACTAACTCGATGGTCGCTGCAATATTAGCGCCAGGGACCTGCTCCAAGTTGAATGAGAGAGCTACTTACTAGTTGCTAGAGATAACTAGAGATCTCTTATTGAGTTGATTCTACTCCACAAGGAGCGATAACTACTTACTGATCAAGGTATTCCTATCTGGTTGCTGAGTGCAAAGGGAATAGCTCACCGAGTTAGGTAAAAAAAGGTGTGTATACATGTCTCGTGTGCTGATGTCTGATATTGCACTAATGTGCTCTGCGAGACTTGCAAAATATCGAAGGGTGATGGGGGCGCATGCATGCCTTTGACAAAGATCAATAAAATTCATCGAGTGCACAGTTGTTACTGAGGATGATTATATTTATATATATATATATATATATATATATATATATATATATAATGTATGTATGTATGTAAATTGTAATATAGCAAATCTTGAGAGCCATGTGTCTTTCTAAGTGCACATGCATCCAACATCTCTTTTTTTTTTCTTTTTTCCTGAGACTTCCTATATGTACCTTTTCTGCTCCCTGCAAAACTTTCAATTCCCAGCGCTCTATGCATGAAGCTCGTGTGCTTGGGAGTGATCAACATGGCCCGTCTCTTACTTGCTCTGAAAAGTAGCAGTGGTTCATTCTAGAAAAACACAAAAATAGAAAAAATGTAGGATTTGAGGTGCCATGCTTCTTCAATCTTACAGGAATTGAAAACACAGGAATGTAGAAGAGAAACCATTTGGTAGCACCGCCGAAAAAACACCGGAATCTAAGACTTGCACACCATTATGAATTTGAACTAACTTTCCGTTTTTCATTCAAAGCAACAAGTTACATTGCATCTCATTATAGCACTGGTCATCTGATTCCCAAAAATACTTTAGCTCTAATACACATATCCTTCACCATCAACAAGCCCTTCTGACTGCGGGCGATGGCCTCATCGCTAGGACAAATTGTGTTGATCTAAGAAAACAATACAATCTGCACGGCATCACTTCCCTAAGAAAACAATACAATCTGCATTAGAGAGGAGTGAGGTATATACTATTGCTAAAAAAATAAGTGAAAATAAACTGGTAAATTCATAGTGCAGAACAATACTAAAATCAAGATTTATGGTGTTGTCAAGAAAAAAATCAGTTTAGATGAGTAGGTAACTACTCGGAGGTCGTGCTTTTGTGATAGAGTCTAAGGGTATACGAGTCTAAGGGTATACGGCTCTATACTCTTTTTATTATTTATAGTTTTAGGTTTCGTTGTATAGTTATCTTTTGTCTAGGAGTTGATTAGTTTTAGTATTCTTCTAGCTCTTTTTTGCTGTAAATTATAAGAAATTATGGATACTTAAGAACTTGTAATATAATTAAATTACTTACTCTTTGTTAAGCTTTGCTATGATGTGATATGTTAGAAAGATGTGTTCTTATCTTAGGTACAAAACACGTGCTAGGACTATCAAAGCGGTATTTTGATTAATTATTAAAGTCGTGATTAATTAAATGATCGATTTAATGATCAATTAGAATACCATTAGACGGTTCCTTACATACCGCGAGCGATGTCCCTGATCCTATCATTTACTACCCTGGGGGGCTTACGATTGCTTCTCGATCAAAATCGGGCATGTGTGGTTGCGTCTGGACACTAAAACCTTAGCCTCTCATACCTATCTCGTCTTAAACACCTCACTCTCGAAAATACTGAGGAACCTCAACCGGTGCGGCATCCAAACTTATCAAAATCCAAGGGGGCGTATGGGGAACCGAAAAGTCCCTCGAGCCCAGTGGCAGACAATGTTTTTCTCTCTTTCTTTTTCAGGATGCTTAACCTCCCACGTGACGTGAGGTTCAAAGTCAAAATCTGAAAGCTAAACGGCATCGACGGCCACTCTCTAGGTGGACTATGTTCCATGGGACCCAAGTAGTGCGATCAGACCTAACCACAGCCACAGAGAAGCTTGCGGGCTACTATCAGAGTATTGAGTAAGAAGACATTCTAGCTAATGAGCCTCACAAGGGATGTGGCGACCGGTGGGGGATATATTATGAACCCTAGCCCATCGAGCAACCAAACCTTGGCACACACGACCAGCGCAAGGCTAGCGTGACCAATCTCCTTGTGATATAATATGGTCCTGTGACCAGCCCTTGCTAGTCGCAAGATGTGCATACCTAATCTATCTAATCGCATTAATTGATGTCTACTCAAGTGTTTTTCTTCCCAAAACACCTCATCCAACGAACAAAGTCATAGCCAGTTGTAGCGAAAATGGTCATATTATGTCATGATTGTGATTTTGGTGATTAATGATAACATAGTCATTAAAACTAATATGTTTGTCAAGAATATATGTTAGTAGGTCTCATGGATGCAATACATCAAGAAGCCACTGTAGCTGGGACAAAGTTTGATTGAATTAGAGAAGTTATAGGAGAATCGACCTCACCGGAAGGTCATGTGTAGAGAAGTTTACACTCACCGGAACATTGTGCACAGAGGCTGATAGCCTCACCGGATAGTCTGGTGTTCTATGTGTTGAACTCATCGAAGTGTTTCTAATAAAGAGGGAGAAGGCTAATGACCTTATCGGATAGTACGGTGATCTGCACTGGATAACACTGGAGCATTTCTTATAGAGGCGGCTGCAATTGTTGAAGAATGAAGATTAACTCACTGGATAGTCCGGTGATCACACAGATAGTTACACTAGAGTATTTCTAGGGAAAAGAAGAGAAGGCTCAACTCAATGGATGGTCCGATTCGAATGTAATGAACATCGGATGAATGCACCTGAGTATTTTACACAGAGAGGCTACAAAAGCTCAGATGACTCAAGATAACTCACCGGAAGGTCTGGTGATGGACTTGAAGGCATACCGGATTGTACGGTGTTCATTGAGGCTATGAGTGGAATTCCAATGGCTAGTTTCTAAGTTTGTACTCATCGGATAATTCGGTGTTAGTACTACTATTCTCACTGGATCATTCGATGTTAACAGTTTTTCTGAGCTGGTGGGAAAACGGCTAGTTGGCGGGTTTGAGGCTATAAATACCTCTCTACTTAGTTATTTGACGTGTGACATGCTGCTAGAGTCAAGAAAAAGCTCATATACACTTGAGAAGGTATCCAAGCTACCAGAGTGCTTAAAGTGATTAAGCACAAGATTAGAGAGTATTTAGTGCTTATAGGCCTAGAGTGAGTTGTTGCTAGATGCTACAGCTCGAAGAAGGGATCAAAGAGTGATCCTAGCTTGTACTGAGTGGCACATTGACATCTTGAAGTCTTGATGACTCGTCGGCATCTTGGGCCTTAGTGGCTCAAGCTTGCTGACCCTTTGACTTGGTGTGGAGCGATGACAAGACATGTGTACAGGGATACGGAGACCCTTGACTTAGTGGCTCAAGCTCCGAAGTGATCACGGTGGCAAGTGACCGGAAGAGAGATTAGTGGTGAGACCTTGTCTTGGTGGATTGGTGGCTCATCGTGCTTGAGACTTTGTCTTGGTGACTTGGTAGCTTAAGAGCCGTGATCGGAAAGACTTGGCGACCAGGAGCATATCCTTTGCGGAGCTCGAACATGGATTAGGGCTGAGATTCATGTCATTAATACTATGAGATAAAAATCCCTTGTACCGAGTTTGTCTCTCTACCCTATTTATATTTCCATATTTAAATACTTGCAATTTATCTTGTTAGAGTAGTTTGCAATTCTCTTGAGCGGTAGAGTAGACACACTAGATAAACTTAGAGGATATTTCAATAGAAATTGAGATAGGTTTATCTTTTGAAGTTTTTTTTAGCCAATTTAGTTTAGTCTTTAAGTGTCCTAATTCACTCCCCCTCTTAGGAAGTCACCATTAGTTTCACACCAGCACAGATGGGCAGTGTCCTGTCCCATAGCATTAATTGCTACGAAGTGGGGTGTTGCAGACCAGCTTGCACCACATGACGTATAGTACAAGATTCGTAGAACAACTAGACAAGTGGATGATTTTGCAGGTAGACTTGCGAGGCGTAGGGACAGGATGGATTGGCAGATGATCCTGTGGCACACGGCGATGGGACAGGTCGGGTGACAAGGGGAGGCAAGTACGGCGTCGTGCCATGGATGGGACGGGCGTGCAAAGCTCCCAGGGCAAGTTGCGTTCACCAGTTTCTCCATGATAATGATCTTAGAGTAGCATAACTAGTCAAACATGGGTCTGCTAAATAGAACATACTTGTAAGTTCTCCTTTTTTCTAGTATATAAAGAGAGGAGAACTCAGTTTGTCAGGAGAGAGGGGCAAGAGCAGAAAAAACTCATTTGTAACCGGTTCACAAACTCTGATAATAAAATACTCAGGACATATGGTTGTTATCCTTCAGGAGGCCTGAGCTTAGATACCCACTTCGTGTTCTTTAGTCCATCATAAGCACATGAAAGCCACAAGTATTATTCATACGTCCACCGACCGGTACACCTAAAATTATTATTAAGGATTAACTCTCGATAATAGCGATGTAACATCTTCAGGCCCAAATGAAAGAGATGCATGGAGAAGAACTCAAAGTAACCTAGAACGATAAGGATCACCAAATGCACCAACGCATCAGACGAACTTACTATAATCTAGCATAAAACTGAACACAATTGGTCCATAAAGATGGAGCTCACAGAACCAAATTTTGATCAGCTAATTCGTCGCATGACTCGGTAATCTGTGCGGACAAATACACTAAAACCACCGAATTATGCAAATGCAATCAAAGCACCTTAGGATTTGTGCGAGTTCATGCTGCAAATTTACCCAATATGCTAAATTTCCACCTCCAGTTCAAATGCCCAGCCTCAATTTGATCTTGAATTTGTGGAACAATGCATATAAATTTCCAAACCTCCAGCAAGGTAACAAAACAGCAGAAACAACAAATTCCTTCGCTTGCGGATGCACAATTTACTAAGCTCTACAAACATCCAGCTAAAATTTTTTGGAACAATGTCATGCTACTAGCATCATACGGTACTAGACTTCCCAAACAACGTCAAAAAAAGAAAAGAAACTACCCTTCTCCTTAAACAAAGGATCACAAAGCACCAAACCAAATTTCTACTAATGGCTAATGCTTCTGGAACTTCATGGATTATGGGCACGAATTGAAAGGAATACTAATCATCACATTTTATCTAATAATCTAATAATCATTACCTGATCATTTGATCTGGCTAAAACTTTTTGTAAGAGCAACGTGAGCAATTTCACAACACAGGTCATTATTTATACACCTCTAGATTAGTATCCTCAGGCACAACAGCAGCAGCTAGATGGGTTGAAGAACACAGAGTTAGGAACCTATAACATCACACCGAAAGCAACGGTGTGGTCGCCAAGTTGTCGTAGACATCATCTTCTCCGACTGGCCGAGCAGCAGAAGGGCACGGCCGACTTTATCCCATGGGGAAGGCAAATAGCGACAGAGCTCTTGGCGTGCGTGTCGTAGGGTAGGCGGAGGGCGGTGGCCGTGCGTGGGGAAGAAGGGAGGCAGGGAGATGGCAGCCGCATGGGAAGAAGAGCGGTGGCAAGGTGGCACGGTGTGAGCGGGAGGGTGGCATGAGCGGGCCGGTGGGGTGGGATGAGCGGTGGTGCCAGAAGTGAGATGGAGGAAACAATTGGGAGGGAAGGGCACGGTGAAGTGGAGGGGGTTGGTGCATGGGGAGAGGAAGATGGGTGGAGTAATTGAAGAGGCAAAGGCAACCTGTGAGCAGGACGACCTACCACTAGAGGCCGACAGAGGTGATCGGGGAGAACGATCGGAGGGGTGGTGGCGTGGATGTCGAGGAGGGCGAGCGAGGGATCAGGAAGGGTCTGGATGCAAACATCACAAGGGAAGATCTGGTGGCTAGATTTTGTCTGTGGGGAGATTGTACGGCTAAAATTTTGAGGATGGCGTGGAGTAGTCCACGGGTGGCAATCACGACGGCATTTAGATTGTAAAGATTACTCATTGAAGCCAAAGAACCCAACACCCTAGACTAAAGATTGGATCTACTTAAATTAATTCCTAACTTCACACTCATAGCAATAGAAGGCAGATTTTTCCAAATCAGAGCAAAATAAGTTATCGATTCTTAGGGGAAAAAAGAAAAGCAAGTAGATCAGATAGGTAATTGGAAGATTGGGAAGAATGAAACTCCCTAGTAGACGGAGAAGGAGCCCATGATGACCTGCATGCAGTTGTGGCCCGTGAATAGTTGCCCTGAAAGGACTCGCGTGGCAGGCGGTGGGAAGGAGGCCTCGCTACTTGTGAGGATGGGTACGGTCTTTTCTTTCCTCTCTTCGTTGCTCTTCCAGGAAACATGCCAAAGAGTAGCGCGAAAAGAAGGGTGTAACATGCGATTATGCTTTTTTTTCTCCCGCCAGGAATCTTTTCAAGAGGTCTGACCTCTTGCTAGTTTTTGTGTGAAATTGGGTTGTAGGATAGCATTCCATAGGATTTGTTCCTTTGTTTTCCTATGTTCCAAAGGGGACTATAGGAAATATTCCTTAGGAACTAGAATCCTAAAAAATCCTATGACCAATCCTCCATTCTAAAGGAGACCTTAACCAAATTGGCAAGCAAAATGAACTGCAAAAATGAAATGCTTTCTTGTGAATACAGTTGGTGCGGTAAATGGTCAGTTACTGAATCATCTGACAGTTCGGTGGCCGTTATTTTTTAATTGATTACATTGGCCAATCTGTTTAAATTCCAGAACACTCTATACCGGTGGCCATCCGAATGAGATACGTCCATTTGAGCATTCATGCAGGTAGTCTCCATCCACGTTGATGCAGGAACAGTCAGCCAACGAACAAGATCGACACGCAAACGTTAGCCGACCATGGATTTTCAGATGTGACACGACCCGATCCAAACAATCGGCATCCTCGACATCGCTGTCCACTGTGTTCTGATCTTATAATAATACTAATATCTCTACCATATAAGATATGAATTAATTCTCACATTAACTCTTTTTCTCCGATCTAATAAAAAAATTTAAAATTTAAATAATTTATTTATTTTTATCATCTATTTTAATCCTTAAGCCTCTCTATCTTGTTACTGGCTACATATATAGACTTATTTTACTAATAAAAATAAATAAATAAATTAAGAGAAAAATTAGTAAATAATTTCATTCTCTTTTTTCAAATTTTATATGAAATCAAACTACGATATCGCTCCTGATATGACGACGTATTCGTTCGGTAGTGCTCACAAATCCACATATCTATAACTTAGTTTATACTTGATATTTCCATGTCCACATCTCCATGCGCAATAGCGCTTAGCTAGTTAATATAAAAATTATGAGTCTGGTGGGGAACATTTGATCTCTACTGTACACATTATCGAGATTCCAGAATGCATATAATGCAGAAATTTACTGCTTGCGTACCAGAAAACAACAGCCGCAAGAAACAAGAATGCCCCCCCCTCCCCTCCCCACAGCAACTCTCTATAGAAAAATTTAAGAATACAAGAAAAGTTTACCAAATAATTTTTCTTTCAAAAACGACAGCAAGAGCGTTATCATGATATATATTATAGAAGAAGAGAATTAGCCTAGTTTATGAGAAAAACCGGGCCAAAAAACTAAACAACTGGTCGGTTAATTAGAGGAAAAACAGACAAAAACCCCAAAACATCAGGACGACACAAGCCAATGAAGACAACTAAAAGGCTCACCCACCATAGAACCACAATTCAACAAAAGCCTACTGTAGGTCATCGTTACCAAGCTATCTCTCGACGTAGCAACTCCGACTTCCTACAGTGGACCTCGATCGATGCCTCGCCGTCGTCTCGCTGGCACTCATAGCCACCACAGACGCAACTAGGAAAGGCCATGCCATGTGTTATCCTTACCGATCTCCGTCAGATCCCATCGATGTAGCAGCTTTGACTCCACGCAACACGTCCATTCCAAGCGCGTCAGCCAACCATCCGAGCACAAAGTGAGATGACCGAATGTCGGGCCCAAGCCGTCGGCCGCCCAAACATGCGGAAGGATCACCATGATAATGCCTTCAAGGAGGATGCAGCATCAAAGATGCTGCTATCGCCCGTCCAGAAATTCAGACATGGATTTTCATCCAGAAAATCCTCTGGGTAGGGGGAGGCACTATAACGATGCCTCAAGGGAGGAAAGCGGCGCCAATGGCGTTGTCGTCGTTAGCATCATCAGGAAGACGGGCTAGGCTTTCATCAGAAGCCCCAAAACCCCACCCACCATGCAATCAAGCCACACTGTCACCACCATGCGTGTGTCACCTGCTGAGCCACAACTAGCCATAGAGCTCCCCAAGCACCAAAACTAGGAGAAGAAGACAGATTGATAAAGGGGAGGAGCCCTTGGCAGATGGTAGCCACGACAACAACACCAGGATAGCAACATCGGTGGGGCAAATGACAACCAAGCGGCCAATCGCGCTTGGATCCTGCTGGAGGCTTGTAGATCTGACAGTCCGCACACAGATCTAGCCCCCAGACGCACGGGCCAAGCCGCCCAAAGCCGTGCCATGGGCGACTATGACCATCCGATGAAAACCGAACAAGAAAACAAGAGAGAAGGGGGAGGGAGGGAAGCCCCACTGCCGCCGCCCTTGCGGCCGCGCGGGCTTCGGGTGTGCGCTCGGGCGGCGGTGAGGTGTGGGGGGGGGGGAGCTGGTTGGAGGGGGGTGGCAGCACTAGGGCTTCGGTGCTGCCCGAGCTGCCCCTCCATAGCTACGATAGAAATTACCGAATAAATTATGAACCTACAAACGCAAACGACAATGACAAGCATGCAACAGGAACCATAATTACTCTGAAATTGCACATTTCAAAGAGCTACATAAATTTTATGATCAATCCCAGAAAATGCTACTAGCAAGCACAACACTTCTGAACAATGTAATGTAGCTTTTCACATAGCAAAACTAACCAAAGAAGCACAGCACAACCGCAGAAAGAACACCATAGAACAGAAATGAGAATAATGGACCAGGCACCACCACTATTCCGGATCCAGGAAGGAACCACTGTTCCAGAAGCTCTACCACAAAATTTATTGTAACCCAACTACCCACAAACCAGTAGGGCGGATCCAGAACAAAATGATGGGGGGCTGGGGCTGAACAAACTACGCTAATTAACTAATATGAGATGAATTATGCCCCATAGACCCATACATATAATCGGCTAGACGGCTAGTTCAAAGCAATGTTATACACAAATATAGTGGAAAACAAATATATAAAACACATCAAGAAGAAAAAATAAATTAGCACAATATTATTCGATCATCATGATAAGAAATCTGTACGCAAAACACGATAAATTAGCACATGTACAAGTAGCATTCTAGTTTTCTACGATTCTAGCAAGCAGCAGTGTAGCATCTGATCAGCTGATCAAACTGATCAAGCATGACTGCATCTGCATGAACTATCATATTCGTATCTAGCACCAGAATACCTGATCTAGTCATCTATCACAAGCTGTTCCTCCTACTATCCATTGTCCTTCATGAACTATCATGATTCATGAATCATGAACTATCATATCTAGCACATCTGGAAGAATTTTTTTATACCTTTTGGTTTCTGCTCTTTGGGCTTCTCTCGTTCCTGTTCTGAAAACTGCACTTGACTACTTGAGCACTTTTGGCCTTGAGGAGTTGAGATCTTCTGGCTTCTACAATATGCAATTCTGCGGCTCTCCAACACTACGCGCCGCATGTATGACCATGAAAGGCTAGCTTCTGGAAAGGATTTTGCTAACAAAAATTACCCCTTGTCCCTGCGTCACTCCCAGGGGGCGACTCGGGTGGCTCCTCGCCCCTGGCACTGCCACCCCCTCTCTTCCCCTCCCTCCTACCTAGCCGCCGCCTGAGCCAACTACTAAGAAGCTCTCGCAGTGGCGAGGACAGCTGCGTGGGGCTTCCCCCCATCGGGGTTGCCCTTCCCGCATCGGCGACTCGTGGTGGTGGGATTGAGGCTGTTGGCCTGTTCTCTAGCGGGGCTCGCAACAGCGGGCAGATCTGGGTGGCCTGTGGTTGGATCCGGGGCTAGGCTGGCGGGTGGCGGCGCGATGGCGTGGTGCAGTGGCTTAGAGCAATGGCTCGGCCGGCTTGGTGCACCGGCTTGGCCTGCGTGGCCAGTGGCGGAGCAGCCACAGTGGCTCGGGGGTGGGTGGCTGGTTCCGGTAGGGCGGCGGTCAGATCTGCGTGTCCGACTGTGGTGTGGTGTGTTCCACGCGGTGGTTGCGGTGCGGCTCGGTGGCGTGGTGCAGTGGCTGTGGTGCAGTTGGTGTTGTGCAGCAGCTCGATCGGCATGGTATTGCAGCTCAGCGGCGTGGGGCAGCGGCTCGGCTAACGTGGCCGTGGTTCTGCTCTACCCCTCTATTGTGCCCTTGCATTGCACCTCACACCTCCATGGTTGCTCTACTGCGTCGGCGTGGTGCCCAGTTCTGCTGCGGTGGCTCCAGATCTGCTGAGATGGCACTGTATCTGCCACGCCCCTCGCTAGCGGCCACACGGGAACGACAACGGCGCAGCGAGCGGCAACCATACACGCCAAACATCGACGGAGGTGCATGGGAAATGGTGACAACAGTGCATGGGCAACGGTGATGACGCAAGTAGCAATGGCTGCACGAGGGCACAGACATCGCGCAGGCGGCGGTAGCAAATGCCAGGCGCCAGCGCCCATGCGTGATGGCCTGAGGGTGCCTTGAAGGTGGATGCACGGTGGCCAGACAGAGCAGAGGGGTGCAGTGGAGGCGACCTTGGGGCTCGACGACATGCGGTTCGGTCCTTGTCATGATGCATGCTGGCAGAGGCCAGTTGGTGTTCAGCGTGGGTGAAAGATGTTCAGGGGGGTGCTTCAGGCAAAAGCCTAGCTTGGATCTGCCAATGCTAGCGACGATGATGCTCTCGGGCACCGTTAACCTTCCTGGAGGTGTCAATATGAGATCCCTATTTTCCCCACCGCGAGATGATCCTCCAGGTGAAAACTCTGTTCTCTTTCGAGATTGGGCAATGACGGCTTCTTTGACGTCGTGTCCTCCATGGGGGCATTGCCTTGGAGCTCGTTGACCTGCGCTGGCGGGGATTGATGTTGAGATTGGTGGCAATGAGAATGCAGGCTTGGGGTGATGATGAAGCTTCCGCCTCCTTGTAGCTACGCTTCATGCTTCACGATGGGAGGTTGACAGGCTTAGTTGATCGTGTTGGCGTGGAGTCAGAGCTGCTATATCGTTGGGGTGCGACGAAGCTTGGCAACGATGACACACAATGCGCTCTTTCTTGATGTTGTTTCAGTGGTAGTTGTGCGCGTGGGTGCATCCATAATGAGGCATAAGCTGAGGTCCGTCGTGAGAAGTTGGAGCTACTGTGTCGCTATTGCGATGATCTTGGCAACGATAACTTGTGTCAGACTCCGTCATCTATAGGTTGAGTGGTGTTGAGCCTTGGGTCTTAGCTACATCTTCATACTATTTTTGGGCCCGATTTTCCTCATAAACTGGGTCAACTCTATTCTTCTTTAGGGAATTACAGGAACTCCCTACCCTTTTCGAAGGTTCTTTGAAAAAAAACACTATGCACCATTGCCTTCATGTGCACATCGCGCCGCCCGCAGGCCACTCACCTACGGCCCATCGCGCCACCTTAGCCTGGGTGCTCACCAGTCGAGCCGCCTAGTCATCGATTGCTGATGCCCAATTGGGGATTCTCGAATTAGGGGTTCACCAAGATAAACTAAGCCACAACTACTAACACCACCCAATTAGTACTACCACCAATACAAGAGGAAACCTAAGATGAGGTGAACTTGGTAACAGCCTTGTTCCCTTGGAGATAGCGTGCTTGGCGAGCTCGCTAGGGAGAATGAGGCGGACAGAGGTCTGGATCTCGCGGGAGGTGATGGTGGGTATGGATAGCAGCCAAACCCATGGGTTCGGGTCCTCACTGGTTTTGCACTCGGTGGGTGCGGGTTCGGGTTTTAAATTCCACCCACGAGCGGGTTGGGTACCCAATCTGTAGCGGGTGTAGGTGCGGGTTTGGATTTTCCTCTGCGTGTGACCTGTGGGCTCCCGAATAACTCTCAGCCCAGTCCAAGTGCCCAACTGCTCTTCTTCCAATCTTCCTTCCCCATCCACCATTCCGCTTGGACCGCGTGGCCGACTCACGCCGCGGTGTTGCCCAACTTCTGGTTCACACCGCCCCATGCCTAATGCCCCCACGCCCGATCGCATCATGCCACGACGTGCCCTCGGTAGCATCGCCCGGTCGCCCGACGCCATAACGCCTTCTTAGTCACCCTACCTAGCCTCCCGGTTGCGGTGCCGCCCCGCCTAGCCTCCCTACCACCCCTCGGCCTCCTCGTTGCCACTCCATCAGCTGGCGCTCGATCTCCACATAAATCTAGCCTCCTTGCCACCCGTGGTTGTAGATCCGATGTCCCTGGTCCCTGCTCAGCCTCCTCACCTCCCTACTGTTGTAGATCCGGCCTCCCCGCTGTGGCGCCATCCTGCCCGGCCTCCCCTTCACCCCCTCGGTAGCCCCACCCAACCTCCCTGATGCCCCACCTAGCCTCTCTACCGCCTGGCGGTTGCAGATTCAGCCTCCCCATCGCCCGACAGCCCAAATCCAGTCGCGTTTGTCAGTGAGACTCCAAAACCCGACAGGCACCCGGCGGGTGCGGGTTAGGGTGCTATTTTCACCCTTTTTCATTTCGGGCTCGGGTCGGGTTGAGATTGGTGGGTTTTGGGTCGGGCGTGGTTTTGCTCCACCCGGCCCCGACCCGATTCATTGTCATCCCTAATGGTGGGCTTCATGTTGTAGCTCGCGAGTTTGATGGACTCGACGATGAGCTTCTCAAAGATGTTGTTGATGAAGGACATGATGGACATGGCCTTGGAGGAGATGCCAATATCTTGGTGCACCTGCTTCAGCACTTTGAAGATGTAGATCTTGTATGAGTGTGTTTGGATCTCTAATACATCTTGCCTAACTAGGCTAGCTATTCCTAGCTCGTACGAGCAATACCTTGATAAGCGAGTAATCGTGTTTGATTCATAGGTGTAACTACAAGGCAAGACCATGTTCTCAGTAGCTTGCTGGAGAGAGAGAGAGAGAGAGAGAGAGAGAGAGAGAGAGAGAGAGAGAGAGAGAGAGAGAGAGAGAGAGAGAGCGAATTTAGCTCGCCGAGCTGGGAAGCCATTCCTTGCTAAGCAAGATTAGGATAGTTTTTGCCGTAGAACCAAACACACCATATGTCTCCACACTCTTCTTCATCTTCTTGTTGCCGTTCTTCTCATCGGCCTCCTTGTTGGCGGACTTGTCTGCCGGGAGCCGCTTTTTCGCCTTGGGCTTCCTTCCTGTGGGAGCCTTCTTCGTCTTCTCAGCCGCTGACTTCTTCTCCACCTTGGGCGCCATCAATGCCGCTCAGGTTCACAGTGGGGTAGGCGGTGGATGGGGTTTTGCCCGGTCAGGTTTGTAGAAGGGGAGGGGTGGGCAATGATTGGTGGAGGTGTATGCGACACAGATCGCTGACGTGGAGGGATGTGAGGCGTTGGGTGCTGTTTAGGGTGGATGACTGCAATCGCTCGACTTGCGGAAATGTGGGGCGGGGTGAATTGCGATTTGGCTTGCCGAGGTGGGTTGGCGGCGGTTAGTTTTGGCGTGGGCATCTGGGTCGTACCCTGGTTAAGCAAGATCACAATCGCACAAATGCCTAAACAGATGTCATGGCTAAAAAGCAACTTTTTTTTGAAACGTGTATTTTTACCCTCGCTTCTTACTGGCGGAGCGGCATATTCCGCCTTCCTCTAGACTCCTTAAAACTGCCCTGCCCACAACAGATCGATTGCCTTCGCCGCCTATTCTTGGCCAGCCGCTTCCCCTGGCCCAACACAAAGAGGAAGAAAACAAAAAAGAAGAGGGAAGAAACGGAAGGAATCAAGAAATCGACCAACCCTTAACAGCAAATCTTCTGGTGTTCAACTCCCATTTGCCATGCCCCGTTTGTTTCTCCAGCCAATTCGATCAGGGCAGTTTGTTTCTCCAGCCAATTCGATCAGGGCAGTTTGTTTCTCCAGCCAATTCGATCAGGGCAGCGCGCCGAACCCCAGCTCTTGATTTAGTCGTGAATTGGTGATGGGTCACCACGTTCTTCCCTTCCACAAGTCTAGGAGGTAGATAAGGAAGAGAAAACGAGAGGAGATGGAGGAGAACAATCTTCTGCATTTTCTTGATACCCCAAGTGCGCATTACAGAAGGTGGGCATTTTCCGCACTCTGATCTGTACTTTGGTTCATGCAATTTCTCGCGTAATCTTGCACATCTCTCCTTCTGGGATATGTGCATTTCGGAGGGATTTGCAATTTGATGTTTTCTCCCTTTTCTCTTGAAGGACTTGCGATGGATTTGAGGCCCAGCACGATGGTGATGACCAATCCGATACGTCAGGTTTGTCTTTTCTTTGATATCTTATTTTTTCCTTCGGTCCTTCCCCTCATCGCCTTCATGATTGTTATTTGTAAAATGTCTTCGTTTAGCAAGAATCTTTCAAGTTATCCGGATTGAACAAATCATACGGATTTGGGTTCTAAATCATACACGATCAATCATGAATTTTCTGATAATTTGGCACTATATATTTTACAGGAGGGTTTCAGCATTTCGCTGAATCTTGCCGTATATAAAATTGTATTTTTTCCATTCCGTTGTAGTCAGTGATTTCAACATTTCTGATATGAATTGTTTCATGCCGTTGCCTTTCAATTTGCAGTATGTGAAACTAAAAATTAGCATGTTGTGAGGGCAATGCAATTAAAAAGCCTTCTGTGCTAAATGTTGATTAGATGGAGCTATGAACATAATTCTCTTTGTTGTTTTATTTCAAAAAAGAATCTTTGCTGTTTAGCTGGCAATGTGCGATTCATGTGATTCCACCGAACATGGTTCTTGTCGAGGGTTAATCCCTGACAATATGTCCAAAGTATACCGGTCGACGGGAGCATGATCAACGTTTCCTACGAGAGTATGTGTGATGATGAACTCAAAAACACAAGAGGTTATCCAGATTCAGACATCCCATAGGATAACAATATTACGTCTTGTGTATTTTCTTATAATAGAGGATCAACTGGATATAAAAAAAGTTCCTTCCTTTACAAGCATGGTCCTCCCTCCTTCATATAGTAGGAGAGACGTATATACAAACAGTACATGTCAGAACTATGGCAGTTCCTATTCATGATGAAAACCCCTACTACGAGACCATCGTTATGGAGAGTGGGCATGCTCGGTCTGCCTGGTCCTCTTGTGCGTCCTGTCCCATCAGCCGCATGTCGCCATGCCCACTTGCGAGACTGTCGCCCCTGCCTGCAGGGCCGTCCCATAGCATTAATTGCTATGTGACGGGCCACTGCACCACTGCACTAGCCACGACCTCGCTCGCTGAAATGAGGTGTTTAGGGAAGAAAAACACTTGAGTGGGTAGCATTAAATGAGATTAGATTGATTAGATGAATACCTAACCCACGACCAGCAAGGGCTGGTCATGGGGTTTCTTTCAGCGATCAAGGGACTGATCATGTAAGCCCTGCCAGACGTGCGCGCCAGAGTCAGCTTTTGATAATATCTACTACCAGGGGCCTTTGCTGGTGTGGGCCCATAGAATAGGGGACCTCCCTATTCTTTACATTGATAGTAACCCCCAAGCTCCCCTGGGGATGCGGGAGATTGAGTGATTTTGCCACGTGGTCGTGGCTGTGGTTTGGTCATACCACTTGAGCCCTAGGTGAACGTAAGTCTCAACCTAGGAGGTGGTCGTCGACGCCGCCTCCTCATGTGGTTGGCTCAAGAAATCGCTTCCTGAGGGGAGGTTAAACGCCCAGAGAGAGAGAAAAAAAAAGATATAAGTGGGATAAAATCGTAAGAGAGAGAAACATTAACTACCACTGGACTTGAGAGAATTTTGATTCCCTAAGCGCGACCCTTCGAATTTCGAAATGGGTGGACTATGTAACAGTTGGGATATCACGCCAACCCTACAAAATGGAAAGCCCAAGGTCCCCTATGACCTTTCTCCAATCTCTCCCAGCCTTCACACCTTCGTACTCAGAGCCCCTTGTTTCCGTCACTATTCATGCTTCTACCACCCCCTCCACTGTATTCAATGGTGCCACGCATGGGCAAAGAGCCAGACTTTCCCAAGTTCAAGTGTAACACAGTGAGGATGAAGCAGATGCGTGACAACCATTTGCTCCCTCATCGTCTGTCTTCGGGGTACCACCCTGAGGAGCACGTCCTTGCTCCCCGCTAGGGGGAAACCATGATGTTCATCTCCTTCTTCTTGGCCGACCTTATTCCTTCCTTTTTCGGGTTCTTCACCACCATCATTTCCTTCTATGATATCTGCCACCTCCATCTAAATGCTAATTCCATCATCATGTTGAGTGTCTTTGCTCATATATGCGAGAATTTCATTAGGGTACATGCCTCGACCTCTTTAGGTTCTTCTACACGGCTAGGTTACAAATCGAGCTGGCCATCGAGAGCTACAGATTTTGCCTCCGTGACGGCGTCATGGGCTCCTACCTCGAGATGGGCCTTAAGTCATCGTGGTTGGGCTGAAGAGAGGAATGGTTCTATCTTGCGACAGAAGATTTCTTGGACAACATTCGCATTTTGAGCTGACCGGCGCAGACCACCAAGCACTAGGGGAGCGCTCCCACGACAACTTCAAAGTTGCTGGCTCTCACGACACCGGTTAAGTAGCCTGCGGATGCTGGGCTGTCAGGGTCAGATGTTGTCCATAACTACATCAAACACCGGTTGTGCCCTTTGTGGAGGAGAGCACATCCGCATACCAGTACACCAGAAGCTATGATGTCACTCAGGATAAATCCCCAGGTAATACTGTAACCGCATCCTAAGCATTTTTTGTTTTAGCCATGTGACATATTAAGTATCCCCCTCTTACCCAGATCTCCCAGATGAGGTCATCGATTCACGGATTAAATTCCTAATGGCAGCTGCCCTGAGGAAGGGTTGCCGTCCTCATGATGCTCCTTCGCTGTGTGATCTCCCTTCGTCGGAGAGGGCTTGGATCAGACTGGTACATTTAATATTTTATCAGAATTTTTGCCTCCAAGATTTCTCCTGGGTGAGGCTTTCATGGTCCATGTTGCTGCAGGGTCTCCTCGAGGTCGATGTATTGCGTCCAGTGATTGACGAGGTCATGAGGGTCATTCAGGAAATCAACTCTGGTGTCCGCCCAACCCCTCCATCGCCCAGTATCGCTTTGGTCCGTAGTCAAACTGGTCGTTGTGACAATCAAGGTGCTCGGAGCCGGATATCGACAACGCATGGAGGTCCTACATGTGGTTCCGGTCGGCAGAGGGTTGACCAACCTTGCCCCGACCAGACTCGCTCTGACTAGGTCTGTATCGACACGGTCCTCACCGACCAGACCCGTCCCTCCCAGGGTTGCTTTGACTAGGCCTGTACTGACCAGGACCACCCTGACCAGAGACGAGGGAGACCAGACTACTACTGGCCAAGGCTCTGTGTCAGCGGGGAAGAGACCGGCGGAGGTCTCTGCTTTCGTGAAAGCGTCCAAACGGGCCTATGGGACACCAGTCACAGGCGATTTCATAAGGACAAGGCTCGTGCTCACCCCTCCGCCCACGCAGTAAGCTCCTTGGTTAGGCTTAGGTGCTCTAATTTATGTTGTCTTTCTTGACTCCATAATCTGTTGCCGCTACAGGTCCTCAAATCCCCCACAGACCCCGATCGCAACTCCTCCGGTGCTTTAGCAAGATGCTCCAACTCCCCAGCCTCCAGTAGCTCCGACGTCGAGGGCACTAGTCATGATTTCCGCACCTACAGTGCTGGTCATTGAGCCCACTCCAGCCTCCGACCTGCTTTCCTTCGTTGCCAGCATTCCCTCTTCCATCCGAAGACTGATCTCCGAGAAGGAGGCGGTGGACAGTAGGTGTGCTGAGCTGGAGAGGCTGGTGTCCGAAGAGAAGGAGGTGAGTCACTTACTTTAGCAGGAAAATGCCAAGCTTCAATAGGAAAGTACTGCTCATTGCTGAACATTCTCAGCTCAAGGAGGGTGAGCGAAAGACCTACGATATTCTTGAGGAAGCCTTTAAGACGATTCAGCGTCCACTGAGGAGCGTTGGACTGGACACCCCCGAACCGAAGGACGAAAGGGCTGCTCAGGGTTGGGCCTATGCCATCCACATCCTATCAGAGAGGTTTGCCCTGGCATACTAATGGCAAGGACCTCGGAGGACATGATGACGGCGACGAAAGCTGCGGTGGTGTACGTTCTTAAGTGCTACCACTGTCGTGACCCCAACTTCAACCTCGAGACCATCTGGATAGGGGTGGTAACCACCGGTCCTGTAGCCATGGAAAAGCTGGAGGTAGAGTGCCAAGGTTCGGTGGATTTCGTAGGGTCTATCTTCCAGGTGGGGACCGTTGATGAGGCCATCGAAGAAGAGTAAATTTTGAACTATAATTTAGGCTTGCATTATGTACGATTGAAGCTTTTGATTTCTCTGATGAGCTCGTGTCGCTGCTATGGTCGTAGAGCCCAAGAATTGATTACCCCTTCTGCTTGCTCTGATTCCCCGACCATGCCTGCTGATAGCGCTGCCGACCAGCGTAATCTGGAAGTGGTGGTCGAGTGTGAGCTTAGGTTTGCGGTCGAGCGAGAGATCCTGCAAAGCGATCTTTGAGGTGCGTCGGCCCTACCCCCATTAAGCCACGTGTAGTCCCCGGCTAGCCAAGTGAGCCTTGACTAGCTTACTCCTGCATGGTTTGTGACCTATTTCTGTGACCAGCATGTCGGGAGGATTTATTGACGGTGAAGAGAGACTTGGAGCAAGTGATGAGGGAGGATGACCAGCGACAGGAGCGTTTCTATGATCGTCTCAGTCAGTCATTCACCCCCTTCGACTCAGTGCTCCAGTCCACCGGTATTCAAATCCGCTCCACTCCTAGAGACACAGTAACTAGTCAGGTTGACTTGTTCTTGGTAGCCACTGAGGAGGCGGGTGCACTCGAATAGAGGCTGCGTGGGAACATTAGCGACTATTTGTTTTCGATTGCACTCCATGGTGCCTACCTTGCCTTTTCTTGTATCAGCGAGCACTTCCCCGACCTAGACCTTGATCCGGCAGTCTCCGAAGGCTTTGTCGGCGTTCTAAAGACCACAGAGGAGCTTCACGACCTTACAAGGTCATTTTATTTTGTGGCTCAGTCTTTGCTTTGGTCCGTTCAGTTTGACCCGAAGAGGGGCATCTTCAGATCCTAGAGATATTGAGTAAAAACCATTAGAAACAGCGCCTGGGCATTACCCGAGTGGTTATTTTGTAAATACATGACCTGCTTTTATGTAAATTTTTCCTATGTCCCTGTGGCAAGTAGGTTCTGAGTGCACGTTACATTTAAGGGGGGGGGGGACCAAAACATTCAGTGCAGCTTGCTAGTTATGTATGCGGCGTATAGGACAACCCTTTGCGCTACAAGCCCTTGGGTGGTGACCAGTGCTCGACCCGGGTTAGGGCTTGTGGCCTCGCGGTTGTTACTCCTCAGCCGCCCATATCCTTGAAATTGTGCGAGTGAAAACTTGAATCCCCACTAAAATGGTTTGGTACTCACCACATGAGCAAACAGACAAAGTAACTAGCAGAACGAAAAAACAAGAAAAAAACAGAAACAAAGGACTACATAATCTAAACTGCTATAAAGTCCTCGGCCGCCTGATCAGCAAAAAAGCTACTGACCAGGCAGTCAAGCCTCATAAATGAAAAAACTTACAAGTTGGTAGGAGGCTATTCCTTTCTGAGAAATCCTGCAAAATAGAGAGTCTGATTCTTTTGAATTGGAAAAACTTACAAGCTATGTTCCATGCTCGTTTGGAAGATCTTAGAAAATAGGAAAACATGCCCGTCTTCGAGCATCCCTAGACATAGAACTTGCACAACTGGGCTATGTTCTAAGAGTTGTGCAATTCACGACCATCCTCCATGGCTAACTTAACCGCATCAGGCCGGGTGACATCGACCACCTTGTAGGGTCCCTTCCACTTGGGGGAAAGTTTATTTCGGCCTGCTTTATTCTGGACCTGCCTAAGGACAAGATCGCCTACGACCAGTGTCCACTCGCGCACCCTATGGTCGTGGTAGCGTTTGAGGCTTTGCTGATATCAGGCTGCTCAAATTAGAGCATGATCACGGAACTCTTCGCTCCAGTTTATATCATCCTCTCGTTGCGCCACCTGGTCATTGTTTGAGTAGTTGGTCACTCGAGGAGACTGAAGGGTGATTTCGGAGGGGAGCATTGCCTCCGCACCAAAGACCAAGAAGAAAAGGGTTTCAGATGTGGCCCTATTGGGAGTCGTTCTCAGCGACCAGAGTACTGTAGGTAGTTCGTCCATCCAGTGTCTTGAATAGCTCTTAAGCCGATCAAAGACCCGTGTCTTGATCCCTGGCAGTATCATCTCATTTGTCCTTTCGACCCATCCGTTGCTTTGGGCGTGTGCCATTGACGCATAGCAAAATTTGGTACCGATCTCTTCACAGTAGTCCTAGAAAGAACTACTGGTGAACTGAGTCCTATTGTCCGTAATTATATGGTTTGGACTGCCAAACTGCACTACCAACCCTCGTTCGAACGTGATCTCAGCTGTGGCAGTGATCTTCCTGATAGGCTCAGCCTCGATCCACTTAGTAAATTTGTCGATTGCCACAAACAGGAATTCAAAACCTCCTCAGACTTTAGGGAATGGTCCCACGATATCGAGTCTATAGATAGTGAATGACCAAGAGAGTAGTATGGTTTGCAGTGCTTGGGCTGGTAGGTTGGTATGTCGGCCACAGATAGCGAATGACATGACTCGCACCGTTTCACCAACTCGGGAGCATTCTGGAGGGCCGGGAGCCAATTAAATCCTTACCGGAAAGCCTTTCTCACCAGAGTGCGGTACAAAGTGTGACTGCCACATATGCCTCCGTGGATATCAGAGAACGATGTGCTCCCCTCTTCTTGAGTGGTGCATTTCAGTAAAAGACTGTTGCTCTCACTCGACAGTAAAGGCATCCCTCTACCAGAGAGTATCTGCGGGCTTACCGTGTGACCCTTTCTGCTGACGCATCATCTTCAGGGAGTGCTTAATTCTGAAGGTAGACCAAAATCTGATCCATTCAGGTCATACCCAAATCAAGTAGGGCGACCACATGATGGCCACTCGAGGTCGATGACACCGAAGGAGGAGTTTCCTTCAAAGGTATTGCCTCTGGTGCTCCATTTTCAAGCAGAGCATGCCCTTCACACGCGACCTGTGGGGTAGTGGTGGATGGTTATGTGAGTCTTTCTTCAAAGACTCCGACCGGGACAGTTTCACGAGAAGAAGCTAGATAGGCTAGCTTATCAGCTAGGAATTTGTCCTTGCGAGGGGCATGCCTGACCTCGAAACCGATAAAATGTCACTCTAGTCTTCTCACTTCCACAAGATATGCCGGCATTGTCGGCTCAGAGCACTGAAATTCCTATTGCACTTGGTTTACAACCAGTAGAGAGTCCCCTATCGTTAACATGTATTTTATCCCAAGAGTGGAGGTTGCTCGCATTTCGGACAAGAGACCCTCATATTCTATAATATTGTTAGTGGCCGAAAAATATAATTGAACTATGTACCTGAGGATGTCGCCGGTTGGTGAGGTTAAGACAACTCTAGCCTTCGCTCCCTTCAATGTGAATGATCCATCGAAGTGTGTGGTCCAGTGCTCATTTGTCTCTGGTCGTTGTTCCTGTTTGGGCTCAAAGAACGACTACTCGACTACAAAATGGGCCAGCGTCTAGGACTTGATAGCCATTCGGAGAACAAATTGAATATCGAACTCCCCAAGCTCTACTGCCCACTTTGTAGTTCTTCCTGCAGCATCCCTATTGTGGAGTATTTCTTTAATGGAAAGCGAGGAGATTACCATGATTTTGTGGGTCTGGAAGTAGTGTCTGCGCTTGCGAGAGGCCATCAATATGGTGTATAGCAGCTTCTAAGCCTGTGGGTATCGATCTTTCGCGTCATGTAGGACCTCACTGACGTAGTATAATGGTCACTGTAATCCTTCTTGTTCTACGACCAGGACCGTGCTCGTGACGTATGGGATAGCTGCAACATAGAGCAAGAGCTCCTCGTCTAGTCGAGGAGCGGTCAGTACAGGAGGGGAAGAGATATACCTTTTGAGTTCCTAGAAGGCCGTCTTTGCTTCTGCTGTCCACGAGAAGTGGTTGCTTCTGGACTTCCTTTAACTTGGTTGGGGATTTTAATCTGGTCGATGGCTCTGATCTTGTTAGGGTTTTCCTCCATTCCTCGATCGGATACAAGGAATCCGAGCAACTTCCCTGATATGACTCCAAACATGCACTTCTCTGGGTTTAATTTCATGCGGTACTTCTGAAGGTTGTTGAACGTTTCCTGGAGGTCCCTGACTAGGTCATCATTGGTTCTACTTTTCACGACCACATGATCAATGTATGCCTCGATATTTCTACCGAGCTGTGGTTGAAGAGCAAGCTGAATGCAACGTTGGTAAGTGCCACCGGCATTTTTTAGACCAAAAGGCATTTTTATGTAACAAAAGACCCAAAATGGTGTTACAAAAGCAGTCTTCTCCTCATCTACCCTACACATGCTAATCTGATGGTACCCTGAGTGGGCATCTAAGAAGCTCAGAAGATCGCTGCTGGCCATTGAGTAAACAAGCTGGTCGAACTGGGGCAGAGGGAAGAGATCCTTCGGGCTTGCCTTGTTAAGGTTGGTAAAGTCGACACAAATCCTCCACTTACCATTGTGTTTCTGGACCATGACTGGTTAGCCAGCCATTTCAGATACTGTACCTCACGGATGAAGCCTGCTTCTAGGAGCTTGTCAACCTCCTCTCGAAGTGCTTCCTTTTGGAGAATCGACGCGCCTTCTGCTTTACGGGTCCCGGGTCTGTTCGTACGGACAACTTGTACTCGATCACATCCCTAGGAACTCCGGACATATCAAACAGACTCGATGAAAAGGCGTATTCGCCTAGAGGAAAATGATGAGCGTGAGTTCCTATTTGGGGTCTAGATTGGCCCCTATCTGAACCGTATTGGATGGATCAGTGTCATTTAGGCAAACTGCCTTAAGCTGATCATCTGGGCTAACGATGACATGGACTTTCATCAGACAACCACTAGGCCCGGTGTCCTCGGGCTATGACCCAAGAGTTAGCTCAACCATGTCGAGGCTCCTCTTGTCACAATGTAGGGCTGTCTTCGTGTTGCCAAAAACAGTGATGGCCCTCGTCGAACTAGGGATCTTGATTTCCTAGTATGCGTAGTGGGCAACGACCATGAACTGGTCCATCATGGGTCACCCCAGGATCGTGTTATAAGTGATCCCGAAGTTCGCCACATCGGACAGTACCCTTTCGGTCCTGAAGTTATTCAGAGAGCCGAAGGTGACGGGCAGCTCAATTTGCCCTAACAGTTTGGCCGAGGGGTTGGGGGTAATTCTGAAGAAAGGAGGAGACGACCTCAACACACTCCTCAGAATCTGTAGGGCATCCAACGCATCGGTGAAGAGGAGGTTGATGGAGCTCTCTCAATTGACCCAGTCGGATGTTCTGTACCGGGGTTCGACCACAATGGGGTAGCGACCAGGGCGCTTGACGTATGCAGGGTGGTCTACCTGGCTGAAGGTGAGAGGTACCTCCAACCACTTCTGACGAGAGCTTGGGCCCGACACGGTTGTCCATACCTAACGGACCACCGACTTGTACTCCCTATTCGAGGAATACATTGCGGCACCTCCAAAGATATGGTGGACCATGTGGTCAGCCTGCTGGAACCCTAGCGCTGGCTAGTCAGGGACAGTCCTGTCCTCATCATTGTTGTTGCACCTGGGTTCGCGCTCCTCAAGCTCCTTGTCAATGATGCCCCGCACGACCTTGCACTCGGTCAGGTCAGGGGTGTCTGTTTGATGGATTGGGTAGTAGCATCTGCCCTTCTTCCTATCCTTTTTCTTGAAACACCGACGTGGTTGGCCGGTCTACTCGACTGCCATGACCTCGGGTGGTCCTGCCTTACACTTGTTCTTCTTTTTCTCCTTCCGGCTGACCCCTTTAGAAGAGGCGGGTCGATCAGAGGTCGGTTGTGACTTCGTGCCGCTCTGGTGCTCTCGGGCCTCAGCGGCCTGCGCGCACTTGTCTGTAAGCTCGAAGAGCTTGGTGGTGCTTCGGACTTGCTTGGTGGCTAGCTTTTTTACCATATTCTGGTCTCTGATTGCCATTCGAAAGGTGTTCTTTGGAATGATCTTTGGAATGGTGTTCTGGCGTTTGGTGAAACGCAGGATGAAGTATCACATCGACTCATCCTGTTGCTACTTGATTTGGTACAGATCATCCTCGACCCTTGGTCAGGCATAGGTCTTTTGGAAGTTGACAACAAACTGGTTGCACAAGTACTCCCATGAGTGGACCTACCCATGGGGGAGGTTCATAAGCCAGGACCGGGCTGAGCTAGTCAATGCTGTCGAGAAATAGTTTGCCATGACCTTCCCATTGCCACTCGTGGCCTGCACCATGGTGGTATAAATCTGTAGGAATTCCTCTAGGTTAGAAGAGTTGTCATACTTTTCGATTAGGACCGGCTGGAACTTGTCTGGCTAGCGCATCTCTCACAACCGGGTTGATAAGCCGTTGCACTCTGTCCCGTAACGGGGAGCCGCTGGCTGATGGGCAGCTGCACGTGCTCTGGGAGAGAGATGACAATCACGAGATCCTGGTGACTATGGAGAAATCCAACGCCTCCTTGCGAGGGGGAGGCGAGCGGTAGGGTCGCTTGCTCTTGTCGTGCCCTCGCCGGGCGCGGTCCTCCTGCTCTCGGTTGGCCCTTTGGCCTTGGATCACGCTGCGAAGGTCACGTTGGCGAAGAGAGTCATGCAAGTTAGGCGTTTGGCTATCCCAACACGACAAGGTTCTCCTATTACCCCCTGTTACAATGGGGGCACAAGATTTGTCCTATCGCGGGGCCTGCTATGATTCTTGGCGACCACAACTGTCATTAGTCATGGAAATGGGCACGGTCCTTACCGCCGTGACTTGGCGTCATGCGGTTTCTGCCAGGAGAGCGAGGTTGCGTAGCCATTGCACCACCGGTGAATCCTCTAGTATTGCCATAGGTGGGTGACTAAGAAACATCCATATAGTCTGCAGGTTTTGTGCGGGCATCATGGCCTCAAAATCTGGCTGCTGACCGCAGAGCTGTGAAATATCGCGAGGGAGGGAGCCCCCGACATTCACGTGACGTGAAGGCCTATGCGATAATGCCCTCAAGGACTGCTCCCTCGGCAGGCGCTCCTCTGGGTGGCGCTGTAGTTGCTAGGGCTGTATCGGAGCACCTCCTTGTCTAGCACCGGGCAGGTTCCCCTTTGGGAGTATGGCCTAGGGGTTATCATCGGTGCCCAAGGGACGAGAACCTTCGCTGTTTCCTGCTGCATGGGCTACAATGCATACTTCTCATTGGGGTTCAGAGTTCTTAGACTCTGTTTCGGTATTCCAAGCTTGGAGCACATCGGGCTCATTTGGATCATATCCCAGGACGAACACCACGTGACGTCCAAGGTCCTCGGAATGGGACTCTGCAGTCGTCGTGGATCCGGCCATGAGTAGTCCAATCAGGTTATCGACACTTACCAAAACGCAAAAACACACCCCCTACCTGGCGCGCCTACTGTCGAGGTTTAATCCCTGACAATGTGTCTTGGGTATACCAGTCGACGGGAGCGTGATCAACGTTTCTTACGAGTGTGTGATGATGAACTCAAGAACACAAGGGGTTATCTAGGTTCAGGCCTTCCGTAGCATAACAGCCCTACGTCCTGTGTATTTTCTTATGATGAGGATCAACTGGATAAAAAAAAATTCCTTCGTTTACAAGCCTGATCGTCCCTCCTTTATATAGTAGGAGGATAGGCGTATATACAAACAGTATATGCTAGAACTATGACAGTCCCATTCCTGCTAAAAACTCCTACTACGAGGCCATCATTATGGAGAGTGGGCATGCACGGT
Source organism: Phragmites australis (assembly GCF_958298935.1). Classification (NCBI taxonomy): domain Eukaryota; kingdom Viridiplantae; phylum Streptophyta; class Magnoliopsida; order Poales; family Poaceae; genus Phragmites; species Phragmites australis. Next base: position 21,707,251 of record NC_084929.1, read on the forward strand.
CTGCCTGGTCATCGTCCCATTAGCCGCATGTCGCCACGCCCACTTGCGAGACTGTCATCCCCGCCTGCAGGGCCATCCCGTAGCATTAATTGCTATGGGATAGGCCACTGCACCACTGCGCCAACTATGACTTCGCTCGTCGAAAAGAGAAGCCTCGGGAAGGAAACCACTTGAGTGAGTAACATTAAATAAGATTAGACTGGTTAGGTGAATACATGCCTCACGACTAGCAAGATTTGATCGTGAGGTTTCCTTCCGCGATTAGGGGACTGGTCGCAAGCCCTGCTAAAAGTGTGCGCCTGAGTCAGCTTTTGATAATATCTACTGCTAGCGGCTCTTTGCTGGTGTGGGACCACAAAATAGGGGCCTATTCTTTACATCGACAGATGTGTGGTCTAAATGATTATTTCATGATTAACAGATACGGATCCAGCTAACACAAGGGAAATGTTGGAGTATCTGTTGAACCAACCAGCGAACAAATTCTGTGCAGACTGTGGCACCCCAGATCCTAAATGGGCGTAAGTATCAATTGTTTTACTGAAAGAACAACATTCCTCCTGAACTTTTGATGTGGTTTATGATTTCAAGACATCGCTAAAGTTGCCATACTAGAATGCTGTACTTTACTCTGTTCGTTCAGTCATTACTTGCAAATTTGGCATAGCATAACTATCTCGGACCAATGACAAGAACTCTAAAGTGATAGTACATTGTTTTTTTTCTTGAGATGAGATTTTACATTGTGTTTTATAGCTACAGTACATAAATAGCATAACTTGAAAAGCTCAACAGTTGAGTTAACCTAACTCAAGCGTACGATGCATGCTAGATCTGATTGTTTTCATCAGGCTTGTGTTTCTTTCTGACCAATAATATTACAAGATACAAATTTAGCTTTGTAACCATATGTGTTTGTTGGGATATGCATCACCTTTTTATTTTATATTTCGGATAATTCTCCAGATTTTCCCCTACCATTTAACTGATTTTGCATTTGCAGGGCCTTGCCTTTTGGGGCCTTCATTTGCATTAAGTGCTCCGGAACACATAGAAGTCTAGGAGTGCACATATCAAAGGTGGCCAACGGACTTTCCTCTTTGTACTTTCTTAGTTCCTTTCTTTCTACCATTTGCCTATTTACAATTCTTTCTCAGCTCCACTTATTCCAAATTTCTAATTCTATGGTTGGAGCTGTTAAAAAAAGCAAGCTTTCAAAAATGTGGATTCAAAAAATAAGAAAAATATTTAGCTGCTATAATGCCAATAAATGTGCACCGCAGATGCCCAATTTTTTCCTTGTCAAAAGCAGGGGCATCAGGGCATGGCTTTATTAATACTGTGTGAAATGAACTAATTAGTTATTGTAGTGCTAATCTAGTTTTACTGTTAAGCATATGCATGCGGTGAATATTTTGTAAACATGCCTTATGCTGAATTGAGTAGGTGATTTCGGTGAATCTGGACGAGTGGACAGATAAAGAAGTTAATTGTTTAGCGGAATCAGGTGGAAATTCTGTTGTGAACGCAAGATATGAGGCCTTTTTACCTGAAAACAAAAAGCTGAAACAAGATTGCTCAACAGAGGAGCGCAACGATTTCATTAGGTACGTCGAGCTAGCCATTTATAAGTACTTTTGCTAACTCTGTCTAATGAAAGTACGTTCTATCTGTACGTATGCAGGAAAAAGTATCAGTTTCAACAATTTGTGTGTGATCCACAATTTTCATGTCCTTTACCACTTAATAGCAAGCGTGCAGCAGATAAACATCAGCAGCAGCACACTGGCACCCGACATGGTTTTGGTCATTCTTTCAGGAACAGCTGGAGGAGAAAGGATTCAGATCACAAAGGACTAAAGAAAATGGTGCGATGAACACACCTATGCTAAATTTTTCAGTGTATGTCGCGCTTGTAACTTTTCCATTAACGGTGTGTTTTTCTGTTTCAGACGGATGTAGGAATGATAGAATTTGTTGGATTAATCAAGGTCAATATCGTAAGAGGCATAGATTTGGCAGTTCGTGATGTGATGTCGAGTGATCCATATGTCATGATTAATCTAGGACAACAAGTAAGCACGATTTATTGGCAGATATGGCAGATTAGTTTTGCAAAGGTATTTGGTTTTATCTTCCCCCTTCTGACTTCCAGTTAACAATTCCATCTTTTTCAGTCCATGAAAACAAAGGTGATAAAGAACACCCTGAATCCTGTCTGGAACGAAAGACTAATGCTATCCATCCCCGACCCGGTTCCGCCTCTTAAACTGGTACGCATTCATTTGTTTCAAAGAGATTGTAATTTGATCATTTTTTTCACAGTTACTACCCACTATATAAAAAGAATAGTCCCGAATTATTCTCTGAGCCCCTGAGCAACCTTATTTCTGCCGCCTGACAGCAAGTATTCGACAAGGATACATTCAGCTCTGACGACAGGATGGGGGAGGCCGAGGTGGACATCCGGCCACTGATCTCCGCAACGAAGGAGCACGAGAACTCGACCGTCGCCAACCCAACGGAGCTCTACAGATGGTCGGCCAGCGAAGACGGCAGCGGCGTGCTGTCCAAGGACAGCATCATCTCCATCGCCAACGGCAAGGTGAAGCAGGAGATCACGCTGAGGCTCCAGAACGTCGAGCGCGGGGAGGTCGAGATAGAAATCGAGTGTGTGCCACTCAGCCAGTAGTGGCAGATACAGTGGCTCTCCATCTACCTCTTCTTCTTTCTCTTCCTCCCCACTAGATCCACCTCTGATTATGTGTGACATGGACACTACTTGCAATGCCCAGAGAGACCTTTGCTGGTGTGTTTGCTCCAGGCCTGTATTGTCGTGTACATGTGTGGGATATGTTGTATTATATATAGGCAGAGGGAAGTCATCTATATAACTCTGATTTTAGGCTTGAATGTTGCTTTGGAGTGGTTTTTGTCAGACATATATTTGAGCTGTTTTTAGTAGATTCCAGAAGTCAGCCTGTTCCATGATGGTGAAGAACTGATCTTTAGGCTTGAGCCCGTACCCAAAAGTTGTTTCCCCTGTGTAGAAGCAATTCGGTTCTTGATGATGGTTTTCTTTCAGTAAGTAGGGAAAATTGTTTATGACGTTGGCTTTTGTGTAAAGTTTGTGATTCTTTTACTTGACTTTCTCGTCATTTATTAGATTCTTCTTTATCTTATTGAGATTTGTCATTAATTTTTTGAATTTCTTGTTTTTATACTTCTCAATATTTTTTTGGGTTTTCGTATCATTTCTTATTTTCTTGAATTTTCTTTGTCTATTTTTTTTTAAAAAAAATTTGGCTAGTTTTCCGGACGTGTTGAAAATTAACATGGGCTGGTGTCGTGCTCTGCTAGCTTAATTGATTGTCGTCGTGTTTGTTTGTTTTTCTAGATGAGGTTTTCCTCGTGGTTAAGTGGTGAACTTGTTGAAGTGGGCAGACTCCCCGGCCAGGGAATGGCTTGGAAACGGGTTAGAAATGGACTGGAAAATGGGTCGGTTTGGGTTTGGGAGGTGAAATGGTGGGCTGGGTTGGGTTGATGTGCTTTGATAAAATGGTCTGGTGCGAGTTTGGTTTGGATTTCAGCCTATTAGAAGGCCTGCTTTTAAATTTCTGTATTAGCAAAAACAAACACGAGGATAAGGCTCTATGGAGTGGTGTAACGCAAGTTATGTTTAATCATCAGTCTCAAAAGAAAGAAACCTTACTCAACATGCTAGCTCAACATGGCGCTGGTTAGGGCATGACACTCGTGTGTGGGTAGGGTAGATGTTGCTCCAGACTTTGTATCGAGTTAGTTGGCCAGCGATTTAGCTGTGTCGTCTGGTTAATGGAATCAGACAATTTCCTATAAAAAAAAGGAAAGAAACCTTTGTTCAAGCACCATTATGATACGCGTTTCCTATACGACAGTCAACTGAAAATCACCTATCGTACAGTCGATGGCGCAGGTGGGTTAGCACCGAAGGCTTTTTCCCCCCCTTTCAGAGGTGTTTACTGGTACTGTCTTTAGAGGGAGGGAGGCCAGGGAGGACTGATAGTGGTGACGCCGTAAAATGTGAATATTTTTAAGACTTGAAAGTCAGAAATCACATAATTTTTTACGTGAGTATGCGTAAAAATGTGACTATTTTTAAGACTAGAAAGTCAGAAGTCACATAATTCTTTTTACGTGAGATACATGTTTGTGCAGTTGCTAGGACTCGAAACTGTGATCTCTCAACTCCACGCGAACTCCCTAATTAAATCACCTAACACAAATTGCTAATTGCAATAGGATATATATCCTTTTTAATCATTGTTGTCTCAATATTTTGGCAAATATTTGGACTTTTAGATAGCTTCAAATGAAGAAGTTATCTACAACTTGACAACTATAATTTTATATAAAGTATATTTTTTCATCTAACTTCATACGAATATATTATGAATTTTTGAATGTCTCACTGCAAACATAAAAACTGATACTTGTTTTTCCCAATTTCCTCAGGAACCAACTTAACTATTGCATATATTATTACTTTACCATACAGATCATTTATTTAACCAATATGTTTGTGTTGACGATTGGTGAACCGCCAATATTACGAACTTATAGAAATAGTAAGGGATGCTTTGAGTAGATGAATCACACAATGCACACACAATCTTATACAGGTTCAGACCTCCATAGGATAATAGCCATATGTCTTGTTAGTCTTATATTAATCTCTAGGATTGTTTACAAAGAGGTGCTTGGCTAGCCTAGATATATCTAAATCTAGTCAGAGAGCTCCCTAGTATTTAGTTAGAGAGCGCAGCTAATACAGATCTGAGTTGCAGAGGGCTTGAAGGTGTAGAGCTTCTACAGGCTTGAATGACATCAATGGAGTTGTGTTGATTTCCAATGGCTTGTACCTCTTTAGGGTCCTCTGTCTTTGTATATATAAGGGGCTGTCGTACGACTCCTAGAGTCTTTTCTTATCATTCTTTGAGATAAACTATTTTGTTTACAAGATATCTAAGGTATCTGCGAGTAGTTTCCATACGTCCAGGGATTCCTTTCCTAAGGATAGAGATATACCTCTAGAATGTAGAGAAACCCTAAGGTGTCCGAATACATTAGTTTTATACTACCTATCATCAAGCCTCCACCAGTATATGAAATGAGACTTCGATAGATCAAAGACTTAGTTAGCAAAGATAAAAGTTTTGACCGATCGCGTCCTCAAGTAGAACTTGGGTTCCTAGATAGGATGGTATATCTAACCAGGTTCTTGGAATCTTCGGGTCATCTATTCGGGCTTCCGAATACCTTCGAGTACTCAAGCAAACCCTTGAGAAGGTATTCCCTCCAAATGGGAATTCCGATCTGAGAAATATAAATTGAGGTGAGGGGGGGGGGGGGGGCACTCGACATTTACCTCCTCCGTCATTGTTTACCTCGAGCCATTTTCTCTTATGTTGCTTGCAACTGCCTCCAAAACCCTAAACCCCACCAATTGCTTCCTCTCGATGCTATGGGCCACAAGAAGGTTGATAGGATGGGGAGTTCCAATGTCGGCACCGTTGCGGCCATGATCCTGTCCTAGTCGAAATCTAAAGTCTCGAAGGAGGTTTTGGCCCAGGCAGAGTGCGACAAGGTCATCCCCTCATGCGCCTTGATCGCTTGTTCACCAGTGGCTGGCGAGATGATCCCTAGTCCATATAGAACATGGACTATTGTATTCCTCGATTTCTTTCGTTGTGGTTTCCATTTCCCCTTTCAGCTTCTTTCTCCAAGTGCTTAGCTTTTATGGCATTGAGCTCATCCATCTCTACCCCAACTCCATCATCATACTTAGCGTCTTCACGCACCTGTGCGAGGCCTTCCTGGTCATGCGCCCATCCATTGACCTCTTCAGGTACTTCTTACTCTTTAACGGTTTCATGAGCAAGGTCGTCGGTTGTCGACTATTGGCAAACCGCTAATCTAATGACTTGTTGAAGAGTAAGAGGATGTTTTGAGTAGACAAATCACAAGGAGAACAAACAGGGGTTTTTAGACAGGTTCAGGCCTCATTGAAGATAATAACCCTACGTCATATTTGTCTTGTATTGATTTGAGCTTGTTACAAGAGGAGGGTGGCTAGCCTAGATGGATCTAAATGTAGTCAGTGACCTATTCCTTCGCTTCTGTTGGCTTGTATTGCTTATATCAGCTTGTAATCACCCCTCTCTGGGCTTATCCTCTGCAGGGTCCCCTAGCTTTATATATATATGGGGGTGTCGTACGTCATTTGGAGTCATCCTTCTTGTTTTTGGAGATAGACCTTCCCAATTACAGGATGCCTTAGGTACCTATGGTGTAGCGAACATGGCCCTTTTTAGGGCATGTATGTGATTTTAGTGATTAATGACAACATAGTCAATGAGACTAAGATGTTTGTTGAGTATATGCTTTAGTAGGTCTCATGGATGCTATACATGAAGAAACCATCGAAGCTGTACTCAAGAAAGATTGAATTGGACGAGTTCAGAAAAAGTTGTTAACACCGAATGGTTCAGTGCTCTGAAAGTTATACACACCGGAGTATTTTTTAGTTTAGAGGAGAAAATGAAGACTACACCGGATGGTCTGGTGCTCAGTAAGATGTGCACACTAGAGCATTTTCTAGGAGGAATATTTTGGTGTAGAAGATTTGTACATACTGGATGATCTGGTGCTCAGAGAGGATATACATAATAGAGTATTTCTCTAGAGAACTATTGAATTATGAAGATCTACATGCCGGATGGTCCAGTGCTCGGAGGTGTACACACTAGATGGTACACTAGAACATTCTCCAGGAGAAGGTCTCAACGGCTAGTTTGGTGTGGTTGTACACGCTGGATGATCCGATGTCCTAAAGATCTACACACCGGACAATGAACAATGTAGAAGAAGTGGCTTGGTCAACTGAAGTGTACACATCAGATAGTCTGGTGATGGATTTCAAATTAACGCTGGAATATCCAGTGTTCACAATGTGTTTAAGTGGGGTTCCGATGGCTAGTTTTCTACTACTATATACACCAGAAGGTTCGATGTTTGTACTATTGTTAGCGTCGGATCATATTGTGTTTAGTCTTTTGTGACCGATGGAGCAACAACTAGTGCACGGGTTGGAGGCTTACTCCCCACTCGGACATTTGAGTGTGCTAGAGTCTAGGGAAGCTCATAGATACTTGAGAAGACATCCCTGAAGGCAATTAAGTACAATATTAGGGAGTGATTAGTGATAATAGGCTTAGAGAGAGTTGTTGCTAGGTGTTGCTACGTAGAGAGAGGATCAAGGAGTGATCCTATATTGTACCAAATGGTACGCTGGCACCTTGAAGTCTTGGTGTCTCGTCGGCACCGTGAGCCTTGGTGGCTTATACTTGTTGACCCTCCGACTTAGTGTGGAGTGGCGGCAAGACTCTTATATGGGGACGCGGAGGCCCTTGTCTTGGTGGCTCAAGCTGCGAAGTGTAGACGACAGCAAGTGACCAGAAGAGAGACATGTGGTGAGGCTTTGCCTTGCCAAGCTCCAGTTCAAAGGATCGGTGACGTCCTAAGAGGAAGGGGTGATTTAGGACACCTAAAACTAATCACAAACCTCTCTTCTTGTCACTTGCCATTGTCTACACTTTGAAGTTTTAGCCACCAAGGTAAGGATCTCTATGTCCCTATATAAGAGTCTTGCCACCGCAACATACCATGTCGGAGGGTCAACAAGATTGAGCCACCAAGGCCCAAGGTGCCGGTGAGTCACCAAGACTCCAAGGTGTCGATGTACCACTTGGTACAATGTAGGATCACTCTTTGATCCCTTTCTAGGAAGCAACACCAAGCAATAACTCTCTCTAGATCTATTAGCACTAATCACTCCCTAATCTATTGCTTAATTGTCTTGGATGATCACTTTTAGCACTTTGGAGGCTTGGATGTCTTTTCAAGTGTATATGAGCTTTCCTGGACTCTAGCACACTCAAATGACTGAGTGGGGGGGGGGGCATTTATAGCCTCAAACCCGTGAACTAGTCGCTACTCCAAGGGTCACAAAAGACTGTGAATACTGGATGATCTGATGTTAACAACATTACAAACACTGGACCATTTTGCGTGTACAATAGTAGAAACTAGCTGTTGGAACTCCACTGAAACACATTATGAACACTGGATATTTCACTGTAACCTTGAACTCCATCAACGGACTATCCAGTGTGTATACTTGAGCCAACCGAGCCACTTCTTCTACACTGTTTATTGTCTGGCGTGTAGATCTTCAAGACACCGGACCATCTGGCGTGTACAACCATGCCAAACTAGCCGTTGAGACCTTCTCCTAGAAAATGCTCTGGTGCAACTATCCAGCATGTACATCTCCAAGCATTGGACCATTCTGCGTGTAGATCTTCAGTCTTCAATAGTTCTCTGGATAGATGCTCTGGTGTGTATATCCTCTTTGAGCACCAGACCATCCTGTGTGTACAAATCTTCTGTACCAAATATTCCTCCTGGAAAATGTTCTAGTGTGAACATCTTATTGAGCACCACACCATTCGGTGTAGTCTTCATTTTCTCCTCTAAGCTGAAAAATACTCATGTATGTATAGCTTTTAGAGCATCGGATCATCTGGTATTAACAACTTTTCCTGAACTCATCTAATTCAATCTTTCTTGAGTTCGGTTTTGGTGACTTCTTCATGTATAGCATCCGTGAGACCTACTAAAGCATATACTTGACAACAATGTTAGTCCCATTAATAATATTGTCATTAATCACCAAAATCACATACATGCCATAAAAGGGACATGTTCGCTACATAGGTTTTCTGAAGGCCCAAAAATATCATCCCGTCCTTGCAAAGGTACGAGGGAGATAAGACTCATCGATGGCTAGGCTCAGAAGTTGAATCGTCATAGTGAAATTTTTGCATAGTGGTGAAAAAAAATTCTTTCCTCTTTTTCTGGCAAAAGATCATGATGATGTTTAGAAACTAAGTGCATTTATCGGTGTAGTGCGCCAGATCTCCTGGTGATTTGTACCAACAGCCCCCGCGTGCACTGAAAGAGATCTCAAGTAGAAAATGTGACGGGACTCTGGCATAGAAGGTCATATCTCTGAGTAGTACTCCAAACTGCCGTGGTGGATAGTCGGAGAATCACCGAGTCCGCTTAGGCTTTCTTCTATAACCTGTGCTTGGGAATAGAAACTTATTCTTTTGTTATTAGAAAACAAAAAGAATGTAAATGAAATCAGTTGGACTTCTTAGGAACTTGATACCGAGGAGATAACGACAACCTAACATGCTTACTGTTGCTCGCTTCATCCTCTGGCTAGGGTAGGATGACTTCGTCACTAATTGAGTTAGCCCTAGGTTCAGCATGAGTGGGAGACATCATAGCCCCAGGCACTCAGGGACGCGATAAGGAACCTTTATCACATACCGCAAGGTTGTTACTTAGAACATCATCCCCACGCGAAGGAAGTCACTTTGGCACACACATAATATGTTGTTGTTAGCTCTTGGTATATTGTATTCATCTAGCCTCGACCAGTTATCTTGGAAAAAAACTTATATAGACAATCAAAGATAATAAGATACAAACTAGTGATCAGCCATTATGAAACAGCCGACCAGGGTACGAGAAAATAATTGAACGCTCATAGTTCCCCTCTAGTCGTAGAAACTCTTGTTTCCCGAAGTTGGTTCTCGTGTGACCTTGTCCGAGCTTATACGGGTGTGCATCATAGGTAAAGGTATCCGGGTCGCGGCTTACCGCTGGTGTACCTGTCTTACGAGTGCCAGATGTTTAGTTTAGGAAAGACAAAAAAGAATGCAATGTGCTTCAAGCGACCTTACAAGAAATATGATCCTTTACTAGTGTAAACTTACTCTTAGTTACACATAAAACTTTTGGAGTTGGTCGACGTTCCAAGAATTATTTAAGACTCATCCATCCTCCATTGCTAAGAGACCTAGGGGAGACCTAGGACGAGTAGGCTCGATCACTGTGCAGAGGCCCTCCCACTTCGAGAATAGATTGTTGCCATTATGTTTGCTCTGAATAGGTCATAGACCTCGGTTCCTAGTTCGAAAGATCTTTTGCAGATGTTCTGGTCATGGTAGAGTCGGAGAGCTTGCCTGGAGTCTTGTCGCTTGTGTCTTTTTTTCTTCGAGAACATTGAGGTCATCTTGCCTTAAAACTTTACCCTGGAGTCTGTAAGAAATAACTTGGTATATTTGTTAAACTTGTAGAAATTTAAACACTTTTCACATTTGAAGGGAATACTTCGTGCTGGATGCATTCGACAACATATCATGATCTCCTTACTTACTTCTTCTTTCGATTAGCTTAGGACACGTTAGTGACTAGTCGGACCGCTTATTATAACCAACCTTATGTCCGCTTGAGTGAGAGGCGTCGTAGCCCCCGGTCACTTGTGGAACGTGAAAAGGAGCCTTTCTCAACCCAAGTTCGAAACGTAACGATCCTTCCCTTCTCGTTGGATTTTACTTTTAGAGGGTATACAATTTGTCGTTTTCGATTTCCAGCACCTAGTACTTGTTAAGTCCTCAACTGTCTACTTGGAAGAATTTTCTGGGTAGACAGTCGATATAGAAAACACAATAAAAAGAAAAGATCCTATATTTTCTTTAGGTCAAGAAAAGCTTTTTGCCGCCCTAGGTGTGAGTTTGGGATGAGGAACCAGGGAAGCGGCTCATCCTTTTGTCACACATGAGAATGCACATAAAGACAAGTAAGGCAGGAAAATAATTCAAGCGACTTACTAGGCAATATGATCTTTATTATTATGAAGGTACTCTTATACTTGGACTTACGGAGCTTATTGATGACCCATGAACTATTGTAGACCTAAAATCTTAAAACTAAATGACACAGACTAGATTAAGCTGATAAGCAGTGACCCTTATTACTTTGGGGGTAGTGTATGCACTGTTACTTAGGTTCCAAACTAGTCATTGCACCCATCCCTCTGGTTTCTGGGTTTGTATCTCAAGGCGATGTGGTTGCAGTTATGACAAAAGTTTCTTGTTCACCTTGATCTTTGAGCTCTTGGGTTCCTCGATTGGTTTGTGTTGAATTGACATGTCAAGACTCTGGTTGTTGCAATCAAACCTATTTTGGGACAACCACGGACAACGATGACTTCCTAGGGTCCTAGGATCTTCACACACTGGTAAGCTATCATGAATTTGGTGAGGCTAGGTCTTCCCAAGATGGCATTTTATGCCATCTCAAAGTTGATCACGTCGAACAAAATCTTTTTTGTTCAGAAGTTGTCAGGTTTTCCAAAGGTAACATGGAGCTATATCTCGTCGATGGGAGTGGCTGAAGATCCATGTATTATACCGTGGAAGGCTTGCGTAACCAGCTTGATAGTAGATCCATCATGGATTCTTCATTGAATTGCTCCGGATACGTATCTCAACAATCCATGTTGTCAGAAAATTATGGGGCAAGATCCTAGCTTGTGGTGAATAGGGCATTCATGGTTGTCTTGGAAACTGAGTGGTTCAAACTTGATGCCATAATCCTTGGCATATTGATCCATAAATCGACTTATCTCATTGCTTGAATCGTCATTGGAAAATTCATCATCGAAATTCACCCGACCGATCACCGTCTTGCCATGGATATTGGTAAGGTTGTTGTAGAACCCTTCATGTGAAAAACCGGTTCTTGGCAAAGCTTTAGGTGATGTCAATGGCATCTCACGTGTAGATTCTTCAACGCCTGTTTTCATGATCCCCACGGATGGTGCCAGCTGTCAACGATTGGTAAACCGCTAATCTAACGAACTTTTGGAAGAATAATGGGATGCTTTGAGTAGACGAATCACAAAGGGAACACACAGGGGTTTTTAGATAGGTTTGGACCTCCCTGAAGATAATAACCCTATGTCCTATTTGTCTTGTATTGATCTGAGCATGTTATAGGAGGGTTGGTAGCCTAGATGAATCTAAACCTAGTTGGCGACCTCTTTCTTCACTTCTATTGGCTTGCATTGACTATATCGGCTTGTAATCAGCCCTCTCTAGGCTTGTGCCCCGTAGGGTCCCCTGACTCCGTATATATATGGGGGCATTGTACATCTTCTGGAGTCCTTATTCCTATTTTTGGAGATAAATCTTGCCAGTTACGGGATGCCTAGGGTACCTACAAGTAGTTTCCTTTCATCTAGGGATCCCCTTCCTAGAGATAGAGATACTTCCCGAGAATTACGGGAAACTCTAGGGTGCCTGGATATGGTAACTATCCATTATTCATCATCACTGGTGGTGCCATATTTTACCTTCGAGAAGCGAAGTTGGCGGAGTACATTAGCTTCCACCAAGAGTTCCTATTAAGGGTGGCACAATAAGTGGTTCTACTGCCAGCCCAGCCGGCTCGAACTCCCGTATCGGGGCCTTGCGCCATTTTCGAGGCAGCTATGGACAGAGGAGCCGAGGCTCACCACCGTCTCCTAGACTCTCATCACCGAGATCTGGGAGCTGAAGGAGTAGGGGTTGATGTCATGGGATGTCTCTAAGGACTTCATCAAGCACCGCTTGTGCCCTCTGAGGACGAGGATCTTTGGTGCTTATGAGTTTACGGCCATAGAGGACCCGACCTGAGAAGGTGACACATGTACTGACCTATCCCAAGTAGCTATTAGGAAAGCTATGGGCTTGTTTCTTATGAGTTGTTTCTTTCATAGATCTCCCTCCGAATATGGTGGAGCAGAGGACCAGGTTACATTTGGAATTAGCCTCGGGCCTGATCACCAAGATGTTCTGATCCCCATCATGGAGATAGAGGCTGATGCTCGGGCTGTGATCTTGTTGATAAGCTTCATAAGCCTTTGAGTTTCATTTATTCTTCTTCTTCCCAAGTAGTCCTAATCCATGGTGGTGGCTATCGCAAATCGTGAAGCGTCTAGGATGCAGGCGGTCTGAACTAAAGGCCAAGAACATGGGCGTTCGGACCAAGGACTCAGATGAGGTCTTGATCACAAGGAGTACCGGTCCAAGCAAAAGCAGGGGTGGTGGTGTTATGTCACCCGCTTCGTCCTTCGTCAGTGGTGACGTGCTGGATGAGGACGATTTCCTGGCGGATGATAGTTCGTTGATCAGCGATCCACTGCCACCACCGCTGTCTGACCCCATGGTTCTAGCCTTGTCTGCAGCCCCTGAAGTCCTAGCCTCGAGTCTGACCCCTGCAGTTCCAGTGTCGACTACAAACATAGAGGACCCGACTCTGACTCTAACCACCGAGGACCCGACCCCAACTCCAGCAATCGTAGCGCTGGCTGTGACTCTGGTAAGATTGAAATCTTTGCTAAAGCTTTTGTACCCATGATAGTTGACTCTACGAGCATACATGCGGAAGACCTGGATCGTGGAAAGACGATCATTGTCACAGGTGCATCAGCCGATGTGACTTTACCCACGCTAGAAGCAGGGGTTAACAAAGGCATGCATCCTTGTCCCATTGAAGTCCTTCTGGGAGAGAAAGCGACCCAAATGTGTGGTGTCTCTATGGACGTCCTTCCGATGTTCATAGGAGAAAATGTTTTAGGTTCCATCTGGGAGGACGCTTGAAGCACCATGGTCAGCCCCCAAGTTGTGTCCATTATGCATCTTGGGTACCAAGCCCTCTGAGGGGGTGGAGGAGAGTCTACCAATCCCCCATCACTGACCGTTGAGATCCAAGAGGTGGATGTTTCGTCGCCCCGAACAATCACAGACCTGATGTACGGGCTGCTTGGAGATATGTCTTGCAGGGAGATCATCCAGGGTGCCCGAGGCCTGGGAGGTCGCCACCTAGAGACTATCTTTAACTTCTTTATGGTAAGCATTTTCCTGCAAGATGACCATTTAATTGATGAAATAACATGTACTAACTAGATATTTTGTAGTTGTACATGTCGTCGATCCACAAATTCCATGGAGAAGCCCACCGGGCTATAGCCCAGGTGGCTGAACTCGAGATTGAAGGTGATGAGAAGGACCACCAACTCTCTAGGGAGATCGTTGAGAAGGAGAATATGTGCTTTGAATTGGAGGGCCAGTCAAAAGGTAAGCCCCAAGTCTCTTGGGAACACCACCTCTTTTATCTTCTCGCTCTGAACGTGGTGCCTTGCAGAGCTATCTGAGACTCATGATGCCTTAGCCCAGGAGGGGCCTAGATGTCCATCGCTCAAGAATAATTTGCCACGGTCCTGGATGTATTCTAGGACACACTCGCTGGAGTGGGGATTTAGGTGGAGCCAATGGGAGAGCCCATGGGAGAGATCGCCATTGCCCGACTAGCAGCTTGGATTACCAAACTCGCTGAAGCCTACGGAGGGCTCCAAGCGAAGGTGGCCGAGCACGTCTTGAGCCAGCCCCGGCGAGGCGAGGAAGAGGCGGACGCCTAGGTGCTGGCCATACTGAAGGTGCACTACTTGAACATTGATACCAACATCATCCAAGAAGATTTCTCAGGGGGGACAGAAGAGGATTCGACCCAAAAGGTGGAGGGGATACTCGGGGCAGCCAATGGATATGTGGATACGATGGACTTTGGGCTTGAGCCATCGTCTTGAGACTTTTATTCTTGCAGTCTGTAATAAAAACAAAGTAGTTTTTAGACTTTAAGAATTATATGTTAGATGATATGCTTTTGATGTGGGTGCTTGGTACTAGATGCGTTTGACAACACATTGTCGTAAAATTAGTCTCTTTTTCCTTCGATTAGTTCATGATGCATCAGTTACTAGTTGTAGTGATTATTAGAATAAACCTTCGGTCCGCTTGAGTGAAAGGCATCATAGCCCCAGAACACTAGTGGAATGCAATAAGGAACCTTTTCACAACCCCGAAGTCATGACATAACAATCCATCCCTTCTTGTTGAAATTTGTTTTCAGATGTACACAATATGCTATTTTTGGTTTCTAGTACTAAGTATCTGTTAAGCTCTAGACCGCCTATCTAAGAAGGGTTCCTGGGTAGGCAGTCTAAACGAATAACGTAATAAAGTAAAGAGAATTAATATTTCCTTTTGGTCATGAAAAAGCTTTTCGCAACCCCGAGTGCGCATGGGATGAGGTACCTGGGTGGCGACTTACCCGTTATCGGGCATTGGAATGCACAAGAAGACAAATAAGGAAGGAAAGGTATTCAAGTGACTTTCCAAGCAATATGATCTTTATTATTGGGAAGGTACTCTTAGTACTTACACTTAAGACTTACAGAGCTAATTAACGTTCCACGAACTATTGATCCTAATATCTTAAACCTAAACTACAAAGACTAGATTAAACCGATATGCATGGACCCTATCACTTCAAGGATAGTGCAACACTATCCCATTGGCTCTAAACTGGTCAAGGAACCAAATCCTTGGATTATCAAGTTTTCTTCTCGAGGCATTGTGGTCGCAGTCATGATGAAGGCTATCTTTGAGCTCTTGGGTTCCTTGTCAGCTCGGTGTTGAGATGCCACATCAAGACTCCATTTGTCACAGCGGAGACCTGCCTTAGGGAAACTCCGGACAGTGATGACTCACTTGGGTCCCGGGATCTTCATGCACTGGTAGGTGTAGTGCATGGAATCCATGAACTTGGCTAGAGTTGGTTGTCCCAAAATAGCATTATACGCTGTCTCAAAGTCAACCACATCGAGTAGAATCATCTCTATTCAGAAGTTGTCTTGCTTCCCGAAGGTAACGGGGACTGTATCTAGCCGATAGGCGTGGCCAGAGATTTGGGTATTGTTCCATAGAAGGCTTGCGTAACCGGTTTGATGATAGATCAGGAGATTTGTATCGCTTTGAGTGTGCTTGTGAAGAGGATGTTCAGGGAACTCCCTCCATTGACAAGCACTCAGGAGATATTGCAGTTGTTGATCAGGCTTGACCGCTATCAAAAAGTGGCCTAGTCGTACGAAGTTCTCAGGGCAATCATCCTAGCCAAAGGAGATCTCGACGTTCGACTATTTGACAGCCTAGCAACCCTTGGTGATAACACCTAAGACTTTTTTGGCCACCGTCTTGTACTACCACTTGGACTCATAGGACACAAAGCTGATGAACATGTGATCGATGGTCCTTTCTTTCAGCTTGTAGGACATCATGTCTGAGTTGTCCTCACTGCTACTGGAGCTGGAGTCCCAACTCTGGGTTGTGACCTAGGTCTTCCCCTTGGTCTTGTCGATCTCGGCCTTGACCAGTTTCTGCCTGGTGGCATTGGAAGAAGCTATGGTTGCCAGTCTGGTGGAGGTCGCACCAAGGCTTGCCATAAAATTCACCAGTGCCTGGTGTGTAGTTCTTGTTTCGAGATGAGTCGGAATGCTTGTCGAGACGAGTGTCGAGTAGATATGTAAAAACTTCATCAATTTTGGTTTTCTTTCTCTTACCTCCCTTGGAGTTTTTCTTGCACTTGTTCTTTGCCACATCATTATCGAGCTCAAGCTGAGGGTGTTTGATGCTTTGGTCCCTCTCCTTGATGAATATGAGCGCCTATTTGGCCTTGGTTGCCTGGTCAACGATCTTCATGAGTTCCTTGACCGTCTCGGGCTCTTTTCTGGTGACATCTTCGACACATCATTGGCTCCTAACCTCTCGAGTGAATTCATGGATAACGTCGTAGTCATTTATCTTAGGGATGGTGTTCCGAGTGTTGCTGAAGCAGTGTACGAACATGTGCAAGGTTTCTTTGTCATCTGCTCGCAATGGAAGAGATCATTTTTTGTACCAGGGAGAATGCACATACCTTGAAAGTTGGCTCAAAATAGTTCACAAAGCTGGTTCCATGAGTTGATCGTCCCTTATGGTAGGTTGGTCAGCTAGATCCTAGTTGCCCATTCAAGAGCTGTGGGGAGATAATTCACCATTACCTTCTTGTCCCCACCGGTCGTTTGGATGGTCTTAGTGTAGATCTGGGGGAACTCAACGGGATTTGTATTCCCATTGTACTTCTTGATTGACTTGAGGCATAACCAAGACATCCAGTAATATGAACAAGGGTTCCCGATCTTCTGAAAGGTTCTGGTAACTCTCGATTTGGTGGAAATGAGACACAAGTCGATCCGGCTTCCGAACAACACGATCCGAAACCCCGCAATCGCAGCACCACGTCTCCTCTGGTTATCAACCGGCGTTGCACGGTTGACCTCGCCAAGAAGGCTAAAGTCCTTGCCTGCGAATCGAAGAACACAAGCAAGAACAAGGAAGAATGCAACCAAATTGCAGATGAATGATTAATCTCACGAGTTGGGGTCTCACAAACCGACGAAACGGCGAAACTGTTCTTGACAGAAAAATCTAAGCAAAACCCGCCCTAACGAGAGAGGCGGCGGCTGATAATAAGGGTCTAAGGGTCGTCACACCCCCTGGTCACGCCCCCCTAATGGGCTCAACGACGATACACGGCCCAACGGACCAAAAACGGTGACGCAGCACCGGGACAGATTCTGGACGCTGATTTGTTTCGACGTTTCCCGTTGACTCAGAAGGAATTTGGACCTCAAACCAACGCCATTGGTTTCCTTATGAAATTATCTTTCCAACCATATGTGAATCGTCGAAAACGGAGTCCGGATGCGTCCTGGGCGTCCGTTTTACTGCTCGCTGGTCCTGGAGGTCGAGACTGATTCGGACTCGAGTTGGACTAGACCTCCTGCTGTTGTTGGACGTCCTAGCTGCTCCTCCACGCCTCCAAGCCTTCCTCTATGTGTCTCCTTGTTCTCTCCATAATTCCTAAGCAACACATAATCATTAGGTAGTAATCTATTCTCAAAATTATATAAAGAGTTGCTTAGGAACGAGCTCACCTCTAAATTTAATTGTCGTGCGCGAGCTCTTGTGATTGGACCTTGAAAGTTCAATGGAGGATCATTGTATGTATCCGAGGAAGTGATGTCCTCATCATCCTCCCCCTCTTGAATTGGAGTCGTCCTCGACTCAAGCTCATCATCGGCTCCCAAGTAAGGTTTCAAATCTGCAATGTTAAAAGAAGGACTAACCCCGAACTCGGGTGGCAACTCAAGTTTATATGCATTATCATTTATTTTCTCAATTATCTTATAAGGACCAGCAGCTCTTGGCATTAATTTAGACTTACGCAGCTCTGGAAACCTATCTTTTCTTAAATGTAACCACACTAAATCACCCGGTTCAAGTTTGACTTTTTTTCTACCTTCACTACCAGCAATTCTATACTTTTCATTCATCTTTTTGATATTTATTTTAGTTGTTTCATGCAACTTACGAATAAAATCAGCACGTGCATTAGCATCACTATGTGTTCTTTCAGTGGTAGGTAAAGGCAAAAGATCAATAGGAGCGCGAGGGTTAAAACCATACACTACCTGAAAAGGACTTACCTTGGTGGTAGAATGTGTTGCCCGATTATAAGCAAACTCCACGTGGGGCAAACATTCTTCCCACATCTTCAAAATTTTCTTCAAAATAGCTCTCAACATGGTACCCAAAGTGCGGTTCACTACCTCCGTTTGGCCATCAGTTTGTGGGTGGCAAGTAGTAGAAAACAATAGTTTTGTACCCAACTTATTCCATAGAGTGCGCCAAAAGTGACTAAAAAATTTAGCGTCGCGATCTGAAACAATAGTAGAAGGCATACCATGCAAGCGAACAATCTCTTTGAAAAAGAGGTCAGCAATATAAACGGCATCATCACTTTTATGACAAGGTATAAAATGTGCCATCTTAGAAAAACGATCCACAACAACAAAAATGCTATCCCTCCCCCTCTTAGTCCTAGGCAATCCCAAAACAAAGTCCATCGAAATATCTGCCCAAGGAATAGAAGGAACAGGAAGAGGCATATACAAACCATGTGGATTCAAGTGAGACTTAGCCTTTTGACATGTGGTACAGCGTGCCACGAACTGCTCAACATCTCTCCTCATCTTTGGCCAAAAGAAATGTGTGGCCAACATATCTTCCGTCTTCTTAGCACCAAAATGTCCCATCAATCCTCCTCCATGTGCTTCCTGCAACAACAAAAGATGAACGGAACCAACTGGAATGCATAGACGGTTAGCTCTAAACACAAATCCATCATTGATCACAAACTTGTTCCACGTACGTCCCTCTTTACAGTTCAGCAATACATCTTTAAAATCAGGATCAAGCACATATTGTTCCTTTATTGAGTCAAGTCCAAAAATTCTATAATCAAGTTGGGACAACAAAGCATATCGTCTAGACAAAGCATCAGCAATTATATTATCCTTCCCTTTCTTGTGTTTGATAACATAAGGAAAAGATTCAATAAATTCAACCCACTTAGCATGTCTACGATTCAGATTATTTTGAGAACGAAGATACTTAAGCGATTCATGATCTGAATATATAACAAATTCTTTAGGCCACAAATAATGACGCCACGTCTCTAAAGAACGTACAAGTGCATACAATTCCTTATCATACGTAGAGTAATTAAGAACAGGGCCATGCAATTTTTCGCTAAAGTATGCAACGGGCTTACCTTCTTGCATCAAAACACCTCCAATGCCAACTCCACTAGCATCACATTCTAGCTCAAAGGTCTTACCAAAATTTGGAAGTTGCAGCAATGGCGCGTGCGTAAGCTTGTCCTTCAAAGTGTCAAAGGACTCCTCTTGTGCCTCACCCCAATGGAACACCACACCTTTCTTTGTCAACTCGTGTAAGGGGGCAGCTATGGCGCTGAAATCCTTCACGAAACGACGATAAAAACCTGCAAGTCCAAGAAAACTTCTCACCTGTTTGATGGTTTGGGGCACCGGCCAACTCTTTATGGCTTCAATTTTCATCTCATCCACCTCAATTCCCTGTGGAGTAATAACATAGCCAAGAAAAGAGACTCGATCCGTGCAAAAGATGCACTTCTCAAGGTTACCAAATAAACGTGCATCACGTAAAGCATTAAAAACAGCACGTAAGTGATCCATATGTTCATCCAAAGACTTGCTATAAATCAATATATCATCAAAGTAAACCACCACAAATCGTCCAATAAAAGCTCTTAAAACCTCATTCATCAAACGCATGAAAGTGCTAGGTGCATTAGTTAAACCAAAAGGCATTACTAACCACTCATATAATCCGAATTTAGTTTTGAAAGCTGTTTTCCATTCATCTCCAAGTTTCATTCTAATTTGGTGGTAGCCACTACGCAAGTCAATCTTTGTAAAAATTACAGAGCCACACAACTCATCAAGCATATCATCAAGTCTAGGAATAGGATGGCGATATCGAATAGTAATGTTATTGATTGCTCTACAATCAACACACATACGCCAAGTACCATCTTTCTTAGGAACCAAAATCACAGGAACAGCACAAGGACTAAGGCTCTCACGTACATACCCGCGGTCCAAAAGCTCTTGGACTTGCCGCTGAATTTCCTTAGTCTCCTCGGGATTGGCTCGATACACAGCACGATTTGGCAATGTTGCTCCCGGGATCAAATCGATTTGATGCTCTATCCCTCTCATAGGTGGCAGTCCCGGGGGTATCTCAGCTGGGAAAACATCCTCATACTCCTGCAAAAGGTTAGTGGCAGCAGGAGGTATCGAACTAATATCATCATCAAGCGAATACAAAACTCGTTTGCAAACCAATGTGTAGCAAATATCATTATTAGAAATTTCAGCAAGGTCACTTTTTAGTGCAAGCATAACACCACCCTTCAATTTTATGCCCTCTACTTTAGAACTAGGTGCAGACTTATCCTTTTTAGGTGGGTAAAGAGAATTAGCAACTTGCTGATTTTCAGATTTAGTATCACGCAAATTAGCAGCTCGCTCTTTATCAGCTTGTACAATTTCAGCAGGGGTCATAGGAACCAAAGTAATTTTCTTTCCTTTATGCATAAAAGTATATGTATTACTTCTACCATGGTGTATAGCATCATTATCAAATTCCCAAGGTCGACCCAATAAAAGTGAGCAAGCTTCCATAGGTACCACATCACAGTCAACATAATCAGCATAGGAACCAATGGAAAAAGAAACTCTGCAAGTTTGTGTTACCTTAGCTTTTCCAGCATCATTAAACCACTGAAGGTTATATGGATGGGGGTGTTGGCGTGTGGTCAAGCCAAGCTTCTTGACCAAATCTGAACTCACCAAATTATTACAACTACCTCCATCGATGATGACACGTGCTCGCCGATTTTGGATGACGAAGAAAATCTGGAACAAGTTATGGCGTTGCAGCTTCTCTGGTTGTTGTACCTTTGTGCTGAGCGCCCGCTGCACAATGATGCTCCTATAGGTCGCTGTGTCATCACTGCCCAAGATTTCGTTGTTGTCCTCAACAACTGGTTCTTCTTCTTCTTCTTTCTCAATGTCAGAGGCGCTGATGTACCCATCTTCCGTTGCAATGTATGCCTGCTGACTTGGGCAATCCTTCTGCACATGACCGAATCCATGGCAGCGACGGCACTGAATGCCAGAGGTGCATCCCGTTGATGCAACAGAGGAAGCACTCTTGGAAGGTCCCTGCAAAACAGAATTTTTACCTGAGCCTGAAAATCGTGTAGTGACCGGATTTGGTGCCGTAGCTGCTTGTTGCTTGCTCGCTGGTGAGGGAGCCCTGTAAGTGGATGGTTTGGACAGCCCCAAGGATGGTCCTGTGCGCGGCGTGTATGTGGTGCTGGCCTTGTACTTGCCCTGCTGCTCACGCCCCTGCAACTCCTTCTCTGCAAGCATAGCAAACTGAAACAACTGGTTGACATTGTTAAATTCTTTATAATCAATAATATCCTGGATTTCACGTCTCAAACCCGAATAAAATCGACAAATAGAATCTTCGTTTCCCTCTACTATGCCACAACGCATCAAGCCCTTTTGAAGCTCACCATAATAATCCTGCACAGATTTATCTCCCTGTTCTAAGCGCATCAATTTCTTACGCAGGTCTCTATGATAAGATGGGGGAACAAATCTATCACACATAGCAACCTTAAGCTCTTCCCATGTACGAGGTGTGGCACCATCTGCAGCTAAACCAGTCCACCAAATAATAGCAAAATCTTTAAATTCACTAGTGGCTTGTCTAACTCTATGTTGTTCAGGTACTTGGTGGGCACTAAATTTTTGCTCTACTGTCATCTCCCAATCAAGATATCCCTCAGCATCATAATGTCCCGAAAAAGAAGGTATAGTAAATTTAACCTTAGCATAAGGATCTTCAGGAGCTCGATTATACATACCTCGATGGTGGTGGTGATGTGGAACGCCACCCATACCTGTGGTGTTAGTGCGAAGACGACACCGTAATTTGTTTTGCAATGTCACCGTTGGATCAACATTACCATCGTCATCATACAGCTCATCACCGGTGTTGCTTCCATTCACATCTTCGTTGTGCACAAGACGGTTTTCCAAAGCATTTACCCTGTCGGTGAGCTCGGATAACCGTTTGTCCACCCGCTCAACCGCGTTTGCGAGTTTCATCTCAATTATCGCTTCAGTGACAGCCTTGATGACTGTCTCCTTCATCTCCTTCTGAGCATTGTCTACAACAGCTTGTAGCTGCTCTTGGCTGACACACTCCTTGAAGTCCTTTGGCGTTTTATCTCCATCAACTGACATTGTGGAAACAAACACAACAACAAACAGTGAAGGTTATCCCTAATAATCGTACTACAAAGGTGGAGTGGTGCCTCTCAATCAAGATCAGCAAAGGTAGACACCTTACCAAGCTCTTACCAGGGTTCTTACCAGCAAAGCAAAGGATACCTGGAAGGCGTGCGAGCGATTGCAGGGATGCAAACCAGTGCTGTCCAGAAAAATCTGTGGAGCTTGGAAGGCACACAAAGAGAACAAATATGTATATGTGGAACACAAATCAGAAACAGATAGTAATGCTGAATTATAGTCCCAAGTACTTGTTCTCGTTGCTGGCCTAAAATGTTGCAAGTACCAAGTATGTGTGATAAACAAGGTGGAGAAACAAGTATGATGGATAGCAAGAGCAACAGAAACAAAGAACTAAACAGCACACGCTAACACAGCTCACTTTGCCCTTCTCTATGTGCTCCTCTAGATATTGTTCCTCTTTTGCCCCTCTCTTTTTTCTATTTTTTTGGGCTGTCGTTGTTTTTTTGGGAAAATTCGACTTTTTCTTTTTATTTTTTTGATATTTTTTTTTCACTTAGGAGCACACAAGAGGGAACCACAGAAAATTTGAGCTTAAACAAGTGAAAGACGTGGCCTGTAGAATTTTCTGAATTTCAGCCGGAAAATGAGAAAAATATTTGGAAATTGAAAACTCAAACTTCGGAGGCGAATTTGGGAGTTCTGATTTCGACGAACCCGATGAAGCGGGGACGAACAGATCCGAAATGCCGTTTCGATGCGAAAAACTCTGTGACTTTTCTGAAAACGGAGTTCGTACGCGAAAGTTATGCCCGATTTGAGAAACGACTCCGAATTAGAGGACAAAACGGGAAGAAAGTGGGGAAAATATGCGACGGAGGCTAGGGTTTGATGGAAACGGTGGGGGAAAACATACGAACTGGACTCTAACACGATCTAACCAGCAACAAGACCTTGACCAGGACACAAACTCAACACGACGGACTCTGAAACTGAAATATGCAAAAGCTAAAGGCGCGGAAGGGTTGTAGGACAGGAAAAAAAAACCGATATGGCAGTGGACTATGGAACGAAGGCGAAAACACTCGAAACTAAGGGTAGATATGAACCTGACGGTATACCTGAAGCTCTGAATACCACTTAATATGAACAAGGGTTCCCGATCTTCCGAAAGGTTCTGGTAACTCTCGATTTGGTGGAAACGAGACACAAGTCGATCCGGTTTCCGAACAACACGATCCGAAACCCCGCAATCGCAGCACCACGTCTCCTCTGGTTATCAACCGGCGTTGCACGGTTGACCTCGCCAAGAAGGCTAAAGTCCTTACCTGCGAATCGAAGAACACAAGCAAGAACAAGGAAGAATGCAACCAAATTGCAGATGAATGATTAATCTCACGAGTTGGGGTCTCACAAACCGACGAAACGGCGAAACTGTTCTTGACAGAAAAATCTAAGCAAAATCCACCCTAACGAGAGCGGCGGCGGCTGATAATAAGGGTCTAAGGGTCGTCACACCCCCTGGTCACGCCCCCCTAATGGGCTCAACGACGATACACGACCCAACGGACCAAAAACGGTGACACAGCACCGGGACAGATTCTGGACGCTGATTTGTTTCGACGTTTCCCGTTGACTCAGAAGGAATTTGGACCTCAAACCAACGCCATTGGTTTCCTTATGAAATTATCTTTCCAACCATATGTGAATCGTCGAAAACGGAGTCCGGATGCGTCCTGGGCGTCCGTTTTACTGCTCGCTGGTCCTGGAGGTCGAGACTGATTCGGACTCGAGTTGGACTAGACCTCCTGCTGTTGTTGGACGTCCTAGCTGCTCCTCCACGCCTCCAAGCCTTCCTCTATGTGTCTCCTTGTCCTCTCCATAATTCCTAAGCAACACATAATCATTAGGTAGTAATCTATTCTCAAAATTATATAAAGAGTTGCTTAGGAACGAGCTCACCTCTAAATTTAATTGTCGTGCGCGAGCTCTTGTGATTGGACCTTGAAAGTTCAATGGAGGATCATTGTATGTATCCGAGGAAGTGATGTCCTCATCATCCAGTTTACCTTCCACAAATCTAGAGAGAAGGCTTGGCACCCCTTGATGGCACCTTGCTCGGTCCGAGTAGCAACGGGTGTTCTACCCATGGGGTCAGAGAGCTACCCCTGCTTCTACTCGAGCAGCATCGGGACGTCCTCCGGTTAGACTACTGAGGCACAATTTATTCCTCCTCAGGGGTGTTCGAGCATCTTCGCCATTTGATAATCTCATGCAGATCATTGATGGGATGATTTCTGATCGGTGAGGACTTGTGGTGGCTAGGCACTCAGTTATCTTCCTAGACCGTCCTGTTCCAGGGATTACGTCTCTCTAAATCTAATTCACCACGGGAAGGGCTGATGTGAGACTTCCCCTGGTTAGAACTATTCGGGTGATAGCTAGATGAGAGTTCTCAGACTGGGTGATAGCCTCCTTTGCCATGCTGCTCATTGAGTTGATCTAGCCCTTATAGGAAGGGGTCATCAGATCTGTAGTAGGGGGTACATGAGGGCCTCCTGTAGAAGGAGCCCCTGTGCTGTTGTAGATATGTAGCGCTGAGCCCCCTAATGATAATTAGGAGACATTTGATCCCGTGCTTCATTAGGATTGGATCTGGGGGGGGGGGGGGGTTTGGCTAACGGAGGATGGCCATCACCTCCCGCACTCGAAGCGATGAGAACCCACGTGTCTGCGGGATTGTTGTCATCATGATTGTCCTAAATGGCATCCCCATCTCCAATGACGAAGACTACTCGGGGGTAATATCCACTGGAGAAGGAGTCTAGATCCATCATGTGTCATTGGAGTTCTTTAGGTAGGTATCTTGACAATCCATGTTGTCGTAAGCTAGAGGGAGGATCTGGACTTGCGGCGAACATCGTTCTCATGATCTTCTTGGCAACCGAGTGGTTCAAACTTGATGTCGTAGTCCTTTCCCATTGATCCATAAAGCGACTTACCTTGTCACTAGAGTCGTCACCGGTTAGGTCTTCGTCAAGGTCCACTTGATCGATCACCAGTTCGTCGTTGGTCGAGGGGGTGAAGCTGTCATAGAACCCCTCATCTGAGAAGCCGGTCCTCGGTGCGGGTTTGGGTGAAGTCGACGACATGTCATGTGCAGAAGTTTCAATGCCTTTTGTCATGATCCCTACGGACGATGCTAGCTCTCGATGGTTGGTGAGCTGTTGATCTTTCCAACTTATAGAAATTGTAGGGGATGCTTCGAGTAGACGAATCACACAGTGCACACACAATCTTATACAGGTTTAGGCCTCCTATAGGATAATAGTCGTATGTCCTATTGGTCTTGTTTTAATCTTTGGGACTGTTTGTAAGGGATGCTTGGCTATCCTAGATAGATCTAAACTTAGTTTGAGGGCTCCCTTGTATGTAGTTGGGGAGAGTAGCTAATACAAATCTGATTTTTAGAGGGCTCGAGTGCGAGGAGCTTACGCATGCTTGAATGACGTTAGTGGAATTGTGTTGGCTTCTAATGGATTGTTCATCCACGGGGTCCCCTGGCTCCGTATATATAGGGAGTCATCGTACGACTCCTGGAGTTTTTCCTTATCATTCTTGAAGATGAACTTCCCTATTTATGTGATATCCCAGGTATCTGTGGGCAGTTTCCATTCGTTCGGGGATTCATTTCCTGGGATAGAGATATACCCCAGGAATGTAGGGAAATCCTAGGGTATCCGAATATGGTAGTTTTATACTACCTATTGTCAGTTTGTATCATTTTATGTTTCATGTTTCGTCCAACTTAGGACTGACTTGGCCCATATGAAAGTCAGAGAAGAGCTTCGATGAGTGTATTTCATATATACAACATGCTAATCATTTTTAGTGATTAAGCATTGCATATATTATTATTTCACCATATTATTAATATTTTTATCATTTTTTTATAGTTTAGGAGTGCTAGGTACTCCCATGAGTGAACCTTGACGAAAGGAATCAAACCCGATAAGTGACGGATGCCAAATTAGTTGAGAACAAGATTTGGACACATAGATGACTTCAAATAAAAAAGTTCTCAACTATAAAGTTGTAGATCTATTAGATAGCTACAGTTTTATATAAATATTTTCTTCATCTAACTTCGTATGAATATTTTATAAATTTTTAAATATCTTACTACAAACTTAACCACTATTTTATTACTACCTGTTAGAGTTGACCCTACCTAATCACTTCATACATCATCATCTCACTATGTTATTACTATCTTAGAGTTGACACTACTTAACCACTTCATATATAAACATTTCATTATATTCTTACTACAGTTTGAGTTGATCCTACTTAACCACTTCATACACCATCATTTCATTAAGTCACATAGTCCACTATAATAGATGCTAGATAGTATCTTTATTTTTAAACCATAATCATATCTATTTTTAGTTATGAAAATATTTTTTATTAAACAAATTAGTTGTGAAAAATATTCTCCTAGAGGATTCTAGAGTAGGACCGTTTATGATATTAAGTTATCCCAATATATCCATGACGGTTCTTGTTTGAAATTGTCTAGGATAAGCCACTATCTTAGATGGCTTCAAAGGATAAATTATGTCTGATGGTTCCTAGCTCTGACCCATTATAGATAAATTATCTCAAACTGTTCCAAAGGAACCATCAGAGGGACTACATGAGAAGCTGTCTAAAATGTGCTTTTTTTAGTAGTGGCCGCGGGTCAGGGTGGCAGAGGACCACCGGCAATGGGGAGGTAAAGCATGACCGCATTAGTGCTGATCTGGAAGCAGGGATGCCACTAGAGACACGAGAAGAGGATGGCGGCATGGGAGTGAAGGCTAGGGAGAAGGTAACCATCGGAGGAAAAAAGGGTGCCGTGCTGGGAGGAGGAAGACTACATGAGGATAGTCAAATCCCAATTCTGACGGCTCAGATCTATAGACTGGATCTTTCTTTAATTTCAGTCACCTTAGGAACAACACCTCGATCCCTTAGTAATATGATTGATCTCAAACTTAGCACCGGTTGACATGTGAAGAAGTCTAACTCAATTTCATCTGATTCTAGCCGAGAAGAAAGCGAGGATAGTACTGAAGAAAACATCTTTTTAACTTGTGATGACCGCAGCTAATCGAGATGAATATACATGCACTGAAGCCACTAACGAATCAGGATGCTCCATGACATCAACGTGCAGGGGAGAGCAGGGAGAATTTTTGTTTTCATAACATACAAGTAGGGGGTGAAAGCAGAGCATATAGTTTCTGATCTGATCCATGAGGATACAGACAAGGATGTGGGTATGGTAAGCCTTTTTAGCTATCCGTGTAGATGCGGATAGTTTCATACGGATATGGTATTGCAAAAGTCCAAATGATACAAACTATCTGATTTTTATACCAGATTATCTGAGGTCTCCTATTCGGATTATCGGCATTTTACTGGGCCTATTGCCTCCAATCTAGACCGATATCCTTCAATGTAATGTTTTCAATTATACTACTAGTTATTGTCTGCTATATTATGCTCATTTGATGAAATCTATAGTACTTCTATGTGCTAGTGTGCACGCCTCTTGCTTGTATGGAAGGAATTGAAATAGCTCTTGGTTTTTTTTCTTGTAACTGAACCCAGGTGATTTGCATATCTTGCTTTTATATCTACTTTTCTAGATTTGCTTGGACTCCTTTAGGCCTTTATCGCTTCTTGAAAAGTGGTGGTGACTGACGACAATACTCTGAGTGAGATCTTAGCTATGCTTGTCAATCTGCATACATGAAAGTTTATCCCATTGAAGATGATGGATGGCTTTAGAATGGAGATGATACCCACACATCCAAAAACTAACATGCACAATTGCTATCACACTACATGTTGCTTGCACAGCCATGTGCACATGTAATATCCGACTATTTTAGTCCGTTTCTGGCCTAACTTCATTCCATTTTTCAACTTTGACTCTAAACAATCCGTATTCGAATCTGTATCTGTGCAATATCTGCTCTAACTATGAATCAAACAAAAAATGAATGCAGATATGGTAAGAGCTTTATCTGTTCGAACACTAGCACAAAAAGGGTCATCCCTACCCTTCTTTCACTACCGCTTCATTAATAACCGGTAGTGATAAGATATCATTGTAGGTTCATAAGCTGAACCGACATATATCATTGAGTCATTAAGAACCGGCAGTGAAAGCCACTATCACTATCGGTCATAAGATCAATTGATAGATCAATGATTGAGTCATTATAAACCAACATTGATAATAATCATCATTGCTGGTTCATAGTTATATGTTATAAACTGGTAGTGATAAGACACCCTTTTATAAATATCTGTGCCAGTCCGCTCCCCATCTCACTACCCTCCAAAATATCAATTTCGATGGGTGGTGGTGGTTGAAGTGGTGCGATGGTCACCGTCGTCACTTCGACGGTCGCTACTCCTTGGGCCCATCTTCTCCCATTGCTGACCTCACCACTGTCCTTGTCACCTACCGCAGCCACACCGCCCCTCTCCCCATCTCCCTATCTCACTCCCCTCGCACCTGTCACTGACCTCGCTACTATCCCCGTTGCCTACCGTGGCCACGCTACCCTGCTACCCATCTCCCTATCTCACTCCCCTTGGGTCTATCGCCAACCTCACTAGTCCCTGTTGCCGACCTCGCTACCATCCCCGAGCTCACTGTTGTCCCCATCACCTACCGTGATCGCAATGACCTGCTCCCTAACTCCCTATCTCACTCCCCTCGGGCCCGTCGCCGACCTTGCCACCGTCCCTGTCGCCTACTGCAGTCACATCAACCACGGCCGCGTTGCCTTGCTCTCTATCTCCCTATCTCACTCCACTCGGGCCCATCACTGACCTTGCCACCATACCCGTCGCCTACCGCGGCCGTGCCACCCTGCTCCCCATCTCCCTATCTCACTCCCCTTGGCTGTCTTCTCTCGTTGCTGTCCCCATTCAAGATTGTGGCAATAAGATGATATAAATGAGTGGCAGAAAACACATTCGCTTCAAGATGATTGTGTTTTCACCATTTATTTAGATTTAAAATACTCTACCAGGAACATTTCAATATGGGGTTTTTGTCTCAAGTTTGATCAGATCCTAATGCCTGGTAGAGTATTTTGCACATATGAATGAGTTACCACTGCCGGTTCAAGGCATGAACCAGCAGTGATACTTACTATCATTGTAGGTTTTAGAGTCGGCACTGATAATCCATGATTATCATTGCTGTTTAATTATTACTGATTCAAAACTGGTAGTAATGTAGTTTTTGAACCGACAGTGATGAGGGATTTTGTAGTCGTGGAATCAAATCCATTTTCACCTCATACAAGGATCGAATAACCATAGATGGCAACAACATTGTGAAGTCCTGGCTATAGCCCTATCATAGTAGACAAACAAACCACATGTTTTACTACATATACTATCTAAAAAATTATCCTACAATAGCATAACCCATATATAGTACTAGTGTCTAGTAAGAACATAAATCACAGTAAGCGTAGATATCCGAATTGTAGCTAAGTATCCTTGTAGCGACAGACTGTGATTTGCAGTAAATTAAAACTACCTCTCCTGGATCAGCGGCTGCTCTATTTCATTCTTCAGGTCCTCAGACTGCTAGCTGCTGCCAAGAACTAGAGACTTGAGATTTGGCTTGAATCCAATGACAAAGTTGATGTAGGCATGGATGATTATCTCCTGTGATTATAGCGTTCGCATGGACTAAACCACAGCACAACCAAACTCCACATGGGTGCAGAGGCTCACCAAGCTTCTCTGCCTCGGCAAATCATGCTGGCTCTAGCAGACTGTTGATGTCGTCGACGGGTACGCCATGCCCATCGTTGAATCGGAAGAGGCGCATAAAAAAAATGGCCTCGAAGACGGGGATGCGGACCTGCTCTCCGGGTTCATGGTGGCCATGGATGAGGATGTTAGATCAATTCCCTTAGATTGCATAGCTCGACACATGAACACATAAACAATCATATGACATTGATTCGGAGATGCCATCGGTTATGTCTTCCTAGATCAGTGTACAACCACGACATGGTACCATACTTCGATGTATATGATGTAGGTAGAAGAATGTTGGAGTAGTCACTGGTAGCAGCGATGGCCTTCAAATCGCTGCAATGCTCTTAGAGATCGAAATTAGGGTTTAGATGTCAGGGTTAGGCTAGACTTCGGAGCACGATAGAGGCATCGAGTTGGATAGCTTCCCCTTTTATTGTAGCATTGTGTGGCCTGGGACCAAAACCATAATGGTTCCACCCATGATACTGGAGCGCGTGGTGGGCCCTCCTTATGCCCCAAAGACTCAGATGGGTTTGTTGTGATCATGCCAGATGATCATAACTGCATTATCCCACTTGATCAAATGGCTGATCATCATTAGTCCACACTCAATGAAATAGCATACCAACATAGTACGATCACAATAGCTATCAAAATTTCACTGGACCCCACACTCCATAGCACATGACTCTGTTTCGATATGGATAAACTTATGCATTGGGAGTTGGTTTCTTTCTTATGGCACTTTATATCCAGGATCATGAAACTGAGATCTTTAAAAGTAATTATCCCAGAGTCATAGGCTATTTGTTAAACCCATGTTGGTAATATGTTATTTAAATACATTGGGTGGTAAGCCTTTCGTTAATGGGTCAGCAAACATGGACTTTGTACTTATATGCTCGACCTCAATAGTTTGATCCTGAATTCTATCTTTCACAACATGATACTTTATGTTAATGTGTTTGGCAGCACCACTTGACTTGTTGTTACTCGAAAAGAATAATGCAACTATGTTATTTTGCAGTATATCTTGAGTGGTTTTATTATGCCGCTAACCACTCTTGGTCCCGGGATAAAATTCTTAAGCCATATAGCCTGCCTAGTGATCTCATAACGTGCCACAATCTCAGATTGTATCATAGAAGATGCAGTAAGGGATTGTTTGGAGCTCTTCTAGGAAATGGCTCCTCCCGTAGAGTGAAAATATAACCTGAAGTTGACTTCTTCGTGTCCATACACCCCGCAAAGTCAACGTTCGAATAGCACTTAACCTCAAGATTATTAGACTTCTTTTATTTGAGTGGGAAATGCTTAGTGCCTTGCAAATAACGCAAGGTCTTCTTAGCAACTTTTCAGTTCTCTAATCCTGGATTAGACTGATATCTATCCAATATCCGCATTATGTAGGCTAAATCGGGACGACTGCAGTCCTAAGCGTGCATAATGCTCTCAACTGTCAAAGTGTGCATAACAATAGGAGCAGGTGATGCAAAACAATTATGCATGTTATATATTTTTTGAGCAATCTATCAATGTAAACCCTTTAGGATTGACTTAATACCCCTTTGGACCTGTCTCGGTGAATCTCAAAGCCCAAAACGTAAGAAGCTTCACCAAGATCATTCATATCGAAGTTGAACGATAGAAATTGTTTAGTCTCATGCAGCATGTCCATATCGCTGCTAGCCAGTAAAATATCATCCACATAAAGTACCAAAATGACACATTTGCCACCCTCTGTTAACTTTAATGTAAAAGCAATTATCCACTTTATTTTCTTTGAAGTTGAACTTTCTTATGACTTCATCGAACTTAAGATACCATTGCCTGGACACCTGCCTTAGTCCATAAATGGATTTCCTGAGTCTACACCCCATGTGTTCCTTGCCTTCCACGACAAAACCTTCGGTTGAGCCATGTATACATTCTCACACAAGTCACTGTTAAGGAATGTAGCTTTAACATCCATCCAGTGTAGCTCTAAATCATAATGAGCTACTAGAGCCATGACAATCCTAAATGAGTCCTTCGAGACAACAGAACATTATAATCGATCCTTTCTCTCTGAGTGAAGCCCTTAGCGATGAGTCTTGCCGTAAACCTTTTGACATTTCCCTTAGAGTCATGCTTAGTTTTGTAGACCTATTTACAGCTCACTAGTTTGATTCTGTCAGGAATTTCTACTAGGTCCCAGATTTTATTAAAACTCATTGACTCCATCTCATCCTCCATAACCTCATGTCACTTGGATGCATGCTCACTCATCATGGCTTCCTCAAATGAGGCAAGACCATCCACCTTCCTATGTCATTCACATCTTCATTCATATAGACGACATAGTCATCCGAAAGAGCAGATCTTCTTTCTCTCTGTGATCTTCTTAAGGATCCATTAGCTACCATAGGAGTCTGATCTATATGATGGTCATCGTTTCGTGTTGCGCTACTAATTCTAGAATTTTTTTCTTGAGGCTGAACATTTGGAGGTGCAACAACAACAGGAGGTGTAGGGACATTAGCCTCTTGGATAATGAGGATTGGAACATAAACCCAATTCTCCTCGAGTGAAATCTTTCTTCCCTCAGAGCTCCAACTGATTTCAACATTTTCTAAGAATTTAGAATGTCTTGTTTCTACAAACTTAGTGGTACGATCTGAACAATAGAAGTGATACCCTTTTGATGTTGGTATATACCCTAATGGCAATCATAGATATGATTGCATCACATCTATGTTTATGTACTTTTGAATAATATGTCATTCAGTTCCTTGGATAATTATCATTTACATTGATTAGCAAATATGTGACTTTTTTGTGAAGCTATTTGTTTTATTATGATGCTATTCTAGATGATTCCTAGTCTTATACAATTATATGGGATAATAATGATTCACAAACTAGCACATGTATTGATTGATGATCATGTTTCACAGATCATAGATATGGAGATATCAAATCAATAATGTGGACATACGTTAAAGAATATGGTGTTGGATAGACCCACCTTGAGATATTATTGGGATTGTTATATGATGTGCTATCAGTTGTAATCTCAAATGATGTATCTGCATGATCCTTAGACCTAAGATTGTCATTGATTCCCAGAATATGTAATGGCACACTTAGGGGCTACCAAATGTTACTTCATAACTTGGTAGTCATAAAGGTAGCTTTCGTGTTTTTCATGAAACATGTCGTGGGGTGCTAGCGATCAAGATAGAATTTATCCCCGCAATGTGATTGGATTAGAAAGTGCATGGTTATGCCAATGTGATTAAAGAGTTAATCACAAGTTGAGTAATCCGCTACAAGATTGAGTGAATGGTCAAGCTATCACAAAGATGGCACGTGTCTCGCCTTGAGCTTGATTGGTATCGTGAGGCAAATGGATTGGTGCATGTGTATATCAAGATTCAGCCGATATGATCTTTATGTATATTCTGGGGTCAATAAGCCCAGCTAGGGACTGCTGTTGATTTTGGTTCAAAAAGGGATTTTTGAGTCATAGCCATTTGTACAAGAACCTAAATGATCCTTAATCTCATATCATTATGTGAAACAATAATGATTCATAGATTAGCACACTGACTGATAGATGATTATGTTTCACGGATCATAGATATGGAGATATCAAATAATTAATGTGGACACATGGTGTTCGATTAACCGACCTTGAGACACTGATGGGATGTTATTTATTGTGACATCAATTGTAGTTTAAATGGTGTACCTTCAGGATCCTTAGATTTGAGATCGTCATTGATTCTAAGAATGTGTAGTAGTACACTTAGAGGTTGTCAAACATTACTCTGTAACTAAGTAGTTACAAAGGTATCTTTCAGGTATGCTATGAAACATGTCATAGGATATGAGCGATCAAGATTGAATTTCCCCTCCTAGATAACTGGAGAGATATCTCTAAGCCCCTCGATGTGGATGGATTAAGAAAGTGCATAGCCATGCCAATGTGATCAAAGAGTTAATCACAAGATAGTAATCCACTACAATAATGAGTGAATGGTTGAGCTATCACAAGAATGACACATATCTTGCCTTGAGCTTGAATGATGTCGTGTGGCAAAGAGATTGGTGTATGTGTATATCAGGGTTCTACCGGTATGATCTTTATGTATGTTCGGAAGTCAATATGTCTTGCTAGGTGCCGCTATTTACTTGCGGTTCGGAAAGGGTTTCCGGGTCATGGCCATTTACACATTAAACTAATGGGTCACACACTTAACGGGTAGGAACATTGAATACTTGTATGATTGACTCTAGTACAAGTGAGAGATTGTTCGTGATATACCCTAGAGGAATCATCAATTCGAATTAGATTCATACATGGGCTTGATTATATTCTGACCCGTGAAGGATTAGAGTAATAATGGGCCACCAGCGTGGAAGGCCCATTTGTGTGCTCTATATAAGAGGAGGCAGGGGCCATGAGCACAGTGATTTCGTCACCCTAAAACCCTAGCCGCCACCTTCTCCTCGACCTCCCTACAAACCCCTAGCCGTGCATGGTGCTAGCACACTGACGTACGGCATTACATCCTCGTACGTTTAGATACAGTGGAGACGCTGCTACCATCGATGTGATGCTAATCGACTACTTCCTCTTTGTGGTCGCTGCTTCCTCTTCGTGGTCGACGAGATTGACTACTTCCTCTTCGTGGACGAGCATGACTTTCCTTCCACTGCACTGCGCATTTAGCGGTAACGATCCATGATCTCCTACTAGCACGGTTTCCTAGTTGAATGTGGTAGAGAAATTTTGATTTGTCCTAGCGTAGCCTACCCATTCCCAAACGTAGATGTGGTGGTGCTGGCAAGAAGCATGGAGATGCCGCCGACCTACGAGATGACGTCGACGATGAAGATGAAGGATTGAAGGGTGGGGTATAGGTGCAGTTTTCTGGTTGAACGTGGTAGAGAAATTTCGATTTGTCCTAATGTAGCCTACCCGTTCTCTAACAAAGATGTGGTGGCGCCGGCAAAAAGCATGGAGACGCTGCCGACCTACGAGAAGACGGTGACGATGAAGATGAAGGATTGAAGCGCAGGGTGTGAGTGCAGCTCAAGAGGCGGGACGAGTCAGCTGAGTGATGCTAGTTGTTCTTCGTTGAACAGGTCAATGATTCGAGAAGATTTTGACTAAAAGTCATCTCATAGAACAGCAAATGAGGAAACCAGATTTCCACTTTGTATAGCTGTAAAATGATGTCAATAATTCAAGTTGGATTGTTCAAGGTAAGTAGGCTTGGTAATGAAGATTGCAAAAATCACAAAGAATTCTAAAAAAATAAAAAAAATCAGATGCGTACAACATGTGAGAATATGGCACTGGAAGAACTGCTCCTTCACTTGAAAGTACAAGTTTTCAACAATCGAGAAATGTTCGGAGTGACTGTACATCAAGTGTCTTGAAAATAATAAAAATCTACGTCACTTTTTTGTTGTCCGATTCAAATCCAAACGTCTTTATGAATTAGACTCTCCTTCCCTAATCCCCCACATCCTCCTCTCTTTTTCCCTACCTCCAGACGATGCCGCCACCCTACCCCATGCACCCTAGATCCAACACCGTGTCTTTGCCTCTAGATCTAGAACCCCACGCCCTGTTGTCTTCCAATGATGTTGAGTCTCATCGTGCCTATTGTGGTCCTTGCCCACCACCCTCTTTCGACCTGTGGCTGATGGCGCCACCGCTGGTCCTCTGCCTCCCCAACCTCCCTCTATACTCAGGG
Source organism: Phragmites australis (assembly GCF_958298935.1). Taxonomy (NCBI): domain Eukaryota; kingdom Viridiplantae; phylum Streptophyta; class Magnoliopsida; order Poales; family Poaceae; genus Phragmites; species Phragmites australis. Next base: position 21,743,437 of record NC_084929.1, read on the forward strand.
GAGGGGGCTATGGATGAACCCTGGCGGAGCACGAACCTCGATGTCAATCCAACATTACGAGTAGTGACTTGCAGAAATTCCCGACACCTGAGGTTTAGACATTTCAGAAAATGGTGGTCATCATCCACAAGAACACACTCCAATTTATTGTGATTGGAGGTGCTCTTGTAGTAAAACTAAACAAGACATTGCAAGTGAAAATAAACAACATCATAGGATCATGATTCCTCATGGATAGGCTCCACCCTACGAGACATCGATGCTAGGACCAAATCATCCACACACGACTTCCCATTCTTTAGGCATATAACGATCCAAACGCTAGTCCACACTGCCAGGGAAGGGAGTCGTCTGTCAGCCCATCTTCACACACCCCCGAGCGAGCTGCCACACACACTCCGTGGCACTGGTGATCAACGCGGAGGAGATAGAGAGCAGAATTTCTAGTTCGTGCGTGCCCGTGCGCAGCCCAAGTCGTGGGCGATGAGCTTGTCGCGGCCTACGCCTTGTGTGGGGTGCGCAGCTGCAGGCTGAGGCCGGGGTGAGGGGGCGGGAAGGCCCAAGTTGGGGGCTGGGGCGGGAGGCCCAAGTGGACTATTTTTGGAATTTTGTTCAAATTTTTGTGCTGATATTTTTGTTGAAAAAGTTTGTGCTGAAAATTTTTCCGCGATAACTTTTCCTCAACCCACACCTACACAAGTTTTTACTGATAAAGTTTGTGCAATATAAGTTTTTGTTACAAGTTTTGTGAACAAGTTTTGTAGATAAGTTTTGTTACAAATTTGTAGACAAGTTTTTATTACAAGTTTTGTAGATAAGTTTTTGTTACAAGTTTGTGGACAAGTTTTGTAGACAAGTTTGTGAACAAGTTTTGAGTTGAACTTTTCTTAAAGGCAAAGGAGCCTTGCCCGTGGGCCTAGTGCCCCGCGCCCTGCTCCCCATGCACACGTGGGCCTCATGCGCCCACAGGCTGCTCCCCCATGCTCCCGTGTTGTGGCCTGCTCCCTCACACGTGCTTTTGTCCCTTTGCTATCGGGGCGCGGCACACGTTCCGCTCCTAGTGTGCACGCTAATTAGCCACGCTTGATGGAGAGGCACACAATCAAATCACTGTGCGTCGCTGGCACAGGAAGTGCTCTCGCTGTGGGATTTCTTTAGGAAATATGCTCGTTTTGTACTTACGACTAACGCAGTGTTTGAGATTTGTGCGTAGGCTAGTGGGCAGGTGAGATACAGGTGTGGATCCGATGCGGGTGCGGGTCCCAGCACGTGGTTATGAAGCGGGTTGTGCCAGGTAGGACACGTGGCAAGTTATGGATGCATTGAGTGGGTGGAAAATTTCTTTGAATTTGAAACTCGAAACCAGATTTTCTTTCAAACCGTAAGTTCGTTTTCAAATCCGTTTAAACTATATCGATATTTTCATATTAAATGCCAAAAAAAAATCAATATGTTGAGAACCAATTTTTTCAAAATGTTGAACTAGATTTTGCAAAATGTTGAACTAATTCTTTTAAAATGTTGAATGTATATGCGAAGAAAAAAACATAAATATAGTAAAACAGTGAATTAATTATGATGACTATAAAAAAGAAAAGAAAGTATACCTAGTTTTGTAGGCTTGCCTATTTAATGATGGGCCGATGATGGGCTGTGCTACTCCTAACATAGTTGTGGTGACCCTAGGTATACTAGGGCCCTGCTGGAGAATTTTTTTCATTTATATATTTTTTATTTCCAAAAATTGTAAATATTTGTGGTTATTTTAAAAATAACAGATCTATATGCATACCACCACTTAATGGTAACAGGTATATAGATCTGTCATATTTTAAAACAGACGTACATATTTGTAATTTTCGGAAATAAAAAATATTAGAAAATTCCTTGCTGCGTCGGTCAGCATGTTGGTCCGAGGTTAACGTGGCGACTGCCCCACGTGAGGGCACGATCACGACTCGCCATGTGTGCCGTGCCGGCCTGTCCCAATGGGATCCCACGCCGTGAATGTATTGCGATCCATAACCAATTATCGGATGTTGCAGGGACCGATCTGCGGCAGCGCTTTGCGGGCATGATCTGCAGCAAGATGCCAATGCGCTTGCTCAATGCCCCCATCCAGTGGCGGAGACAGGCCCTGTGCTGCCACTTGAAAAAAATGTACAAATACTGAAGTTACAAAGAGTTTATGCATGCATTAACTACCACAGCCCAGGACCCAGCCCATTTCTGGCTCCGCCCCTGCCCCCATGGTACGGCTTGGAAGAAACACTCTTCTCCAGATTAAAACCACAAATAACCATCATCAATTTCTTCGAATAAACAGCTCGATATAAATCCCGGAAGAACGAAAAACAACTCAACCAGAAGAAAGGTACGGTCCCGAATCTTATTGGCCTCTTCACTAGCCACACGCACTACGAGTACACGTCACAACTCAGAGCTAGCCTCAGCTGCTGCAAATGTTACAGGTTCGCTCGACAACACACCAACGTTCGCAAGAAAGGAAACAACGGCCACACAAATGCGTTACTACCCCCCCGTCGAGCTCAGCGCCCACTTCACTTGCCGCCGATCAGCGACAGCAGCGCGTCCCTGTAGTGGCCGTGCGCCTTGGCCGCGACGGCCTCCTCGAGCTTGGCCCCGAACTGCTCCTGGTAGGCCGCCCTGATCTCGTCCATGTCTGCGTCCGACCGCGTCACGGCTACCCTCGTCAGGCCGTCCTTCGCGTGGTGGTCCGCCCCGTCCGTCAGCCCCGCCTCCATCACCTGAAGACGTAGATTTTTTTACAGTAAAACCATCCGTTTGACCATTCACTAGTATAAAATCACTAAATTCAGTCGGTTCAAATAGAGTGATCCTAATCGGTTTTCCGAATCCGACCCTAGAAATAAACAGTTATCACAATCGGTTCTTCTCTCGAACCGTTGGACATGGCTGTGGAGCCAAGAACCGACTGTGATTTCATGCTTCATGGATCGATCAGACTGTGTTCGTCACAGCTTTACCTGGCTGAAGTACTTGGCCGGCGCGGCGAGGCACAGCACGGTCTCTTGCAGGGTCTCGTCCTTGCCAAGATCCTCCTCGATGTGCTTGCCGTGCATCTCCTTGTAGTACTTGAAGGTCTCCACGAGGTGGGGCTTGCTCCTGGTGGTGAGGATCCTGACCACCTCGTCGTTCTCCAGCAGCTTCCCCGCGACGCCGCCGGCGCTCCTCACCGCCACGCCGAGCGCCTTGGCCTCCGCCCTCGCCACCTCATCGTTCACCCTCGGCCCCTCGTACCGGTACGCGCTCACGAGCCCCACCAGCAGCTGCACATTTGCAATTCACATCAGGAGCTTAGCTTTGTTGCCAGAGCAGCATGATCACTGCTAGAAGTGCTTACGTTGCAGTAGGGCTTGTCCCTGGCGCAGTAGGCGACGTCCTCCTCGAGGGAGTGGTGGAAGAGCGCCTGGTACGCCCGGCGCGCGCCCAGCAGCTCCTCGGCGGACCTCGTGCAGGCGACCTCCACGACGATGGCAGCCGGGTGCGCCTGGTGCAGCACGTGGTGCGCCAGCCGCGCGTCGCGCTCCCACGGGTGCATCGCCCACAGCACCATCAGGTTCTTGAACCGCGCAAACTCGGCGGCGAGGTGCAGCATGTACCCCTCCTCGCACCGGTCGATGTCGCCGTGGCTCTTGAAGAAGCCCGGGAAGCTCTTCCGGAAACCCGACCGCTTCTCCGGCTGCTGGCGCCACCGCGCCAGCGCCGACACCATTGTTGGCTCGTCCACGCCCAGGCCTCCCAGCCCTTCATTTTAATGAAACAAAATCCACAGAAAATTCTAAGCAACGACGACGACGACGACAACACAAAGATAACAGCAGAACGATCATGTCTAGATGCACGACTGAATGATGCAAACCTGAGAAGGCCCTGGTGAGTTGGTGGACTTCGTCAGCCATTGGCGGATTCTCAACCAAACAATAACCAAGATGGGAGGAGAGGAGACGACGATTGAGGAACAGAGGATTGCTGTGGGCTCTGGCTTGCTTCTCGAGTTCTTGCGGATGATCTTTATACTGCAAAGTGTCTGGTTGGAAGCCAATTATACATGGGCGATGCTGGCATTTCGATTTGTTTAGATATAAATCTCCTCCGGCTAATTAAGAAAGGTTCGTCATTAGTGTACACATGTGTAGGTAGGTATGTGCTTATGCATTAATCTAGATGTGTCCCCGTTGAAATGGGAAGGCAGAGAAAAAGAAACCAATTGACAGCTCAGAATCAGGGACCCAGCGATCGGTTGGTGCGTGCGTGGCATTGGCGTCGTGGAACACGGGGAGGGACGTTGGGGTGGTGTGAATCTGTCTGTTTGAGAGGATGACCACAACAATGCAACGCCTGTATAGGCGTATAGCTGAGCCCTCTCTTGATTATCAAGCTGAAGTCACATCGTACTGAATTCTTAAGGTTTAGCTGGTGTAAATATAGAGGGATATTACACAAACTTCACTTCTTTCATTCTTTTGGTGCAAGGAACTTCATTTACATTGTATTTTTCGCCTTTGGAAATTCAACAAATGTCGAGAAAAGAAAGATGATTTGGAGAGTAAAGACTCATTGACAATTTCCTGTCATGAGAAAATACAGTAAAGCATGCCCAATACTTCAATTCTTGTCCGAAGCAAAATGTACATGTGAGATGTGACCAATTCAAGAACTTGTAAGAAAGGTAGGGGTTTAAGTTCGTTGCCTATTCAAATTTGAGATCAGCCGGATGCAATAACTCACCTAACATTTCCAGCTAAGTAATGCTCAGAGCAAACTTAAATTCATGAGAAGCTTATCATATCCAGATAACTGATAGCAAGAAGGATATTCATGATTTAGAAACTTATAGCAGATCTTATCATGGATATGCAAGAGCAAGTCACATGAACAGGCCAAAGTATGTCTCCAAATAATTAATGCAAACTGCGCCAATCATTGGTAAGAAACATGTACCATTTTCAGTTCTAGCTGATGAGCCGAATTGTTGTTACGCAAGTTGATTTGTTTGAATGCTATTGTTTGATCTTTATGTATTCTTCCATTCAATTTGATAAATTAAAATTTCTGATGTACTGAATGACTCTATTTCCTATTTCACTAGAATAAAAATGGAACTTGGTTTCGATCCTGTTCTTCTGCTAAAAAGTATATTTTACTTGCTTAAAAAAATGTTTCCTTCAGAAGGAATTATTTATCTAAATTGGCTACTTGCAGAATTACTAGAGGCTTTCTGCTGGATTGAGAACACTACTTTTTACTATATTCCAAGGGTTGAGTTACTGGCAAAAGTCATTGGACTTTGTTTTTCTGAAAGACTGAGCAAAACCATCGAATTAATAAAAATGGTGTACAAGCAGCAAAGCCAACACTCCACGGGTTGTCATATCGTTGTCACCAGCATTGTCATTTATTTCATCAAATCATGGATGGTTTATGTCTTATTCATGTAAGGCTGTTTGTTATATTCCCTTAAATACGAACACAGGAAGGGTTGTTTCCTAAGAAAGTTTTAAGAGGAAAACAAGCATCCACCCCATTGTGCCTTCCTGTCTTTGGCATATTGATACCAAATCATGCACATTTCCATTCCATTTTAGCATTGGCCATGCTGGCCTGAACAACAAGATTTAGTTTAAAATGACATGATATTTGAGTAAAACAGGAGACAAGTATGCTTTACTGCATTCTCCAACCCAATTATACACAACACAAATCATGCTAGAGATCACTCTATGTAGTCTTAATTGTTCACACTACTGTCGCCTTGGAAAGTAAAGATGTGAAAAGGACTCCTTTGCCAGAAACTTCTGACACGATCAGAAGCGCAAGATCACTTATCCAACGTGACACGCATGAACTGTCATGGATGAGTAGTATCCATCCCATTGTACGTTTTTGGGGGACAATGGAGGTTGATGTCTCCTTCAATCATGGAGGGAAATGTCAGGCATGGGAAACGAATAGATGATCAGTGACATGTGAACAAACAGATCATCAATCATTTTGGAAATGCAAGTCTGAGGAGTTTGATCCGTTTGCACAGGAAAACACTGATCATTTGCCACATAGCTAGCTTATGCATTTCACCAATGACCAGTGGTTGATTATTTATTGTCATGTCAATGACCCAGCTATGGGTTGATAGGCATCTTTGCAATAGTATCCATCTAATTTATTTATTTGTATATTTTTGTCCGCAACTTTGAGTTGAAAACCATTAGCCGGATGCGTGTGATCCGCAAGAACATTATTTTTCTCAACATGCTCAGCAGGAGGCTGTATAATCAACTTCAACATTGCCAACTGTCCTTTCGATCGTTTTTTTTTTGGGTTGAAAATAGTTTCTCACACCATTATCTAAAAAAAAATAGTTTCTCACACAGCTGTCTGAAAACTAGTGGGAGGAAAAAAGAAGAGATGAACCTGATCAGTTCTTGCTGGTAAGATTCTTGCATGCAGTTCCTATATATTGGAAAAGGACTTGAAAAGTGAAGAGGAAAAGATGACTAAACAGTGTGCGTGTGTCACATGGAGAGCAAAAAATTTGATATGCTGAAAGAACTGTGGTATGAAACGTGCAAGCCACTCCAGACATTGGAAGGTTCTTAATTTCTTTTATCATATAACCCATAATATATTCCTTCATGTATTACATGGGATAAAAAAAAAATTAAACACAAATCTTTGCAGTGTGGCACAATGTGCTTACAGGCTAAGCAATGCAGCGTGTTTTCAAAGTATTTCACATCCAGTATGAAGAATACGTTGATGCGCCTTGTGTCACTACATATAAGGTTTTTTCTCTTTCTATCCTGCGCAACAATGCGGAAGGTGCTACCTTCCTTTAGTTAAAAAAATAAAAAATAAAAAATAAAATATGAATTTAATAAAATTAATTGCAAAGGCGCTTGTATCTCAGTGTTAAGGGCGTCTGTTTCCTAAGCAGAAAGTCGTAGGTTCGATCCCTACCTGGCATGTTTACTGTTTTCACCTCTTTTTTGCATGCGTGATAATTCTTTGTAATTTTTAACTGCAGGTGGTTGGGTAGATTATTCTAATATATGGTTCTCAAAATAAATATTTTTTTATGTCCAGTAGGATATGAACAAGTATTAAAAACAGGTCTACTTCCTCCGTTCCATTATATTTGTTCACAACCACTATTGTGTACAAACCAAGAAAATTCAAAAGTACTCCATTCAATCTAAAGTCGTTTTGATATCGACACGGTCTCATAATAAAACTTTAACTACTATTTTTGTTGTAATATATGGATAAAACATTGAATTCTTTTAGATAAATTTATCTGTATCACTTTTAAGTATCCAAACTTATTATATAAAAAATAATTTGTAATTAAAGTTTAAAACAGTTGACTGCACGTAACCTAAAACGACACTTACTTAAAACTAAAAGGTGGTGAGCTCATCGCTCCTTCGAATACGATCAATACCGCCAATAATCCTCAAATCATATAAGGTCTAATTACAAGAATAAGTGCATGACAATTAGACCACTAGGTAAACTCGTTTCTCGTTGTTCATGTTTCTTTAGATAGATTACTACTAAATTCTTATGATATTTTATTACTTAGGAACGTGAGAGAATCATCATAACCTTACCCAAACGTCACCCCTTGAAGGTCAAGTCTACTCGGGCTCCAGGCTGAGCTCTGGTCGTAGTCGTGGTCGTAGTCGTGGTCGTGGTCGAGTCTCAGGACATGATATTAGTAAAATATGCATAACTCTCTCATATGAAATCCATTTTAGACGATCTTGGACATTCTGGGAAGCTTATTATAAGTCATTTCCAATGGATATGAGCTCGACCAAATATTCTTTATAGTTTAGTCACAGTCAAGGAAATAAGGTGTTGCGCCATCGTTTTGGACCTAGTTGGGTCTTGCAATCATGTCGGAATCGGAGTCTAGGTTGTATACGCCTCTTTCCACAGCTACACAACCCTAGGTTGACCTCCTTATGTTCCCCTATAAATATACAGTAGTCGTTATAGTTTAGGCTCGATTTTAACTTAGATTATTCTGCTTTAAACAGTTACGCCGTTTATCATTTTGTTGAACCCTAACTCGAGTTCATCATTGGTAATCAGCAATATTCAGATTGTATCTATCTGTTCTTACTTGTGTTCTCAATTCACTGGCAAGAAAAGCTTTCTTGGTAAGGACAACCGTGTCTTGGTACAGTTGATAACCATGGAGTAGTAGTGTAATGGTTGTGAGGGTTCTTAATCTATTCTGATCGGAGCCTTTGGATCATCAACGTCGAAGCTCCACCAAATCAACTTATCATATTACTTATGAAAGATTAAGCATCCCTGCATCAAGTGGTATCAGAGCTTCGGTTGCCCATTAGGTAATCTCAGTTATCCACTTTGTTTAGTTTTGTTCCATTACCCAGAGTCCAAAAAATTACCCCACAAAAATATTTAAATCATGGTTATTCCGTTGTCCAAACCACTTTGTGTCTTTCATAATTCTGTTTTCAGTTTTCGCGTTGTTTAGTTCGAGTCCATCGTCGGTGTCTTTGTTGCTGGTCAAGTCATCGTGTCCTATTTTTCTAGTGTCAAGTCCTTATCTATTATAGCTGAGTAGTCACTCCGATCACCCACTTGGGGTTCGACTAGTCACTTCGACCACCCACTCGGGTTTCGACCAGTCACTCCGACCAACCACTCGAGGTCCGACCATCTAGTCGCCGCGACCACCCACTCAGGTTCCGACCAGTCACTCCGACCACCCACTCGGGGTCCGACCATCTAGTCGTCGCGACCACTTAGTTGGAGTCGCCAACCTTCTCGGATCCGACCATCATAGCCAAAACAGAGGTAGCCAAATTTCAGAGAGAGAGAGAGAGATAGTATCTTTTTATTACCTTTATACTCCTGCTCTCTAGAAAAAGTTTATGACCCACGTACCTCACTGTTCTTAGAAAAGGCAATAAAAGAGTTTTGAGTTTGTGTCACATTCACAAAAAAGAAAAAGCAAGAAGCAAAGAGCTTCAAAAAAAGAGAAAAAAATTAGTCTACATTGGAAATTTTGTTCTATTGTGTTTGTGTCTGTTATAGTTTTCGACTTGCTTGAGCTAGTTCTAGGAACGTGTTCGAACCAGCAACTGTGATGAGTATTGTGGACTCTTATTTAGCTTTGCTAATCTGATTTCAATTATTGCTATTCCTTATTACTAAATACTACATGTCCAAGCTACACCTTCTCCCAATCAGAACGATTTCTTTCCTTGCAACTACCTCATTTGCACCCGATAAGGTATCACGAACCAACCGCCGGTTGTGCTAACTACTATGATTGGTAAGAACACTTGCAAGAGCATAATAAGACGCTTGAGAGTGTGTGACTCCACTTTACTTTCCACCATCTAGTAGTCAATAGGGATATTATCTTTTTATTATCTTTTGTCTACTACTAACCATGGCAGGTGAAATATCGGATACGAAAGAGTATGTTTTGAGGGAAGAACTCACAATGTTGTTGGATATTCATCGACAAACTATTAATGACGACATTGACAAGAAGCTTGCAGGAACTAGTACCGTATTGCAGCGACTCAATGAAAGCATTGCAATGCTCAATACACACTTTGATCGATTGGTTAATCTACCACCAAACAATAGTCGAGTGGAGCCTCATGGTGTAGCTCATGAACAAGAGGAGTCCATCGCAGATGATGAAATTTTGAGGCAAGAACGTGACGTCGTTGATGAACGACAAAGGAACCGATTGAACTTCAACCGTCAAGGTATAAGCGGTAATAATTTTCAGTAATATAACCCACGTATTAATGATGATCCATTTGCTAAGGTTAAGTTTGCTATACCATCTTTTGAGGGTACTTATGATGCTGAAAGGTATTTCGATTAGGAGATGACAGTAGAACAGACAGTGGAATAGAGTTAGGCAAGGCACTAGTGAATTTAAAAATTTTGCAATCATCTAGTGGAATAGGGTATGCATTGACATATTACCTCCTACTACATGAAATGCTTTAAAGATTGCTATACATAACATATTTGTTCCACCTTTTTTAAATGTGATTTGCGTAAGAAATTACAGCACTTAAACCAAGGTGATAGTTCTATAGAAGAGTATTATCAAGAGCTACAAATTAGTATGTTGCGTTGTGATATTATTGAGGATGAAGAGGTTGTAATTGCATGCTTTTATGGAGGGTTAAGGCATGAAATTCAGGACATAATCGATTACAAAGAATATGATAGCATTCTTAGGTTGTTCCAACTTGCATGTTTGGCAGAAAAAGAATTGCAGCGACGACAGTAGAGGCCAAGAAACAATTTTGGAAGCTCAACTACTTCAAAATCAACGCCGGATCAAGACAAAATAGCCCCACGTTTAGCTTCACGGTCTGCTGCCCCCTTCTCGAGTAGGGCGTGTTCAATAGTATCCTCAACACAATTACATGCTCTCGAGGTAAGCAAATCTGCTAGTATACAGGCTCCAGCGAAGAGCTCTTCTTTGGTTGCTTTGACTAGTCACACAACTAAGATTATTTACCACCAATGTAAGGGATTGAGCCATGTCATGAAGGATTGCCCAAGTCAGCGAGCGTACATTGCAATAGAGGACGGTGGATATGTAAGTGCTGGTGATGTTGAGTACGAATATGCTCTTGCAGCTAACCTTGCAGGTGAAGAGGATGAATACGAGATGGATATCGACCACGAGAAAAAATTCGGTGCTGCTACCACGGAGAATTATAGGAACCTCATTGTGCAGCAAGTGTTAAGCATTCAAATAGAGCAAGTGGAACAGCTACAACATCACAATCTTTCTCAGATGTTCCTCGTATTCAAGGATTATCGTGTTAACGTCATTATTGATGGAGGGAGCAGCAATAATTTTGTAAGTTCAAATTTGATCAAGAATCTTGCCTTATCGATAAGAATTCATCCTCACTCTTACCATATTCAATGGTTCAACAACTGCGGTAAGGTGAAGGTAATGCAAACGGATATGGTTTATTTTTCTATTGGTTTATACCATGATTGTACTGATGTTGATGTAGTACTCATGCAAGCATGCTCTCTTTTGCTAAGTCGACCATGAAAGTTTGATACAAATGCAACACATCATGGTAGAAGTAATAAGTACACACTTATGTATAAAGGAAAGAAAATAACATTTCTACCCTTAACCCTTGTTGAAATTTTGAAATGTGAAAAAGAGATAGTTGAAAATAAGACAAAAGAGCATAAGCATGAATCTGAAAATCAGCAAGTAGAGAAACAAAATTTTCCACCCAAAAAGGAGAAGGTGACAACAAATTCTAAGTCTGATGGAATTAAATTGAAAGGGTGTGTTATGCTTGCTACAAAATCTGACATTGCTGAAATTTATGACAATGAGCTGTCATGCTATGCTTTGATATGTAAATATGCTTTAGTTTCACTCGATGATATATCTAGCTCTTTGCCTCCTATTATTGCTAAACTTTTGCATGAGTTTGTGGATGTTTTTTCCAGCTGAAGTAGCCCTAGGATTACTACCAATTCAAGGAATAGAGCATCAAATTGATTTCATTCCGGGAGTAACTTTCCGAAACCGTGCTGTATATAGGACCAACCCAGAAGAGACTAAAGAAATTTAGCGACAAGTTTAAGACCTTTTAGATCACGGGTACGTATGATAAAGTTTTAGTCCTTATGTTGTTCCTGTTCTTTTGGTTCCTAAGAAAGATAGTTGTTGGCGTATTTGTGTTGATTGTAGAGCCATCAACAATATTACTATAAGATATCGTCATCCTATTCCTAAGCTAGATGACATGCTTGATGAGTTGAGTGGTTCTATAATTTTCACTAAAATTGACTTGCGAAGTGGTTACCACTAGATTAGAATGAAATTTGGAGATGAATGAAAAACTACATTTAAAACTAAGTTTAGCTTATATAAGTGGTTAGTAATACCTTTTGGGTTAACTAATGCATTTAGTATTTTCATGCGATTGATGAACGAAGTTTTATGTGTTTTCATTAGAAGATTTGTGGTGGTATACTTTGATGATATCTTGATTTATAGCAAGTCACATGAGTCACACTTTGATCATCTACGTGCTATTTTTAATGCTTTGAGAGATGCACGTTTGTTCGTTAACCTCAAAAAGTGCATCTTTTGCACGGATCGAGTCTCTTTTCTTGGCTATGTTGTTACTCCGCAAGGAATAGAAGCGGATGAAGCAAAAATTGAAGCCATAAAGAGCTAGCCAATCCTTGAGACTGTTACTCAAGTGAGAAGCTTTTATAGTCTTACGGGCTTCTATCGACGTTTTATGTGGGATTTCAGTACCATTGCTACCCCATTGAATGAATTGACGAATAAAGGAGTGATTTCAAATGGAGACCTGCACAAGGAAAAGCATTCAAGTTGTTGAAAGAGAAACTTACACATGCTTCTTTACTCCAACTCCCTGGTTTTGGTAAGACCTTTGAGGTAGAGTGTGATGCTAGCGGGATTGGAATTAGAGGTGTGATAATTCAAGAAGGTAAACATGTTTCTTATTTCAGCGAGAAATTAATTGGGTCAAGTCTAAATTATTCTAGATATGATAAAGAATTATATACTTTAGTTCATGTTCTTGAAACTTGGCAATATTATCTATGGCCTAAAGAATTTGTTATACATTCTCATCATGAATCGCTGGAACATATTAGGTGTCAAGCTAAATTGAATAACTAACAAGCTAAATGGGTTGAATTTATTGAGTCTTTTCTATATGTCATAAAGCATAAGAAAGAAAAGGATAAGGTGATTGTTGGTGCACTTTCTAGGTGTTATACCATGTTATCTCAACTTGATCATAAGATTTTTGGTATAGAGACTATTAAGGACTTATATGATGCTAATTTAGACTTTAAAGAAGCGCTTGAACATTGTAAAGAAGAAAAAACATGAAATAAATATGTGCTGAATGAAGAATTGCTTTATCGTGCTAACAAGCTATGTATTCCAACTAGCTCTATTCATCTTTTGTTGTTACAGGAGGCACATGGAGGATTGATAGTATATTTTGGAGCAAAGAAGACTGAAGATGTGTTGCCCATCCACTTCTTTTGGCCAAAGATGAGACATGACGTCAAGCGTTACGTTTTACATTGTACTACTTGCAACAAAGCTAAGTTTCGCTTAAATCCACATGGTCTTTATATGCCTCTTCCTGTTTCTAGTGCATCATGGGATGATATTTCTATGAATTTTGTTTAGGACTACCTAGGGCAATGAGGGGGAGGGATAGCATATTTATAGTTGTGGATAGATTTTCTAAAATGGCACATTTTATACCTTGTCATAAGAGCCATGATGCTACAAACATAACTAATTTATTTTTCAGGGAAATCGTTTTACTACATGGAGTGTCTAATACTATCGTCTCGGATCGTGACACAAAGTTTTTGAGTCACTTTTGGAGATCACTTTGGAATACATTGGGGACGAAGCTGCTATTTTCTACTATGTGTCATCCTCAGACCGACGGTCAAATAGAGCTCGGTATACTCCACCACCAAGATTTGAAGCCCTACTTGGGAGAAGAAGAATAGCTTGAGTAGAGAATGACTCCAGTTCAAGAGGGGAAGGATGATGAGCCCATGGATCCTTCGGATATGACCAATACTACGAATAATCCTCAAATCATATAAGGTCCAATTACAAGATCATGTGGACGACAATTAGACCACCAGATGAACTCGTTTCTAGCTGTTCATGTTTCCTTGGATGGATTACTACTGAATTCTTGTTATGTTTTATTACTTAGGGACGTGGGAGAAGCACCACAACCTTACCCGGACGTCACCCCTTGAAAGCCAAGTCTACTCGTACTCGAGGCTGAGGTCTGGTCATGGTTGTGGTTGAAGTCGTGGTCGAGTATCAGGACATCACGTGAGTAAAACGGGTATAACTCTCTCATACGAAGTCCGTTTTAAACAATCTTGGATATTCTAGAAAGTTTATGATGGGCCATTTCCAATGGATATGAGCTTGACCAAATGTTCCTTATAGTTTAGTTAGAGTCAAAAAAATAAGATGATGTGTCACCGTTTTGGATCTAGTTGGGTCTTGTAATCGTGTCAGGATCGGAGTCTAGGTTGTGTACGCCTTTTTCACGGCTGCACAACCCTAGGTCGATCTCATCACGTTCCCCTATAAATATACAGTAGTTGTCATAGTTTAGGCTCAGGTTTAGCTTAGATTATTCTGTTTTAGACAGTTTCGTCATTTATCGTTTTGTTGAATTCCAACTCAAGTACTTCATTAGTAATCAGCAATATTCAGATTGCATCTACATGTTCTTACTTGTGTTCTCGATTCACTAGCAGAAAAAGCCTTCTTGGTAAGGTTAATCGCGTCTTGGCATGATTGATAGCCACAAAGTAGTGGTGTAGTGGTTACGAGGATTCTTGATCTATTCTGATCGGAGCCTTTGAATCATCAACGTCGAAGCTCCACTAAATCGACTTATCATATTACCTACGGAAGATCGAGCATCCCCGCATCAAAAGGAGTAGTAGAAAAAGTGCAATAAATATCCAACAATTAGGTGTCTGCCCTTAAACATGTAAACATATCTTAATTGCTCTATATGCATTGTTTTTTTCTCTAAAGGTCACACTTTGTATTTAAAATCTCTAAAATACATCACATGTTTATTAAGAAAAAAGAAAAGAAAAAAGAATTAAATGTATTAGGCTACCATTTTAGGACCCATCCGGCTCATCTACAACCCTACCTAATACCCTCTCTCCACCCACCCGTCACTCCTCACCCGATCACCCTGCCGCCTCTCCTCCCGCTCACCCTAGCCACTGTCGCATCTCCTCCTACTCGCCCCAGCCGTCGCCTTCTTGCCCACGCCTCCGCCTCTGCTTCCTCGCCCCCACCTCCGCGGCGGAGAGGAAGGGCCATATTGGCGGGTGACGGCGGCGCGACGTGCTTGTGCTCCTCTTTACTGTGGTGGAGAGGAGGCGCAGCAGCGGCGAGGTGCGCCTGTGCTCCTCTCTTCTGCTGGGGCGGCGGTGGCAACTGGGGCGATGGAGAGGAGGGGCAGCGGCGGATCCCCTTATCCCTGCGTATCCTATACTGTATATGTCCTGGACGGTGATACTACACATGTGGGACGTATCTGTGCAACGTAAGCGGTTATTATTATAAGGTAGATGGACAAATATTATAAAATGGATACTTCCAGGGTCATAGAAAAACATAGCGAATAAGGGAGTAAAAAGCTTTAAAAGCAATATTTATCAGCATTCTATACTAACTAAATAATTAATCTATTGCAAACCCCAAAATACCCCTACAATGAGATGTTGACAATCCATTTACCCCGCTAACCAATGTTGTCCAAATAATCCAATTCCATCTAAACTCTGAACCACATTGAAAGCTGTGAACCTAAAATGAATGAAAACAACATCATCCAACATCTCAGGGAAACACGCAAGAAACAAATCAAGCAAAGCTCATCCCAGATGGACCATTTAGCTCCGTAGGCGTGTGCCATGTGCTGTTGGTGCTGCTGCTTGGAGTGCTTCCATAACACCCCTCCCCTCAACCTCTTCCTCCACTTCTCCGACGCACCTCTTCCAGGAGAAGCAGCAGCTTCTGGACCTTTCTCCATGGCTTCCATCTCGGTTCCGAACCCAGTTCCTTCCCCAACCGAAGACGCAGAGAACGTAAGGAAAGCAGTGCAAGGTACTTCAAGTTTCATTGTGCATGTGTGCATTCTTCAACATTTATTTTATTCGAGAGAGAAATTATCGAGAATTTCTGTTTGCTTCTGTGTCACCTAGAGAGATTTTTACCACTGAATTATGTTAGGTTGTGTGAGCTCTTTTCAAGTCACTGTTCTTGTTCTCGTTGAGAGGGCATAGAAATTAGGAGGTTCTTGCTTCGAGGCAGTGCTCTAGTCTCCTCTTGCCTTTGAGAACTGAGATGCCTCTGCTGATTCCCTGGTCAAGAACAGAGTTCAACACATGGAAATAATCTTGTGATGGATTGAAATGGGGACAGGATGGGGCACGGACGAGAAGGCGTTGATCGAGATACTGGGCCACCGGACGGCAGCGCAGCGCGCTGAGATCGCCGTGGCGTACGAGGGCCTCTACGACGAGCCACTCCTCGAGAGGCTCCACTCCGAGCTCTCCGGCGACCTCCGGGTAATGAACCTCGAGTCACGTTCAAAGTTTTATTGCATTGATTCGATGGCTAGACTGCCGACCTGACATCACGGCCCCTCCTCGCCGTCGCCGGCGGTACCCTGGCAGAGCGCGATGATGCTGTGGACGACGGACCCAGCAGCGCGTGACGCCAAGCTGGCCCACAAGGCTCTGAAGAAGAAGGGCGACCGGCACGTGTGGGTGCTCATCGAGGTCGCCTGCGCGTCGTCGCCGGACCACCTCGTCGCCGTCAGGAAGGCCTACTGCGCCGCCTACTCCGCCTCCCTCGAGGAGGACGTCGCCACCTGCCCGCTCTACAAGGACCCTCTGAAGCAGGCAAGGCCGCCAGCTTCATCAGTGTGCAGATCTTGACATTTTTCTCACGTTCTTGTCTGGCCACTCACTTCGGTTGGTGCCTGTCCCGCAGTTCTTGGTGCGCCTCGTGAGCTCGTACCGGTACTCCGGCGACCGCGTGGACGAAGAGCTGGCGGGGGCCGATGCGGCCGAGCTACACGACGCGGTGGTGGGCAGGAAGCAGCCGCTGCACGGCGACGTCGTGCGCATCGTCAGCTCGCGGAGCAAGCCACAGCTGAAGGCGACGTTCGGGCGGTACAAGCAAGAGCACGGCAAGGCCATCGACGAGGTCCTCGAGGAACGTCGCAACGACCAGCTCGCGGCGATGCTGAAGACCGCGGTGTGGTGCTTGGCATCGCCGGAGAAGCATTTCGCAGAGGTATGTAACCATCAGCGTTCAGCGAACATCTGCGTAAGAAATGGCCCGTGTTTTGTTTACGTTCGGTGCTCTTCTCCGTTTGCCCATCCAGGTGATCCGGAGCTCGATCGTCGGGCTCGGCACCGACGAGGAGTCACTGACGAGGGCGATCGTCTCGCGCGCCGAGGTCGACCTGAAAAAGGTGGAGGAAGAGTACAAGGTGAGGTACCGCACGACGGTCACCCAGGACGTCACCGGCGACACGTCGGGGTACTACAAGGACATCTTGCTCACGCTTGTTGGCCCTGAGTAGCCAGAGCCCAGAAGCAGATATTGTTTGCGCTTTGTAGCTTGCATGTTTGATTGAACAAAACTGAAATTGTGCTTGTCAAGTTCTCCTGTGTACAAACTAGAGTGAAATGTTGATTGTGAAACTGTAAGATTCGTGCTGATCTATTTGGAGAGAATAAAACGCCACATGGATGGGCAAACCACTGAACAAAGGCTACATTGCCTCTCGAGTATTGTCATGCACTCGCTTTGTACACATTATAACTGTTGCAATTCGACTCAAATATCACCAAAGTAACAGCAGAACGGCTAAAACATTACAACAGAAGAAAACGTCTCCTGCATCATAGGTGAGCAGGTACCATCTATGCATCTCACTTCTTCCTGGCAACAGCAGCTGCGATTCCACCAACCAGAAGTCCAACGGCAGTTGTTGCTATTCCAATACCAATCAGGCCATCTGCACATACCGAGATTACGATTACTGTTATGCACATATGGCACACACGTGTAATTGGTTTGTTATCAATGCACGGCGTACCATTACCAGCCTAACAGATATAAAACGTTGACTGAGAAATATTGGAAAGGTCCAAATAATTTAGTTTGTGAAAGAATCCACCATGTAAGTCAATGTGGGAACAGATATAAAAGAGCATTGCTGATTAGGTTATCTCACCTTTGGCAATTTTATCTTCTATTGCCTTCTTCAGTGATAAGGCTTGCCTCCAGTCAGGTTGAACCTACACAAGCATGCTATATAAAGTTAGAAATCATATGCTCTTAAATATTCAGCTGGCATGCAGAATAAACACAAAGATCCCATGTCATGAACCAGATCACTTGACAATCTTTATTTTAAATGATTCCGTCCATGCTCAAATTAAAGCTTTCAATTACACTCCCAGTGTAACCAATATTAACTTCACAAAGGCCAAATGAACATTCCAAAGAAAAAGGTAACAAGGAACAAAATCATGCTCAACAAACCGCTTGCATTTACAGAAGTGTAGCACACATGACACCCAGAAAATAGAATTAGCAGACCTATGCATATTGGTCTATCGGAGTGCAGATTTATTATTTTCTGTTGTTCCCAATCTAAATGCCAAATTTTTAATAGACTCAATCATAGGAAAATTGGAAGGCACATCATACAAATAGCAGTCAAGGGTATCAGGCCATGGGCCTCAACCATAGTCATGATCTCCAACTTAGCTTAACTAGAATTAGATGACAAAAAGTCCATAGATTGAACTAATAGAACACACCAGTGAACCTATTAAATGAACTCAACTGCCGGTAACATAAATCTGCACAAGAAAAACAAAATATTGTTTATCTGTACAGCCGTGTTGATTTATTGGATAAGTCATACTGCTAAAACTAAAGCGGTACAATCAGGATGGTTGCCACAATAAGGGTGGGCAAACAACTATATTAAGCACAATTGGATGGCATCTATCAATAAACAGAATATTGCCTGGTTAAGAATTATAAACTGAGCAGAGATATTTTAGCTGCAAAAACTTACATGAAGAATGAGTCACGGAAACTTACAGTAAACTTGGTTGTTAGTTTTTCACTATTTCACACGGCATAGATATAGTACTAGTTACAATAGCAATATGACAATGAGTTGCCACTGCCCACATGTCCTCAGTGCAAACATACTTGTTGGATGAACTGCAGTTTAGTAGTAGAGAGGAATTTATTTGGTTGTGGAATTATGACCTAAATATAGCACCACTTCTTTACTTCTCTCTCTTTTGGTAGTACAAAGATTGATTAGACATCACAGAATTACAAATTATATCGGGCATTCTAGAAGCTAAATAATCGTGCAGGCATACCTCCAAACAACGTTCAACAAGTTGCCGGCTTTTTGAGTAGTCACCACTTCTGTAGTTCCCAACAGCCAACAAGTACAACTTTTCCCTAGTCTGAAGTGGACTGCTTGAATTATCCAAAGAAGCTGTACAACCGAATGTGTCGATCAAAACAGAGTCAAGAAGAGCTAATGCACAAGGGGAAAGAACCAACAACATCTTCTAATCAACAGGTTTGCAAGAAGCAAGTTCTAGTACTAGGACTGCAAACAGAACAAGATATTAGACCTTCAATCATGCTAATTCCACGATTCACATCATCCTGCTGCCTGGAATGCACAAGGGCCCAGGATAGCCTCATAAGGCTATTATTCCTCTGTTCTTCAGTTGCAGCATCGGCAAGCTCTCTTTCACAGCCCTACGGAAGCGCACAACAGCAAATCATCACAAATTTTTTTAGAGTTCTTAGCTAGAACATCACTATCAATATGCAACAACAAAAATGAGGAAGATGCAGGAAAAATGAATTTAACAATAGCAATTAACCACAAGAATTGAATCGATAGCTCATGCTAACAAACGATACAAAGCAAATTTCCGACGCAGTTAGATCTTGCAAAGATAGTGGCTTTATACCATCCAGAACAACACAAGTAGGTGGTTATTTTTTTTTGACTTTGATGGGTATTCAACTTAGTTAATACATGCCGCAGAGACAGAGTCGCATGAGCTAATTATGAACCGCTCAAAACAATAACGAAGATTCAACAGTTAAGCTTGACATGATGCCGAGCGGGCAGGCTTCAATGGCACCGAAACTATGCAAATCCTACCAGGGCAGCGTCTCTAGCACACATTCTACAGAAATAATCTTCCTACCATCGAAACCCTAAAGATTTGTTCGGAAACAGAGCGAAGGGAAAGTGGAAAGGGGTTCACGGGTTCTCACGGCGATGATGTCGCGGTCGCACCAGGGGATGTTGTCACCGCCGGTGAAGAAGTTGCCCACCGACTCGAAGAATCGCCCCATCTTCGCCTCCATCGATCTGTTTTTGTTCTTCTTTTTTTTGAGCTGGGGCGTGGCGTGGATTTGAGAAGCGCTAGATGCGCATGGCACGCGGAATTGTGAATCTTCGGCGCTAAGAAGAGAACGACGGCGTGGCCGACGACATTCTCTCGCGTTGCTGACGCGTGGGTCCCACGTCGCTTGGAACTGTACCCCGTTAACTTTTTTTGGGTTCGCTTACTAGTATTTTTTTCCTCGTATAATTTAGATGCCTCTTTTTTATAACTCGTAGGCGTATGTAATCATTTGTGAAATTTAAAAATTGATAAAATCGTCACAGATACCTTATTATTGATGGATAAGTCACCTATCAAAAAACAAAATTCCTATCCCGATGAAACACATACAAAGCAAAATTAAGATTTAGTCCATAATAAATAGGTAGTACAACCATCTCCGCTAACTCGTGCCAAGCCTGATTCTCTAGATGTCTTTGACTATCCGTGGCTAATTATCGGGGGTAAAAATTTCTGATAATGATTTCGGGGTATATCGAATGACTGGTGCGTGATCTTTGTTCGGGGAGTACCTACTGAATTTGTTTGTGTATATGCAACTCAAGAAGACCGATGATTATCTAGGTTTATGCCCCCTTAGGGTAATAGTCTTACGTCCTGTGTATTCTTTTCTTATGATCTAAGTTGGTTACAGATGATATTATTATCCAACCTTCCTCTCGGCCCCAATCTCCTTCTTTATGAGCGTAGTACTCCTCTTATATATCAGAGGGAGAGAGTATTTACACGTAAGTCATGATATAGACCCAGGCCTAACTAGAGCTTCTCACTTAGGCCTATCATTACTAAGAGTAGGCGTATCCCACTTGCTCTACGGCGCTACTGACCCTGTCCTATCGCTCCACTGCCAGCATCATCCCGGTCGCCTAGACTGCCCTGTCCCATCCCCATACACCGTCTGTGCACCTTAAAAAAACCTCCTGACATGCATGTCAGGGCGTCCTGTAGCATGTAATGCTATGGGACAGGACACGGCAGCTCTGCACCGACCACGCCTTGGTCGACCAGAAAGAGGGCCTAGGGAAGGGAAATACTCGAGTGAAAAAATATTTCTTGTAATTAGATTGTTTAGACATATACCTGCCCTGCGACCAGAGGAGACTGGTCACGGGGTTTGCTCCTGCGACCTGGTGACTGGTCGCGGAGCTTGGTTGCGTGGTCACTAGCTAGTCGCGCGGGGTGGCCACGTTTCTGCAAAAACGTGGCATACAACACCTGCTGATATCTTACCAGTGTGGATCCACCTGCGAGAGAACCCTATTATTCTTTATACCGACACTAATATTTTTGTAGTTGTAATGTGCCGCACTTTCTTACAACCAATTGTGAGTAACTGCGGTATCGATTTTGTGGCAACCAAACGAGCTCTTAAAGCAAAAGATTGCTACCACCTTTGGTAAGAAATACTAACATTTTAGATTGGGTAATGGCTAAGTTGTGTTTAGAAGCCGATGTCCATGTATGTCGTTTTACTGTGAGTTGATGGAAGGTAAATCATAGTGTAAATCTGTTCAACCCCAGGTAAGATCAAAACTTCTGCCCGAAACTAACATTATTACATATTTAAGGTCACAGAAATCGAATGAGTATACAGTGGCCAGCTATTCTTCACCTGACAAGGAAACCGCTGCAACTGCAGCTAGCCAAGATAATATGTGTGTATTCTTTGTGATAGAAGGCTTCACTTCCAAAACCACCTTTAAAAAAAGAGGCAATTTTCTTATAAATAATTGCAGGCAAACCTAATCCTTTTTTTACAATACAACTGTTTCCAATTGAAACATCAAGGCATTGCCTTTATTTTTGCTTTAGAACAAAAAAAGGAGGAAAAAGAAATACTTCTTACTGTAAAAACACCACTGCTTTTCTAGTTGGATAATTCTCAGGCAACGGTGGATTTTCTAGCCAATAACATAACGATGTGCCAAAATTCAAATCTTTGATCACCACCAGTAGGCATTCATTTGCAGCAATCTTTGTCTAGACAAACCAGAGTGACAAGATTCTGTTACTTTCCCACCAGCCAGGGAATTTGACTCTAGTACATAACATCTATTGATCTGAGGCATGAAAGGTCCCTTCGACTGCAGCAATGGGCCCAGATGGTAAAATGGTTCAAATCAAGCTGGCCATGGATCAACAAATAATGATCATAATGTGTCGACAGCCCATGCACCAGGTCTGTGACATCGTTTGCATTTTAAGAGCAAAAACTAACAGCTGCCCTCTGCAAGTACCTACGATCTGACCTCATACTTTCCAGCTTGAGTCTGGGCTCTAAAACCTTTGTATGGAGCACTTGGTGTGTTTTTCACTTCCAACTTATCAATTTGAAGACCAGATAGTGCAACCCCCATAATCTTGAATTTCACCTGAAGTGTTGGCAGCGTATGCAAATGAGCAAGTCCTTCCTCCAGGCGTAAATTTCCAGTGAGGCATGGTGCTTTATCTTTTGGTATCTGCCCAATTGTCCAAAGGCAGGTCTACATAAAGAAGGCTGGCGTTAGGCAAGCATATAAAGGTACATGTAGAGTGCTCCAAAAGAAAGAAGAAAAAGCATATCCAGCGTATAGCCATTCACCAATGCACCATTTAAGTTTCTAGCTCCTAGCTTTTTCAGGAATTAGGTCTAGGCCCCTAGATTTAGATGTGACTATGGAAAAAAATAGGCGTGAGTGGAGTTATTATGGAACTGATGGCAGACAAGACAATATACTGACCTTGTCAACAAGGATGTCAACTGTACCATAGTTTGCAGTCAAATCAGCAGAAACAATAAGAGGGGGCAACTGAAACTGCACCGTTATAGAATCAATGGGTTTCCCAGGATCATTTCGAATCCCCACCATCACATTAACACGGCAATTCCCAGAATCCAATGTTAATTGTGGTTTCACATAAATTGGTGTCTTCTTCAATTTCTTAACCCTGCTCATTTGATCAAACAATGAGTACATATATGACAGATAGATCTAGTCATGGAATATACAGAAGAAAAGATGAGATGTAACTGTGTACCTATAACTCATGAGCTTGAACTGCCCATCTGGAGGAACAAACGACAGGACCTGATTTGACTCCCAAAGCCTGAACCGGACACAGGGGTGGAACGTAAAATCATTGATTATTGCAGAGTTAGCAAATGACATGGTCAATTCTGGTACACCTGGAAGACTGCAATTCACTTGGATTTCACCATATGCTTCACATTTCACTAGAACCCCCTCTCTGTACACCAATCAACAAATAAGGATGTCAAGCATCAAAACATTCTCAGTCACATAAGCCAAATGATTGAATCTGCAATTATGCTATTCGACTACCTAACAGGACGGATTGTCACTTTTATGATGGCCTTTTGCCAGTATTTAGTAACACTTGCTAAAGTGCGGTGCAATTGCAAGATGGAGGCCTCCAAAGAAAAGCCACATTGGGATCGTTTTACCAGTATTATAACTAATGGATTGGATCACAACATCCAGAAGTAGAATGAATATGCTGAAAGTCCAGTAGCTTCCAGCAGCTATTTGACCATGTAATGTGACCTTAAGGTCCTAAAAGCCAGATCGACAGAATGGAATGAATAAATGTACTTTAAAAAGGAGGGGTGTGGGGTTGAAATACCTGTTTATACATGCATCAAGTTCCTCAACTATGTTAACATAGACTTCATTGCTTGCATCCTTGACTACTGTTGTTCTCCAAGGTACAAAAGAAGCAGTTGCATCTGGAACTTTGCTGCCAAGAGTAGAACTCTTACCAGTGACAACATTCAACATTTTGTTGACAATATTAGGTGGGGCAATCATCTCTTTCAATATGTTTGGCTCAGTAGTGAGTGGAAAGCCATTGTCCATCATTTCATCTAATATCTGCATTGTTGAGCATTATATTGTTTAAAGAGTTTCATCACATGTGCACATATTATTATTTGGCATTTTGCAACCATGACTTCAAACAAATAAACTTGTCGATCATTATTAAAGGCTCAAACTGCAGCATGCAGACTAGGATGATGTTTAACAGAATCAATGAATTTAACAGTAGGCCAATAGCATCTTCTAAATATACATCAAAATCCTCAACAAGTCCATTGAAAGAGAAAACTTGGGTTTCTCTTTTATATCTTGTGCATGTTGAAATTTCATGAGCTTTGTAGCTCTGTATATGCAACCAAACATTTATCCCAATATAAATAACAGTTATGATACGATGCCTTAGTTTCCAAAACTTAATATATTGACACCTGGTCGAGTTGAATATTTGCTAAATAAATTGGAAGTTTTAGTTTCGTTGTGTCATATTTGTAGGAACAGATCATTCTGCGATGAAGTAAAGTGACAGTGTTATGCCACCCTAACATTTACACTACTCATTGAAAGATCTATTACAACCACAATGGAAAATAATAGAATAGGCAACCACTGCAGGTTTATATTGTGGCGCAGCACAGAGCAAGAAAAGTAGAAAACACACCTGATATACAATTACAAAGTTATCCTTGATTATGTCTTCATTTAGGTCTCCAAGATAATCTGTCAAGACATCAGCCACGCGAGAGAGAAACTGGAAAATGCGAAACATATGAGCGCATCTATAAAAATGGCCAAAAGTTAAGATTTTTAGTCAATCACAGTATCTGCTATTTAAGACAAATAAATTTGGAAGGGTACCACAAAGATGCACATTTCAGGATAGGAGAGAACTAGGGATAGGGATTAGCAACTTTTCAGCATGAATTTGCAAGATCTTACTGAAAGTTTTCCAAAATCCTAGATACTTCAACATTTATTCACCATACAACTTTGTCCTCAGGGAACTTTTCATACACAAGAGCCAAGTCTAGGAAGACTATGATATACTGTATAAACAATGTGAAATGTTTCAAAAAGAAAAACAGAATGGAGCATATTTTAAGCATGGCAACAGCACACAATGGGGCCTTTTATTTAACTTGGAGAAATCCATATGCATCTTGTTAATAAGTTATGTTTCTGGGCACAATACAGATGGTTTTAACACATATTCACTAATATTCTTCAGCAAACAAACAAACTTGATGGTTCCATTCCTTTCTCTTGAAAAACAGATAACACAGTTGACAATTTACCAGGCTCTACAGTTTTGAGTAAGTGATCCTATAGACTTCCTGAATGTTAGTACTATGTTCCTGTAGTAAGTACTAGAAGTAGCATATCCTTTGATGCATCACAAATGGATTTATTCTGCATGAATTGTGCCATAATACAAAAAAAAAAAGAGCATTCGCTATGCTTGGTACCCCCAACTGAAATTGGTTATCTTTGATGAAAAAAATGTGTTATAGTGTTTGCCTTTTGCTGTACACATGTTCAGGAGTTCCAGACAAGCAAATAGCACCGCGGCTAAAGGAGAAAAGAGTGCAAGGAGATAAAGCCCACACCTCAATAGCCAT
Organism: Phragmites australis; assembly: GCF_958298935.1. NCBI lineage: Eukaryota > Viridiplantae > Streptophyta > Magnoliopsida > Poales > Poaceae > Phragmites > Phragmites australis. The sequence goes on from NC_084929.1 coordinate 21,769,019, forward strand.
CAACGGGGGCATCTCCACTTGGGTGCATGCCAAGAATGTTACACCATTGCGATAAATTTGAAACAAGTAATGCGTTGGTGACACCACAACCTGCAAGATCTTCCAGAGCCCAACAAACACGATAAGTGAAGATCCAGCAAAATTGAACAGAAACGAAATAGCATGAACACAGTGCCATAATTACGGATGCATATGGGTTGGACAGTTCGACCTACTGACTCATCCTAGTTCATACACTGATAAGTGAAGATCCAGTGAAATTAAACCGAAAAACGAAATAGCATGAACACAGAGCCATAATTATGGATGCATATGGGTTGGACGGTTCGACCTATTGACTCATCCTAGTTCATTTGATTCCAACCATATACACAAAATGAATATATTCATTAAGTATAAAGCTGAGTGGAGTGGGTTTTCAGTCAATCCACTTGCATCCCTAGCCATAATAGCTCCAAATTTGCAGGTTATAGCTAAACTTCTTTAGAACAGTAACAGAAATAGAACAATGTATTGAAACCTAGGACTAGCCCAAGAATTCCCAAAAGAATTCAGACCAGCCACACGGAACAAGAGCACAAGAAATCAAGAACTACAAGTCTCATGTATCTCAAGCACTAATAAGCAAAAGGATAAAGCTAAAATTTGGAGAGGGACGAGGAGCCGATGTTACTTTGGACGGGTCGCCGGCAGCGTGGGCAACGACGTAGTCCCAGAACCAGCCGCAGATGGCGCGGTCGACGCGGTGCGCCGTCATCTGCTTCTCCACCATCACCTCCCTGGAAATCCCCACCCCAGGACACATCAAATTCAGCTCAAATCCGCGAAATGCTTGGACGGATCCAACGAGCAGACGGAGAAATCAATCGATGCTTGCAGGAAAGCAAATTGGGAGAGTTTCGAGAGGAAATTACCCGGAATCGGAGAGCAGGAAGATACACTGCAGCATATTGCCGCCCTTCGCCGTTCGACGAGGTGGCGGTGGGAGACGCCGATGGGCAGATCAGGAGCGACCTGCAGAAGTGGAACGAAACGGGGAGGGGACTGGTTGGTTGCAGATGCCAGAACCGCCCTTCGGGCACAGGAAATGGACGCTCTTCGGCCGTCGGATTGAGGGATTGCTTGTTCACACCCAAGCTTTTGCCCACACAAGATAAGAAAATTTGCGTTATACTAGCAGCAACAACAAATAGATACTATAAGGCCTCGTTTGGATTTTGGGATATAAGAAATAGGAAAGAGAAATGAGCATTTGAAATTCAATTCTAACCATTATTCATTTTCACCTTTCTATCATAAGCCTCTATTTATTTCTTTTTTTTTCTACTCTTTTTTTATTCCTGTTGCCAAACGAGACCTAAGGGAATGCTTCATGTAAATTTAGATTATGAACCTCACGTAAATTTCTAAAGAATTTCTGAGCTTAGGCTTCACTATTTAATCGTAACTAAGCTGAAAACAAATCGAATACAAATCCAGGGACTAATATTGGTAATACCACGTTTGCATCCACACTTTTTAGATCGACAAGATTACAAGTTTGGATGTCCACGGATGTGAATGTGGATCCGGATAGATAAAAAGCTTGGCCATGGAATACCTTCATAATTTGGTCAGATTCAAACATCCACATTACTGTACAAGACAAGATAATAATAAATTCATATTCTAACAAGAACATAATACATCATTGTACTGACAATGACTACTAGATAATTACTATATGCGAGCACCCAGGGTTTTCCGTAATTCTCGTGGCATATCTCTATCTCCGAGAAGATGATTCTTGGATAAAAGAAAACTACCTGTAGAAACCCAGGGTATCCCATAAATAGCAAAATTTATCTCTAAGATCGTGAAGAAAAACTCCAGAGAACATACGACGCTCCCTATATATACGAAGCATGTGGACCCTGCCAAGGACAAGTGGAATAAGTCAAACAAGACATTAGAAGCCAGAAGACACCACAAACCGAGCAAGAAAGCCACCAATTAGGATAGATCTATCTAGACTAGTTTCGTACTCCCCTTGTAACAGACTCATATTAATACAAGATAAACATGACGTAGAGTTATTATCTTAACATAGGTCTAAACCTGTCTAAAAACCTCTATGCGTGTCCTTTTGATTCATCTACTCGAGGCATCCACTTTTATTATACAAGTTCGTAAGATCAGTGGTTCATCAATCATCGACAGTTGGCGTCGTTTGTGGGGATCATGATCATAAGCATTGAAGATTCTACATAGAACATGACGTCAACTTCGCTCAAGCATGTGTCGAGGACTAGTTTTTTTGGCTAAGGGGTTCTATGACAACTTCACTCCTCCCACCGCCGAACCGGTGATCGATCGGGTGAACTTCGACGAATATCTCTCTGGTGATGTCGCTTTATGGATCAATTCACCAAGGACTACGGCATCAAGTTTGAACCACTTGTTTGCCAAGACAACCGTGAATGCCTAATTCACCACAAGTCAGGATCTTCTCCTGCGACTTCTAACAATATGGATTGTCGAGATACCTACCCGAAGCAATTCAATAAAAAAAATTCATGATGGATCTGAACACTTCCTCTAGCGGAGGTCACCCCTAAGAAGTCTTCGCTATCGGAGATAGGGTGATGGTTTGGACAATCACGATGATGATCCTGCAAACACACAGGTCCCTCCCACTCCAGGTCCGGGTGACGGCCAGCAATAACTGAGCACTCTACCCCAGATCCTAAATCCTAATGGGGTATAGGGTTTACCATCTCCCGACCATCAGTAGGGGGCTCAACGCTTTAGATCTGCGACAGCTCAGGGGTTCCTCCTTCTATAGGAGGCCCTCATGCATCCTCTGACTATAGATCTGACAATCCCTACCAGTAAAGGCTAAATGAACTCGGTGATCGACTTGATGAAAGAAGTTCTCATCCAGGACGAGAATTCCCATCAGACTCTAGCCGGAAACAACTCTAATTGGGGGAGATCACGCAACCCCCTATCACGAGAAGTTTCAGACTCGGAGAGGCATAATCCCCAAAACAAGACGTCCCGGGATGACAACCGAGTAGCCAACCACTGTAGGACCTCGCCAGTTAGAGGTTATCTAATCAATGACTTGCACGAGGTGGCATCATCCGCCCATCGACGAACAGATCATGGGACGTCCTGGCACCGTTCAAGTCGGGGCCGGTCACTAACCCCCGTGGGTAAAACACCCGAGACCGCTAGAACCAAGTAGGATGCCATCAACGTATACCTGGCCTTTTCTCCGGATCTATGAAACATAGGCTGACTGGCTAGGTTTCGTCCTAGGTCGATCGAGAAGTACAATGGTAGCACGAATCCAGTTGAATTCCTCCATATCTATACCACGACCATCCAAGCGGCTGGTGAGGACGAGAAGGTAATGACATATTACCTCCCCATGGCTCTTGAAGGGGCAGCCAGGATATGGTTGACCAATCTATTGCTGGGGACAATCTATTCATGGAAGCAGTTTTGTGACGTGTTCTGAGCTAACTTCCAGGTTATGTACGTCTCGGTACGAAAAACAATATCTATAGTTGCAAGCAGACAGAGAACAAAATCTTGCGCGAGTTCGTGTGTCGCTTCAGCAACACCCAAAACACCATCACCAAGATCAACGGCTATGATGTCATCCAAGCATTCACTCAGGGAGTTAAGATATGGAGATGTGTTGAAGATATAGCCAGAAAAGAGCCTGAGACGGTCAAAGAGCTCATGAAGATCGTCCATAAGTTTGCCAAGGTCAAAGACACGCTCCTCTTCATCAAGGAGAAGGCCCAAGGCATCAAGCGTCCTTAACCCGGGCTCAACAGCGGTACGGTTAACAGCAAGCGCAAGAAGAACACCAAGGGAGATAACAGCAAAAAAGCTAAATCTGATGAAGTTTTTGTAGATCTATCCAATATCCATGCCGACACGTGCTCCGATTCTTCCCAGAGCAAGAGCTTCACATCAAGCTCCGGCGGATGAGACAATAAGTCTTAGTGTGACCTCCACCAGACCGACAACCACCAACTCCACAAGTGACTCCTTTGAAGAAGATGGTCAAAGCAGAGGTCGAGAAATAGGCCAATGGAAGGAAGACCTAGGTCATGACCTAAAGTAGGGACTTTAGCTCTAGCAGTAGCGAGGACGACACGGACGCGATGCCTTTCTAACTTGACGAGAGGGTGGTCGACCACATGTTCGGTGGTTTTGCCTCCTACAAGTCTAAGCGGCAATACAAGATGGTGGCCCAAGAAGTCCTAGTTGCCATCACCAAGGGTTTCTAAGTCGTTAAGTGGTCAAATGTCTAAATCTCCTTCCGCCAAGATGACTGCCCAAAAAATTTTGTATAGCCAGTCCGCTTCTCGATAGTGGTCAAACCTACGATCAACAACTGCAGGGTCACCCGAGTGCTTATCAATGGAGGGAGTCCCCTGAACATCCTCTTCGCATGCGCACTTGAAGCGATGCATATCTCATGATCTGCCATCAAGTCAGTTATGCAAGCCTTCCATAGTATAATACCCGGATCTTTAGCCACTCACATCGGCCAAATATCGCTCCCTGTTACCTTCAGGAAGTATGATATCTTCTGGACAGAGAACATTCTATTCGACATGGTTGACTTCGAGACGACATACAACACCATCTTGGGAAGATCTACTCTTACCAAATTCATGGAAGCCACACATTATGCTTACTAATGCATGAAGATCCCAAGACCCGAAGAGGTGATCACCATCCGAGGTTGCCTCAAGGCAGGTCTTCATTGTGACAAGTGGATTATCGACACGGTAGCTCAACATCAACCAAGCAAGGAGCCCAAGAGCTCAAGGATCAAGGTGAACAAGAAGCCTCAGTCATGACCGTGACCACAATGCCTCGAGACACAAACCTAGAAACCCAGAGGCTTGGTTCCACGACTAGTTCGGAACCCATGTAACAACGCCTATGCTATCCCCAAAGTAATAAGGGTCACTGTTTATCGGCTTAATCTAGTCTGTGTTATTTAGGTCTACAATAGCTCATGGGTCGTCAATAAGCTTTGTAAGTCCCAAGTGTAAGTACTAAGAGTACCTTTGTAATAATAAAGATTATATTGTCTAGGAAGTTGCTCAAATTCTTTTCCTTCCTTACTTGTCTTCCTATGCATCCTCAAGCTCGATAATGGGATAAGCTGTTTCTTAGGTTCCTCATCCCAAATGTGCACCCAGAGCGGCGGAAAGATTTTCTCGACCTAAAGGCAATATGACATATTTTCTCTTTATTGCATTTTCTATATAGAATACCTACTTGGAAAACTCTTTCGTGCAGGGTGCTAGAAACCAAAAATGACATATTGTGTACCCTCTGAAAGCATATTCCAACGTGAAGGAAAGGTCTGTTACATTGCGAACTCGGGGTTACGAAAAGGCTCCTTATTGCGTTCCACGAGTGACCGGGGGCTATGATGCCTCCCACTCAAGTGGACCTAAGGCTGGTCATAATAAACACTCCGATTAGTGATTAATGCGTCCTGAACTAATCAAAGGGAGAAGTCGGTAAGGAGATCATGATATGCCATCTAGTGCATCCAGCACGAAATACTCCCATAAAATGCGAAAAAATGCTTAGATTTCTTCAAGTATAACAAAAGGTACCAAGTGTTTATTATAGACTGCAGGGTAAAGAAAAAATCTACGGCAAGGACCCAAGCCCGAAGTCCATTGCATCTATGAAAGCCTTGGCTAGCCCAGTCACCTGCTCGACCTTCTACCCTGATGACTCATCTAACTCTTCTCTAAAGCCATCCTAGAGAACCTCGGGGTTGATGTTTGGGTAGTGGTCCTTCAGGATGGCCAGAGCAAAGGTGACCGTTTGTTTCGCACTCTGCCTGGCCTGGCTCGAGAGGTGGTCAGCCACCTTCATGGCATCATCAGAGGAGGATGAGGGTTTTGGGGTTTTTTCTTTTGGAGACAAAGGTGTGAGAGGCATGAAAAGATGGTGGAAGGTTAACGATAACAGTGGGATGAACGATGAAGTGGGCTTCCCGTCTTCTTTTATATAAGGCGACGACTTTCAAAAATGGCTCTTCGACTAACACTAGAGCACAACTTGACGCCACGATCTCCTGCTTTACCGTCACATCTCATTTCATGCCCAACCCATGCGGGAGCAGTTGGAGTAGTAACCTGAGGAACTTGGCACACCACGCCATCACACGCGCGTGTTTTCCTAGTGTAATCATGATCTTTTGTCAGGTAAAAGATTCTCACCACTACTCGAAATCTTCACTACGATGGTCCAACTTTTGAACCTGACCAGTGACAAGTCTTCTCCTTCCTGTCCTTTCTTGGGGACGAGATGATATTTTTGGGCTAATAAAAAATCCTAATCGGATGGAACACCTTCTCGAGTGCTCGCTTGAGAACTCGAAGACGTTTAGAATCCCGAATAGATTATCTGAGAACCTAGAACCCGGTTAGATGTATCATACTAATCGGGAACCCAAGTCTTACTCAATGATGTGATCGAAAAAAAATGCTAATCTTTGCTAACCAAGAACTTGACCCATCGAAGCCTCTTTTCAAATAGTGATGAGGGGCTTGATGATGACTACTAGATAATTACCATATCTCGACACTCTAGGGTTTCCCGCAATTCTCAGGGCATATCTCTATCTCCAAGAAGGGGATCCCTGGATAAAAAGAAACTACCCGTAGAAACCCAGGATATCTCGTAAATAGGGAACTCTATCTCCAAGATTGAGAAAGAAGACTCCAGAGGACGTACGCCGCCCCCTATATATACGAAGCCTAGGGACCTTGCGGAGGACAAGTGGAATAAGTCAAACAAGACATTAGAAGGTAGAAGACACCACAAGCCGAGCAAGAAAGTCGCCGACTAGGATAGATCTATCTAGGCTCGCCATGCACCCCCTTGTAGAAGGCTCATATCAATACAAGATAGAGGGTTATTATCATAAGGGAGGCCCGGACCTATCTAAAACACCTTTGTATGTTCCTTTGAGTCATCTACTCGAGGCATCCCCTTTCTATTCTACAAGTTTGTATAATTGGCGATTCACTAATCGTTGACATGTACTATGATGAATTAAGCTAAATGAACTTTAGTACACACTATAATAAGTTTCTCGTTGTTGGTGACATTATTGTGTTAAATTAGCACCAAATTCTCTTAATTTATGACTTGACTATCATCACAATTATTCAATATTACCTCTAACATTAATGATTGCCACATGTAACGTTGTTTGGGCGTGTTTTGCAAAAATATCATAAAAAGATGGAAAGTGATCATATGGAAAAAGACACAGACATCAAAGAGGACCAAATGACCCACTGGATCGTGACCCACTTGTCTACTACCACAAAAGTACTCATTCTAGTCATGAATACTTGTGAGATCATGTGATGAAAAATTGGTTTGAATGATGAAATTGGCAGGGCAAAGTGATTTAGCATAATGACATTTGGATAATATGAGTTGCTAAGATGCTTCTTAGATATGCTTATACGTTGGTGTTAGCATAGAGACTATGCAATATACTCATGTGAGTAGTGCTGCGTGAATTGATCTTGAGTCAAGTCGAGAAGGACTTGTGCTCATACTCGTTTGTTGTGTCATTCATGTTCAGGTATTACTCAAAGGCGAACATGGTCGATGACAGATCAACGAACTAAATTCAGGTAGGAACTGAGGTTCGACGATTAGGTTCAGGAGGAACTAAGGTCATGGTGATCGAGGATGTCATGTGGGATGTTCGAGCTGAGAGAACAATGCATATGGAGATAAGGTTTCGCGATGGACACAGGAGGCGATCTGATCGTGAGAGGACATGAAAACTAATTCGTGTTCGAGTTAGAGTAGGCACGAGGGAGTCATGTGGTGGCTGGACTTGAGACAAGAGTTAGTGTCAGAGATGGACTCCGAGAGGGTTACGTATATGCATGTATGCATGTGAGATGTTGCATGCATGATTACGTGAGAGTTGTTGGATAATTAGCTTAATTAGTGGAAGTTATTTGTTCTCTTTTGATTAGAGGAGGATAGAGACCAGGTTAAATACAACTTAGAGTTATAGTTCGATTCGATCACGTGTGTGTGTGTGACTATCCAATAAATAAAGAGGTCTATTGTATTGGATAGATAACACAATAGAGAGAAAAATAGAGAAATCCTAGAGAGGGCTATTTTGGGATTTCAGAAAAAATCCTTGTTGGATGTTTTGGAGAGGCATCTTATAAACTCATCTATGGAATGAGAATCAAGTTTCGTAGGTTGATGAGTTGCTGATTAAGAATTTTCTCTATGTTCTTTATTCTGCGTGATTGGTTTTGTTTTCAATTAATTTCATGTTTATATTGAGTTTCATCTTGATTTAATCCATTCAAAACCTTGCTAAATATCTAATGTTTGATCTGAGAAAATTTTGAGTAGCTTTGATTTGATCTCGAGTAGCTTTTGTTTGTTATCGAATAGGTTTCGATTTACTCAATTTTGTGTGATACAGTCAACTTCAACTATACATAATTCTTAATCCACATATCTGATTGACTTGATTCTTATCTTAATAGCTTTGTATTTGAATCTAGATTCTGCTAACCAATTTTGAGGGCAATTGGACAACTGGATCTTACTCTACATTGTTTTTACTAGAGCGTACACAATCTATCTCGAGTGGAATACCGAGTTTAAGTCTATTTTTTATTTGGGTGTATTATTTTTGAATTTGGTTTTCACAATCATTCACCCCCTCTGATTTTCATATTAGAGTACAATCAATCCTACAATTGGTATCAGAGCCTTAATCCTTTCTAATTGATATTAATCGGTAATTAAAATATGGCTTCAGATAGGTATTTCACAAAACCTTGTGTTTTCGATGGAGTTGATTTTCAGTTTTGAAAGGAAAGATGGAGGCCTACATTCAAGCACATGGCTTTGCAATTTGGGAAAAGGTCTACAAGCCATATGTGGTTTCAGATAATAATGAAGTGATGGTACAGAACATGCCAGCGGTCGAGGCAAATAGCAAGGCAAGGAACTTGATCATCCAAGGTTTGGGATGGAGCGACTTTGACTGAGTGATACATCTCAAATCAGCGTACGAGGTATGGAAAATACTCTATGATTACCATAAATGTTCATCTACCATTAAAGAGGTACAACAAGATTTATATAAGAAAGAATACATGAAATTTGAGATGAAACCCGGTGAGTCTCTTGATGATTTCTTTGCTCCCTTTAATAAGATTCTCAGCAATTTGTATGCTGTTAATGTTGTATATACAAATACTGAAAATGCACGATAACTGCTAGGAGCTTTAGACATATCAGTATGGGAGTTGAAAGTGGCATCTATTAGAGAATCTACTATCATGAGTACACTTACATTAGATGTTCTTTATTCTAAATTAAAAACTCATGAGGTAGATATCTTTGCTAGGAAAAATGCTAATAATTCGATTGCTTTGGTCTCTCAATCCAGCATGTCTCATATTGAATCTTTTTCATCAAGTTTTTCATTATCTTCTATATCTTCACTAACCGATGATCAGCTTGAGTTGATTCCTGAAGAAGATTTAGCACTACTCTCTACTCATTTCTCTAAAGCATTGCAAAATATGTGTATGAAAAGGAAAGGAGTGGAGGTCCTCCAAGATGCTATAAATGTGATGATCTCAACCATATTAGTTTCAATTGCCCTAAGCTTGCAGAGAAGATATCAAAAGAGGATAAGGAGAAAAATAAGCGCTCGTTCAATGACAAGAAGAATAAGAGTTTTCTCAACCGTAAGGTTGTGCATCAAGTTTTTTCGACGCTCGAACAAGTCAACTTGAGTGACGTTGATTCGGAGAGCAGCGATGATGACACAACATCCAAGAGCAAGACATTGCGTGATTTGACTGGGTTGTGTCTCATGGCAAGGAACAAAGAAAGCTCAACCAAAGATAAACTTGACAGCGATGGTAACGAGGTATTACCTACTTATGATGATCTATCTAATGATGATGTTCGTTTTGGTTCACTCTTAGATAAACGTAACAAAAAAATTAAGAAATACGATGTTTTAATTGAATCGCTTAATTCTGAAATTGCAAAACTTAATACTTTAATTCCTAATGATGATGCTTGCAAATCATGTGACTTAATTTATTTTGAGCTCGCTTCTCTTAGTGATGTTCATGCTTCAATGTTTGATTTGCTTGATTCAACTTCCTGTTCTAATTGCTTAATTCTTAAATTGAAATTGCATGATGCTAATGCTAGAGTTTCTTAAATAGCTAATGACATGATTACTCATGAGGTTCTTTCATGCTCTAATTATCGTAAACAAAAGAAACACATGAATATTGCTTGTGATAAGTGCTCAGCTCTTTCTAAATAGGTTAATTACTTGAAAGGAACTTTAGAACGTTTTTCTAAGGGAAAGAAAAATATTAACCTGGTTTTAGATTCATCTAAGTCAAGCACATGTAAACAAGGTTTGGGTTCTGATCCCTATGCTCGTTCAAAGATAAATGCACTCACTGTTGTTAGAGCTATTGGTAGTGGCAAATTTTAAACACTTGCATAACCTAAAAATGTTATTTTTAAATTTGTCGGATTTTTATCTTCTACAATAAATACAAATGATCGATGAAGCTCGAGTAGGTTCAACTCGAGAAGCACTAGTAGCCCGAGTAGTCCCAACTCGAGAAGCCCGAGTAGCTTCTCAGGTGACTCAGTACTGGATTCCTAAATGCTTTATTACTAAACCTAGTACTAAGGCCTCGACATCTTCTATCGCTTTGTAGGCTTCTTGAGCGAGGAATGATAACATATGGTTAGTCGATTCCAGATGCTCACGCCATATGTCTGGTGATAAGAATTGGTTCTCCTCCCTTGTAAGTGCATCTCATGCTGAAAGTGTTACTTTTGGATATGCTTCTTCTACATCAATTGTTGCTAAAGGTACAGTGCAGGTAGATAATAAGTTTATGTTCAAGGATGTTGCTCTAGTCGAGAACTTAAAATTTAAGTTGTTTTCTATCTCACAAATGATCGATGAAGATCTTGAGGTGTGCTTTAGAAAAAATGAATGCAAAGTTTTAGATGCTACACATGATCTGGTTTTTAGAATTTCGCTCTTTGGAAGAGTTTTTAAAGCTGATTTTGATGCATCACCTTCTTCTAAGCTTAGATGTCTCTTTTTGCAAATGATTCTAAAGATCTATTCTTTTGGCATCATAGACTTGATCATATTGGTCTAGATCATCTCACTCGAGTTAGTGGTTTAGATCTTATTCGTGGCTTGCCTAAGCTTAAGGGTGATAGCAAGTTAGTTTACTCTTCTTATAGACATGGTAAAATGCATTTATATTCACATCTACCTATTACCATAGTTATGACAAATGCACCAGGTCAACTTCTACACCTTGATACTATTGGACCTTCTAGAGTTCAATCTTTTGGAGGTAAATGATATGTGCTTGTTATTGTTGATGACTACTCTAGATATCCTTGGGTTTACTTTATATTATCTAAGGATGAAGCTTTTGGTTATTTTAGAAGTTTAGTTCTTAGATTGTCTGTTGATCTCCCAGGATCCTTGAGAGCGATTAAAAGTAATAATGAAACTAAATTTAAGAATTCTTTTTTTATCACTTTTGTATTGAAAAAGGGATTGAACATCAATTTTCATCACCTAGAATGCCTCAACAAAATGGTGTAGTTGAAAGAAAGAATACAACTCTGGTTAAGATGGCTAGGACCATGTTAGTTGAATTTTCTACTCCTAGAAAATTTTGGGCTAAAGCTATGTCTACTGATTGTTATGTTTCAAACCATGTTTTTTGAGATCTAAATTGGGTAAAACTTCATATGAGCTCCGGTTTGGACATAGGCCTACTATATCTCATTTTAGAGTCTTTGGTTGTAAGTGATTTGTGCTGAAATATGAAAATTTGGATAAGTTTGAGTCCAGATCAACTGATGATATTTTTCTTGGATATCATGCTTATACTCGTGGCTATCGTGTGCTTGTTTTGGAGACTAACAAAATTGTTGAAACATGTGAGGTTACTTTCAATGAGGCTAGTACTGAAACTAGATCAAATAATGCAGGCATAGGTATACATGCATCCAGGGGGAGTTTGAGACCATATTTGTGGATGATGATGATGATAAGGAGGATGATATGTTAATTCCTATGTCGCAATCAGCTGTAGATCCCTTGGCACCTTCGACTACTTCGGTTACAGTTGGACATCCTCAAGCTACTACATAATCTGTGCATGTTGAAGGAGAAGAAGAGATCGCTTCTGGAGTCAATGCTCCTTTGCACATTTAGTGGAGTCATCCACTTGATCAGATGATTTGAGATTTGCATGAATGGGTCACATGGTCCAGGTTTATTGATTCTAATTCGTATGCTCATTCAGCTTTTGTTGCTTCTTTTGAACCCAAAGATGTTTCACATACATTAATTGACAAATCGTGGATCAACACCATGCACGATGAACTTGAAATTTTTGAATGCAACAAAGTCCAAAAGCTAGTCGCACCTCCTCCGGGCCATACCCTTATCGGTACTAGATGAGTTTTCAAAAATAAACAAAGTGAGGATGATATTGTTGTTAGAAACAAAGCTAGACTTGTAGCTCAAGGTTTTACACAGGTAGAAGGGCTAGAGTTTAAGGAAACTTTTTGCTCCGGTTGCTAGACTGGAAGCCATTAGAATTCTTTTAGCTTTTGCTGCATCTAAAGGCTTTAGATTATATCAAATGGATGTCAAAAGCACTTTTATGAATGGCTACATTAATGAAGAGATTTATGTTAATCAACGACCTAGTTTTGAAAATCTTAAATATCCAAATCATATATACAAGATGTCTAAAGCTTTGTATGGTTTAAAATAATCTCCTAGAGCATGATATGATAGGTTAAAAACTTTCTTGCTTAAAAAGGGTTTTGTAATGGAAAAAGTGGACAAGACGTTGTTCGTGCTCAAGCATGATAATGATCAACTATTCGTTCAGATTTATGTAGTTGATATCATCTTTGGTTGTTCTTCATGCTTTGGTGTCCCAATTTTCAGAAACAATGAGTAGGGAATTTGAGATAAGTATGATGGGTGAACTAACATACTTTTTGGGTCTTCAAGTCAAACAAACCGAAGAAGGTACTTTTGTTCATCAAGGTAAGTATACACGAGACCTGCTACGATATTTTGAGATGGAAAATAGTAAGCTGATCATGACACTCATTAGAGCGACAATGACACTTGATCTTGATGAAGATGATGATCCGGATGATCAAAAAGAATATAGAAGCATGATTGGATCGCTTTTGTATCTCACTGCTTCAAGGCCAGACATACAATTTGTTGTATGCTTGTGTGCACGATTTCAAGCTTCCCCACGTGCTTCACATCGACAAGTTGTCAAATGGATTCTCAGGTATCTTTATGGCACTCAAGATTTTGGCATTTGACTTTCTACTTCTTTATCTATTAGCTTAAGAACTTTTTCTGATGTTGATTTTGGAGGTTGTAGAATTAATAGAAAAAGTACATATGATACATGTTATTTCTTGGGTAATTCTCATGTTGTATGGTGATCTAGGAAATAGTCCTCTGTTGCACAATCTAATGCTAAATCTGAATATGTAGCTGCTACTATTTGTTGTTCACAAACACTTTATATAGTTGCTACACTTAAAGATTATGGGGTTAATTTAGAAAGTGTTCCACTTTTTTGATAACACTAGTGCTATAATATTGCTAAAAAAACTTGTGCAACATTCTCGGACTAAATACATTGACATCAGATTTTATTTTCTTAGAGATAATGTTGAAAAAGGAAACATTGAACTTATCTGTGTGGATACTGAACACCAATTGGCAGACATTTTCACAAAACCTTTGGATTTTTCTCGTTTTTCTTTTCATTAGGGAGAACTTGGTGTTATTCATCCTATGATATTGTTTTGAGTGTGAGTTCTTATATCTTGGATCTTGTCGGAGTTTAAAAATGAGAAATCAATGAAATATGATGAGCATCATATCTGATACATATGTGATTTTTAAAGCCAATGCTTATGCTACATGGGAGTTTTTGCACCTTCAAATCTATATATGTAGGATGTAGTTTTTGTCATGACTTTCTAAATCGAATGACAACTTGAATTAAATCTTGTTATGGTTGAACTCTTTTGATTGCTTTGATCTTTGATAAAAATGCTATATGTGAAAGACTCAAAGAAATTAATAAGTGTTGAATAATAGTTGATAGGTAAAAGATCAAGGAAGTATGCACTATGACACTTCTTCTTTATGAGACTACTTATTATTACACTTTGATACAAACTTGGAATAAGCCGTGTATAATTGTAATCATTATCTTAAGCTTCTGATTGTATTTTTGACATAGACTTAACATGGTTGGATAGAATAAGGCTAATTGTACATATAATTCCTTGCAAAAGAATAAGAGAAGTTCTTGACAACACAATTGGCATATTGCTATATTTTTTAATCAAAACAATGACATACTTTAGGTATCCATGTTTTTGATATCATATAAATTGAGGATTCGAGTAGTTAAGATTGCAGGACCATACCATAAATCATTAATTATACTTGATAAGTTATGCTTACACTATATTTTTACATGTGTAGATGGGTTGGTGTAGATATTCTTGATAGTGTGGCTTGGTCGAGTATCTGTTATATATGTGGTTGATCTACGATGCTCATTATGATAAAAATAACAAAAAAATTGATTCTGTCTTTTGAATTTATGATGAAATCATTGCCAAAGGGAGAGAGAGTTGCTCATTTCAGGAGAATTGTTTTGGGAGAATTGTTTATTGTTTTTTCTCAAAGGGGGGGGGGGGATTTTTCGTGTTGGAATTTTTTGGTTTTTTATTGATTTCTTTTGATTTCACAATGTGTTTGTTTTTAAAATCAAATCATATATGTTAAGAGGTTTTCAATGTTCACATGAGGGTTGCCAATGTTTTCATCAAGGGGGAGATTGATTTAGCATAATGACATTTGGATAATGTTTATGAGTTGCTAAGATGCTGCTTAGATATGCTTATACGCTGGTGTTAGCGTAGGGATGATATAATATACTCCTGTGAGTAATGTTGGGTAAATTAATCTTGAATCAGGTCGGGAAGTACTTGTGCTCGTACTCGTTTGTTGTTTGATTCATGTGCAGGTGTTGCTCAAAGGCGAACATGGTCAATGATGAATCGATGAACTAAGTTTAGCGAGGAACTGAGGTTCAGCGACTAGGTTTAGGAGAAGCTAAGGTCGTGGCGATCGAGGATGTCATGCGGGACGTTCGAGCTGAGAGAACAATGCATATGGAGACAAGGTTTCGTGTTGGATGCAGGAGGTGATCTAATCGTGAGAGGACGTGAAGACTAATTCATGTTCGAGTCGAAGTAGCCACGAGGGAGTCGTGTGGTGGCTAGACTTAGACAAGAGTTAGTGTCAGATATGGACTCCAAGGGGGTTACGTACATACATGTATGCATGTGAGATGTTGCATGTATGATTACGTGAGAGTTGTTTGCTAATTAGCTTAATTAGCGGAAGTTGTTTGTCCTCTTGTGATTAGAGGAGGATAGAGACCAGGTTGAATACGACTTGGAGTTGTAGTTCGATTCGGTCACGTTTGTGCCTGTGACTATCCAATAAATAGAGATGTCTATTGTATTGGATAGACAATGTAACAGAGTGAAAAATGGAGAAACCCTAGATAGAGCTGGAATTTCGTGAAAATCTTTGTTGAATGCTTTGGAGAGGAATCTTGCAAACTCATCTATGCAATAAAAATCAAGTATCGTAAGTTGATGAGTTGCTGATTCAGAATTTTTTTGTGTGTTCTATATTCTACATTATTGGTATTGGTTTTCAATTAATTTCATGTTTTTATCGAGTTTCATTTTGGTTTAACCCATCCAAAATCTTGTTAGAATATCTAGTGTTTGATCTGAGAAAATTTCAAGTAGCTTTGATTTGATCTTGAGTAGCTTTTGTTCGTTATCTACTAGGTTTTGATCTACTCGATTTTGTGTGGAACAGTCAACTTTGCCTAGACATAATTCTTAATCCACATATCCGATTGACCCTGATTCATATTTGAATAGTTTCGTATTCAAATCTAGTTTTTGTTGACCAATTTTGAGGGCAATCGGACCACCAGATCTTACTCTACATTGTTTTTACTAGAGCGTGTGCAATTTGTCTCGAGTGGAATACCGAGTTTAAGTCTATTTTTTATTTGGGTGAATTAATCTTTGAATTTGGTTTTCTCAATCATTCACCCACTCTAATTGTCATATTATAGTGTAATTGATCCTACATAGGGTTCTCTTTCGGATGTTCTGGTCGTAATAGCGTCGGAGAGCTTGTTGATACCTTGGTGATCATATCAACACTTGAGTCTTTTTTCTTTGAGAATTTTGAGAGATCATCCTATCATCTCAAGATTCCATCCTTGTTGGCGTACAACTCAACATGGGGAGATTTGGGGCATGTTTGGTTGGAGCCCTGGTAGGAAGCTCCGACGCTAGGCAACGCATCCAGCCATAGGCGTCCAAAATCGGACACCTAGAGCTGCTGCCTGGCCAGGCAGCTCTAGTCAGGGGAGCAACCAAACAGGCCCTTGATCTTTAGTTCACATGGTAGCTTGGCTTCATCCCCAGAAACTAGGAAGAAGGGCGTTTCACTTGTCACCCTACTGGATGTTGTCCGGATTTCTCATAGTACATTAGGAAATTCGGACCCACAAGCCTTAGCGTAGGCGGATAAGCGGTTGAATACACATGTCTTGATTCCTTGTAGCACTAGACTTTTGGCCCTCTCAATTTGTCCATTGCTCTATGGATGGGTAATCAATGAAGGCTACGCTTGAGAACTGAGTTCTGTTGTCAGTGATGATCCTACTTGGGACATCAAACCTTGTCATGATGCTTTTCATGATGTACATCTTGGCTGCTATCGAGGTGATCTTGCTTACTGGCTCAACTTCAATCCACTTGGTGAAGGTATTGATTGCGACTAAGAGGAACTTGAAGCCCCTAGGCACTACCAAGAAGGGCCTTAGAATATCCATTCCCCAAGTCGCGAATGGCCATGACAAGGGAATTATCTGTATGGCTTGGGCGGGCTGGTGTACATGCCTACTATGGAACTGACAACAAGCACATGTTTTTAACATCTCACTCACATCAGGAAGAGCCGTAGTCCAATAGAAACCTTGTATGAATGCCTTTCCGACCAGGGTTCAGAAGGAAGCATGCACTCCGCACACCCCTCTATTATTTTTTTTAGTAGTTCTCTACCCTACTTTTGATAGATGCACTTCATGAGTACATCGTGGGCGCCTCTTCGATAGAGGACACTGTCCACCAGGGTGTACAACCTGGATCGACAGGATATTTGCTCGGATAGTTTACCATCTTTAAGCACAACTCAATCTTGAAGGAACTTGCGGATTGGATCCATCAACCAATCTTCATATTTCGAGCAGAACCACGGGTTCCTCCATGACTCCTTTTAGGGCATCAATTCCTAGCAAGTCCCTGAGTTGGTTATAGGTCTCGTAGACCACAAATACTTTTGTTGTTTCATCTAATGATTTCACGGACGGCTTCGAGAGTATCTCTATGAAGATCCTGGGTTGTCCTGGAGATCGTGAGGAGGCTAGTTGGGCAATGCTATCACTAATACAACTATCCTTCCAAGGGATATACTTGCCCTTGACTCCGATGAATTTCTTTTCTAGCTTCCTCACTTCCGCAAGGTAATCTGTCATCATCTTGTCCGAGATTTGATACTCCTTGCAAACTTGCTTCACCACCAACTGTGAATCCCCTTCACAAGAACACGGCAGATACCAAGCATAGAATATACTCGAAGACCGGCGAGCAGACCCTCATACTCAGCTATGTTGTTTGTGGTCAAAAAGTCTAGTTGCATAGCATATTTCAACATTTATCCTGTTAGAGAGATTAGTATAATTCCAGCCCCGAGCCTTGGAGCGTAAGTGACCCATTGAAGAGAGTCCATACGTCGGACATGTCATTGTGGGTACCTTGGGGTTGATCGAGTTCTTTCCATTCAGCAACGAAGTCAATAAGTACTTATGACTTGATCATTGTTCAAGGTATGAAGCGAACATCAAATTCCCCGAGCTTAACAGCCCACTTAGCGATTCATCCAATGGAGCCTCTGTTGTGGAGGACTTCTACAAGTGGAAATATTGATGCTATAATGATCTTATGAGCTTGAAAATAGTGCCTTAGCTTGCGAGAGACAATCAGTACATGCGGGTTCTGTACTTGCGGGTAGCGCTCCTTGGGACCATGGAGTACTTCACTAACATAGTATACTGGTTGCTAGCTCTTCTCTTGCTTGTCGAGAACTTCTTGTTCTACCACCAATACTCCGCTAACGGTGTATGGTCCGACCACTATGTATAACAAGAGTTCTTCATTTGGATCTAGAGTGACTAGCACGTGGGGGGAGAAAGATACCTCTTCAGATTTTTAAATTCCTCATCAACCTCTTTAGACCATTCAAAATTGTCATGTTGGCATAGTGGCTTGAAGAAAGGAAGCCCCTAGTCTCCGAGTCAGGATATGAAACGACTAAGAGCTACCATGCTCCCAGTTAGTTTTTGAACTTCATGTACTGACCTAGGGGTTGCATTTATTTGATGGCCTTGATCTTGTCGAGATTGACCTCGATTCCCCGGTATGGAACCAGGTACCAAGTAGCTTTCCTGCATCGACTCCGAATGCGCACTTATCTGGGTTAAGCAGTACTTGCGTAGATTGTTGAAGGTCTTTTGCATATCGGAGATAAGGTCTTCCTTCTTTTTAGTCTTAACGATGAGATCATCAACATAGGCTTTGATATTTTGGCCAATCTGGTTGTGAAGGGTTATCTGCATGCCACTACCAGGCATATCAGACAGCTGCCTTGAAAACATGTTAGCATTTGCCTGGAGGAAGGTGATGAGCGCAAGTTCCTATTTAGGATCCAGATTAGAGTCGATGGTCTTGGATGGCTCTACTGGGTCCAAAGGAATGGTTTTGACTTTGCCATGATACTTCATGGTCGCCTTAGGCCTCGAGCTATTGGTCTCTTTGTCAGGTTGGTGCTGAGCCACCATGTCAAGACTCCGCTTGTCGCAGCGGAGGCCTGCCTTGGGACAACCCCGGACGGTGATGACTCCCTTGGGTCCTAGAATCTTCACACACTGGTAGGCATAGTGCATGATTGCCATGAACTTGGATAGGGTTGGTCACCCTAAGATGGCAGTGTACGTCATCTCGAAATCAACCACATCGTACATAATCTTCTCTGTTCAGAAGTTATCCTGCTTCCCAAAGGTGATAGGAAGCAATATCTAGCCGACAAGCATAGCCGATGATCTAGGTACTATGCCATGAAAGGCTTGAGTAACTGGCTTGATGGCAGACCGGGAGATCTACATCGCATTGAGTGCACATGAGAAGAGGATGTTCACAGAAATTCCTTCGTCGATAAGCACTCAGGAAACCTTGCAGTTATTGATTGTAGGCCTAGCCACTATCGGGAAGCGTCCTGACAGTACAAGGTTCTCTAGGCAGTCATCTTGGCCAAAAGAGATTTCCACATTCGACCATTTGATGGCCTGGTGACCCTGGGGACAGTAGCTAAGACTTCCCGAGACACCCTCTTGTACTGCTATTTGGACTCGTAGGATGTAGAGCTGCCAAACATGTGGTCAACGGTCCTCTCCCCCGACTGATAGGACATCGAGTCTAAGTCATCGTCACTGCTATTGGAGCTAGATCCCTTGCTTTGGGTCGCAACCTGAGCCTTCTTTCCCCTAGCCTTGTCAACCTCAGCCTTGATCAACTTCTGCCAGATGCGACATTGCTGGAGGTTATGGCTGTCGGTCTGGTGGAAGTCGTACCAGGGCTTTCCAAAGCGTTCGCCACTACCTGGTTGGTGGCTTTAGCCCAGGACGAGTCGAGACCACTACACCATGGTACAAAGTCAGCAACAGAGGCTCGGTCAGCAAAGGGGCCAACATCGACGTTCCATCAGTCGTTAAAATGTTTTACCGACCAATCCCATTGGTCAGTGTAAGTGGTGTTGGCAAAAGTTTTGCCGACCGACATGTTTTTGCCAACTGACATTTTGATGGTACCTCGAAAGAAATTCCCACTGACTGTTGTTTTGCCGACTGATGTATGTTTCCTGACCTATAGGTTTTCCCAACCGATGGTTCCTTACGACTAACTTAATTCCTGATAGACTGTCCAACGCCTAGGATTCAGATGATTTGGTAAATAATGAAACAATTTATGCAGTACTAACAGGGATTAGTACTGTACGTGACTCATCATTAACTGTAATCTACAATTAATTATCAGCCACAAAAGGAATCACAAATGCAAGCAATCAAGCAATCTGTACACGGCCGAGTATAGTCCAAAATAAATATCACACTGATCAAGCTTGAAATATGCATCGATATAGGCACTGAACATACACATCTTGCTCACAAATTTGTCCTTTCAAGCAATCAACATACCACATGTTTGACCAAAAGCTCACAATAGTTCAGTGCTAGGTTCTACTACAAAAGTACAGCAATGAAGGTACATATATAGATTGTTTGTCTTGCACACACCCATCAGTTTTGTGTACACAATCAGTTACAAAAGTATCAAAAACCAAAAGAAACATGCATCGACAATAGGTTGTATTGTCAAGCACAAAGGGTAGCTTTCTGTCCTCAGAGTGGTGTGAATAATTCACTTGCTAGCTAGCAGCGCGCAACACTTCCTGAAAAATAATATTACCAAGCAATTGGTGCAGTTCGCGACAATGGGACGATGTTGATGCCTTGGTGCTAAACTTCACAAATATCGTTAATTAGAAACTATGATCATTACAAATCAAAATAGAAATAAGGTCAAGTGTAGTTTATTAATTTCTTGTATGGTCATGCAATCAACATCATATGAGCATCAGCCAT
The DNA here is from genome assembly GCF_958298935.1 of Phragmites australis. Classification (NCBI taxonomy): domain Eukaryota; kingdom Viridiplantae; phylum Streptophyta; class Magnoliopsida; order Poales; family Poaceae; genus Phragmites; species Phragmites australis. Next base: position 21,790,060 of record NC_084929.1, read on the forward strand.
AGTCTCCATATCGGCATAGGGATGAGGTAGAACTGCATCCCTTTTCAACACAACATTCACAACAACTTCATAGAATTTGCCTTCCAAGGGGATGACCTCCCAGTATGGTGCTTGGATTAGTTGAAATAATTGTTCCCTCAGCCACAGGTAGATCAGATCTCAACATGGCATATAATATGACATCTTTCCCAACCTGATGCACATGATTTATGAGAATTGAATCAATGCATGGAACAACTATGAAATGATAAGTAGAAAATATGTTGAAAGGATGAGAATATTACAAGTGCATCATGCACAAAGCGTGGGGCATCATTATTCCTTGGTGTGGCTGTAATGTTCCTTATAGGTATTGATGGGGCTGCAGCATGCCTCTGGCCAAGCAAGTTCTGATCCTCCTCATCATAGTGCTCATTTTCTCCTGAAGCATACTCTTCCTCACCATGATCTTCATGCTATCCCGCATCACCAATTTCATTAGACCTTGTGTCCTACATCAAACATTTTAAGAATATATAAGAGGTAAATGAACAGAGACTAACATTCCTATGCGCTTCAACAAAGTGTAGTATTGTACCACATAGTGCTCTAAATTAGAACCATGTTGTGACATGTATTCCACATCTGGCCTTTTATGCCCCATCCTTTTCTCCCACAAGTCCATTCAAGCCTGCATTTGATCTATGTGTTGTACCTAGCCTCATCATCGATCCATGATTTATCCATGCACCTTTATGTGGGATACCAAGCGGCTTTCAAAATGAAATCCACAATCAAATCATAAGCATCAAAATAGCTACATACTTTGGTAATTACAATGTCTACGCATACACAAAGGCTTATAATTAAAAAAAATAAATACTCTGGAAAATTAAATAATTTCACACTAGAAATCATAAGCTTATAAGATAGCAATATGAAAATAAGGAACAAGAACTAGAGAAAGAAAACCTTACCATTATACCGAGGACAGCTACTGTCTATGTCATGGATTTACATGCACCTACGCGGGGTCCTTCTACTTCAGCTTCCATGGCAGGTTTTGCCCACGGTGGTGTAGCTGCAGATTCTCCTCCTGCTGGAACCCTTTGTTGCACGCTTCGCACAAAAACCGGTTCATTGCTAGCATCGTTTTGGGTGACAACTCGATCACCTCCACATTAGGGTTTGCATGCACATATATACTATATATATATATTAAACAAAAGACCATATGCATGAGGTATATACTATCTAGATCATAAACATCGCAAAGGATGAAGTGGACAAACATCTAGCTCAGGTACACATGGAATATTGCAAAAATAAAAACATATGTTTAGCTGATAAATACACGCTCAAGACTTAGAACAATCTAAGCATACATAAATTCTCCTTTAACTGAGCAAAATTGAATTTTTTGCTACATAATTATTCCTAGATGTTCATGTTCGGCTGTACTCCCTTTTAGAACATCTTCCAACTGTAACAATAGCCCTGGTTCAGCAGGCTACTAACTACTGAGTATAACTAGCTATGCAAAGTACTAGCAAGGTAGTTCAACTAACTAAAATACAGTGGAGAACAAATCTTGGACGAAAATACTCAATAAGACAACTTTGTATGAAAGAACTGCTCCAAATTTGAGAATCAAGATTCATGACTGAAATTGAAAAGGGCACTTGTTACAATTACCTGGTAGATCTGTCTTGGTCTAGGCAGCAATGGAGCTGGAGGTGGTGGTCGACTGACAGGCTTTGGTGGTTGGGGGCAGAAACAAGCTGGGGCTAGCAGTGGAGCTAGGAGCTATGGTGAGCTGGTCGTGGTTGAAGAAGCGGCAGCGAAGTGGGTTGACAAAGGTGATAGGCTGGTCCTAGGTTGATGGCGGTGGTGGGCAGGTGGTCTACGTTTAGGAAGTGGAGGCGGGCTGGTCCTGCTCGGCGTTTAGGTAGCGACGACAGGCTGCTGCTGGTCGGAGTTTAGGCGGTGGTGGCAGGATGGTCCAAGGCGGAGTTTAGGTGGCGGTAGTAGCTTACAACGGTGGCTGTGGGGCATTGGCCATGGGGTGTGATGGTGTGGGTGTGACGGCTGGTGGTCGGATGTGGGCGTGGGGTGCGACGGCTGCTGGTGACGCTGGTAGAGAAGGCATGCGAGCGGGGGGGGGGATTTTGGGAGAGGAGGCGGGCACGAATGAGGATTTTTAGGAGAGCTGGCTAGGTTCTTTCGCACCCACCATTTTCCCCTCCCGCCTTCTCTAATCGCTGACCGATCATCTGATGCCAAGTTTCCCTGACCGATGGTTCGACAGAAACTTTATCAATTGCCGACTAACACTTCAACGCTGAACGTTGAGATAATTACCGACCAATTGTCTCTCTGTAAATCTTGAATCACCGACTGACAGTTTGTCGTCCACCTTTAATGACCGATGACGTATCGGTGATGACCTACTTTGACCAACTGAAGTGTGGCGATAATTTGGTACCATGGTGTAGTGGATGCTTGTCAGGACGCGTATTGGGAAGATCTGCCAAAACTTCCTCAGTTTTAGTTTTCTTGAACTTGCTTATCATCGGGTTGTCATCTAGTCAGGACTGGGGGCGCTTTATGCCCTGATCCCTTTCCTTGACGAACAGGAGAGCCTCTTCGGCATTGGCTGCCTTGTTGACGATCTTCATGAGCTCTTTGACCGTCTCAGTCTCCTTCCTGGCGATGTCCTCAATGCACCATCGACTCCTAATCCCCTGGGTAAACACTTGGATGATGTTTCGGGTGTTGCTAAAGCGACGAACAAACTCATGCAAGGTTTTGTTCTCTGTTTGTAAGACACATAAAAGGTTGTTTTTCTTGCCAGGACGAATGTAAGTACCTTGGAAGTTGGCTCGAAACAAGTGTCAGAACTGCTCCCACGAGTAAATTATTCCTGGTGGTAGATTATCCCTGGCAGTAGAATGGTCAGCTTAGTCCTGACCGACCCTCAATTAATGTGTGGAGGTAGTTGGCCATGACCTTTTCATTCCCACCGACTGCTTGGATGGTTGTAGTATAAATCTGGAGGAACTCAACATGATTAGTGGTCCCGTTGTACTTCTCGATCGACCCAGGCCAAAACCATGCTAGCCAGTTCACCATCTGTAGATTTGGAGAGAAAGTCTGGCAACCGTTGATCATGCCCTCGTCAATCCGGGGAGCCACAAGGGTTCTGCCCACCAGGGTCACAGATCGGTTGTGACTTCTACTCAAACAATGTTGGGATGACCTCCGATTAGGCCATAAGGAGAAGTCGATTGTTCCTCGGTGGTCTTTGAGCATCTCCGTTGCTCAATGGCTTCATGCGGATTGTTTATGGGGTGGTTCCTATCGTTGAGGTCCTACAGTGACTAGGTGCTCCGTTGTCTTCACAGACTATCTTGTTTCGGGGATTGCCCCTTTTTAGATCTGAGTCATTACAGGAAGGATTGCCACAGGACTTCCCCCAGTTGGAGCTATTCGTGGTTGCAGCTTGATGAGAGTTCTCAGACTAGAGGATAGCTTCCTTGGCCATGTCAGTCATGAAGTTGATCGAGCCCTTGACACCAGGGGTAGTTAGATCCATAGTGGGGGGTTGACGGAGGGCCTCCTATAGAAGGAGGAGCCTCTGAACCACTGCAGATCTGAAGCGTTGAGTTCCATATTGATGGTTAGGAGATGTGAGGTCCAGGATCCCATTAGGATTTTGGAGCGGAGAAGTTTTCATTAGCGGAGGCCGGTTGGTGTTTCTCGTAGCTAGTGCAGTAGTGCCTCGCGTGTTTGCAGGATCATTGTCATCATGATTGGACAGACTATCACCCCGTCTTCGATGGTGCAAACTTCTTAGGCGTAATCTCCTACTGATCTCTGGGTAGGTACTTCGGCAATCCATATTGTTGAAAACCGCAGGGGAGGATCTTGACTTGCGGCAAATGTTGCTTGCATGATCGTCTTGGTCAACAAGCAATTCAAACTCGATGTCATAATATTTGGCGCATTGATCCATAAAAAAACTTACCTTGTTGCTGGAGTCATCGCTAGTGAGGTCATCGTCGAGATCCACCTGGTCGACCGCCAGTTCCTTGTTGGTCGAGAGGGTAAAGTTGTCGTAGAATACCTCGTCTGAGAAGCTGGTCCCCAATGCAGAGTTGGGTGAAATCGGTGACATGTTGCGTCTCGAAGATCCGATATCTTTGGTCATATTCCTCAAGGATGGCGCTAGCTGTCGGTAATTTGTGAACCACCGATCTTATGAACTTGTGAATAAAGTAGGGGATACTTACTGTCGTCAAATCACACGTCATACTCAAAGATTTATGCATGTTCCCTTAGGATAGTAGCCCTACATCATATTTATCTTGTATTGATATTTAAGACTGTTTACAGGGGTCTTGGCTAGCCTAGATAGATCTAAACCTAGTCGAAGAGCTACTTGCGCGTAGTCTTGGAGGATTTCTAATGTAGATCAGGAGTACAAAAGGCTCAAAGGTTTAAGGCTTCTATAGGCTTGAATGGCTTGGATGGATCTCAATTGACTTTGTCCTTCATAAGGTCTCTTGGCTCTGTATATATATGGGGTTCATTGTGTGATCTCAGGAGTCCTTCCTTATCATCCTTAAAAATAAACTTTTCTATTTACGAGATATCTCGGTTCCTACGAGTAGCTTCCATACGTTTAGGGATTCCCTTCCCAGGCACAAAGATCTACCTCGACAATATAGGAAACCCTAGGGGATCCGGATACAATAGTTTTATACTACCCATCATCACACATACATTTATAAATATTAGAAAAGATCAAGCTAACTCTTAAGCACATGACAAGCACATAGTCCATAAGCTATATATATTTTTGAAATGAATAGGCAGGAGAGCTGCATATTATATTAAAAAAAGAGTTAAGTTCATACGAACAATACACCGCCCCTAGTGGGGAAAAGGACCACATACACCACCACCACAATTAACACCTCTAGGGTGCAAACATCGGACAACAATTAGTTGACCACCACAAGGACTGGGAACATGAAACTACGACAAGCTACAACCACTAGACAACACATACCACTTGAAAGAAACAATGCCTCACTCTCCTTGCTTCCTCTCAATATTGTCAACATGACTCTTGGTGCTAGGACTCTTTCCAAAATTTTGGAATTCCGGGAGTTATCACCCATGTCATCCACTACACTCGTTTACTATTGTGTGATTTTAAGGCCAGACATCGTCGTGTTTCAAGGTTCACGTCAAATTGCTTCTCCTCCATGAGGACTCATCGAGTCATCTTGGATCTTCTAGGCTGCCACTAGAGCAACCGCTTTGCAAGTTGGCGATTCCTTCACCCACATGCACTATTAGTGCATTGTCCATTTGGGTGACATCATCTTTGTTGAGGTTGAATAATGCCATAAGAGCTACAATCACCTCAGTTGGAAGTGGACCATCAAACATAGCCAAATACTCTTGGAGAGTAGCTTCCAAAAGCTCACGTTCATCATGGAGGAGGCTGAGATTGCACCACAGGTTGTGATGGACATGTTGCATGGTTGACATTGGTCGCCTATTGGCGAGGCGGGAACTTCTGCGGATCGTGGACATGTTGAAGGTCTAGCATCTTTGTCTCATGGGCGCCTCTATTGGCGGAGGAGAAAGGGGTTGGTGCTATAGGATTGGACATGATAGGTAGTGAAGAGGACCTCAACCTGTAACACACGAAAGGCAGGCCTAGGGGGAGTAAACACCTTGGTTTGATCGCAGTTATGGGATTCTGGAACTTGAAAATTGGTGCATTTGGAACCCAACCATAGCATCACCACCAGAGTTGGCGTTAGGGAGTTGCACAGTGTTGCCACTACTTGGGGGCACTCCTCGCTAGCACAGATAGACAAGCTGGGTGTCGTTGAAGCATTGATTGTGCCCGCTAGCACAACATCCATCGATCCAACTAGGGATGCCATGTCTTTACCATCTCGTCAAGGGTCGCTATGACTTTGTCATGAGTTGCCCCAACGAGGTACATACCATGTCATTGCGCATGGCTGTAGGGGAATCAACACAGTCTGTAGTTGGAAACTTCATCATGCTAACGATTGAGGAGGCATATGTGTCATGTTACCATGCTCAGTGCATGGTGAGCGCCATGGCGTGACACCCCATCCTCCTAGATGTGGGCTGGCCAATTTGAGAAAGGCGTCACACATGTGTAGTATGTCGGCCAAGGCCCTAGCTTGAAACATGTAGTCCTCATCAATGGACATACACTGTCTGGTTGCATCTTGGAGTTCTTGCACCTTAGCTTGAAGAGGACTGATTACCACATGCACTTGCTCACAGAGAATGTTGATGAGCTCGCATCAAAGAGTGGTCATGTGGGATGCAAAGAGATCTTGAATGTTATTGTTGGACTTGGTCCTATGTCCATGCTAGGACGACGAGTGGGGTTGAAGGCTATCAACCACAACCTACATACCTTGCAGAGGCGGTGGAACCCCCAAGCGCAAAAGGGGATCATGTGGTGTTGGTCACCCTCCTGATGGTTTGCACCCTGATGTAGTTGTTGTGGCGAGTGTTCACACTCTCAGCACACCTCATCATGGCCAAACACCAAGGAAGACATCTCAGAGCATCGTCCGTGGTCGTTGCGTGTCAGTGTCGCTAGCATGACGACGGTGCAATCTGTCAAAGGTTTGTTATGACCTAAGGGGGTTGCTCCGCTCGTGGTGGCTAGAGTGGTAGTAGTGGAAGCACTTCACTAGGTCTCTCCCGCAAAGGCACGGTGGCCAGATGCGAGGCAAATGAAACATCACCCTTGAGTTCTTCTACGAAAGAGCTAGAGTGTTGAAGAGTCTTCTTGCTTTGGGATCGATCTGAGCCTCTCCCTTGAATGAGTGTGATGCCGCCACCAATATCTGTCTTTCACTTGGACCCATCCTGGTTCTTGATTGATTGCTTCTCAATGAGGGTGGTTGCGTAAGGTCCCTCTAGCCGAGGCAACGGTGAGTGTCTTGGTGACGTGTCAACTGTACGTGGGGCGCCAGTGTGGAGAAGAGGAGCTAGAGGAAGTGCCATCACTTTTTTGAGATTGTAATGGCACTATGATGATGGATTTGAGGCAAGGAGGTAGTTGTCGAAGCTAAATATATAGCATCAATGTTTCACCCACACGTGTTGGAGGAATTAAGGCAAAACACTTAAAGATCCACATTGAATCTTCATAATCTAGTTGTCTTTACAACGAACACATAGGTCTTAGTAGATACAGACATCTACTGCACTTGCATAATAGGACTAGAGCACTATAGGTGTACTACTTGCTCAACATTTGCACATCAACGTCTATTTTTACATGTTACCTAAGACCAACAAATTGAGTAATATGCAATAGTGCATAGTCAAAAGTCACATTTCTAACGTCTAGGATGCATCACATATACACAATGACGCAAGCACAAGGAACATGGGTGACTAGCAAGAACCTAGGTGGCTAGAAGAAGCCAGGTCTAGCTCCCTCTTGATCCACGCAAGGATCAAGCGCTCTCTAGGTGGTAATCTTTCTCCACTCCGGATTGTTGGACTCCAAACCGGCACATCATCATCTTGGGGCTTCAACAAATCATCACTATGAAGCTCAACAAGACCAAACGCTGCCAAGTTGTCTAGGTGACGTTAATCACTAAGGGTAACAAGCCAAAAATCACACTTGACCTCCTAAACAAAAAAGATGAGTGAATGCACACTAGCTACTCTCCTAACACTAATGATATCCTTAATTTCAATTAAAATACATGCAAATCACTTGGGTGTTTCCTTTCCCTCTTGACTCTCCAATAAAGTGTCTGAACTCACCAACCAGTTAAGATAGTTGAAATGAACCAACCATTGGGGTATTTATAACCACCCACCAAAAACTAGCAATTACCCCCAGTAGACATCATGGTCACCGTACCATACGATGACTATAACCTCCAGCGGCTAGAAAACTACCTATTACTCTTCTATACAAGTCACTGTATCATATGATGACCCATTGTATCATACGGTTACCGTAACCACCGTATCATACGGTGACCACTCCATAATTTAGGCTTCGAGTTTCCAGACTCTTTGTCCCATGGTACAACACACCATACCATACAATCATATCACATGGTGACCGCCAATAATTAAGGCCATGAACTTCCAGAGGCTCTGTCTCGCGATACGATGCATTGTACCATCATACTGTATCATACGATGACATCATTGTATCATACAATGGCCAAATCCTCTAGACATCTTGAATTCCATTCTGCCTTGTCTCAGTCACTAAATCATATGATGACTGCAATTAAAAAAACAGTAATCTTGGGCTTCAATTGACTTATCCAATTCAATCCAAATTTTGTCGCAGCTTCGACCTCTTCTCATTCTTGGGCTTCAATTGATCTACCTAGTGCTACACTCAACTAATGTACATCGCAGACACCTCTCTATCTCAAACTAGATTAAACTACTATCCTCAACTCTCATTTCTAGTATGGCCATTGAAAAGAATATCCTATTTACTCATCCTAAGTGTCAACCACAGCTCCGTACACTTAAAGCAATAGTCATTAATCTTCTCACATATCCTTTGACAAACACCATGAACACCAATATCGGGTCGAGAATACCTAAGAATCATTATCATAACCTAATTTAATATGACAGTGACGACCCATTTCATGAAGGTTGAGCGAGCTGAGTACAGCTGATGCGAGTGAAGAAGACGCGGCAAACGACCGGCGTGGTGATATAAGAAGTGGACCTTGCTTTCGGGCACCTGTGCACGGGCAGTTATATAATTCTCAGTTACGCCACAGCATAAGAGCATCTCCAACCGAGCCCTCTTCCCACCCCTATCCTATATTTGAGGGAAAAACAATGAAAATCAGTCTCCAACCGACCCCCTATCCGACCTCCTTTATTTGAGGATCCCTCAAATCTCCTCCCTCACCCCCTACATCTAGGGGCTCCTCATCCGACCCCTCATCTGGCCCCTCACCGGCGCTGCCTCACCCGCGCACGACCCCTCCCGCACCGTCGCACTGCCCCACACCTACCCGCCCACGCTACGTCGTCGCCCCCTCACCCGCCCGCCCGTGCCGTGGAGGCGTGGAGAGAGGGATCTCGAGGAGAGGGAGGTCGAGGAGAGAGAAGGAGCGGGGAGAGAGAGGGAGCTCTGGCCGGCGTCGGGAGAGAGGCTCTGGAGAGAGAGGGAGAGAGGGGAGAGAGAGGAGAGAGAGTTACCAGATATTAATAAAATAGAGGTGATTCGAATATAGGGGGTCAAATATGAGGGACCGGTTGGAACGCGCTGAGAAGTAGGGGATGAAATCTGGATGAGAAGCCCCTAAATAAGATAAATAGGATGTCAAATATGAGTAGTCGGTTGGAGATACTCTAAGGCCTTTTTGACCGGTAAATATGACCCAGATCTCGAGATCTCCACTGGCATGTTTATTTGGTACGTGTAAGATGATGTGGATGGGTGCCATGGAAATCCAAGTGGTGTAGCCATTGGGCAGCATTTGCACCCGTTAGATGATATTGATGTTTCTTGTAACTGGAGAAGGAAAAAAAAGGCCTTTCGTTTTGTCCTCAATTCCTCGTCGTTGGGTGGTTTTCCTGGGACATGGACGTGAAAGCTTGTCTCGTCCATTTGTATTGAGATTCCTGGGACATGGACAATGAGAAGGACCGTTGGGCCTATTGCTGGGGTTCTCAAATCTACTCAGCTAAAAGTTTTATGCTCTTCCTTTCAAATCCCTAGCTCCCGTCACCTTTTCTTTGGATCCGGAAATCAAAATGTTCAGCAAAGCTCGAAGTTTTCATTTGACGGGCAAGGAGTCCAGTAGCAAAGCTCAGTGGTGGAGCCGAATCCACCGAGGTTCATCCCCCAGCATTGCATCCCTGTTGGCCTCTAATAAAGGCCTAGATAAAGAGAGCCCGCTGTTTAAAAAAAATAGAAATTTGCTTAGAAGAAAAAATTTCAGAATTGAAGAAAATAATTATAATTGTGTCATATGCAATCAAGCCATACAGGAAACCACATTTCACCTATTTTTTGACTGTGGATTCAGTGTCAGATGTTAGAAAGCGATCGGTTAGATTTGGAACCACGAGCTGAACTTCTTTGAGATGACTCAGGAGGTTAGAAATAATTTTCAACACAAATTTTTCATGGAAGTATTCTCTATTGCAGCTTGGGAAATCTAGAAGCAACGGAATGCTAAGATCTTTGAGGGATCTTCAGCAAATTTCTATAGATGGAAGGATTGTTTTAAGGAGAGCCTATACTTACTCATATAATGAACTCTCCTCTCAATTTGTTCATAGCCTGGCTTCAGAATAATTGCTAGTGCTTTCTCTTTGTTTTTCTTTTCTCCCTCTCCCCCTTTGTCCCTTCTTGTATATATGCTCTCGTTTAAATAAAAGCTCTAGCAATGGGGGATTCCCTCACTGTTTTCCGTTCACAAAAAATCATCAGGTAGGTGAGAAAATTAACGGATAAATGAATATCATGTGTGAGGAATGAACAAACGAGTTTAAGTATGTGTGTACAAGTAGTTTAAGTATGTGTGTACAAGTAGACGTGGAGTTGTATTTTCATGAAGCAACAAGCCATGCATCCTTGTGCTAAATGTAGCCGGTGATACGCTACCCTCTGTATCCTGAAGATGTGATGTCTCTTCTTTGCTGATGTGATGCTTGTAACGACGAATTTCAACGACATGAGGTTCTCGCGGTAGGAAAAACAACAATGACCTGATGGTGTCGAGACTGTTTAACCTCCCTGCCTAAGCTCGAGCTCGAATCTTAGCAGCAACACAGTTGTCCATACTCTTCTTGTCGGAGCTCTTGGCCAATTTTAATGGGGGAAAAAATGTTCTCCCTAGGGATGTAAGCACATAAGGACTTGTCTACCAGGGACCAAACAACATGATACTCCTTGCCTACTGGCATTGCTGGGCGAGGTGCGGCAAAAGAATCAAACATCACCCGTAATTCAGAAGACTTTAGTGGCTGGACGATTTGGAAGAATCAGTTGCACTCCTCCTTTGATCCTTCTGAGTTCCAAGCAAAATCACAGGGAGTATACGAGTCACTTTGTCAGCTTCATTTAAGCAAGCCAACACGTACGAAATGTTCGCTTGATTGCAGGGGCCGTGAGCTTCTGACCTGTGAGCCCGCCCTCCTCTATTGTCACCACACCTGACCTGGATTCTTGTGCCGCGGTGCGGTGTCCGACATCGATGGCAGGCAGAGGTAACCATGCATGCAGTCAAAGCTGCGACAGAGTCTGGAACAAAGCTGCGAATGGCAACGAGACAAAGCGCCCGCCGGATTGCATGTAGACATGATGGTAAAGGAGCATAGGAACAACCCAAGAGGAATCAAGATTCAAGGACTCAATCGAGCCCCACCAGGGGGCGGAAATGATTTCCTCTTTTTTGTTTGTAAAATTGTGTATGGCAATTTGCGGTGATGGTGGATGAATGGCGCCTAACCGGAACGGGCGCCGGGCCTCCTACGAGGAGGCGGCGGCTGCGGGGAGGACGTCGGCGTGCGGGTTGCAGTCGGTGGAGAAGAAGTCGTTGCGCTCGAGGAGGGAGCGGACGCGGGGGTCCTCCTTGCCATTGGCGCTCGGGTTGGGCTCCAGTGAGCAGTCCCCGCCCGGGCACACGCAGCACCACGCTGCCGCCGGCCCTGCCGTTGCCGTGGACGTTTCGCCCGGGCCTGAACCATCCTCGCCGGCGTTGCCGCCGCCATCGCCGTCGGCCGCCCTCTCCCGCCGGCTCCACCTCCTCCACGTCCTTCTCTCCCCGGTGCCCGGAACAACAGAGACGCCACGCCAGCAGGAGGACGCAGCGGCCGGAAGCCCGCTGCGGATCGCCCTGGCCATCGCCTGCCGCTTCCCCTGTTTCTTGCGCCTCCCCTGCTTGTTGCCTCCCCCCTCCTCCTCTCCCCTAGCTGACGAAGAGGAGGACGCGGCCGCCGCCGCGCCGGAGGAGGACGGGCCGGGCTGACTCCGCCGTTGGAGGAGCGTGTCTCCCCCTCCCTCCCCGCCCCCACCATTGGCGCGGTTCTCCCCTCCCGCATACATGCAACGGCCAACAACACCCTCACCTCACCAATCAAGAACCGTCGCTGCGGCCGCGACAGCGAAGAAGGCGGCCTTTCCGCGGTCGATTGCTTAACGAACAATCGCGAACGCCCAATCAGCCGGCGCCACCGCCGGCGCGAGGCGATGGAAGCGATGCTGATTTGGATTAACGGCCTGGTGGTCTTTGGGGGATTGGAGAGGGGAACGAGGGTAGGTGCGAGAAGAGCAACGCACCCAATTCGATTGCGCGGCGCTATTATTGGGCACAGCTTGCGCTTGCACAGGCCACAGGGTGTCGTTGCGCGGTTTTCGCTTTCGCTTTCGCGTCACAGTTGCAAGAGCAATAGCAAGAGCATCCAACTCGATTTGCCTCGTCGAAAATGCAAGTGTGAAACGGATGGAACAATCTGTAATGAAGGAAGGTATCTGCGAGAGGAAAAGATAATCTGGGCTGATTATTAATTTAACCGGGCTGGTGATCTAGCGAGGCGCCAGTTGGATTACAAGCGTTCTTGGATGTGATCGAAATGGGCGAGATGAGACGGATGGGTTTGCGTTGGAATATGTGCCTTCTCTTGTTTTTATGATGTTGTTGGGATTGATTGCTCGAATCAAAAAGATGTTGGGCTTCGCACCCAACGGTCTAAAGTAAGCTTACTTTGTTAAAACAGACGAAAGATTTTACTTGCGTTATGCGTTTCGGAAGTACTACTAACTTATAGCTCATGTCTTCACCACATAATATTATACATTTTTTTAAATAGTTATAGCTCATGTCTTCACCACACAATATTATACATTTTTTAAAATAGAATATTTCTATAATAAATCAAGAGAAAGTTCCTATTTTTTTATTAGCAGGAGAATCACTTAAAATGATGCCTATCACTAGAATCACACCCCCTCTCGTATACAATCTTTAGGAAATTGAATCTAATGAACTAGCCAAACGATTATACAAATTAATTATGATTTATCATATAAACATTTTCAAATAGAATCTGAATCCAAAATGTTTTTAAGAGAATTTGGAACTGTGATAAATGGGGCCTTAAAACTAGCAAGGTTGTCACATCCCAATTCCTAATCATATCATTATGCATAATTAAGCATCATATTTGGATGTTAAGCATTATGGATTGTTGCTATTTCATTTGGTGGTGTGATATTTGCTATGCATTTTTTATAATAACCAACGATAGAGTTTTTGCTTACTTTAAGTCTTGCCTAAGTTTTTGGTGAATCCAACTAAATATTTGGTTCATCTTGTTCTGTATTTTGCGATGCAAAAATCCGTAGAATTTTTGAAACTCTAGATCACCTTTTGGGTTAATAGAATGGGGAGAGAATGGAAAGAGTTTTCAGCTGAAATAATTCTTGCTTCTCTTCCAAATAGGCCCCACTAACTGGCCCCACCCCTCCTCTCTTCTCCCATTCGGCTGCCACCCAAGCAGCCCCTCTCCCTCACTCTCTCACCCTCCCACGCCCTCACTCCCCTCCAAATAGAACAGCAGCAAGGCTGCTACTCCCTCCCCTCTACCTCTCTCATTCCCCACCAAAAATCCCACTTAAGAACAAGATTTCGAGGTATGCATGTATTACCACTTCAATCCTCTCTTCGTTAGCTTCCAATCCATCCAATAATCACTCATATGCATGAAGATTTGAAGGATTTGCAAAGCATTTTCGTCACCCTTGTTTTCTGAAATTTTGCAGCACATTGTTCCTCTTCCCTCCAAGATTCTCCCTTGTTCTTCCCCAAAACGATGGCCACAAGCTTTGACAAAGAGTTGGGTAAGTCCTTAGGGTTTCCTTTAGTAAGAATGCGGGTTTGGATGGATAGGATTCATGTTTTGTAGCTATGAACGAAGGATTGTGAAGTGCGTGCTCGTTCTTAAGGTGTTAAAGCTTAAAGGATGTGAATGAGGTGAAGATAGTAAATTTTGTTGCTAGAGTGAGTAAATTAGGTTTAGAACCAATGCTTTATTGCCTTTACATGTTTATGTGGCTTAGATTTCGACATGCAAGTCAAATCGACCGAAGAATCGTCAAAAAACTCGCGTTTTGCTGTCAGAACCGAGACTATCCGGGTAAACCCGGAGGTTCTGGGTTATTTTAACAAAAAAATACCCAAGGACCCCCTCCCGGAGGGTCACTGGAGACTCCGGAACCCGGAGAGTCCGAGTTCACCTGGAGACTCAGGATTTTACTATTCATCAGACATTTTCTTTTTGTCTGATAACTTGTATATTTCATAGTTGATTCATACGTACTCTAAAAATTATGAAACTAGTTGTGTTAGTTTCGTATGAGTATGAACTATATTTTAAAAATGTTGGAACTCAATAAATACTTTCTTATATTTAATTAATTATTTAAATATATTTCAGCTTATAAATCACAGTTAACTAATGCCATGTCCTAAAATTATGGAACCACTTGAAAAATTCATATTATGATCAGTGCTATCTAGGAAAAATATACTTTGGTATGAAAGTGTTGTTTAAATTGTTGAAGCTCATTTAGTCTTGATAGCTAGGTTAATTAAGATATTTTTGGACAAACCTTAAATAAATTATTTTTACCATGAGCTTATGTGTTTAAATTTGAGTGTTTCTTGTTGCATTATGTTCATTACCCAGTACCACATCCTCATTAATTTTTTTTTTGCATTTTCATTGCATATCTTTCATGCTCATCATTGCATGCGATCTTCGTTACTGAAAGAAGGACCAAAGGGTGACGCGGGTGTGATCGAGGGCGATCCGAAAGTTGTTTCTCTTGCTTGTGAAGCTGATCAACAAGGCAAGCATTGAAGCATTTTCATCCCATTACTTTGAATCATATATTGTGTCAATTGATAAGTTATGCTTTAGATATGTTTGCATGTCAATGAGTCTTATGTTGGGTTTTGGGTTAGATCCTATTTGTTGCATTACCCTCCCTTGACATTGTTTATCACTTGATCCTTTGTAACCTGGGTTGTTCATGTAACATAATGATCTAAATTAAAAAGAATGCGTTATTCTTAGCATGGCTTAGGTCCTTGGTAGAAGTCGAGCGGTGGTTCGATCATCGTTCTCGAGCTTAGGGCTTACCTTATATCACAAAGATAATGATGATGGAGGATGGTGTAAGTTAGTGAGGGTGAGCCAAAATTCGGGTGGGCAATAGGGATGGCTCGAGAAGGGAGTCTCGGATACTATAGGTTTGCTTGAATCGATTAAGCATTATTCATTATTGCAGTTAGCTTTGGCACTTGTCCGTACTTACCACGTATCCATATATGGGATGGATAAGCCGAATACCTTATTATTCATTGTTGCAGTTGGCTTTAGCACTTGTCCGTACTTACCATGTATCCATATATGGGATGGATAAGCCGAATACCTTATGTAGCTGTAATCTTTTGGCGTGCTAGTCTCGGGTGTTGTCGGTATAATAGGCTTGGAAGAGGTATCTAGTTTGCTCTAGGAGTAGTTCTAGATGACCCCCGCATGTCGAGGCGCATGTTCAAACGATTGGGACTTATTTGGGAAAGGTTGACATGAGTACCCCTTGTGTAGACTTGTGTGGTCACGCAAGCCGTATGATCCTCAAGTTGTGTGGGTAATGGAGTACCCCCTGTAGGGTGTAAAACAATTCGAATTGCCGCGCTCTCGGTTATGAGCACGCTTCTATCCATTTGCATCAATCGTAGAGTTTCGATTGTGATTGTGATAGTATGTTGGGAAATGTATGGTGATGTTGTTGAAGTTTTAATACAGTTCAACTTATAATTATGGTATGGTAATGATCTCAGGATAGAAAGTTGTTTATGGTTGGATGTAGATGCTTACATTTGAGTCAAAATTTGCTCTTGCATATAAAATTCACTTGACTTGTGGCTGAGTCATTGCTAATTATCCAAATTTCATTCTCCTTGGATCCAGGCTAATTATAAGTGCCTATTGTGAATTAAGTTTTGTGAGTACCATCGTACTCACGTGCTTGGTTTGCTTTTCAGGTAAGGAAGATTTAGTATTTGGCTACTTTACGCCTGTCGATGTTGGTGACGGGCATGAGTAGTGTTGTCTGCTCGGTTGATGTTATTTTGGAGTAGCGCCTTAGGACAAATGGCGCTACTCATCTTTTTTTCATCATGTATTTTATTCTACTACGTAGCTACTCTAACAATGTTCGGTTTACACTTTTGTTGTAAAGTTAATTTACTTAAAGACTTATAACTTAATTTAATTACTTACTCTTTATTATGTCTTATGATGATGTGCTTGTTGTAAAGGCGTGTTACGAACCTGGAAGAAACACATGCTGGGACTACCGGGGTGATATTCTAGTTAATCGTTGTAGTCGTGGTTATGCAAATGACCGACTTGATGATTAATTAGAATATTATCTGGATGATTCCCCACAAAGGTGACCCACGCATTAGCGCGGCTAGAATTGTTACGCTTTTTATTTGTGCCACTGTTGTCTGTCTATATGTTATATGTCCTTACGTAGTCATTTGAAATGAACACACATATTTGCCATTGCTTACTTATTATGAACATAAGTATAATGTAGGTATGTCTATTTATAATCTCAATTAATATGTCGATAATATGTGTGATAAATTATCTACTTAATTTACATGGAAATCAGAGTATCTTTGGTCATTTATGGGCTACCGCACCCACCAAATGTCTTGTATCTCTTGTCAATGAATTTTTCTTTTCTTTTTTTAAAAGATATGAGAATTGCTTGTTATATTAATAAGTAGAGAGTGCCCAATGGACAAAAAAGTACAAAAAGCACCCTGATAAGGGTGCAAAAAAGACAGGAACAAACGATTGTTCTCTCTGAATCATCTGCCTACGCGTTGCACTCCCACAGTCGCCCATACATTGGGTTTGTCTTTGATCCTTTGGACAATGGAGAATGATATGTGTGCAACTGTATTGAAGATTCTGGAGTTACGCTTCTTCTAGACTTATCATCAGGTCAGAATGATAAGTGATTTCAACCCTTTTTTGAATGTTTGGGCATGCTGCTATGGCTCACCACTAGTGAAGGGTGGATAGTGTGCGAAGTCAAGAATCCAATTATAGAGTAGGATGTGATATCCACCGTGCAAGGTCGGCCCATATGCGCATGGAAAATCTTCATGCAATGAACAGGTGGTGACTCGATTCCCGTTCCTACCTACATAATGGGCATAGCGGGGTGTGAGGTCACCCTCTATTAGTAAGTCTATCTAAGGTTCAAAGCTTGTTCTGGATTGTGATCCAGGCAAAGAACTTGCATTTCAGCAGTTCCCAAACCTTCCAGATTATCGATTGAAAATCCTGTTAGATCTAGTAGCTTAGCCCTAGAGATGAACACCCATAATGTAGAGCGTTTGCGGGTACCCGAACAAGAAGAAGCAATCAATGAATGCAGATGAGTTGGTGTGAGCTTGTGGTCATTAACGGTTATCGCCAGTGGAGATGTGGTCGCTAGCTTGATGAAGTGGTCGGTGTAGACGTGATGCAGTGCGAAGAGGTTGACTATGTAGTCGTGGTCAACATGAAGCCAGTGAAGAACACGCGGGTGGTCCAGCGGCAGCAGCGGCCTTTGCTCCATTTAAGTGTGCTCGTTAGGATCAGACGAAGGACTTAGATGTGCGGGGCAAGGCTAGTCCTCACGGGAACGATGATCCTGTGAGGTGCCAGCATCCCCTTATTTATATGTGTGCTACACAGGAACAGGACTGCAACCAACGTTGGTTACGCCCTCGATTAGGGTGCGAGATGGGACAACTCTCCCTTATCCTTTTGGTTCTGTTAGGGTATCGATTAAGCAGAAATCAAAACACCAATAGTCTCCCCCTTGATCGTAAGGTTAACATCATAAGCTCACTCTTAATAAAACAGCACACCAATGCAAAGTATTACAACGGCTAATGAAATACCACTGAAACTAAAGTATCTTAATGGCAGTTCGTTTGCTTCATCCTCTTATCCAGAATCATAAGCTTTCCAATAACCCATGTCGGCAACATGATCACGAAAGATATTGGGAGGTAAGCCTTTTGTAAGTGAGTCCGTAAGCATTGACTTAGTTCTTATATGCTTGACATTGATTGTTTGATCTTGGATTCTATCTTTCACAACATAATACTTAATATCAATGTGTTTGGCAACACCACTCAACTTGTTGTTACTTGTATAGAAACCCACATATTGATTATCACAGGATAACGTAAGTGGTTTTAAAATGTTGTCTACCACTCTTAATCCCGGGATAAAGTTCTTTAACCATACAGTTCGCCCGGCATCTTCATAACATGCTATAAACTCAGCTTGCATCATTGATGATGTCGTAAGGGTTTGTTTGGAGATTTTTCACGAGATAGCTCCCCCAACAAGGGTGAAGATATAACCTGACGTGGATTTCTTAGTATCCACACCCCCCCCCCCCGGCAAAATATGCATTTAAATAACCAACAACTTCAAGGTTATCGGATTTTCTAAATACGAGCATATAGTGCTTAGTGCCATATAAATAACAAAGGATTTTCTTAACGCCTTTCCAGTGGTCTAGTCCTGAATTTGATTGATATCTACCCAGCATCCTGGTTACAAAAGCTAACTCAGGGTGTGTACATACTTGAGCATACATAATGCTTCCGACGGCTGAAGCATAAGGAATCAACTTCATCTGATCAACTTAATATGGTTCCTTGGACATTGAAATATCTCAAACTTATCACCCTTAACAATATGAGCAGGCGAGACAGAGCACTTATGCATATTGTATTTCTTCAGTACTCTATCGATATATATCTTTTGAGATAACCCTAATACTCCTTTGGACCTATCTCGGTGAATCTCAATGTCAAGAATGTAAGAAGCTTCACCGAGATCTTTCATATCGAAGTTAGCGGAAAGAAGTCTCTTGCTCTCAAACAGCATATCCTTATCGCTACTGGCCAACAAGATATCATCCACATAAAGAACTAAAATGGTGAATTTTTTCCCTTAAAACTTTACACAGATGCAGTTATCAACCTCATTTTCCTTAAAGTCAAAGTTTCTTATGACTTCATCAAACTTCATATACCACTACTTACACGCTTGCTTTAGACCATAAATCAATTCTTTTAAGGCAACATCCCATGTGTTCCTTGTCTTCCACAACAAAACATTTCGGTTGTGCTATGTAAACATTTTTCTTCCATGTCACCATTAAGGAGTGTCATCTTCACATCCATATGATGCATCCCTAAATCATAAAAAGCCACAAGTGCCATAACAATTCTAAAGGAATATTTACTTGATACACGAGAGAAAGTTCCATTATAGTCAATCCCTTCTCTTTGTGAGAAGCCTTTTGCAACAAGACTTGCTTTGAACCTTTCGATGTTTCCCTTAGAGCCATACTTTGTTTTGTAGAGCCATTTACAACCTACTGTTTTGCCTCCATCGGGAATTTCTACTAGGTCTCATACATTATTATCGCTCATAGACTTTAATTCGTCCTTCATGGCATTAATCCACTCAGGCGAATGTTCACTCATCATGGCCTCTTTATACGAGTTGGGATCTTTGTCCTTCCTTATCATTAACATCTTCATTCATATAAACAACATAATTGTTTGAGATGGCAGGTCTTCTGTCACATTGTAATCTCCTGATCGATTCATTAAGTACTGTAGGACCAGGACTGGGTACTACAGGGGACTGCTAAAGCTCATCGTTAGGTGTATCTTTAGAAATTTGAAATTTCAGAGACCTCAACAAGGGGTGCACTAACATTATTTTGTACTGAAGGTGCAACCACCTGGGGCCCATGAATATAGGTCTCTTGGATCAACGGTGCAAGAACATAAACCGCTTCTCCTCGAGATCAACTTCCCTAGGCTCCAGATCCTCGTTCTCTAGGAACACATCATATCTTGTTTCTATAAACTTAGTGATCCTATCTGGACAGTAAAAATGATACCCCTTCGGTCTTTCAGGATACCCGATAAATTAATAACTAACCATCTTGGAATCTAATTTCCAATATGTGGATTAAATACTTTAGCTTCAGCAGGGCAGCCCCACACACATAAGTACTTCAAAGTCTGCTTTCTCCCAGTCCATAATTCATAAGGTATTTTTTGAACTGATTTACTAGGAACCCAATTAAGAATGTGCACGACCGTCTTAGGTACCTCCATCCACAGTCCAACTGATAAACTAGAATAGCTAAGCATGCTTCACCATGTCTATAATTGTGCGGTTATGTCGCTCAGCTACCCTATTTTGCTGAAGTTCACTAGCTGTAGAATATTGGGATACTATGCCTTCTTTTTAAAGAAATCTAATAAAAGGACAAGGGATTTACCCGTAAGGGGCATGTCTCCCATAATACTCTCCCTCTCGATTCGATCTCTCTATTTTAATCTTTTAGTTGTGCTGATTTTCTAGCTCAGCCTTAAATATCTTGAATTTATTGAGAGACTTAGAACGATGCTTAATGGGGTAGATATTGCCATAACGAGAGTAATCATCAGTGAAGGTAATAAAAGAATTAAAACCACCCACCGATATCACAGGAAAGGGACCACAAATGTCTGTATGAATTAGTTCTAAGAGTCATGTGCTCTGAGTAGCCCCTTTCTTTATTTTCTTAAAGCATTTTCCTATAATGCAATCTATGCAATGGTTGGAAAATCTCTTCCTTAATAAGACGCTCCATCCCCCCCCCCCCCCCACCTCGAAATGTGGCCTAAATGATAGTGCCACGGTTTTGAAGAAATCTCATTATTTGCACTTTTCTTCCTCTTGTTACTTACATCAAAAACATTCAAAGATACATGAGATTCATTAAGAGGAAGTATGTTAAGTTTGTCTTGTTGGATGGCTAGACCAATAAAATTTGAATTAATCTTAATAATGCACTTATTGTCTCTAAAATTACAATGAAAACCATCATCATCTAACATCAAAACTGAAATGAGATTTCTCCTCATGGTAGGAACATAAACTACATTATTAAGCCTAAGAGTGAAGCCACTGTCAAGAACTAAGGGAAGTGATCCGATAATTTCAATTTCAGCTTCCTTCCCGTTGGCCACTCTAAGACTTTGCTCCCCCCTTCTTATTGATCTCACGGTAAGGAATCTCTGTAAGGAGTTGGTAACGTACACAATGGCACCTGAGTCAATCCACCAGGAATTAAGGGAAAATCAACATAAAGAGATTCATCAATAAACGTTATTAAATCATTACCCTTTATTGTGAGCCATTTTATGAAACCAGCATAGTCTTTCTGTTAGTATCCCTTGGGCACCTTGTGCACTGCCATGTCGGGCTTAGGGGAGGGATGCAACTTCTTCTTAGACTTAAAATCCCCTTGATATTTCCCCTTGCTGGGGCCACCAACATGATGCACAAAATCTTTCTTTTTGGCCCTCAATCTCTCCTCCTCTTGGACACACATCGCGATCAAGTCGCTCATGCTCAACTGCTCCTTCTAAATGTTGTAGTTGATCTTAAAAGGAGTAAACTCAGGAGGGAGGGAGGTCATAATGAAATGGACAAGAAAACCCTCAAATATCTTCATGTCCATGCCCTTGAACTTGCCAGCCATGTCTGTCATCGTCATAATGTGCTCTCTAATGCTGTCGGACCTATCATACTTAGTACTTAAGAGTCTCTGAATGAGTGTACTGGCATAAACCTTGGAGGTGGCTTTGAATCACTCCTCCAGGAATTTCAAGTACTTCTTAGTAGTATCGAGTCCAGGATTGCTCCCCTGATCCCAACTGAGATAGAGCTCTTCGTAATCATTAAGGACATGTGGTTTGATTGCTCCCACTTTTCAGCAATAGCATCATAAGTTTTCTTAAGTTTACCGTAATTCTTCACACCAACGGTGGGAGCAGTGGGAGCGTCAACCCTAAGTGCAGAGTAAATATACGTGATGTCCCCTAGAGGGGGTGAATAGGCGTTTTCTAAAAATTAAAACTTCACATCGGATTATAGATTCGGATACTTTGGATAAATCTAGAGACTCCAGGGTTCGGAAGTTTTGAGCTTAACCCGGATAGTCCGGATGGAACAAGAAATCGAAAACTAAGAACACCAAAGTGAAAGGACAATGATGTCACCTAGAGGGGGGGTGAATAGGTATATCCTAAAAAAATTTACAAACTAAATACAATGAATTAGTAATATGCGGACAGTCTGTAGAATTTTCTGGAGTTTCCGCAAAAGTGCGGACACTCTGCAGAAATCTATAGATACTTCGGAGATTTCAGGAAAAACTTAGGAGATGCCTATGCAATACAACGTGGATGAAATACACGAATTACCCAACGTCAGTGGATGTATTCCAACCTATTTCACCAAGTACCTACAGCTCAAAGTTGACAAGAAAGTAGATCAAGCAATATGCACAAATATTGAGCAAGAACTCAAAAACAAAGAAATAAGAGAGGAGACACACAATTTGTTTCTCAAAGTTCAGGTACCTCTTCTAGAGGTTCCTACATCTCCGTTAAGGGGCTTGGTCATACTTGAGTCGGGTCTCTCTCAACCCTTTTCCTCTCTAAGCTCGGTCACACTTGAGCTTGGCTTCCAATCTTGATTTCTTCCCTTGCGGAGGCGAAATTGAAGCCTTCACAAACTTCTCATGGCACACGACAGCCTTGGGTGCTCTCCGGTGACGCTTAGCCACCTAGGGGATTGAATCCCCAAGAGTAACAAACACTCCGCGAACTTCTTGCCGATCAACTAGAGTGCTCAAGATGGGAGTTATGCTCACTTGCTCTCAATCTTCCTATCTCTCAATTCAACTCACTTTTCTTCTTAAATCACTCACTAAATTGGAATGGGAAAGAGTTCTTTTGACTCCAGAATGATTTTCTTTTGTGCCCCTAGCAGCAACAACAAAGGATAGGGGTGAGGGGGGGGGGTATAAATATGCAAGTCCCAAAAACTAGCCATTACACCTGTAAAAATACGGACTCTCTGCAAAAATGTGGAGTCTTCGCAAAAGTTTGTGGACCCTCCGAATTTGAACACAAGAAGCCGCAGTTTTTTTTTTTTAAAAAACTAGCTATTAGACCTAGAATTTGCGGACCCTCCACAAAAATGCGGACTCTCCGCAAAAAAAAGTGCGGAGTCTCTGTAGTTTAACAAAATAGCTCAGGTCACTGAAGAGAAAACACCATAACTTTTGATCCCGAAATCCGATTTTGATGATTTCAGACTCTATGGAAAGCTTATTCAGAGGACTACACATACAAACTGAATTTATGATATTAAACCCATAGGATCAAACTAGAAACATTCCAAAATACAATTCGGACACTTCCACACTTTTCGCATCGGGCTCCTAAAGCAAACTCTCACTTGGGTTTGGTTAGAAACTCTTGAGCACTGAGATATGACAATTAGCTCTACGTTGCATCCCTCTTAATAGCGTGGAATACCTATACTCAAATTCAAAGATAAAACTCGTTAGAATCACATTTGAGCCTTCAAATACCTTCAAGTACCACTTCTTTCTTTCAAACTTTAAGGGTTACTAACTTTCATATAATCTCCACTCCATCTCTTCTTGATTATTCATATGATTGATGTGAATTATTCATAGCTTTTCATGGCCTCACACAGTCCATTGGCTCATGCAAGTGAATATCAAAGTGAATATGCTCATGCAAAGCAAAACTTTTCAAAAAGAATTGCATGCTTTTAAACTTCCCCAAATGACATCATCTTTACAAACATAAGAGATTACAAATTCTCCCCTATTAGGCAATAATTGTCCAAAGCCCTCTTACAAAATATAACATCTAGTCTAAATTCTCCCCCAATTGACATCAATGCCAAAATAGAATCATCGAAATGAATTCTCCCCCAATTGACATCAAATTGGCAGGAATCATGAAGGACTTGCTAAAAGAGAAATTTTCCCAAAAATCTTTCAATTTGACAAAAAGGAAATTCTCTCTGAAGCACATTAGCTGTATCCCACAAAGGAATCATTGAAAGCTAGTGCGAGACCATGTGTAGTATGAGCTCCACATGATATGTGCATTTCTAATAATTTGAGTGAAGTCAAATCCACTTATCCAAAAATGACTCGTGTGAGGAGATCATGCTATACAAAGGGTCAAAGGGGTTTAAGGAGATGCCAAATGAAATTAAAAAAAGAATACCAATAAAAGAAATTTCAAAGGATATCAATTGAATACCTACAATAGATACCAATTGAAAATCCAAAGCACTCCATTTGAAAGACATACCAATTTCAATTGAAATAGATGTCAATTGAAACAAATTCAATTAAATGCAAATCAAGAATGAGTTTGGAATTAACATCCAAAGCACAAGTGCAATGGATTAGGCTCAAGGTTGATCATAGTTAAATTGTTGACATTATAATGAATTTCTCGTTTAACACAAAGGGATAACATCACATAAGCATATGTGTCCAAAAGAGCCATTCAAAGCTCTCATCTAATAGTCCACTTTGAAAATAATAAATCTTAAGCAAAAGATTTTGCTATTTTCATCAATATTGCATATAAGAGCAACTCAAGCAATTGATATGAATCCTTTTGCATATTTGGGATTGGATGAATCATAAATATGATTATATAGTTCCCACAAAAATATGCTACTTCAGATTGCTCATATTTGTAATAAAGAGATTTTTTAAACATTTGCAAGGAAACACATTTTCGCAAGTCATTTTCTTGCTATGACATTAAAATGCATGAATTAAGGATAAATTACCAATGAAAAGGCATTGTATTGATTTAGTAGATCATTGTTCATCCTTGCTTCGCTTTAATTTGATATGATCCTTATTTTGAATGCAAATTGAAGGATGAAGATCTTCTTCATGAGTTTCAATTCAAATGATCTTCTATTTGGAATGAGCTTCATTACGATTAATCCAAGTTTCCAATGCATCTCTATTGTACCTAAAAGTAATTCAAGTACAATTTGATCCCAAACTCATTAGGTACGAAAAGGTTAGTGAAACCCCACCATATAGAGTAAACTTTTCAATGGACGGTGCATATGAAATAAATACCAATTGAAGATATATCCTAATTGAAATCAAATGAAAGCACTATACACCTTTTAGCCATTAAAAGCTCTTGAGAGAGGCTTACTCTATATGTTAGATCAAATGAACCAAGCATGCTATGAATATTAACATTTAAGTCAAACAAGCATGCCCATCATTTTCAAGATCCACAAAGATATAATTTGGACAAAAATTGCATATAAGTAATAAAGATACCAAATGAAAGACAAATATTAAAAGGTTGTCCAAATTACATCTAAGACAAAAGATCAACAAAAGATCAATCACAAAGTTCAACAAATGAACTAAGAAAGATTGAGCATATAGAGACATAAATAAGATTAAAACATGCTCAAAAACTTATCTCAAGTAAGTATATTGAACATGATACAAGTATTGAGGTAGCAAACTTCCAAAAACTATAAAGAGAAAAGTTTTCTTGAAGAAACCAATATTCCTAACAAAGGAGTTAAATAAGGACTTCCACAAAGAAAGAAATCACTTGGAAGCAAAAAATTGAAACAAAGATGATCGACAAGGATTACCACTTATATTACTACCAATTATAAGTGAACAATGGTATATAAAGATTTCATAAGTTTGTAATTGCAACAAGGCATATATCAACTTTCTTTCAAGATACATGAGAAGAAAGATTTTAGAAATTAAGTATCATGCTTTAAAGACATTCTTCACAAAGTCAACTATTACAAATAAACACACAAAAAAAGTTGATTTGATCCGAATGCAAGAAAGACTCAAATTAAAATATTGAGATTAAAATGACCACTAAAGAAGTACCAAGAATCTCATGTTTCAATTTAAAACTAACTATGGATCAATTAATGGATTTTTGCGAAATTAAGCTTTATATGAGCTTGACATACCATATAGATGCTAGATAAGTAATAATATCAATTCTAAATGGTTGCTCAAATATTCACACTTTATGGGTTTTTAAAATGTATAAAGCATAATACTTCCCCATAATATGATAATCCATTAATATCTCCAACAGAGCCAAATAGAATCCAACAAGACGAATAAAATCAAATAGGGCTCAAAACAATAGAATCAACAAATGAAAGTGTAAAGCATCCTACACATACTAGTTATATGACTTACATATACTAGTTGGCAGGATAAGCTAGATGCGCTAGAAACAAATTCATAGCACACTTAGCAAGCAATCAAGACATGTATCGATATTAAACATAGGCACGACAAGATTGCAATAAAATCTACATATGTTAGGATAAGCATAAACTCTAAAACAAGAATAGATGTGAAACCTATACATGCAACGAGCTAGTAATCTCCAAAATATTTGTAGAACAACAAATCTATCACAACGATGTAAACTATTAATTTGCACGACAAGACCACTTTAGTCAATGGAGGAAATCATTTGAGGCTCTTCATGATGTGTTGATGAAGTTGAGCAATCCTTGAATAACGTCTCCGGAAGAAGTTCTTCTTAATCACATTTGGGTTTGTCATATCTTTCTTAGAGAGTGGTCAAAATGTTATGAGCGTTTTCAAGTGGCATGATGGATTCAACTGCTTCTATAATCATAGTATCAAATAAGACATTAGTAACTTGAGCAATGAGATGTATACATTTCTCTTCCTCTTTGGGTGATAGCAAATATCACTAGGAGGAGAAATGCTTATATCTACAACTCACTCTATATGGGGACCCATGACCCTAAGGACATTAAGCATGTGAGTATTCCAAGCTGAATAGTTTGAACCATCTAGCACGAGAAGTTCTAGATACATGTTACCTCTTATTGACATCTTTAAATTCTCCAAGCAGTGAATCCTTAAAGGAGATTGGGCTCTGATACCAATTGAAAGGATAACGATGTCGCCTAGAGGGGGTGAATAGGCATATCCTGAAAAATTTTACAAACTAAATGTAGCAAATTAGGAATATGCATACAGTTCGCAGATTTTTCTAGAATTTTCGCATAAGTGCAGACACTCCACAAAAATCTACGGATACTTCAGAGATTTTAGGAAAAACTCAAGATATGCCTATGCAATACAACGTGGATGAAATCCACAAATTACCCAGCACCAGTGGATGTATTCCAAACTATTTTACCAAGTACCTGCAGCTCAAAGTTCACAAGAAAGTATATCAAGCAAGATGCACAAATATTGAGCAAGAACTCAAAAACAAAGAAATAAGAGAGGAGACACGTAATTTGTTTCTCGAAGTTCGGACACCTCCTCTAGAGGTTCCTACAACTCCGTTGAGGGGCTCGGTCACACTTGAGCTAGGTCTCTCTCAACTATTTTCCTCTCCAAGCTTGGTCACACTTGAGCTTGGCTTTCACTCTTGATTTCTTCCCTTGCAGAGGCGAAATCGAAGCCTTCACAAACTTCCCGTGGCACACCACAACCTTGGGTGCTCTCCAGCTATGCCTAACCATGAATCCCTAAGAGTAACAAACACTCCACGAATTTCTTCCTAATGAACTCGAGTGCTCAAGATGGGAGTTATGCTCACTTGCTCTCAATCTTCCTATCTCTCAACTGAACTCATTTTCTTCTTAAATCACTCACTAAACTGGAGTGAGAAGGAGTTCTTTTGGCTTTAGAATGATTTTCTTTTGTGCCCCCAGCAACAGCAACAAAGGATAGGGGTGAGAGGGTATAAATAGCCAACCCCCCAAAACTAGTTGTTACACCTGTGAAAATACGGATTCTCCGCAAAAGTTTACAGACCCTCCAAATTTTAACACAAGAAGCCGCATTTTTTAAAAAAAACTAGTCGTTAGACCTAGAATATGCAGACCCTCTGCAAAAATGTGGACTCTCCACAAAAAGTGCAGAGTCTCCGCAGTTTAACAAAACAGCCCCGGTCACCAAAGAGAAAACGCCATAACTTTTGATCCCGAAGTCCGATTTTGATGATTTCAGACTCTATGGAAAGCTTATTCAGAGGATTACACATCTCAACTGAATTCATGATATTAAACCCATAGGATAAAACTAAGAACTCTCTAAAACCCAATTCGAAAACTTCCACATTTTTTGCATCGGGCTCCTAAAGCAAACTCTCACTTTGGGTTTGGTTAGAAACTCTTGATCACTGAGACACACCAATTAGCTCTACATTGCACCCCTAATAATATTGTGGCATACATATAATCAAATTCAAAGATAAAAGTCGTTAGAATCACATTTGAGCCTTCGAATACCTTCGAGTACTTCTTCTTTCTTTCAAACTTTGACGGTTGCTTGTAGTTGTAGATACAAGGAGATGTTTTTGAGCAATCCTTTAGGATCTTCGAACAAACCTCCGACTCCCCTATAATTTATGCTCTGTAACATTATTTGGTTCAATAAAGTGTTGGCAGTTTTCTGCGGGATTTGCCTCATTTGATTACTATGTTCGAAGCGAGACATTTTGGTGAGAAGACCCTTTGCTGCGATGAGTTATGTCCTAAATGTTAACGTGGCGCTAGCCTTTGTGGCCTTTAGTTTCACTTGATTCAGCATTTTATGCGAAGCGGTTCTCTAGATATTAGCAGCCTAGGAATCTTTAGACATTCGCCCTTCAGGACCCTTAGGCCTGATCGGTTTTCGTGGCGAGTCCATACATGGACTATGACCCTTCGTTGTTATGGGCGAGTCCTTAGACATCAACCCTCCCGGGCCCTTAGATTCGCCCAGTTTTTGAAGCGACGAGCCCATACTTGGACTATGACCCTTCGTTGTTACGGACGAATTCTTGGACATCAACCCTCGAGGGCCCTTAGGATCGTCCGGTTTTTGAAGCAGTGAGTCCGTAATTAGACTATGACCCTTTGTTGTTATGAGTGAGTTCTTAGACATTAGCCATAGGGAACCCTTAGACTACCACCCTCTTTTGTTACGGAGGAGTCATTAGATATCAGCCCTCCAGGGCCCTTAAGCTCATCCAGTTTTTCAAAGTGGTGAGTCCTTAGACATCAACCACAGGGGAGTCCATGTACTATAACCACTACATGAAAAATGGACAAGGGTGACGGGTCATAACCGTCATGGGTGACGCGTCCCGCACCCATCACCCTGAACGCGTCACTGATGATATGTAATAAGTGACGGGTTCCAATAAGGTCATTGGTGACAGGTCAAAACTTAACTCATCACTTATTAAGGTCATTGGTCACTTATGACTTGTTTGTGACCCATCACTTATGACTGATATACGATTTTCGTGCTTTTTGGACGCGAAAAAAGTCAAAAAATATATTTTTCACCCAAGCTAATCTAACTCAGGCCTATCACTAATCACCACGTGACTCTACCTATTTTTTAGGTTGTTTTTAGAATATGCGTTCCGTGGGAATCTGAATGTACTTAAAGTTGCCTAGAGGGGGGGGCGAATAGGTTTTTCTAAAAATTAAAACTAAACAGCGGATTAAACAGATGCCGGAGACTCCGGTGAAGGTCGGATACTCCGGTCTATCCAGAGTATCCGGTCTAGTCCGGATTATCCGGTCTATACAAGATCTCGAGAACAATTGAAGCTAAGCAAGTATAACTAAGGACTAAAAGATAACACTAGTGCTAATATTAGTACAATGCTTAAACAATAAGAGTTAATAGCAAGATTATCACAAAAACTAATATATGGGAAAAATCCCAAAACTACACAACTAGTAAAGTTTGCAAAAGTGATGAGACAAGAAATTATCCCGGAGTTCGACCACCTCACAAAGAAGTGCCTACGTCTCTGTTGAGGAGCTCACAAAGAGCCGGGTCTTTTCCAACCCTATCCTGTTCTAGCGACCACAAAGATCAAGCTAGATTTCCTTACTCAAATCAATATCGATTACAAACTTCCCGTGGCACTCCACAATGATTGGGTGCTCTACGGGCGACGTCTTGCTATCTAGGAGGACAAGGTTCCAAGAGAAATGATCACAATGTATGCTTGATGAAGAACTCAATGCTCAATTGACTCAACTTCACTCCCAAACACAATCTCTCAAATTTGGCGCAAAACTAAGCACAAGAGATGTTTGGAGGGATTTTAAATTCTCTTGGAAAGCTTCGTGAAAGTGGAGCTCAGCAGCAACAGCAAGCAATAAATGCTAGGGGGTGTGGGGGTATATATAGCTCACCCTCAAAAACTAGCCGTTACTGTTCTGACATACCTACCTCGGAATATCCGGCCTGAAATCCAAAACGGGGTCAGAACGGTGTTAGAACTAGCCGTTACGGTTCTGTTGATCTACCCGAAGTCTCCGGTGAACACCAGAGTCTCCGGACCAGACTTAGTCACCACGGAGAGAAAGTCCGGAGACTTGCTGGACTCTCCAGCATCTCTAGGTACCAAAGTATCCGGTGAACATCGGAGACTCCGGTCATTTAAATTAAATGCTAACCGAGGGACCCTTGGCAGAGTCTCTCTCGGAGACTCCGGCCAAAAACATTTTCTTCCCGGAGTATCCGGTGAACACCGGAGACTCCGGTCTTTTTCTATTAAAAATAAAACTTTAACCGAGCCACCCCTGGCAGAGTCTCTCTCGTAGACTCTGGCCAAAAATTCACTTACTACCGGAGTATCCGGTGAACACCGGAGACTCCAGACAATTAAAAATATTCGGAACCGAGGCTCTTCTAGTGGAGTCTTTCTCGGAGACTCCGGACTCAGTACACACTGCCATTTTTTTCCGGTGTCCGTGGGTGAATGTGTCTCTCAACTATTGGTTCTAAAAGGTTATTTTGAGCATTGAGACACCATGAAAGCTAACAATTGCAACCCTCTTAGTAGTACGGCTAATCTAGACTCAATTTCAAAGATAGAACAATTTAAATCCTATTGAGTACTACATATTGCTTCTCTTTTCTTTTTGAGGGGCGTCAATCGTCGTGAGTCTTCACAATTGAGATTAAAACTTGTTCATAGCTTCGATAAATATATTAGTTCCTTAATCGTTTTATCATCAATAAGCTAAAACCCACTTAGGGGGCCTAGATGCACTTTCAGAATCAAACTCATGACGGCCCCTCGCGCGCGTAGCTGCCTAACCACCTCAACCTTGCGTGCGTCCTGAAGAGACTTGGATAAAAGATCATTTTAACTATTTTTCCAAGGGTCATAAGTAACGGGTCACAACTATGACCCGTCACTTATGACTTGTAATAAGTGACACCAATGTTAATTTTACAATAGACATAAAAACCAGTTGACTCGGAGTGCCTTTGGTTAAATGGTCATAACTTTTGCATACGGACTCCGATTTCAACGTTTTTTGACTCTACAGACATCTACAGAAAAAGTTACATCCATTTCTCTCCGACTATGTTGGGTTTGACAAATTTTTCAAGGCCTAAAACGGCTTGGAAGATTGAGTTCTCATCTCCAAAAGTTTCTGCACCGTTTTCGGAACAAGTGTTTGTGTCCATAGCCATTACCCCTTACATCAAACTTGAGAAGAAATATACAATAGTTCATATTCCAGTGCTTCTGAAGTGAGAAAAAATAAAGAGAAAAATAAAATAAAAATATTTTTTTTTGCAATGTTTGGATCATTTTCTGTATTTCTGAATAAAGTCATTAGTTGACCCGTCACTTATAACATGCCTATGAGACCCGTCACCGATGAGTTAGTCTTTGGTGATGGGTCAAAACTTGATCCGTCACCAATGACTGGCCTACGATGACCTGTGAGTGATGAGTCATCATTGGTGATGGATCAAGTTTTCACCCGTCACCAATGACTGGCATTAGTGACGGATCACAACTACGACCCGTCACTTATGTAGTGTCTTCTTTGTCTGTTTTTCACGTAGTGAATCCTTTTTGGGCGAAGCCAAGCCAAATATTTTTTTTGAGGAATATATTTTCATTCACTTAGGGATTACACAAAGAGGCTGCCTCATTAAAAACATTTCACCTCGAAATGGGGCTTCCCGTGCAAGGAAAAGAGTACAGCTCCAAAGGCATCTACTTTTACATTTTGCAGAAAAGTAAAGACATCCTAGCTAACCCTTTCTATCAGAGCAAATAAACGAAGGGTGGCCCTCATACCTAGTATCTGCGGAGTGAATCCGCGTTCCATGTGTGAGATAGTGCTTCACCTTCGAGATTGGCCAAATTATATGACCCTGGTCTTTGGTACTCCGTCACAATGAAAGAGTCATCCCACTTGGACTAGAGCTTCCCAATTGCTTCATGATTTAGCTTTCACCGAAGCACGAGATCTCCGGGCTAGTATGTGATGCCCTTGACCTTCTTATCTACCCATCACCTCATCTCTTCTTGATACTCTATGAGGTTTGCCACCACTACCAAGTGAGACTCGTCTGTCAGGTCCTTCAATAGCGCATCATCCCCGGAGTCAGTAGAGAGAACCCTCAAAGATTTAGTTCTAAACTCTTCTGGCATCATGGCCTCATCTCCAAATAATAGATGGAAGGGTGTGGAACACATAGGCCGAGTGATTGTTGTGCGGAGGGACCACAAAATCTTCAGCAATGCCTCCAACCACTTGCCCTTCGGTAGTCCTACTAGCCGCTTGGCTATTGCCGTAGAGATACCTCCATTGGCTCTTTCAACTACTCCATTGGATTGTGGATGGCCAACTGACGTGAAACACAACTTCACTCCTAACCCTTCGTAGAAGTTTTTGAATAGCATGGAGCCGAACTGCGTCCCATTATCAAGGGTTACCTCTTAAGGCACTCTGAACCAGCATACTATGGACTTCCAAAAGAAATGTTGGATGTTCTTCGTTGTAATCTGAGCGAGCGGCAT
Organism: Phragmites australis; assembly: GCF_958298935.1. Lineage (NCBI taxonomy): Eukaryota > Viridiplantae > Streptophyta > Magnoliopsida > Poales > Poaceae > Phragmites > Phragmites australis. Next base: position 21,822,990 of record NC_084929.1, read on the forward strand.
GGCTTCAGGCCACTTAGAGAAATAGTCTACCACCACCACCGCATACTGAAGGTCCCCTGTCGCCCATGGAAATGGGCCAATGATGTCAATGCCCAAACACGCTAACAGCCACACCAGAGGGATGGGTTGCAAAGCGTACTACCAAACGTGGGATTTCCTTCCCATCCACTGGCACCGAAGGCATGATCGGACCAGTTCCTCCGCATCTGAAGCCGCTATGGGCCAATAGAAACCTTATCGAAACACCTTCGCCATGACAGCCCTCGGTCCCACGTAAAATCCGCGCAGCCTGTGATGCATCTCTCTTAGCAACTCCTTGCCTTCATCCTTCAATACATAGCGTAGTAAGTGTAACATCTTGAGTTTTAGCATATTAATTAATTGCAAATTTCACTCCAAATTAAAACTTTTTGTGATTAATTAAGCCAACTAAAATCAAGGAAAAATACATATTCAAATATATTAAGTTGATTAGGTATTCCATGATGCACTAGAATTATTTTCAAAATGCACTAGAGTTATCTCCAAAATAATATCTGCATTAAATTAGTTCATATGCATTGGTTTATGGTTTTTATGGTTCTTTGTGTGGAGATTTGAAATTGAATGTCTCTCAATTTCAAATCTATTCTTAGATTCTATTCAGCTCAAATCCAAATTGAATTCAAATCTTTTTTATTTGAATCACCTTCCAATTCTCAGAGCTTTACTCCCATTTCTAAAATTCAAATAACCCCAATTGAATTTATGCCATGTCCAAAGTTAAAACTAAATTCAAATACCTTCATTTGAATTTAAACCCAAACCCTTTTTTCCTTTTCTTTTTTTTCTTCTTCCCCGGCCCAATCTCTCTCCCTCTCTCCTTTCACCAGCCCAGCCAACCAGTAAACCTCAGCCGAGCCGACCAACCCCAGCCGCCCAAAGGCTGCGCCCTAATGGGCCAGCCCAGCTCCACAGCCCGCGAGCCAATAGGCCCGAACTGAGCAGAGCTAGTACTGTGTAGCCTAGTACTGTATAGACTAAGCCCGACCAGGCCCATCCAAGCCCAAACTAGGCCCAATCTGAGTCCATTTCAGCCCTACCAAGTACTGTTCATGTGGGTCCCACCCGTGGGCCCCACTCATGAATATTGTTATTTTATATTTTCTTGATTAATTTTAGATTAAATCTTTTAGGAGTCATAACTTCTCCGTTCTGACTCCAATTTTAGCGATTCTTTCACTAAAATTCATGTAAATTTAAGATCTATCTATTCATCACAATGTGATATCCATTATGGCTTATTTGGCTTTCGTTCGGTGTTATTTGATTCTTCCCTAGTATAGCCTGTTGATGATCGTAGTATAAGTGCAAAATCGCCAGAATTCTGCGAGTGCTGCACAGGAACCGTCAGGAGCGAGGAGGATCCTGACTACAACCACGACCTTGAAGAAAACTTCGGAGAAGCCAAATCCAATCTCCTTGATAATATTAAACCTATTGTTTCAAATAATCTACATGATCAACTAAAACTAGACTTATTATCGCATGTGTTATATATTGCGCTTTTACAAACTACTTGTAATAGTTAATCCTATCAAATATATGCCATGATTTGCACCTATATATCATCCTAGGATTACCTGTTGTTATCTATATTAATGATGGATAATGCCTTGATATCTAGCATGCCCAGAGAACTACTAAATATTGAACTACTAAATATTAAACTACTAACACAAACTAGTAAATATTGAACTACTAACACAAACTATTAAATAATTTTACTATAACTTGAAACTACTAAATACTAAACTATTGACGACTACTGACACTACTTAATAGTTTTTCTATGACTTGAAACTATTGGGTAGCCACTAACATAACTACTAAACAAAAACTACTGATAACTACTGAAGCATCTGAATCGTAGTAAATATGCTAATCATAATAAATTTCGACATCTACTTGAAAACATCCAAAACATAATAAATTTTTAACCCATAGTAAATTTTCACACTTACTTGAAAGCATCCAATATGTAGCAAAATTAATAAAGAATCTAAGACATAGTAAATTATCACACTTGTCAGGTACTGAAGACCTACTTGATGCTACAGTAACCAGCAGGGAGTGGGTTGTGCTCTCTGCTACAGTAAGCAGCTGGGGAGTGGGTCGGGGTTGTGCTACAGTAACCACAATGGGTGGGGTGGTCCAGATGCTACATTACTGCGGGAGAGTGGGCTGGATTGGTCTGGTGGTTGGTTGGGTGTAGAATATTATTCTACACCATAGGTCTTGTATAGCACTTTTATATATATATATATATATATATATATATATACTATACGTAGTTGCTATTCGCACTGCATACATCCCCCGTTATAACTTGAAACATTTTGAGTTACAACTTGTTAGGTGGACCAGTTACAACTTCACGTCCAGAAATGCATAATTGCAACACGAGAAGCTAACACTATGAGTTACAACTTGTTATTCGCACTGCGTACATCCCTAGTTACAACTCGAAACACTGTGAGTTACAACTTGTTAGGTAGACTAATTACAACTTCACATCCAGAAATGCATAATTGCGACACGATAAGCTAACAATGTATCCCCCAGTTACAACCCAAAACACTGTGAGTTACAACTTGTGGGGTGTGCGCAGATATGAACTACAGTGAGCAAACCTGCAGAATACATACAGTGTTTATATATATATATAATAGACACACACACTCTTATAAGAAAATAGCCCTCAATATATACATATGTTTATGCATATAGCACACATACATATATATATGTGTGTGTGTGTGTGTGCGCGCGTTTATATGCATAAAGACACATATACACACTTAGGGTTTCTTATTTAATTTTGCAAAACTCTTTTTATTCCCTTAGAAAAAAGTTTTTAATTTACTTGGTTTTGAGAATTTGGGTTGTTACACCCTCCTCAATATTGAGTACACTTCGTTTATGACCCCTTGATTGGTGGAAGTGATGGTTAGTCCCCCTCGAGTGTTCCTCCCTTTCTTTCTCGCAAGGTTCCTTTCCTCGCTCATTTTGTGGCTTCAGGCCTCCAAAGTTGGCTTATCAGCGTGCCTCTGAAGGTCGTCCTCTTCAGCCCTTGAGTATTCTTCCATCTTGGTAAACATCTCATCAACATCCTTAACCGGCTTCCACACTAGGGCGATGCTAAGTTCCTGGCCCGCAGCCCCTGTTGTGCCACGTCTATCACATTGTCGTCGCTGAGACCCTTCTTTGGCACTTCACTCGCACAAAATGGTGGGTGAATCCCTTTAGGCTTTCACCCTCCTTCTGCTTTACCGTGAATAGATATCCGACGGTGACCAGAGCTGCATAGTTGCATTGGAAATGCGAGAACAATGTTTCTCGAAGCTTCTCTCAGGAGTATATCTTTCCTAGAGGGATGGAAGTATACCACGAGAGGGTGATCCCCTTGATGGAGAGGACGAAGGCCTTGTCCATGGTCGAATCATCTCCCTCGGCGGACTCCACCCCAGCCTTGAAGCTCATTACGAACTCCCTTGGGTCAGTTTTGCTATTGTATAAGTGCAGCCACGACATTTTGAATCCCCAAGGCCACTGCCGTGTTTGCAGACTTGGAGGCAGTGGATAATTTTGGTCCATTGCTCGTAGGTAGACAGGTTCCTCAAACTCTAGTCGGCGAGCCACCTTCGAGTCCCTGCTATTGTTGAGCACCCTCGAAGATCCTTGCTATGAGGATTAGTGAGTGGCGAAAGGACCTAAGCTATTCGCATAATTCTTGTATCTACTTGTTTGCTTCCTCCACCTATCGCATGTACTGAGCGATGCCGCCTTCATGGGCTCCAGCTCCGTTGTCCCCTTGAACGTCCTGTGCGGCCACATGGTCTTCTCAAACCTTTGGCATAGTCACGCAGTCCTCCTGTGTTTCTAGTGCGATTGCTTCGCCCGTTCCAACTCCACCTTCTCTAGGCACTTCAACTCAGGGGCCTCGGCCGAAGCTCCAGCCGCTTCGACCGTTGTGACCTCTCGCCGCTACAAAAAACCGAACCACCTTCAGTGTCCTCCGCTTCCTGTGCTTTTCACTTCCTAGTATTCAGTAGCATGAGGGATCATCACATGGTCGTGGGTTCGATCTCTACGGTCGGCGCAAAATGTTAGGATCTTGATCACAACACAGTAAACAGTGGACTAGTAACAATGAGTATAATGACCGTTCATTGATATTACATTAGTTGGATGGGGGTATTTATAACTTATGAGCTCTTTATCCACAGGAATATTCCACTTGTGTTTATCCACAGGAATATTTATACCACAACCACCTCAATTATCATTACTTGTGAACCCTTTATCCACAGGAATATTCCACTTGACACTAGGAATAATCCCGAAATATTCCTGGGTATTATAGTCTATGTACATTTGTAAATCCCTAACCTAACCATGCCTAACACGTGTCCCAAGAGACCTGCGTTGAGCCTTCGTTCGAGTTTGCTACTGACTTCCTTCTGGTCGTCTTCCTGTCGTAACATGTAGGCTCCTCTCAGGGTCGACCTTCGTTCTCTTGCTGAAGGTATTTTTGTTTTATCCCTTCACCCTCTGGGCTTTGATCTCCGCTTTACGCCCAGGCTTGAGCCTTCGCCTCGTGTCCGAGCTTCGTCTTTCGGGCTTCGCTATCGCCTCCGCCCTTCGACGTTCGTCTCTTCATACGTTCTCTTCGGGATCATCGCTTGCATCTCCGGACCTCCTATCTTCCGTCGCATGTCATTTAGTTTTATCCCTGCAGAGCATAGTGAGAATATCTCTATTAGTATTGCTATCTTGCTTTTGGGTTAACTGGTATAGCCGAAGTAACAAAGGAGCCAACGTGGTACCACTCCCCCATCATATCTGTCAGATAGACGAAAACGATCAAGCCAATCCCAAAGCAGTTTCCTCAAGGCTTGAAACAGGAAGAATTGCAAAGCACTTTCCACCTGTTGCGATTTCGACACATACGCGTGAATCAACATCGCTCGTGCAGACAGGCAGAATCTTAACGAATGATCTGCACACTTCGGTCAAGTAGAATAGAGCATAAAACCTTGCAGGACTACTTTGCATCTCAACAGACAATTAGCACCAAATCTTCTGCACAATGGTCATATTCTAAAATGAAGCGATTGCTTATGCATATACAAGACAGATTAGCCAGCTGCCACTAAGCATTTACAATACTTCTGCTTAAGCACTCTACTTTACACACAACAAAACGAAAGAGAGAATCGTGTAAGAAACATCAACCACTAATCGTGTAAGCAAACCCCCAATCTATATTCTATTTCCCTATACTAATGGAACCAACAAACTACAATTACTATCTCTTATCTCTGGCTTTGCCACGTCATCTAAAGAAACATCAGCCGCTAGATTCGTTTGTTCGTAGCTTATCTCAAACATCAAATATCAGGGAGCCCTGCTAGTTTTCCAAACAGCAGGCCCCTCCTATTTCGGGCATAATCAACATCATATAATAGCCACGTCACCGACCAACTATGCATGACCAGCGAGAGCTTTCTCATGACCGGGCAAGTCAATTCCTCTTGTCAATGAAGTCCATCATCATCAATACTAGCATTCGGCTTGTCGACCACATTATATTGCTCATATACCCTTGTCCGATTCTCTTGCCACCATCGTTCTACTTGCTTCTCACTGAAACACTTTCGGCTGCACACAGAAAAAAGAAGAGTCAAAAGCTGTACCAGGAGAAAGCGAATGAAATACACAAGCAGTCTGAAGAACATCAGTCTCAATAAGAATTTTCAGTTTTTACATAATAGAAGCAGAACTGTAGAAAGTTAAACATATCAACTAAACCAGGCTAAACAACACGTCCCTTCCAAATTATCAAATGAAATATCATAGAGTAGATCAGATAAAGGTTTAAGTTGAATTTATTGTACTGCATTCTGAATCAAATAAAGAAAATGCTGTTAACTGACTGAAACGAATCCGTGCTATGTCCAGAAATGATCAATATACAAGTTTTTGCTGATTTATATACTTGCACTATGAATGGTGGTTATAGACAAATACCTGAACCGGGCCCGCTTGAGATCTCTAGCACCTCCAGGTAGTGCAGTAAGAGTGATGTAAACTCCTGGTTCATCTTGCTCAACCCATTCAGACTCATGGTTGTAAAGAAACGTGCAGGTTTGGGAGAATGGCTCAGCACACCCGACCGGCCCTCTTGCTCTTTATATAATGAGGATATATAGATTACAATCACCAATCGAGATCCTATAATCAAGGGGATCTGATACGGTTGGTTACCATATACAAAGATTACATGATCATCTACATGATACCTTTCCTAACAGCCTCCCTCGATCACAACTATTGAAGATTGAGATTGTGCCATGTTCGAGACTAAAAGGCGCCTAGCTCCCCTAGAAGCAATTGCACCCATACAATTACTTCCGTGGCATTTGCAAGGGCTTTTATACTCAGCTTTTGTACTAGAGTGGGAAACGGTTGCTTCCTTGCGAGCACTCCATGAAATCAGATTTCATCCAAAAAAATACTGCAAAACCACCGGTGGATTTTTGATCATCTGGACACCCTGCCCAATCTGAATCAGATTAGGCACTGACCAAGGTGGAGGCAGATAGACGGATCACCATACCAGTCGATGCAGTGTGATATAAATATCGTAGTATTCTTTTCACTGCAGTCCAATGCACACTGGTAGGAGAATGGAGGAACTGGCACACCTTGTTAGCAGAATAAGCAATGTCAGGTTGTGTGAGAACAAGATACTGGAGGGCTCCAACTGTGCTACGATACCTAGCCACCCCATTCGGATCCAAAGGCGTACCACTGGAGAGTGAAAGCTTGTCAGTGGCTGACATGGGAGTAGTAACACCCTTACAGGTGGTCATCCCAACACATCGAAGAAGGTCGCCAACATACATGGTTTGAGAGAGGAGGATGCCATCATCAACCTTCTGAACTCTAATGCCAAGAAAGAAATGGAGCTGACCAAGATTGTGACACAACACATTGTTTTGATGACACAAAATAATTCACCTTGAATCTGGAGCTGGGACCAGTACCAAAATAAAGATATCGTCCTTAGCTTTCCAACGCATCAAAGAACACCTTATTTGGACTCCATATGGAGAAGTTATGGCCGTTTTAGTCCGGCGCTTTCTGCTGAATCCGAACCGAGTTCCGACTCCGACTTGAAGTTGGCTTGAGCCCCGTCCAACTTGGTTGTTCTATAGGTGCTTCTCCCATATTCTTAAGCATCAAAAATTCACAAAAATTGAGTAGCATCTCATCCTTATAATTAGTAGTATGGACAGCGAGTAACGAATTCACCTCATGAGTTAAACGACGTGCACGAGCCCGTGTAATCAGTCCTTGTAATGGATCAATCACCGGACGATCACTTGTAGTGCGTGTATCTAAATGAGTGATGTCCTCATCATCCTCCCCCTCTTGAATTAGAGTCGTCCTCGATGCAACCCCATCTTCCTCTCCAACATATGGTTTTAAATCTGAAATGTTAAATATGGGACTAACCCTAAAATCTGCAGGCAACTCAAGCTTATATGCATTATCATTAATCTTCTCAAGAACTTTAAAAGGACCATCAGCTCGAGGCATCAATTTAGATTTTCTCAACTCAGGAAATCAATCTTTACGCAAGTGTAACCAAACAAGATCACTAGGTTCAAAAGTTAAATGTTTTCTATCCTGGCTACCATAAGCTCTATATTTCTCATTCATTTTTTTAATATTTTCTTTAGTTGTTTCATGCATCTTTAGAATAAATTTAGCACGTTTTCTAGCATCCAAATTTAGAGTTTCAGAAGGAAGTAAAGGTAGTAAATCAATAGGAGCACGGGGATTGAAACCATACACTACCTGAAACGGACTTACCTTGGTGGTGGAGTGGATGGATCTGTTGTAAGTGAACTCAATATGAGGCAAACACTCTACCCACATCTTCAAATTCTTCTTTAAAATAGCCCACAATATAGTAGATAATGTGCGATTAACAACCTCCGTTTGTCTATCAGTTGGGGATGACATGTAGTAGAGAACAGCAGCTTCATCCCTAATTTATTCCATAATGTCCTCCAAAAATGACTCAAAAACTTCGCATCACGATCAGAGACAATGGTATTTGGTACTCCATGTAAGCGTATAATCTCTCTGAAAAATAAATCAGCCATGTGTGTAACATCATCACTCTTGTGACAAGCTATAAAATGTGCCATTTTAGAAAAACGATCCACCACTACAAATATACTATCCCTCCCCCTTGTTGTCCTAGGCAATCTTAAAACAAAATCCATAGAAATATCCTCCCAAGGTACACTAGGAACATGAAGAGGCATATAAAGACCATGTGGATTCAAGAGAGACTTAACTTTATTGCAAGTAGTGCAGTGTGACATGTAGCGCTCGACATCGCATCTCAACTTTGGCCAAAAGAAATGAGTGGCCAGCACATCTTCAATTTTCTTCACTCTAAAATGTCCCATCAAACCTCCTCCATGCACCTCCTGTAAAAACAAAAGACGAACGGAGCTAGCTGGAACGCATAGTTTATTAGCGCGATAAAGAAATCCATCATTTAGCACATACTTATTCCAAGTTCTCCCTTCTTTACAATTTTGAAAAGCATCTTTAAAGTCCGAATCAGTTGCATACAACCCTTTTATTGTTTCTAAACCAAAGATTTTGTGATCTAGTTAGGACAACATGGTGTAACGTCTAGATAATGCATCCGCAATGACATTGTCTTTACCTTTCTTGTGTTTAATTATGTATGGAAAAGATTCTATGAACTCAACCCATTTAGCATGTCGTTTATTCAGTTTAGCTTGACTCCTAATGTGCTTCAAAGATTTATGATCAGAATGAATAATAAACTCCTTAGGCCAAAGATAGTGTTGCCATGTTTCTAGAACTCAAACTAAAGCATACAACTCCTTATCATAAGTCGAATAATTCAGAGATGACCCATTTAATTTCTCACTAAAGTGAGCAACAGGTGTACCTTCTTGAAGTAACACTCCTCCAGTTCCAATTCCGCTAGCATCACATTCTAACTCAAAAGTCTTACCAAAGTCCGGAAGTTGGAGTAGAGGTGCATGTGTAAGCTTCTCTTTCAGCGTGTTAAAAGCTTCTTCTTGTGCTGGACCCCAATGGAATGGAACACCCTTTTTTGTCAACTCATTAAAGGGCGCTGCAATGGCGCTGAAATCTCTCACAAAACGCTGATAAAACCCTGCAAGACCATGAAAACTTCTCACCTGTGTAATAGTCTCCGGGGTCGGCTAGCTCTTGATGGCTTCAATTTTTGATTCATCAGCTTCAATTCCCTGTGGAGTAACAACATAACCAAGAAAACCAACTCGATCGGTGCAAAAGGTGCACTTCTCAAGATTAGCAAACAAACATGCCTCTCACAAAGCATCAAAAACAGCACATAGATGATCAATATGTTGTGTATGTAACTTGCTATAAATCAAGATGTCATCGAAATAAACCAACATAAATTTACCAATGAAAGCACGTAGAACCTCATTCATCAATCTCGTAAACGTGCTAGGTGCATTAGTTAAACCAAAAGGCATCACTAACCACTCACATAAACTAAACTTTATTTTAAAAGCAGTTTTCCATTCATCTCCCAATTTCATTCTTATTTGGTGGTAACCACTACGCAAGTCAATCTTTGTGAACACAACAGAACCACTTAACACATCAAGCATGTCATCTAGCCTAGGGATAGGATGACGATATCTTATGGTAAAGTTATTAATGGCTCTACAATCAACACGCATGCGCCAACTACCATCTTTTTTAGGAACCAAAAGAACAGAAACAGCATAAGGATAAAGGCTTTCTCGTATATACCCACAGTCCAAAAGGTCTTGGACTTGCCACTGAATTTTCTTAGTCTCCTCCAGATTGCTCCTATATGCTGCACAGTTTGGCAAAGACGTTCCTGGAATCAAATCAATTTGGTGCTCGATTCCTCTCAAAGGTGGAAGCCCCGGGGGTATCTCGGTTGAAAACACATCCTTATACTCCTGCAAAAGGTTAGTGACAGCAGAAGGCAAAGAGGAAGGTATATTATCAAGTGAAAATAAAGCCTCTTTGCATACCAAAGCGTAGCAAGGAACAACATTGTTAACAATTTCAGCAAGATCTGATTTTGTAACAAGCATAACACCACTTTTTAATGCATGTGGAACTAGAAGAAGGTGTTGGTTGCTCTTTCTTTGGTGGAAAAACATGTTTAGCTACTTGCTGATTTTTAGATTGAAAATCTTGCTCTCTCTTCGCATTTTCAGCTTTCGCTTTATCACATTGCACAAACTCACTCGGTGTTAAAGGAAGCAAGGTTATTTTCTTTCCTTTGTGCATAAGTGTGTATTTATTACTTCTACCATGGTGTGTAGCATTAGTATCAAACTCCCAAGGACGGCCTAACAAAAGGGAACATGCTTGCATAGGCATGACATCACAATCTGCATAATCATGGTAGGAACCAATGGAAAAATGAACACGAACAGTGTGTGTTACCTTCGCCTTACCACTGTTGTTGAGCCATTGAATGTGATATGGACGAGGGTGTGCGCGAGTGGCCAAGCCAAGCTTCTTGACAAAATCTGAACTCACCAAGTTATTGCAACTCCCACCATCAATTATAACTCGAACACGGCAGTCCTTGACAATGAGAAACATCTAAAACAAATTATGGCATTGAAGCTGCTCCGCTTGCTCCATTTGAGCACTCAAAACCTGTTGTACAACAAATGTTCTATTTTTGTAGTCCTCAGTGGTAACAACACCAAAAATCTCATCACCATCACTATCGGTCTCATGATCACCTGCAAGGTTAGCTTGAAGCACAAATTCATCATCAACATCACTAGTACTGATAAACCCACCGTCATCGGTTGCAACATAAGTGTGTTGACTGGGGTAATCCTTCATGATATGGCCCATGCCCTTGCAATGGCGGCACACAATACTCGCTGAACTACTCGTGGAGCCAGTTGAAGGAGTGGTCTTCATCGCTGGTTGCTGAATAGAAACAGATTTGCTCACCTCGGTTGTATGTGGTGCTGGTGGTGACAGTGCTGCTGTACGCGCCCTATTATCGGAGGGGGTAGCAGACCGTGCCGGAGTGAACGAGGCTGATTTGGCTTTGCCTGATTGCGATTTGGAGGAAAATGAACTCCCAATGTTCCACGACTTTGGCTCACGTCCCTGCAATTCTTTCTTTGCCAACATAGCAAGATGGAACAACCTATCCATGGTATTATAATCTCTATAATCAACCAAGTCCTGAATTTCACGTCTTAACCCCGAATAAAAATGAATCATTGTATCCTCATCATTTTCTTGTATACCACAGCGAAGGACAACAATGTGTAGTTCATTATAGTATTCATTAACAGATCAACTACCTTGATTGAAGTGCTGCAATTTCTTTTTTAAATCTCGTTTGTACTTAGGGGGTATAAATCTACTACGCATGGCATGCTTTAATCTCTCCCAAGTAATAGGTTCTAATCCAGCATTTACCAACTCATTCCACCAAATAATTGCATAATAAGTGAACTCACTAGTGGCTTATCTAACTTTATGTATGTCAGGAACCATGTGAGAATTAAACTTCTGCTCAACCGTCATTTCCCAATCTAAATAAGCATCAGCATCATATGAACCATCAAAAGAGGGTATCTTAAACTTGACCTTAGCGTAGTGATCATCATTACCTCGAACATTACCTCCCATGCGGTGGTTACGGTTGTTGTTATTGTTGTTCGGCCGACGCTGAAGTTGTGCCCTCCAATCTTGTCCCACAAAAATACCAGCATCATCATCTTCATGTCCAACATTGGGATCATCATTGTCAGAAGCATCTTCTTCCTATGGATCCCGCAGCTCAATGTCGTTCACCCGTGTGACTAGATTAGCAATGCTTGCTCTCATGTTGTTCATCCTTGTGACAATATCATTCAATGTTTGATTCTGTCTTGCCATCATGTCGTTCAACGCTTGATTCTGTTGCTGAACGAGGGTGTTAAGTTCTACCTTGGAGACACAGTCTTTGAAATCCGTCGGATCATCTGCCATGGTTAGTAGAAAGCAAAGAATAAAACAAAATTATCCCTATCACTATTAGGCAGTGGAATCACACATACTCAAGCGTCTTACCACACTCTTACAAGTGTTCTTACCAATGCAGCAGGTGGAACAATTGGCGGCTGCTTCTTGATAACTTGTCGAGCGAGGGTATGATTGCAAGAAAGGACCTGTTCTGATCAAGAAAAAGTGTAGCTTGGCATGGAACAATATGGTAGTAAGGAGTAGCAAAATCGTAATTAGATTAGCAAAGCTGAATAAATATCCAAAATAGTTATCGTTGCTAGTCCCTAGTGTGTCCCTAGACCTAGCACAACAAGCTGAAAGAAAGGACCAAGCACAAAGAACACAGTGTGCTACCACAATCTGATTGCCTTTAATATTTCTTATTTTTACCACAATATTTTTCCCTTTTTTTTGCACACTTTCTTTTCCAGATGTTGTAGCACACACTTATAAAGGTTCTAAAAAAGATAGGCACAAAAAATGGAAGCAAGCAAAGCCAAAATAGATCACAAAGCGGTAGACAGCAGGATGTAAAAAACGGGTGCTGAAACTTCCGAGCCCCGAAAGAGAGTCTAAACAGTCAAATTTGGGGATCAAACAAGGAAGCAGGTCAAAAACTAGTTGCTTTTTTCACGTCGGGCTCGAAATTAGCTTTCCAACGGCGTATAGAACGTCCAAATCCGAGTTCGTATACAAAAGTTATGCCTAATTTAGTGAACACTGCTCAAACTAAGATTTCTACGCACTTATTTTTGGGCAAAGCTTCCCTATCAACTGAACACAGGACACGACTAAGTACCGATAGGTCTCTTATCAGTACTCCATGTGCCGATAAGTACCTGTTATTGTAATTTTGTGAATTTGACTAATTTTCTTACACTTTTCTAATAAAATTATATTATATTTTTAAAAAAATAGCGGGTTTCTTACTGCTTACGTGCGGCGTGCGACTCTTTGTGGCCTGTGCAGCGTTCGCCGGGCTGGGGAGCCGTTGGGATTGTTAGGAAACCTAGCAGGTTACGTATGAAAGTGGGCCCGTCTCGAATCCTAGTAGGATTGGAGTCCAACTCTTAGGGGTTTTTGGTTCTTTATATACAGGGGGAGACCCCTCATTATAACACACAAAAAAACATATCAATAAAGAACAGACAGCTTTTCCCCCATGCTTGTGTCTCCTTTTGCAATTGTTCTCTCGGGGAACCGTTGGACTACGCTCGGTAGCAACAGTTCCTCAACACGTTATCAGCACGAAGCTCTACTGGAGAACAAGCTACTGGAACGACTCTACCCACGACCGATCTGCACTGCATCGACATCGTCATCAAGCGGGCAGGTCTTTGGCCTAGCCTATATGCCCTACGCGGCACGAATTATTCGCAAGAACTGAAAGGTACGATCGATTTGGTACGTACCCAATCCACTACTGTTTTGCGTCAAAATTGATCTGAATCGCATGAACAGTAGCAAGTTCGTATGAATATCATCGCAGTATCGTATCTCGCATGAACAGTAGCTATATCGCATAAACAGTAGCTATATCAAACACTCGGTTCGACGGTGGGGCCCACAGCCGCCACTCACCGTCGACTGAACTCCAGCGACGGACCGCAAGGATCCCGGCGACATTATTGCAACCCAATGTCGACGGCTCGATGGCACGTCCCACAGAAAAGAAAAGAAAAAAGAGGGAGGTGAAGTCGCCGCCGACAGGAAGGCCGGCGACCTCCCTCCACCGTGTCGCAAGCCGCCGCGTGGCCTCCGCCGTCCGCCAGCCTCCCTGCACGCGCCGCTCGCCGCGCATCCGGCCCCGCCGGCCTCCCGTCGCCGCCGGCCTCCCTACACGCCCCGCCGCCGGCGTCCCGTCGCACCACGCCACCCAAGTCGTGCACCGCCGCCCGGCCGACACGAAGAATGCGGCGGCTAGGGTTCGAAACCCTAGCCGCCCGATTTATATGCGGCTTGGACGGGCCGGACTGGGCCGAAAGAAAAGAAAAAGGGCCCGGCCCGAAGCTACAGTAACCGGTGGGATAAATAAAAAAAAAGGAAAAAGGGAGTTTTGGCATTTAAACCCTCAGATTTTTATGTATTTGAGCACATTTTTGGTTTTCTTTTGGGTAGTTCTGAAAATTGCCCAAAAACCATGTTTTTGCATAGAAAATCCCCCAGAATCCGAATTTAGTACTTATTTTAGTTTTTATGCAGTACTTAATTCCTTTATTATGTTTTCTATACTGTTAATTATTGTTTTACTGTTCAAAATTGCCTGTTATGCATTTAAATTCAGTAAAATTCACATAATAGCATAGAAAATATCAAAAATTGTAGAAATTTAATTTAGCAACATGATGCAACTTTACTAGTAGTAATGTTTGCATTATTAAAAAAATGTAGATGGCTGGCATCACGAACAAGGAGTTCGCTGAGCTGAGTGCTGATGGCCGCAACTATCTCACTTGGGCATCGGATGTCCAGATCGTACTTGGAGAAAAGAGGCTCCGCGCTGCAATTGGTCTGGGAACAAGCAGTGCAACAGTTCCCACAGAGGATGAGAATGATCAAGCACTTTATTTCCTCCGTCATCATCTCTCTCCCACTCTGAAGGATGAGTACATGGTAGTGACCAACGCTAAGGCACTATGGGACACACTGAAGGAGCGTTTTGAGCGCCTTAAGTACACCATCAAGCCTCTAGCAGAGCAAGAATGGGTCCGGCTCCGTTTCTGTGACTTTAAGTATGTCAGAGAGTACAACTCCACGCTGCACCGTATATGCACACCATTGTGTCTCTGTGGGAAAGAGATCACAAAAGAGGAGAATTGAGAAGACTTGCTCCACTTTCCACCCGAATACGGCAGAATCTGCACGCAATCACCGTCAATCAAATTACAAGAAGTATTCTGAATTGATTGATGTGTTGCAACTCCAAAAAGTTCATGACGAAGTCATAAACAAGAACTTTTTATCCCAGCCGCAAGGGAAGAGTAGTGGTCTAGAAGTCAATCACATCTCTTTCAAAGCGCGCAAGAACCGCAATATGAAGCAGGTGAAGGAAGGAAAGAAAGTGGTGGTAGGCAAAGTCACGCCCGGTGATGATAATGGTAAGACAAAGAAAAAGGTCAAACCATATGGTGAGCAGAACCAGACATGCTATAAGTGTGGTGTTTGGGGCCATTGGTCCCGAATCTCACCAAAGCATGTTGTGGAAGCATTCCGGAAGAAGAAGAAAGAGCAGCCAGAAGCACACCTCACCATTGCAGTGGGGATGGAAGAGGACAAAGCAGTTGAAGTTGAAAAGGATGCATCTCACATGGAAGTTGATGATGCTCCCGCAATGACTGTAAAAGACCTCCCGATGGAGGATGCGGAGACCTCTACTTTGCCCTCCTCCACTGACATAGAAGATGCCATATATATTGAAGCGGAAAAGAAAGCCATTGAAGCAGAAGTGACCGGATATTTCGCAGACTCTATCTAGAATTAGAGTAATTAGCCATTCAATTAGTTGCTGAATTTAGGAGGATTGAATAAATGTATCCTCTAGAAGAGCGGAACTTAGCTGCAAATAATTTTTTGATAATATATATATATAAAGTCTTTAGTCTTTGTGCTACTTTCTTGCATGTGAAAGATTGAATGCTTTATTTATAGAATATGTGTGACGCCCGTATGGAGGAAGTGTGTATTGTGGATAGTGGAACCACAAATACAATCTTAAGAGAAAAGAAGTATTTCCATTCTATCAGAAATAGATCTGGAAAAGTGATGACTGTCACTGGTAGTGATAAATGCATAGTTAGATCCAGAAGAGCCACAGTCACACTACCTATGGGAACTACTTTGCACATTGAAGAAGCATTGTTGTACCCTGAATCTACAAGGAATCTCTTAAGTTTTAAAGACATTCGCGCTAACGGTTTCCATGTAGAAACTGGTGAAGAAAATGATAGGGAGTACCTATACATCACTAAGCGTGATAGTGAAGAAAGAATATTAGAAAAACTTCCCTCCATGAGCAGTGGCTTGTACTACACCCGTATTAGGGCACCTGAAGTGTTCACTACCTTAAAGACTGTATTCCGTAGTGCGGAATTATTCTCTCTATGGCATGATAGATTAGGTCACCCTGATCTTAGAATGATGAGGAGCATAATTACTAACTCACAAGGTCATGGCATAAATATGAAGAATTTTTCGAATCATGAAGATTTTGTATGCCCTGCATGTGCTACCGGAAAATTAATAGTGAGACCATATGTCTTGAAGGTAAGGATGAAATCCCTGCATTCCTGGACAGAATCCAGGGGGATATTTATGGTCCTATTCAGCCGCTTTCTGACCCGTTTCGGTACTTTGTGGTATTAATAGACGCATCCTCGAAGTGGTCGCATGTATGTCTATTATCTACCCGCAACCATGCCTTTGCAAAGTTGATCTCGCAGATCATACAAATCAGGAATAATTTTTCGGATCATCGCGTGAAATCCATCAGAGTGGACAACGCTGGTGAATTTACTTCTAAAGCGTTCGATGATTATTGTACTGGTATGGGAATTAAAGTTGAACATTCTGTATCGCATGTCCACACCCAGAATGGACTAGCCGAAGCACTGATCAAGAGAATAAAGTTCATTGCTAGACCGTTGTTGCAGCACTGTAATTTGTCTGCTACATGTTGGGGACATGCAGTCTTGCATGCAGCTGCCCTCATTAATTACAGACCCTCCTCCTACAACATCCATTCACCTATGCAACTAGTGCAAGGGATGATCCCGAAGATTTCCCATTTACGCAAATTTGGATGTATGGTTTATGTGCCGATACCGCCGCCACAGCTGACTGCTATGGGGTCTTTACGGAAAGTTGGAATCTATGTCGGTTATGAGACTGCATCCATAATTCGATATTTAGAACCAGCAACTGGAAATCTGCATACGGCCCGCTTCGCTGACTGCATTTTTGATGAAAATAATTTTCCGTCATTAGGGAGAGAAAATAAACCCTTAGATGAGAAATGCCGGGAAATTATATGGCAGGCGGAAGGAATTGCGGTACATGATCCTCGCACTAGTGAAGCAAATGATGAAGTACAGAAAATCATCGACTTACAGAAATTAGCAAACAATCTGCCTGATCATTTTTGTGATTTGAAGAGCGTGACTAAGTCGCATGTGCCTGCACGAAATGCACCGGAGAGGGTGGAAGTACCAAAAGAAGGTACCTCTCATCTTGTCCTAGGAGCTCCGAAAAATAATAAAAGGACAAGAAATCCGGTTACTCAAGTCCCAAATAGCCGGAGACGTCTGGCGAAAGTGGGAAATGAGAGCTTACCACGGCCGATCACAAAAATACCCCAAAGAAAAAAAGAAGGGGAGCCAGTTGAGACCTGGCGATGGCATGGAACCTCAGAAAGTAGGCATACCAGATTTGAATCTTCCCACGTAGGAAGAAACCAGCGAAAATGTGCGCGCTGAAATCGCGCTGGTAAACTAAAGGCCCTTGCCCCAAATCATGAAGAGCAAGATAAAGAAGCACCTGAAAGTGCAGCCCATGATAAAATAGCAATAAACTATGTGAATTCAGGGGAATCCTGGAATAGAGTAACCACGATAGTCGACACATACTTCGCAAATAAAATTGCCACAGTCATAAATCATGACCCTGAGCCTGCATCACTCGCTGAATGTAGAATGAGGTCAGATTGGAAAGACTGGTAGAAGGCAATAACAGCTGAACTATTGTCCCTGAACAAAAGAGAGGTCTTTAGTCCAGTATGTCGCGCACCTCCCCACATCAAACCAGTGGGATACAAGTGGGTTTTTGTTCGTAAGAGGAATGAAAGGAATGAAATTGTAAGGTACAAAGCACGACTAGTGGCACAAGGTTTCACTCAACAACCAGGCGTTGATTATGAAGAAACCTATTCCCCGGTGATGGGCGGAATTACCTTTAGATATTTAATCTCGATGGCAGTCAACCTAGAGTTGAAAATGAAGTTGATGGATGTTGTGACCATATATCTTTATGGGAGCCTAGATTCGGATATTTATATGAAGGTATCTGAAGGAATACCATTGCCGAATCAGGATAGAGGAAACAGACACCTTTATAGCGTACAATTGAAGAAGTCATTATATGGGTTGAAACAGTCAGGTAGAATGTGGTACAATCGTTTGAGTGAATTTCTTGAAAACCGAGGCTACACAAATAGCACAGATTGTCCCTATGTATTCATAAGAAGGTTCCAGAATGGATTTTGCATAATATCTGTATATGTAGATGATCTGAATATCATTGGTACAGAAGAAGATATTGAAGAAGCAAGTTCATACCTGAAGTCTGAATTCGAAATAAAAGATTTGGGTAAAACCAAATTCTGCTTGGGCCTGCAGCTAGAGCATATGGAAGATGGGATCTTTGTACATCAGTCAAACTACACTCAGAAGGTGTTAGAGCGGATTGGTTTTTGAAAAATCATTTCCTGCTAAAACCCCCATGGTCGGAAGGTCATTACAAGCAGATCAAGATCCCTATAGATCTAGAGAAGAGGGGGAGAAAGTATTGGGACCGGAATTCCCATACTTAAGTGCAATAGGTGCACTATCTGGCTAATTGCACTAGGCCAGATATAGCATTTGCGGTAAACCTACTTGCACGGTATAGTGCAGAGCCCACTAAAAGACACTGGAAGGGCTTAAAGGATATTCTGCACTACTTGCAAGGTAGCAAAGATCTAGATCTGTTCTAAAAAAAAAATCAGGATCTAAGTCTTGTTGGATACGCGGATGCTGGGTATCTGTCAGATCTGCATACAGCGAAATCACAGACTGGCTATGTTTTCTTATGTGGTGGAACTGCAATATCCTGGAAATCGTCGAAGCAAAGTCTTATATCTAGTTCGATGAACCACTCAGAAATAATAGCTCTATATGAAGCCGCACGATAATGCGCATGGCTTAGAAGAGTGATCAATCACGTCCAGCAGTCATATGGCTTGAACACTACTAACACCCCTACCATTATCTATGAAGATAATGCTGCATGTGTCACACAAATGCAAACGGGATATGTGAAAAGCAACTTAACGAAGCATATCAACCCCAAGTTCTTTTATGCTCATGAATTGCATAAGATGAACGAAATAAAGGTAATGCATACCAAGTCGTGTGAGAATCTTGCATATTTGTTCACTAAGTCTCTCCCTGCATCTAGTTTTGAAAGATGTGTTCGTGGCATTGGGATGATGAGGCTTAGAGAGTTGCACAATTCAAAGAGAGATATTTCACATAACACCGATAAGAAGAATTAAATCTTAGTCAAGAAGATTAAGTACTCAAGGTTAATCATGAAGATTACTTGAAGCATTTAGGTGAATTATACTCTTTTTCCTTTATATGAGTTTTCCTGAAGTTTCTCACGAAAAAGGTTTTTAATGAGGCAATTCGTGTGACCATGTCGCGAGCTATGTACGTTTTCTCCTAATTTTTTCCACTGGATTTTTAGGGAGTTTTGATGAGACATATGCAATCCGCGAGAAGTGCCCAAGGAGAGTGTTAGGAAACCTAGCAGGTTATGTATGGAAGTGGGCCCGTCTCGAATCCTAGTAGGATTGGAGTCCAACTCTTAGGGGTTTTTGTTCTTTATATACAGGGAAAGACTCTCATTGTAACACACAGAAAAACAGATCAATAAAAAATAGATAGCTTTTTCCTACACTTATATCTCCTTTTACAATTATTCTCTAAAAAATCGTTAAACTACGTTCGATAGCAACAGTTCCTCATCAGAGATAGCTAGCCTTTTGTACTGCAGCGAGTCGTTGACGTTTGGTTACGTCACTGCGGCTGCGGCGAGTCTGCCAGGGCCCCAGGAGTAGTGGGGCCACGAGCAGTAAGTGTGATTCTGTTGGGGTTTGGTGATTCTCTGCGTGCAGCCCAAACATGGGGGTGGTGAACCTTTAGTGCTGATTGGTTGCGTGGCTCGACGGCAAATGTATGGCGGTAGATTCGAGCTTCTCTTTGTAGTTTGTCACGATGGCTTATATCTGCTTATGTATGGGGATTATTTATTAGTGATACAAAATCACTTTTATACGAGTAATTAATCGTAATTTTAATTTTTTATTTGTGCTTATGCGGCATCAAATTTGCTCAACTAAACAAAAATTCAATTCAGATTATCCAAACATATATAATCACCTAAATAATTTTCTTTCAACAAATATGACTATACTTAGTCTGTTTTCCCTCAATATACATATAAGATCTGTACCCAAACACATAAACATGGAGTTATAATATCTCGGATGAGCACACACAAAAGAAGGCATCCAAATATCTGTCCACATCATAACTAATTTGAAAATGCACCAAGTTGACTGTACCATGTATGTACGAGGGGCATTTTCGCGTACGAGAGTTTAATTTTTTAGAATATGGACTTAGTGGTAAAAAATATGGTTCAAAAACTATGTTAATGTTCATTGCCTATGAAAGTAAGAAAATCTATAAGTGATCCAAATAAAAGATAATTTCTAGTCTTTCCACCTCGTAAGTGTGCATGGTGTGTCATGCACCCCTCGATGGAAGAGAGGGTGGTGTGGTATAACACATGTCTTCGACTAAATCTCTTTGCGGTTCTCATTTTTTTTTTAAAGATTTTTTTCTTTCAGCGTTTTAATAGTTTCTTTTCACGGTTCTTATCACGAAGTAATTCTCATCTCTATTCTCTTCACTAAAATTTTCTCTTTTTCCTCTTCACGGATCTCTTGAAGAAAAACGGTTGAAGATATGATAAGAATAAAAAAAATTATATAAATAGAAAAGGAAATAAAAAAAGAATTAAAAAAATATAGTTGAGACGGTCTAAGTACCACTGCTAGCGTATAGCTTATAGTACCTTCTTTTATGGTGTAGGTTGGCAAGACATCAACAATTCAAATCCATCTAACGTCTCTCGTAGCCCACCAGCGCTAACAAAAAGCCTTACTACTAAACGACATGTATTAAATTCTCGTGCTTTCAATTTTGTTCGCTTCTCAGGAATGCTTCGAGAGAATATCCACAGCCCAAATAAATAGGGCATCGACAGAAAAGATAAAAAAAAAAAGGTTGTGCCACATGCAAAATGTGGAAAACCCTTACAACTCACATATGGTCCTGAAAGTAAATTTTATAATACTCTATCATATAAAATACTCTTTTTTCATGATAATATGTGTTCACTCCATCACTCTTCTCTTTAGCCTAATCATTAGAACACAAAATAAATAGTACGAATAAAATCTTATAAAAATCTTTTTAGATAGAATATTATAAAATTTGCTTCTTATCATTCCACCTAGATCGTTTGAAGCAACCTTATTACAATATGGTTTTAGTCCTAACCATGTCGTAACAAGGTTGCTCAATATATGACAATAGGTTACTTCAAGCTCACACCAGACTAGAGTAACAGGAATGCTAAGTCCTAACCATGTCGCAGCAAATAGAAGTTTAAAAGAAAAGATGACGAAAAGATTAACAAAGGAAGCCGGACCGATTGTCAGGACTCGGGAGTAGTAAGCTCATTCTAGGCAACCAACTAACTGCATCTATAGGGCCATAGCCGTCAATTCAGTACAGTGCTGTGCAAGCTCATCAGTCATCGCAGTACGATGTCTTCTCGTACATTGAATACCTCGAAGCTTTCTAATCCCTTTTTAGTGGGTAGAGTACATGTAAGGTACTGTTTGATTCAGATTATAAAAGCTGGATTGTGATCAAAATTTAAAAGCTGAAATAAATAGCTAGATTATAAAAATTGGATTCTGATCATAATCCAAAAGCTGAAACAAACAGTTAATTGAAAAAGCTGGATTGT
The DNA here is from genome assembly GCF_958298935.1 of Phragmites australis. Taxonomy (NCBI): domain Eukaryota; kingdom Viridiplantae; phylum Streptophyta; class Magnoliopsida; order Poales; family Poaceae; genus Phragmites; species Phragmites australis. The sequence goes on from NC_084929.1 coordinate 21,845,010, forward strand.
TACAATCCAACACACAGATTGTAACAACCCAGCAATCTGCTTTCCACTAGATTCTAACAATCCACAATCCAGCTTTTTATAATTCAGATTTTACAATCCAGCTTCTTACAATCCACAATCTATAAACTGATTTTTATAATCTACAGCTGAAACAAACAGGACCTAAGTAATGTACGTCCCTACTTACCCCAAAAAATGGGTCGGTTGATGCGTGCGTGCAGTTCAATTATCCCCTGTTTAGATAGTATTTTTTCAGCTTTTCGTGGAAAAAAAATCAAAAGCTACCTAAACGACTAACTTCCGATCTAGTTTTCTGTGACTTTTGTCTGGTTGAGAAAATAATTATGTTTGAAATAAACTAAAAGTTAGAAAGTAGGTTCTAATTGTCTTTTTTAGTTTTTAGGTGTGCTGAGAACTTAAAAATTTATTATAAAAATTAACAACTAAAATTCAACAGCTAAAACCGCTTCCTCAGCCTTTTCTAAATTTATCACCAACCTTTCCTCTTTCCGCCCTTTCCAAATTTATGACCAACCTTTCCTCCGTGATCTTACAACGAACAGGAGTTTTTCCATTGTAAATGAGTACAGAGCAATCAACGAATTCCGGCGAAATAGAAGATCTACGTGACCAAATTTTCCTGCTCATCAGACTTTCTCGGTTCTTTATTCTAAACTGGAAAGCATCAACATAACTTCCCTTCCATCAGACTGCAGTTTTGCACAATTCACTAGATAGATCGTAGACATTAGACTGAACATTTTACGTCTTGCACATTGGGAAAATAAAGCTGAATTTGGTGGAATAGGAGTATGGAAGTGTTTACACACCCGTTATTTGGAAGTTGAACTTATTAGTCAATTTGTTTGTCTAGAGCCACATTGTTCTGACAAATCATGGAGCGCATATTATTTTATATTTGCTATGCTCACTGAATTATTAGATTATTCTTATTAGTTCAGTTAACTTCTCCTGGTTTAGCAAACACCAATTTTTGAGCTCCTTTACATGTTCGACTTCGTTGGTACAATTGAAAATTAAGAAATAACATGAATAGTTTTTGCGTTGTCGATATTGGCAGCTTGCTTGAAGCTCCTTAGTCCCAAAAGTTTGGCAAATTTGGCCTTTCCTGAAGGCACAGCACTTGATTCTGTGGTGAAGAGGATCATATTCAAATCAGATGACGACGACTATGACACATACCGCTCTAAGGAAAATTCTACCTATTTACTGCAGCATGCAGAACCTACAAGGGTTAATTTGTTTACAGGATTTCAGACATTTTCTGAAAGAGAAGATAGCTTCAAGGTTGTATTGTTTACTGATGCGTACTATTGTACCGTAAGAAAACTATGCCGCTATAGGCATGCTTAATGTGTTTCCATACTTGTGCAGGTGAATGAGACTGTTAATGTGCATTGTGGTTTCTACAGCGACAATGGTGGCTTCAAAATATCTGATGAAGATAGGAGATACATGAGAGCTTGCAAAGCTGTTGTGTCTACCTTCGTATTTGGTGGTGGGGATGATCTATATCAACCTATTGGAATGGCCAATTCTACTATAGTCAGGGTATTCCAGCCTCAAGATTTTCAGGAATGAACATCAGAGTAAACCATCACACTCAATGATTATATGTGAGTTTGCATGGTCTTGTGGGATGAGGTGACACTATAAACTCAGGAAGCTGAAGGAAAGGTAGTTGGTGACAATAGAATAATAGGAAGGTGGCGTATCATTATTGTCAAGAGCCTCCCTTTTGTGGACCAACGATTAAATTGGAAGATAGCAAAGGTAAAAAACCTAAAAGTGACATAATCTATCCTCTGTACAAATTTATGGGTCTGGTATTCTAAAGCTTATAATCTAACTGTGTAATATGATATTGAAGAGTAATACAAATTATGCTATTGAATATCAGGAATTATAAGACTTCAGTAAATAGAACACTCAACGTGTGGACTCGAGATCTCAGTGTCCGACTAATATCAATGGAACAGGGCATTTGCAGGACACTTGGTGTGGCCACGGGCTATCGGGTGTGGCAATGTCCGAACTTGCATTAAAAGTCATGTTTATGCAAGGTCATTTTAAGAGGATTGTGCAAGGTAACTGGTGGGCCATACAAGATGGTCTGGGCTCTTGAGAAGCCTCAGCCCAATTGCATTGACAAGCCCAGTAAGTATGTGATGAAGAGGCTTGATTTAGAGTACTTCAATGGCCTATGCTCCGAAGTCAAATGGTACTGTGGCTTTTCTTTTTCTTTTTCTTTTTTTGAAACGACGGCTTCCTGTAGCTTCGAGCAAAAGAAAAAGTACGCCAGCTTTTGAACCATGTATTTGCGTCAAGAGTTGCGCTGATATAATTCAACCATAGATGCCGTTCATGACAACCAACCATAGTACAAATTTGCCCCCACCTTAAACTAATTAAGTCCATTACAAAAGGAGTTCAACTCTGTGGAAAGAAAAAAAATAAGTCAGCTTGGAAATGATCCCATCGGCATCTAGATTACGAAAAAAAGAAGCCAGCTTAGAAGCGATCTGAGGAGCAGTCTTTGTTTCGTTGCCCGTCAAGCACGTCCCGAGCATACGAAACACGTGGTCGAACAGGCGAGCTGACCTTACAGTTACAGGTCTCTACCAACCGCACGTGCTCGAACAGGAGCACGGATCAGAACCGACACGTTGGATTGATTGTCGATCGGGCATCCACATACATTTCACGACGACTGACAGAGTCCAAGTACGTACGAGACGACAGCGACATCTATGCGTACGCACGTACGTACGGTAGAATGAATTGGTTGCACGCCGTAACTTGGTCCGACCGACCGATCAAACGGCTGTGAAGACGTCTAGAAATAATAAGCACGGGCTGATTATTGATAGCAAAAAATGACATAGGTAAGATTTTTTTAACACCAGATGGTTCGATGTTTATGTCATATTATTATCGGAATATCCGGTGGATAGAGTAGGTTAGTGCAAGTAAATCCTGTAGCTCTCTTGAAAAATTGTCCGATGAACATCTGATGAGAGCATCGAATTATCCAGTGAGTTCAAGTAGAAATTCTGCATAGAGTTTGGTTCTCTTAAAAATTAGTCTGGTGAAGCATCCGATGAGAGCGTCGGATTATCCGGTGAGTTAAGTGAAAATTCTATAGAAAGTTTGACTTTTTTGAAAATCAGTCTGGTGAAACATCCGATGAAAGTGTTGGATTATTTACTGAACACAAATAGTTTTTGAAGAGGCCTCAGATCCCTTGAAAATTGTTCCGATAAAACCTCCGGTGTAGACATATTATACGTTGGAACATCCAGTGTTCATTAAGGGTTTCAGCCTGGTTGGCATCCTCGGATGTTCCGGTGGTCAAAATTTTGTTCTCATGGACCATCCCACGTTCAGACCGAGTTCGATTTGATTTTGATTTTTTAATCTATTCGGATTCTTTTGTAGTTTTAATCGAACAAGACATGTGTAGGCAGGTTTTACAGATGACAAAGAGTCATATTCCTATTTCCATAAGGCTAAGTCCAAGCCACATTTATAAAATAGTTGATGGTGTGAAGACCGATTGCAATCAATAGTCAAGTCAAATTTCTGTATCTACTTTTGGTTTTCCTTTTGTTCTTGCCACCTAGGGTAGAGTAGACACCGTCGTGAGCACCTAGGGCTAGCCGAAGTGCTTCACGCTGGTTCTTTGTTGCTTTGTTCATAAAGTATTTGTGCTACATCATTATAGTTTGAAAATCTTTGTTGTTTTGTCCTGTAAAATAATCGCATGTCGCTACGAAAATGATAGTTATCAAGAATTTGTATGCTGCGCAGGTTGCTAAATCTTACGCCAACACCGTTTTGGCCTAGGCCAAATTTTAGAATAGTGCTCAATCCATGCAAAAAGAAAGAAAAAAAATCCAAAAGGTTTTGACAATAAGCTCAACTAGAGGGACTTGATGCTTCTGCAAACCGCCAGAGGTACTCTCTCAAATCATCTTAGTCGTTGACATTCAAGTTTAGGCAATGAGTCGCCGATCCTGCGAGCTACTCAGGACATGCTTGACAGGCAAATAATGAAGTCTTTGAGGCTCTTTTTTTCTTAAGCTCTTGTAGTCATTTTGATTGTAGTTTATAGTGTTGTCTCTACCGCATTTTAAATCTAAGTTTACCTACATCTCAGTCGCTCTTTGTGGGTGGCGCTGCGTGCTCTTTTTTTTTTCCTAACCCTTTACTTTTTCCTCTTCTCTTCTTGTAAATATTTACTAAACTTCTATCTATGAGAAAATCAGCATGGCTCTTGCTGTCTTTTTGAAAAAAAATTCTTAGACCATTGGTTTTTATAGTATTTACTCGATTTTTTAATTAACCGAGCATTCGACCCGTCAGGCTTTTCTTCTCATCACAACAGCAGTTCAACCATCCCCGACGAGGTCAAGCCGTAGCGTTCCTAGTTTCTTACCCTTCGAAAAGAAGGCTGCGGTGTTCTTCAAAAGATAGCTGGATATACTACTTCCCTTTGAATGTGAAGGTCAACACCGACATCTATAGACTATAGTAGTATAAATTATTGTTTCTTTGACATAAGAAAATGACTAACCTCGTTATTTCGATGTCCGTGGTACGTGCGTAGGACCATGACATTCCTATTTCCGAAGCATGCATGTCGGCTAGCTGACTTGTGCAGATGGATACGCCAGTTAAGGAAGCTCTTGACGGTTGACCTCATGGGCATTATCCCTGCCGGTCACATATACTTGTATTTTTTTACAACAACACAGTCTAGCTTTATCTTCATTTTCTATTAGAATTTATTGATAAAATCCAATGGTTTTATAGAATTATGAAAGTATTTTCAAGGCAAATATGAAAATATAATTTTTATATTTTCAAATTAAATATTTAAAAGTTACTGATAGTTAAAGTTTTAAAATTTTGAGTGCAACCTTGTCCAAAATATAAAATATTTATGACCGGATAGAGTACATGTAAAGTTTTCTTCTTCTCTCTTTTTTCCTCTATTATAAAGATGGTAGCTTATTATAGACGCATGACACCAAATACGTTGAAAGTTCTGGGTGGTCAAGAACTTGTTTCAGTTTATTTCAAGTTGGAATTAACTGAGGGCAATTTCTTATACGTCACTGGTAAAACTTTTAAATCTCTGATATGTCATTGTGTGTTTATGACGCATAAGATCATCTTAGTTACTAATGTGTGAGACCTAATGATATATCAAGAATTTTAGTATTAGCCAATATCATGCGAAGAATTATACCAATTAACTTATAGTCAAACCTAGTGGCCCAATCAAGAGATATCAGTCTCTTCATCCCCAATCTTGCATAGCCCTGCCTTCCCTAATACAAATGCTCCGCTATTTTTCTCCCCAACATCCACCTTCACAATACTGTTTTTCCACTATCATTAAGTTGGATATTGATTTAAACCAGAATATATCGAAGGTTTGAATCGAAAAGTCCATAAGTTTGAGTTGGAAAATGGAAAAAATCGAATTGTATTTTAATTTCCAAACAAAAAATCCCTGCTTTCAACTTTTAAAAAAGGGGGAAGGGGGAAACTTTGCAAAAAAAAAATTATTTTCGACTGAAAACACCTCCACTTTCAACTGAAATTGATTGGAGCTTTGGCATTTGTTGCAACTACAAACTAATGACGGCAATTCCATCGGCCATGGTGGGAGCCAAAGGACACATGCACTGATGTTGTGACACAGATTTTTATAATAAAAATCTATGAGTTGGAAAATAATAAAAATTCGAACTGTATTCCAACTTTCTTTAAAAAAAAGTTCCCTAGCTTTCAACTTTGGAAAAAAGAAGAAAAGAAAACTTTTCAACCAAAAAAAATTATCTTCGACTAAGAGCATCGCTCACTTTCAACTTGAATTGTTTGGAGCTTTATTTCTCATTGGTTGTTCTACCAACAAATTGATAATTGTGATTTCCACCGCCCATGATCGGCGCCACAGGACACTGTCTTATACTAATTGATAGTGGACGGGCATTGCACATGGCACGTCGCTTGAGAGAACTTAAGGGCTTATGAGCATGGCGACGGTCCAATTTTGTATTTTGGTTCGTGTATTTGCTCATATAATCTCACTAAATAAGGAGCCATTTTTATTGTTGCCTTACCAACTGATAAAATTAGGTCCATTTGCCTTAGTTGAGAAGAAGTTTTCAAATAGCTACTGTATCAAAAGTTTGAAAGAAATAAATGCTCTTTTAAAAAGTCACCGTAATGCCAAACAAAAGCCTTGTAATCAATCATCTTTGTGCAGCCAACGATACATTTGGTGATAAGAAATATTCACTAAAGTAATACAACCAAATACCAGAAGCCTCCGAATCTGCGGATAAGCCTCTGACTCAATGGCAAAACTCTAAGGTGAGAGTAACTTAGTGGAAGGTTTGAGCCCCTATCCTACATATTTACTCCGTAAAAACCTTCAAAGAAGATAAGGTATTAGATGCCTTATCTTAAAAAAGAAAAGCCTCCGAATCTCGGGCCAAATTGGGCGTTGACGCCTCCCACTAACAATTAATTACTGCCGACTGTTTTGATTTTGAACACCTATCTCTGGTCAACCCTCTGGCTAACACAAGAAAAAAAATCAAACACCAACCTCTGACCATTCCAAAGTCAAACCCCTCTGTGGTCAACCCTCCCCTATAAATACATCTCCACACCGCCGACTCCTCACGCCTTGTGCTTAGCATTCAACGCCTCCTCTCGCACCTTTGCAACTTCTAGAAGCTTCTATCTAGTCTCTCACCCTCGCCATGGGCAACGGCCTCTCCCCCTGCCTGCGCCCCGGGGCTGCGCACGGCGAGGCCGCGGCGGCGCGGCTGGTGTTCTGGGGCGGGTCGGCGAGGATGGCCGACGAGCGGCGGTCCACCACCGCCGGGGACGTCACAGCGGAGCTCACCGGCGACCACCTCGTCTGCGCCGCGGACTCCTTCTTCATCGGCCTCCCCGTCCCGGCACTCCCGGCCGGCGAACGGCTCCTGCCGGGGCGGACCTACTTCGTGTTCCCCGCGGCGCGCTTCTCCTGCCGCCAGGCGCTCACCGCCGCGACGCTCGCCTCGCTCTCGCCGTCCCCGGCCAAGGTGTCCCTCGCCGGCGGCGCCGAATCCCCATTCGAGTACGTCACGGGCGGCGATGGCGAGGCGCTCATCAGGGTCACGCCCGAGTTCATCGAGAGGGTGATCACGTCGTGCGGCGGCAAGTGCGGCGCGGCTGAGGCGGCAGCGACGGAGCAGCTGTGCAGCACGCCGGAGCTGAAGAAGCACTATATGCAGCTAGTGGGTGCTAGGGCGGAGCGGCCGTGGTCACCAGGGCTCGAGACAATATCGGAGGCCGAGAAGAGGAGGAGGATGCCGTCTCCGGTGAGGCTGGTCGGGCTGGCAAAGGCTTCTTCGAGATAGACTTGCACTCTTGGATTAGCAAACGGGGATAGAATTTAGCCTAATTTTTGCTTCTTGGTACAGAAAGAAGGTGAGTAGGTAGATTTGATTTAGCTTTAGTTCATCATTTTTCTCTTTCATGTCAATAGATGACAAGTGGATGCAATTGAGTGAATAAAATTGCATGTCATTCAAGTTTACATGTGGCAGTACTAATTAATTGGTTTTCTAGATGACTTGTAAATCAAGTTTTTATCTTAAATTCGTGCCTGGACTAAATCAATTCCGTTCAGGTGAGCGCAAAGGAGCGCTTTGCGCTCGTTGGTTCGTCCAAAAAAAAAATTGTGAGTTTCCACACGATCTTCAACATTGCAGATATTAGTAGTTAACTGAGCTTGATTTGGAGTAGAACGAAAAACTTTAATTAGGTTAGATCATAATATCATACCACAAACCTGATTAAATTGGGATCTGTGAAAGTTTAATGTTTACCAAATCTTATATATTCATAATTTTAAATTGAGATTTGTTGCAAGAGTCTTTCGATTTGGTGCAATAGGCCTTTTCAATTTGTTGCGAGGTTTTTTAATTTGTTATGGTAGGTCTTTCGATTTGCTACCTGGGTCTTTTGATTGGTTTCAATACTTGCTTTTAAAGTTTTCTGCTACTTTTTCATGTGTATCTTCGTATTGGAATAGGATCCCCGATTCCAAGTCACTTTTGGTTGAAGATTGATGTTTTCGTTTTTACGATTTTGGAGACCCAAATCATAATTTGTTGCAACGGTTGATTTGCTTTGTTGCAGATGACAATTTGTTTTGGTATAATTGTTGAGAACGAATGTTGTGGCGGATATCTGATGGTGCACCGGATCTGATGATTTTGGGGCAACAAGTTTATGGATGGATGCTCGTATGAATTATTTTGGGGTGGGAACCAGATATTTTAAGAGAAAACGAGACATTTTGGCTGCGAATTTTTGCCGATGGGATTCCTTGAGCCGAGTTGGTCTTTGATACTCTGTCAATTCATGGGCGAGCCCCCGGTCGAGGAGGAAGAAGGCGTGGAGAATGTTGTGAGAAATATTGACAAGACAAACATGACTCTCATGAGCATCAAACCAAACAGACCTACGATGCTTATCTCGTGAATATTCAGATATTAATACCCAGACGAATGTTTCTCAAATCCAACGGTAGTATAGTTACCGGCTTACCACATCAATGGGCAATAATTTGTAAACCAAGCCCTTCTTAGACCATGTTTATTTTTTATTCTAATTATAAATTCTAGCCTTAAAACAAAAACAAGTGATTCCAATTTAACAGTTTATTCTCATAATTCATAAGCTGCACTACAAAATCCCACAATTCATAGTGGGATGAGAAAAAACTTCTCTACAGAATCCAGATTATAATAATTCACAACAAAAATAAACAATGCCTTTGTTCTTACTAAGCAATACTGCGGGTTGCCCTGCACACATCATCCAAGTCAACCGTATCTAATCTCCTGAACTCAACCACGCACTACTCTGGTAACCAGTGGGCAGTCAGCTAGTCTTCATTCAGGTCGGTATGTATTACACCGTGGCAGTCACAAACTCCACAGCCTTGCAGATAAAGATTACGAAGAATCCATGGCCACGCCTTTCCCAAAAGGAGCATCACGAGTGGATCTCGCTCTCCCAGCAAGCACCCAGAGATTTTGCCGAACTGAGTTATTGCGGCAAGCACAATCGATCGTTGGACTTGACCGGGAGTGCGAGGTCGGCAGGAACTCAGGTGGCTGAAAGCCACTTTACTTCAGAAAATTATCAACCTAGATCGATAAAGGTCCGCGCAATTGACCTAAAATATTGAACGCATGCGTCTGCGCGGACCAATCTGTGTTGAGGCCCCAAATTTTGAATGCATGATTTACCTAGGATTCCTACGGGAATCATACTAAATCCTGTGAAATTTCTACGTTCCAAATAAGATTTTATTCTTGTAGTCCCTCTTATACACAAACGAAGAGGAAGAGTTCTCTAAATTGTCCATTGATCCTTCTGGTTACATGAATCAATGTTTCGTAATCATACGAAAGAAACATCACCACCTCCCGTCCTTCCTCTTCTCGCCCTCCAGTCCATCCTTCTACATCCTTGTGAAGTATGTCCGCCTATGTCATCTCACCATTGTCCTAGTCCCTAGTGATCTTTGAAACACGGTGTTGATGATAAGATTTGATATTTATAATGGTCATAACAGTGATAATAGGTTTAATGGGATATTGTTAAGTTTGATCGAATGCGTGAAGGTGGTCCCCGATCACGGTCATATTCAACCGAGTGATCTTCGGATACGGCGATCTTTGACCACGGCAATCTCCGGCCACGGCAATCTCCGACCACGGTAGTCTTCTACCATTGTGATCTCTGACCTAATGGCTGAACTGGGCAGTTGGTCAAGTCCGAGGAGCTGGTCAAGACTGAAGGGCTGGTCAAGTTTGAAGAGCTTGTTGAGTCCAACAAGCTATTTGGAACGAGCAGTGACCGGTCGAATTTGAGCACGTGATTGAACCGAGCAGTCGTTCTTCAAGCAGATGTTCGGATTGAGCATGTAGTCGAATCCAGGAAAGCCTAACTGCAATAAAGGATACTCGGATAGTTATATATGAGTTTAATGGTCGACTAAGAAAGATATGTTAGTTATAGAAAGTGTGGAGATCAGAAGGTGTAGTTGAATCACATCTATAAGTCTTATTCGCTTTGAATTAGGAGTCATGTTCATGTACGGCTAGACATGACGTCCTTTAAATATAAGAGGGTCCTCACCGATTGAGAGATATCATCTAATCGATCAAACACAATTTAAATTATCTTCCGTTTTATCTCTTTTACCAAGCTCCTATAGTCTCGTTCTCTTTTCTAATCTACATTGCTACATGTTCTTGACCTTGATGACCTAGGACAAGCTGCCGGTTATCCGCACTCCGACAGGGTCCCTCCTAAGCGTGGATGACGATGAAGGTCCGACGACGTAGCGCCACAACTAGGGTATCCTGGGTGCTGCTCACCTGATATTGCACACGAGATGTTCGGTGTTTAGTATGGCATCTTTTCGTGTCAACACACTTTTTGGCGACTCTGTTGGGAAAGAAGACTTTTGGCTACCCTCTAGCCGAATTCTAAAGCCCTAGACATATCTACTTCAGAGATTGACAAAGATGACATCATCATGACGTCCTATGAAGAGTTGCCGGAAGAAGCGCGTCTGGCAATTGAGGCCGACTTAGAGCAACGTCGAAAACAACTGCTCTCGTGTTACGTAAAGACTCAGTAAGGCGTGTTCAAAAAGGAAGATTCTCCACCGTCTGTCGTCCAAAATCCTAAGGTACCAGCCATTGTAAGTGCTCAACCCCATCCCTCGTATGAAGATGTTGCTAATATGATCGATCAATTTGTAAGTGCAACTATAGTTAATAGTGTCCAGAAGATGGTTGAGGATACGTTGGCTGAGAGGATTCGGCCTTTAGTTTTGCAAATACATGAGGAACGAGGTTTGAAACAACATGTTACTAGTAATGTTAATGTTTTAATTCCTTCTGCTGTCGATAATACATTACCTAGTGCTTCTTATGCTTACTTGAATAATCCTCATGATGGTCCAAATTATATGGGTTGTGTTGCACCTAATCATGTCATTTCTCATGCTATTAAAATTGATGTGACATAAAACCCATATCAAACACTATATATTAAGCACCATGCTTCAACTTTGGCTCAAACTTATAGAGCCAAAGGTTATCCTAATGTGCAGACACCTTATTACCAAACTATGATATATAGTGCTCCGCCTATGCCACTACAAGGGTCAGGCATCCCTTATGGGCTGACACCTGTGGAATGTTTTGATACGCCACCTCCTGTTACTTTCAATGTACTGAATTTGCCTACATCACAGCTTGAGTCGATAGCTAACCCTGCTTGGCCTATGGCCGATTATGCTGAAATTATGTGAGAATAAGTAGCTACCATGCTAAGAGAACAATTCGGCATGGAGGTTAAGAGAAAAGTTGGTGCATACCAAAAGCCATATCTCGATCACTATGACACAATCCCATACCCCCGCGGTTTTAAAGTTCCTGATTTTGTGAAATCGATAGGGGAAGATAATAGAGCCATTAGGGAGCATGTGGGCCAATTTCTTGCACAATTGGGTGAAGCCAGTTCTAATGATGTCTTGAAAATTATATTATTTCCTTTGTCATTATGTGAGACCATTTTTACAAGGTTTACATCTTTTGCTCCTAATTCTGCACAAGTGTGGTCTCAACTAGAAGAAAAGTTTCATGAGTATTTTTATAGTGCTGACACTAAATTGTGACTTTTGTATTTGACATCGGTTAAACAAAAATACAATGAACATGTTGCTGATTATATTAGAAGATTTATGGGCATAAATAACCGATGTTTTAACTTATACACTTTTCTAAAAAAGATTTGGTCGAATTGGCTTATTCGAGCTTATTGTCACATCTTTAGGAGAAGCTAGAGGGTTATGATTTTCAAGATATTAGTCAAGTCTTACAAAGAGCTCTGGCAAAAGAGAGCTGGGCTAAAGAGTCTAAAAACTTTCAGAGATCAAATGACAAAATAAGAGTCGATCGTCCTAATGTTTACATGCTTGAGTATGAATCTAAAAATTTAGACGATGCTGATGCTGATGTGTGTGTGGACGAATGGACTTGGTCTTCTAAGTCCAAACCATTCGTTTGCTCAGCTCTTAAGCCGATGCCTCCTAATAATCGGTAATAAGAGATTAAATTTACTTTTGATAGCAAAGTGCGATAAATTTTTTGATAGAAAAAACAGATTAAGTTGTTTCATGGTCATGTAATTCCACCGCCAGACGAGCTTACTGCAAATGGCATAATTCTTATTCTCATGCAACTAACGATTATAATATTTTTCGTCGACAGATTCAATCGGCCATCAATAAAGGACGATTGAAGTTTGTAGAGATGCAAGTAGACAAACAGTCATTCTCTGTTAATGTGGTCGATTTACAAGACAAGAGCATCCTAATTTGGCCAAATCAAGCCGTATCAACTAAGGGGAAGAATGTAATCATTGGTGAAGAAAGATATAAGACTTTGGGGGAAAACAAAAGCTTGTTAAGAGAAGTATTATTTGAGAAAACTCCTAAAGGTAAAGAATCAATCAATGCTATGTGCACACTTTAGCTACCGAGGGGCATGATCACAATGTTAAGTGATCAAACTAAAAGGCCCGAAAGTTGGCAAGTGGAAGGTTAATGAAGTGAGGGGACATGACAGAGAAGTTCAAGCCCACCTTCGAGCAGCTTTTGTCCAAATATGAGAATGACAAGGCAGTCTGAGCACATATGAACCAACTGGGTAGATTTAAGTGACCAGGATCACCTTCAAGGCAGGGAGCGTGTGATCGTCATCAACAATAGGAAGGTTGTGCTACGACCATTTATCCACTGCTTCGATAGTCTATACCATTGCTATAGGTGCTCCCTCCTATGCTATTTCCTTCTTGCGTGACGTGGAGTTATGACGGTATGTGGATGCCTCCCCTCTCATGCAATTTCCTCCTTTTCATCTGGGATGGGTAGCACCACAGAGACCGATATTTGATAGAATATCACACCCTATCCATGATCGATTGAGGTATATAAATCGGTCTAGTGATGTTCCATATGCTAAAATTGTGAGAAAAATATACTAGCCCAAAGAGGTGTTTCTACTCAGATTGCATATCCTAATGTTGATCAAACAAGGACCACTACTTCTGATGTTATTGAGATCAGTTTAATGGAAGTGGTTGCCAAAGAGCTTGGTGAATGACCAATTGTCATTAGAAATAATTAGGTCAAATCCAAACATGTGAGTACTATTGTCCAAAATACTTCAGAAACTAATAATCATGAAGCGAGCATCAGGAAGCAACTTTCTAAATACCTACAACCGAGATGGTGTCCTTCAGGCTTGTCCCATACAAATAAGAGAAGATTGCAAGACTGCATAAGTAAGAATTTATGGAGCAACAAGTTGAGATGTTACGAGATGTCACGTTCAATAAGGTAAAGCCAATACAACCCGTAAGACAAAAATGAAAGCCAAAGCAAGGCACTGCAGCGACCCCTATTACAGCTCCTGTGCTAGCATCTGCACTGATGCCAACATTTGTTCCTAATGGTGATAAAGATGAAGAGTTACTTGATTATAGTGATTCACCTGTGTACACTAAAGATGCTTCACCAACCGAAGGCATGGATATCAATATGGCTCTTGTGTTACCTTCAAAGTTTGATGCTACAGATGAAGGTGCAGTGGCTCAATTGGACTTGGGGCTGAGAGACGCTATCTTTGAAAAGCCTAAAGAGGCAGATCAACATTTGAAGCCATTATATGTTAAATGCCATATAAGCGGGAAACCAATTTCAAGGATGCTAGTTGATGATGGAGCTGCAATGAATCTGATGTCATATTCAATTTTCAAGAAGCTTGGCAGAGATGATGATAAATTAACAAAGACTAACTTGGTGCTTAATGGGCTTGCGGGATATTCTAATGAGGCCAAATGTGTTATTTCTATGAAACTTACCGTTGGAAGTAAGACATTATGCACTGCTTTCTTTGTCATCGAGGTGCAAGATAATTATAGTGTTATTCTTGGACATGATTGGATTCGTACAAATGGTTGTGTTCGCTCTACTTTGCATCAATTTTTTTTATTCAATGGATGGACGATGATGTAGAAGTGGTACACGCAGATACTTTGGCTTATGTTGCTTTAACTGATGCTTCATCCGATTGGACATATGGTAATGCCAAGTGCATGTCGGGACTTTATCTTTTGGATTATGACTTTCTTAGTGTCTCTAAAAATGGTCTTATTCCCATGGTCATAAAGCCGGTTTGCAATAATTGGTTAAATGATATGGTGTATCAATAAGTAGAGATAGGAATTTAGAATGGCTACAAAAGCGTATGGAACAATATCGTTTAGATAGAAATGATATTTGTGAAACCATTGAAAACTTAGATGAGTTAGATAAGTTAGGTCAAGATTTTTTATTGCTGATCCATTAGAGGAGGTTGATATAGGTGATGGTACTGTACCAAGGTCGATATTTGTAAACAAAAATATGAAAGCTGATTACAAGGCTGGAGTAATCAAGTTGCTTCGAGAATATATTAATTATTTTGCTTGGGAGTATCACGAGATATCGGGACTTAACCGAGAGTTGGTAGAACATCGGTTGACCATGAAAGTAAGATTTTTACCTTAGAAGCAGGCATCTAGGAGGTTTAATCCTAATATGTATGATCAGATTAAAGAAGAGATAGACTGATTATTGAAAGCTGGGTTTATTAGGCCATGTAGATATGCAGATTGGATCTCCAATATTATCCTGGTTGAGAAGAAGAGTAGCTGTAAGTTGCAAATTTGTATTGATTTTAGAGATTTGAATAGAGCTACTCTTAAAGACGAATATCCTATGCCTATAGCTGATATGTTAATTAATGATGCTTCATGACATAGAATAATTAGTTTTCTTGATGGTAATGCTCGTTATAATCAAATTTGTATGACCGAAGAAGATATGGTTAAAACGACTTTTCTTTGTCCTCGTTTTGTCAGATTATTTGAGTGGCTGGTCATGACATTTAGGTTAAAAAAATACCGGTGCTACTTATTAAAGGACTATGAAAATTTGATTTTTCATCATTTGCTTGGTGTTATACTAGAGGTATATATTGATGACATAGTCATTAAATCAGATGATAATTATTGTCATTTAGCCGATTTAAGGTTAGCCTTTGAAAGAATGCGTCCGTATTATTTGAAAATGAATCCACTGAAATATGCTTTTGGTGTATCGACTGAAAAGTTTTTTAAGTTTTATAATACATGAGAAGGTAATATCAGTAACCTACATGTAAAAGAGATATTTAGAGATTCATGGGTAAGGTTAATTACTTGAGAAGGTTTATATCAAACTTGTCTGGAAAGGTCAGTGCTTTTATGTCTATACTTTGGTTAAAGAATGAGACCGAATTTGCTTGGACGGTATAACAACAACTTGCATTTAATGAATAAAGAAATATCTATCTACTCCTTTGGTGCTTCGAGCACCTAAAATCATATTACCTTTTCGGCTATACATTTTTATGGAAGAGAACGCGGTCAATGCTGTTTGACACAAGAGATTGATGACAAGGAATATGCAGCCGCCTACTTGAGCGGAGATAAGGTATGTATTTATTAAAAATTAATGCTTATCGCTATATTATTCTTGCACGAAATTAAGATATTATTTGCTATCTAGTACTTATATAGTAGCATGTCAACCTGATGTGGTTAAATACATATTGCAAAGGTCAATTTTAAGTGGTAGAATTGGTAAATGAGTATATGCACTTATAGAGTATGATTCGGCTTATGAATATTTGAAATCTATGAAAGGCCACGTTGTTGCTAATTTTATTGTTGACCATCGGATTGATGATAAGTATGATTTAGAAGTTGGTTATATATCTATTAAATCATGGAAGCTTTATTTTGATGGTTTGGCTTGCAGGGTAGAACTTGTTGTTGGTCATGTTTTTGTTTCACCTAGAAGTGCTATTTTTGAAACATCTTGTCGTTTGGAGTATTTTTGTACTAATAATCAAGCCGAATATGAAGCTCTCTTGTTTGGATTAAAAATTTTGAGTTCCATAGATGTAAAGAATACATATGCTTTTGGTGATTCGTTACTAGTTGTGCAGCAAGTTTTTGATAATTATCGATGTTTCGACGAATCACTAAATAGCTATCTTAACAAATATCTAAACACAATTGCTATCTTGGATGACTTTCCTATCAATCATGTGTCTAGAGACAACAATTTTAGAGCTAATGACTTAGCACAATAAGCATCTAATTATCAAGTTGATAGAGACAAATTCTTTGTGATTGAAAGACCGATGTTTGAAAAGGTTGATCATTGTATAGCTGGACATGAATTCTTGAGTTTGGTTTTGTCTTCTCCAATGAGAGAAAAGGTTAAAATGGATGAATTTAAGGATTGGGGAAAACATTTGATTGATTATTTAAATGATACAAGCAAAAGTGTTGATAGAATGACTCGGCAATAAGCCTCTAAATATGCATTGTTGAATGATGATCTATATCACCGAGTTGTAGATGGTTTGCTTCTCAGGTGCTTGAATTTAGATCAAACAAGAATTGTTGTGTGTGGCACACATCAATCAGCTCGCAAGATGAAGTGGTTATTGAAAAGAGCTAGATTCTATTAGCCTACTATACTTAATGATTACTTCAGATATTATAATAGATGTAAGGCATGCTAAAAGTTTGGTGATATTCAATTAGTTCCTTCTGGTATGATGTATCCTATTATTAAACCATGGTCGTTCCGTAGATGGGACTTGAATTTCATTGGTCAAATACATCCTCCATCGTCTAGATGTCATCGCTTTATTTTGGTGGCTATTGATTATTTCATCAAGTGGGATGAAGTTGTTCCTCTTAAGAATATGACAAACAAGGAGGTGATTGATTTTATTTTAGAGCATATTGTTCATAGATTCAAATTTCACAGACTTTAACTATAGATCAAGGTACTTCATTCATGTCACATCATGCAAATGAATTTATCGAGTCATTGAAAATTAAGCTTTTTAATTTATCTCCATATTATGCTCAGGCCAATGGTTAGATCGAGAGTCTAGTAATAAGATTTTAATTAAGCTTATCAAGAAGAAAATAGAGAAAAACTCCAAAATATGGCATGAAGTTCTATCAGAGACTTTATGGGCACACCGTATTTCTAAATATGATGCTACTAAAGTAACACCATATGAACTTATTTATAGACAAGAGGTTGTACTACCTATTGAAGTAAACCTTAATGCTTTGAGGTTGGCGAGCAGAATAACCTATCGGCTGTCGATTATTATGATATAATGGTAGACATGATTGATGAAGTGACAAATGAAAGATTACAGGCTTTGAGGAAAATTGAGAAGGATAAATTAAGAGTAGCTAAAGTCTACAACAAGAAGGTAAGATCAAAGTCATTTCAAATTAGGAATCTATCGAGCTGATTAGGTCAAGGACAATAAGCTTGGCAAGTGGTTTCCGAGATGGGAAGATCCATACATAATTATAAGTATTGTCCCTGAAAATTCCTATTTGTTAGAAACCCCACGAGGAGATAAATTGCATAAAGTTATTAACATACGATACTTGAAGAAGTATTATCCTAGTGTCTGACAAAGTACTTAGATAAAACATAGCTGGTGTGTTGCTTACCATCGTTCTGAGGTACAACTGAGGATATTATTTTATGTCCAACATGTTTGTTTACTAAAAATAGGAGGCATGTGTTGATGATAAAATTTGATATTTATAGTGGTCACGACAGTGATAATCGGTTTAATAGAATATTGTTGGGTATGATCGAATGTGTAAAGGTGGTCTCTGACTAAGGTGATCTCTGGCTAAGGTGGTTTGTGGCCATGGTGATCTCCAACCGGGTGATCGAACTGGGCAGCTGGTCAAGTTCGAGGAGCTGATCAAGACTGAAGAGGTGGTCAAGTCCAAAGAGTTAGTTGAGTCCGAGAAGTTGTTCAGACCGAGTAGTGACTGGTCGAATTTGAGCACGTGATTGAACCCGAGTAGTCGTTCTTGAAGTAGATGTTCGGATCGAGCATGTAGTCAAATCCAGAAAAGTCGAACTGCAATAAAGTATACTCGGGTAGATATATGGGAGTTTAAGTTGTCGAGTAGGAAAGATATGTTAGTTATAGAAAATTTAGATATCAGAATACATAACCGAATAATATATGTAAGTCTTGTTCGGTTTGAATTATAAGTTCTATTGTTATGACCTACCACCCTTTAAATATGAGAGAGTACTAGCCGATTAAGAGACATCATCTAATCGATTAAACACAATTTACATTATGTTCCGTTTTTATCTCTTTTGCCTAGCTCCTATAATCTCGTTCTCTTTTCTAATCTAAATTGCTATATGTTCTTAATCTCGATGACCAAGAACAAGTTACAGGTCATCCGTGCTCCGACAGAGTCTCTCCCGAGCGTAGGTGACAACGAAGGTCCGATGATATAGCGTCACGACTAGAGTATCCTAAGTGTTTTTCAGCTAGATATTGAACACGAGATGCTCGATGTTTGATGTGTCATCTTTTCGCGTCAAACACACAGCTAATCACAATACTCTTATCTATTGGCACTTGTTCTGTAGATGCTTTCCGCAAGATCAGAATCTTGAATTTTGAACAAGCCCAAAATTCCCGGAGGCGATCTTGAATTGCCTCCCCCTCGTTGCGAGTCTCCCTCTCCGGTCAGATCCTGGATTGTCTCGCCGCCGGGGGCGGCATCCTTGCGTCCTTCTCCTCCTCCAAGGCGACTGGCGGATCCTTCCCACTGTGTCAAGACCACTGGCAATCCAACAAGCAATCGAAAATGAAGCAAAGGAATCCAAACAATTTCAGAGAGGAATCGAGAATTTTGGAGAAGAACAGCTACTGTGTATTGATGACAAGACTAGTTCTGTTACGAACTTTTACCAAATGGAATGCCTCCAGAATGTTCCCCCCAGCTGGGTTATAACCTCCCCCAGCTCGGTGACAGCTCATACAGCGATTAACAAAAGCAACATTAAGCTAAACTGGACATTACCCGACCTAACTAATGTTTACCGACTGAAATCTTCCCTTAACAATCTGAAAACGCGAAGAGGTATTTAGCTCCCAGAGCCGTCCGTTAGCCCGGGTCATGACAAATTCTCCTCCTTCAGACAGCACTTGCCCTCAAGTACTGCAATCAGACGAGGTTTCCAGTAGCAATCGGCAAGCAAGAGAAAAGGAGCTTGAGCACCTTTCTTCTACCGAGTTTTTCAACACATAAATCGTCATTAATTTGCCCACGTTGCTAGCACCCTTCCACAACATCCCATTTAACAGGCCCTTCAGATCTTGGAAGCTTCATCAGGGCTATTGCAACTGCAGTTGGAGTGTTGGGACTCACTGGTGCTAAGTGCATACTGATGCCCATCACAGCTATACCACTCCTTCCTCCTAGGTACCTTGCTGCCTGAAACTGAAGATCGTTCCACTGACCAATTGTCCAATTTCCCCATAGACAACTAACTTCCTTCCAGAGCCCTTCTATGGTCATCACCATCCAGCCCAAGCATCCAACTCCATCAATGTCACAACCCAGTTCATCAATGATTTTCTCCAGCTTGAACCACCCCTCATGAATGGTTTCATCAGCCATATGTATGTATTCATCAGTCACTGTGAATGGTACAAAATAGATAGTTCTCCCTGTTCAGTTCCTCATTTCTCCACCCTTTGCTCGATTATCTTGCTTGCAAATATAACAGCACTTGTGATACCTGAATATGTCCTCTGGTTCATGTACAATTGCAGTCAAGATTGGGTACAAGAGATCACTAATGGTTGACTCCATGATTTCAGACAGGGTCAGTGTCATGTTAAACACTGTAACTGATCCTTGAGCCAATCGGATATGCCACAAGTGCTCGTACATACCCCTTTTGTTGGCACTAGCAATCATTTGCTCCTCTGCAACTCCCCGAAATTGATACCCTGCACAGCAGCCCTCACAGCACCTCACATCCATGGAAACATATGTTCCCTCGGCAGTTCCAAGAAACCAATAAAGAATGTGGTCACAAGCAGAGCTGGCAGCAAGGATAACCCCGGAGAGCTTTCTCGCTTTCATGATTGCAGCACTATGCTGCTGGACAGTCTTGATAAATTCCCCATTTAGCCATTCATCATCAGCAACAAGTTCGCGAACAGGCTTCTCCCCACTGAAAGTCTTCCTAGTGGCATGGTTAACATCAGGGTACTGAGTCGATGAGTGGTTACCCCAGATGATACCTTTACCCCAGATGAGTGGTTACAAGAATCGATTACACGGGCTCGTGCACGTCGTTTAACTCACAAGGTGAATTCGTTACTCGTTGTTCATACTACTAATTATAAGGATGGGATGCTACTCAATTTTTGTGAATTTTTTATGCTTAGGAATATAGGAGAAGCACATATGGAACAGCCAAGTTAGACGGGGCTCAAGCCAAGTTCAAGTTGGAGTCAGAACTCGGTTCGGATTCAGCAGACAGCGCCGCACTAAAACGGTTATAACTCCTTCATATGGAGTCCAAATAAGATGTTCTTTGATGCGTTGGAAAGCTAAGGACGATAGCTTTGTTTTGGTACTGGTCCCAGCTCCAGATTCACGGTGAATTATTTTGTGTCGTCAAAACAATGTGCTGTGTCATAATTTTGGGCCATATCGGGCCTTGTAAACGTGTTCGGGTCTAAGACCAAGTTGTGGATGCCCCACTGGTCGCCCAAAATGCTAGCACGCCCCTCTTCATATATCTAGCAGCCGTCGTCATAGACTTTTTGAATTTTGCTTAGATTAATCTATCATTGAACAGTTTCGTCGTCGTTCGGTTTGTGAAACCCTAACTCGTGAGCTTAATCATATTTGCAATTTCAGATTGTGTTCTTCCGTGTTCTTGCTTGTGTTCTCGGTTTGCTTGCAGGAATTAGCCTTCTTGGCGAGGTCAATCGTGCCGCGCGCGGTTGATAACCAACGGAGCAGTGGTGTAGCGATTGCAAGGGTTGCGTTCTGTCCTGATCGGAAGCCTTGGATCGTCAACGTCGAGTCTCCACCAATCGACTTACCATTACCTAACGAAGATCGGGCCTAATCCTCTCATCAGACTTGGACACTAATTCTCTCAGAAATCTGGCCAAGAGCCCTGTTGTGGTCCAGGCGGTTCAGGTAAGTATTATTCTTCTTAGGATTAGATGGAGCAAATTCTTCCAAGATATGAGCATTGGTATTTGCTGGATTGGAAACAACCAAAACCTTATAGTTGGGGGCCACATGAGCTTCGAGGGCTTTGTAGATTGAAACATTCTTCTGCATATCACCCTTCCTTTCCATTCCATCCTTCCCGGGGATTCCACCAAACATAACAGCAACATTCACACCAGTGCAAGCCTCCATAACATCAGCTGTTGCAACAACTCCTTTCAGAAGAAGAAAAACAACATCAACCAACTCCATCTCAATAGCATTACGAGCTTCAGCTGCAGGAGAAATGTCTAGCATGTGCAGAATAACAGGTTGGTCGGCGTCGATAGTGATGGTGTCGTCGCTGGTGTTGAGGAGGTCCAATGGAAGGAGTGCGCACTTGGCCGACGCTGGGTAGTGGCAGCCCTCATCTGCGAGCCCAGGAACCTCGCGCGTGATCTCGCTGGCTCTAGGATCAAAGGGGGCAGAGCGATTGTTGGTGAGGACGAGCAGCTCCGGACAGTCGTCGTCGAGGCAAACCGTTGAGTGATTGGCAATCGTCGGCTCAGGGATGTCGGTGACCGTGACATGGGTGGTGATCTGGACTCCACTGGCTAGCCTGAACGATGACTACGATGCGCCAGAAGCCGATGTCGCTGAGGGTGTCCCGACAGCTGGTGTGGACAGAACGCCACACACAGGAGCCTCCAAGCAGATGAGGACCATACCCTCGCGGTCCTGCATC
The DNA here is from genome assembly GCF_958298935.1 of Phragmites australis. NCBI lineage: Eukaryota > Viridiplantae > Streptophyta > Magnoliopsida > Poales > Poaceae > Phragmites > Phragmites australis. The sequence continues at coordinate 21,867,073 of NC_084929.1, forward strand.
GAGGGGATTGGAAGTTTCTGCCCGGTGCTGAGATTGATGATGCCGGAGGCCTGCTGGCTGGAGATGGGCTTGGCTGCGTACTCCTGGGCGTGGTCCCAAACACAGCCCGGGAACTCGATGGAGAGGGCGGTGGAGGCGACGCTGAGGATGGGCAGGTCGGTGGGGGTCCACTCGTGGTACACGCTGCCCTCGATGGTGTCATCCTGCACGAGTGCGACGCGGCTGCGGATCAAGTTGCAGCTCGTGGCGTCGTTGATGTCCTGCGATAGTGCGGCTTACCGAGCAGCGACTGGATCTCAAACTCCATGAACTTCCAGGAGGAGCGGTCGGTGGTGGGGAATACGACGCCCGAGGATGGGCACTGATTGGATCTAGGTTGGAATGGAATCGGAGGAGGGAAGGAGCTCACCTTGGCCATCTCCTCCGATACGGAAGCCTCTCGCCCTTGCACGTGAGGTCAGAAGTTCCGATGCGTGCATTCTTCCGATTTTGTTTTGGATGAAGTAGGTCAATGTTACTCCCTCTGTTTCGCAATATTTGTTCACGCCCATCATTACGTACAAACCAAAGAATACTGAAATCGAGTGAAAAAATATAATGAGATGACCATGCTACCCCTAATTAATGCAAGGATGAGAGCAATTAACTCACCAATATTGGAGTAAAAGCTTGCATGCACTCAAGGGTATAACAGTAAAATGGACCATAAAGTATCCTTGTTACCACAATGGACAAACAATTTGAGACAGATACTCCCGAGGCCATGGACAAACATTGCGAAATGGAGGGAGTATTATTTTACATAGATGGGAAGTTTCTATATGAGCTGAAAAAGCACATAACAGCTAGTTTTTGGTACTTTATAAATACCTCTTTGCCTCTTCTAAGCCGGCTGCTGCTCCCTTTGTCTTGTGAAAAATATTTAGAGCAACTTTTTACCTCTCCTCTCTCCCTTCTAAGTGATCCAATTTTTGGTGAGAGATTTGAGAGGAGATTCAAGTGCTAGTGAAAGCGTTGAAATCTTTGAGCACTACGGTTCATCTCCAAACATTTTTAGTACACATTTGTTATTCTTAGAGATTGAGGTCTCCTAGATGAATAGGAGTCGTTCACGAGCCACCGATTCACCATGTGGTGCGTCGTGAGAAGTTTGTGAAGACTGAATTTCGCCTCTGCATGGAAAGAAATGCCAAAGGAAGACGAGAAGTGCTTCGTGCAACCTCGGGAGGAAAAGAGTTGAAAGAGACCCGGCTCAAGTATGACCGGACCCCTCAACGAAGACGTAAAATCCCCTTAAAGATCCGAAGTTCGAGAACAAATCCATCTTGTCTCCGCCTTCGGTTATTTCTCACCTCTTATGTGATTTTGAGCAATTCGCTTATCTTGAGTTAGACTTTGTACATGATAATTCTACTTCAAATTGAATAGCATCGTATCCCGCTTCATCTTTCTTTTCTTAGTTTAACTCATCATTGTTCGCAGATCCAGCTAGATTCAAATTTCAGGCAAATCGAAAGTTCTGATCGTCTACATCAGAACTTTCGGTGTCAGTTGAAACATCCGATATTTAATATCGAACATTTGACCTGTTTTCGCTGTGCTATTTTAATATTTGAAAAGGTGCCTATTAACCCCCCCCCCCTCTAGGCCGGTATCTCGATCCTTCAATTGGTATTAGAGCCTAATCTCCCAATTAAACTTAACTACTTGGAGAATTCAAGATGACAGAAAAAGGAGAAGGAGCTAGAATCCCATAGGAGTATCCAAATGCATCTTCATATGTTTCAAGTTCTTCCGGTAGAGTACCTTACTTTGATGGTACACATTATGCCGTATGGAAGCATAAAGTGAAAATGCATTTGAAATCTATTAACCCTTCTATTTGGTGTATAGTGAAAAATAGCTAAATTGTGCAGGATCCAAGAAAGCCCACTCCCGAAGATGATCAAAATGAACACAAGAACGCTCAAGCCGCAAATGCAATCTTTAGTGCGTTAAGTGAAGATGAGTTCAACTGGATGGAAGGCCTTAAGAGTCCAAGGAGATATGGGACACACTCCGTGATACCCATGAGGACACTTCAAGCGTCCGAGAATCGAAGATTAAATTGTTGAAGAGCAAATTGGACATTTCACCATGGGCGATGATGACATGCCAATTGATATATACAACCATCTCAGCTTACTCATGAATGAGATCAAAGTGCTTGGATGCAAGGAGATAACCGACAACCGACAACTTCATAGTCAAGAGAATGCTTCTAGCCATCACTCCAAGAAATGTCACTTTAGTGACTCTTATCCATGAGCGAGGAGACTCCAACACACTCAAACCTCATGACGTCCTTGGAATAATCCTAGCACATGACTTGATGCAACAAGAATCTAAGGAAATCTATGATCTCAACAACCAATGCTCAAGCTCAAAGAAGCAAGATCTCGTCTTGAAAGCAACAAGAGAAATCGAATCGAGCACAAGTAAAGATGATCATGAAGATCACAAAGACAAGGAAGATATGGCATTCTTCGTGAAGAGATTTAGCAAGTTTCTCAAGAAGAGTGGCTATAACAAGGGTGGGAAGACACTCATTAAGAAAATGCTATGAGTGTGGCGAACCGGGTCACTTCATAGTCGATTGTCCAAATAAGAAGGACAAGAAAAACCATGAGAAGAAAGTGAAGTACAACAAGAAGGACAAAAGCAAGTACCACAAGAAGAGTTAAAAAGGTCAAGCTCGCATTGGTTAAGAATGGGACTCTAACGACTCCGACACCGACTTCGATGAGGATGAAGGTGTTGCCACCATTGCTTTCGCAACCACTCCACCGACCAAGTAGCTCTTTGATCATTCAAGCGACGACGAGGCACCCATTTATTTCATGGCAAAAAGCGCAATGTATCATCTACTACTAAATCCCATGATATTGATGTTACTAGTGAGCACAATAGTAGTAGTGATATTGATGATGATTTGCTAGATAATTTGAACAAAATATCTTTACCTAGCATATGTGAATTACTTGGGACAATAGAAGGTCAAGAGAAGACTCTCGAGAAGCAAGAAGAATTACTCATCTTTGAAAAAGAGAGAAACCTTGAATTCGAGAAGTCCCTTGCTAAAGAGAAGGAGAAAAATAAAAATTTAGCTAAAATGCTTGAGTTAGTCAAAGCTTCAAATGCTAGTCTTGAGAACTCAAATAAAATACTTTAAGAGAAATTAGATTGCTTAGATAAATTAGCTAAAATGCTTGAGTTAGTCAAAGCTTCAAATGCTAGTCTTGAGAACTCAAATAAAATACTTTAAGAGAAATTAGATTGCTTAGATAAAGTTCATAAAACTCTTGAAGTTGAATTTGAACTTGTCAATAATAGCATTTCTATCTCTAATGATGGACCTTGCTCTACTAATGTCTGAAGTAACATTGATTGTTCTAGATGCAAAGTATTGATATTGATGCTTATACTACTAATGCTAAATCTATGCAAGTATTAGCAAGTTAAAATGAGAAGCTCATGTGACTCCTTCAAAATAGCTTTCTTAAGTGCAACATGGGTAGTAAGGTCCTCAAGGAGTATCTTGGTTATCAAAGAGGCAACTTCAACTATGAAGGACTTAGATACTATCCTCTCAAGGGAAAGAATGTTGAAACCTTGGTACAAAAGTAAGGATTTATTAACTTTGTCAAAGCCAAAAGTATCCAAAACTATGATCATGCACCTCAAGCTACTTTTAATGTATCATATGTGCTTAGAAAACATCGTCATGGTAGAATTGTTGCTAAGTAGGTTGGTGTTCGAAATAAGCATGTTTCTATTAAGAAATCCATTTGGGTACCAAAAATATTTGTGATTAATATGAAAGGACCTAAACAAGTGTGGGTACCTAAAAATAGAATTTAATTTATTTTTATAGGACTATGCCTCCGGTGGAAGAAGTTGGGTAATCAATAGCAGTTGCACTAATCATATGACCGAAGAGAAATCTATGTTCTCATCATTTGATGCAAGTGGATCATCATCACATGATAATACCATATTTGGTGACAATGGCAAAGGAAAGGTAATTGGAGTAAAGTCGTTATTTCAAGTGATCTTTCTATATCAAATGTTTTGCTTGTAAAGTTCATGAACTACAATTTACTATCTGTGTCTCAATTATGTAAAATGAGCTTCAATTTCTTATTTACAAATATTAATATGACGGTCTTTAGAAGTGATGATTTCTCCGTAGTGTTTAAAGGGTCGTATGAAAGAAAAGCTTTATCTTATGGATTTATTATGGGACAAAGCAAGCCTTAAGACTTGTTTAATGGCTAAATATTGTATGAGTTGGCTATGACATCATAGGCTAGTCAATACCGATATGAGGAATCTTAGCAAACTTCTAAAGAGCGAGCGTATTTTGGTACTAACAAATGGTTTTTTTAGAAAGATAGAATTTATAGTGCATACCAAACCGAAAAGCAAGTTGGAATACCGCATCTCGCCAAGAACATTATGACGACAGAAACATTGAAACTACTTCACATAGACCTCTTTAGTCCTATTACTTATATAAACATCGACGGTAATTCTCTATGACAAGTGGGGGCCTACATAAGCACCCGTTCACCCGTAGTCTTGCGTGGGGGCCAAACGGGTGAAGGGAACGCTCTATGACAAGTGGGCCATGCAAGTCAGATACACCTTTGTAGCAAAGCAGCTTGTGGTTTTGTGAGGTGTATACTCTGAAGGGCTTTTTTTGCCATTTGTATTCCCGAAGTAGTAGTAACATAGATAAAAAATTTCCAAGGAAAATTTTCTCGTAAATGCTAAATTTGCACGCATATAGAGTTTGTATCATGATGTTTGAAATTAGATTCTTAGAAATTTCAAATTTGTATCACGAAGTCCAATAAAACCAAGGTAGAGTTAACCATAAAACTACTACTCTATCACTTATAAAACTAAAAAACACGCTTCTTATTTTCCAAATGCTTGAAATTTAGATATATGTGATCAGGTTTGGTGGCGGTCATTTCTTGATGGGGTTTGATTTAGCGGTGGCTTTTTGGCTTATAGGCTTAGAAGAGCTCTGAGGAGAAAGACCAGTCCGGTGGAGAGAGCGGGCGTGGAGTGATAGAGACGCCGCCGGCCACAGGCAATGGAGGATGGCTAATGGGCGGGGCGAGCAAAGATGACTCGACAGAGTCGGGTTACTGTGGTGGCAGGCGAATCTGGTGACGGGAGCGCCAATGAAGACATGTGGAGATGGGCAGAAGGCGGAGGAGAAAGCAGCGTGTAAGGTGTAATTGGGAGGTTGAAGACAGTCTTTGGACTATTGGATCCGTTCAGACGGCTCAGATTCGTCGTCTTAATTTTTTTATAAAATAAAAATAGCATCACCCCTAAAAAATGGCCTTATTCTGTGACTGCGTGCTTAACCCCTCCTTACTCTTCTCTGCAACAGGTTCCTCTCCTCCATTGCCACACCACCGCAATCACCGGAGGCGGAGGCGACCACCGGCGAGCACTCAGCTCCCTCCGGCCACCGCCTGCCTCGTCGTGGTGAGTATCCCTCCCTCTCCCCCTCCCTCTCCCCCTCCTCCCCTCCCTTCTTCTTTTCCCCGATCGCGCAGCCTCATCTGCCGAGGATGATCCCAACCTCAGATCCGACCAACGTCTGACCTAGCCTTATCTCCTGGGCAGGCTCCCCAGTGACTCCCGCGATCGTGCGCCTCCGTGGCCGCCGGACGCGGCTCTATACAAAGTAAGCCTCGAGGAACAGGAGTAGAGCCCCTGGTTGCGGGTTGGGGCATCAAGGATGAGCGGGAGGAAGAATGCCGGCAAGGCCTCCCCCTGCCTGCTCATCCTCATCTCCTTCGGCTGCTTCTTCGCGACATACAACTTCCTGACGATGCTGGGCCACGGCCGGAGCCGGGACGGGCCGCGCAAGTTTCTCGGCGGCGGCGGCGATCGGGACATTGCTGTCCCGTTCGGGTCCGGGTCAGACCCGGCAAAGAGGTTCCATGTCGCGCTGACGGCGACGGACGCGCTGTACAGCCAGTGGCAGTCGCGGATAATGCACTACTGGTACAAGGAGATGAGGGACCGACCTGGGTCGGATATGGGCGGCTTCACAAGGATCCTTCACTCGGGAAAGCCGGATGGGTTGATGGATGAGATACCCACCTTGGTGGTTGACCCCCTTCCTGAAGGGAAGGATCAGGTGAGGATTTGGTTGTTCTCTTTGCAATGCTCCTTTTGTTACTGTTTATGATACCGCGTTGTGATCTTGCTAATAAGATGTTTTGTCCAGGGTTACATTGTCTTAAATAGGCCTTGGGCGTTTGTCCAATGGCTGCAGAAAGCAAAGATCACGGAGGAGTAAGTAGATTTCTTTTTCTGTTCATGATTCAAGTAATGTTTCATGTCCTCCTAATGGAAACATTTGCAGCTATATACTTATGGCGGAGCCAGATCACATCTTTGTGAGGCCTTTGCCAAACTTAGCCCATGGTGATGAACCTGCAGCGTTTCCATTTTTCTACATCAAACCAACTGAGAATGAGAAGATATTAAGGAAGTTCTTTCCAGAAGAAAAAGGTCCTGTGTCAAAAATTGATCCTATTGGCAACTCCCCAGTGATCATCAAGAAGGTATCTCATGATTAATAGAATACTTGGATTCAGCTCTGTTAGCTGCTGAGATAGCATTATGTGCTCATAAGTTTGTTCTTTTTAGTTTGCACAACAGATAGTTACGAGGATGTTGAGCTAACAATATCGTTCAGTACTAATTCAACCTGTTCACCTTTCATAACAATCTCGATTAACCTTATATTGATGCTTTCTTTAGGCCCAGCTTGAGAAGATTGCTCCAACCTGGATGAATGTTTCATTGAAAATGAAAGAAGATCAGGAGACAGACAAAGCTTTTGGATGGGTCTTGGAAATGTCAGTACAAATTCTCTCTGATATTTCTTATTCTCTTTAAAATGTGTGATGTCTATTAATTTATATTTTCCTATTCATATTCGTAGGTATGCATATGCTGTCGCTAGTGCATTGCATGGTGTTCACCACAGTCTCCGTAAAGATTTTATGATTCAGGTGCTGAAAATTTTTGTCACTAGATAGATCATCTCATGTTGGTTAACGGCAGTTCATATCATGAAAGATGTGCTTAATGATGATTGCAGCCTCCTTGGGACCTGAAATCAGACAATACATTCATCATCCACTATACATATGGATGTGACTACACAATGAAGGTGACTACGCTTCACCCTTCAGCATCTGTGAAATATTGCATCGTGTTGATGCTCTCTATTGCCCTGTAAAATTTGCACATCTACATCACAGCAAAATTATAGACTTCTCATTATTGTCTTGTGCTAACACAGGGTCAGCTAACTTATGGGAAAATTGGAGAATGGCGTTTTGACAAAAGATCTTATCTTCGATCACCACCACCAAGAAATCTTTCACTACCCCCTCCAGGAGTTCCTGAAAGTGTGGTATGTACAAAACCTTTAGTATCGTTGAGTATGGCTGCTACCTTTTGCTTCTACAGATGATTGGCTTTCCATGAAAATTTTGAATTTCCTTGTTGAATGTATAAAATTATCTCAACTTGTTTGCTCCCCTGCCCAAGAGTAGGTTCTGATGTATTGATGTGTTCCATCAAATAATGTCGCAAATAATGACTGACTAAAATCTCTGGTGAGAAAAAAGAGAATATTGATGTGTCTTTTGGTGCTCTTGATCACATTTACGCTAGGTGATCTATCCTCATGGAATTTATGTTACCTCCTATTCTGAGTAGTTTTCTTCTACTAATGGCAAGACAGGTCTGATATACCAGAGTCTATTGCTTTGTATAATTTAAATGGACCTAGCAGTTTATTTACATGTTCAATCATGAAGTTTGTTTTTCATGGATTGATTTTCTAATAGTGTTGGTTATGAAGATTAAAATGCCATGGTTTGTTATCGTAAGCTTTTTGTGCATATTGATATCCACATTATTAACAGAATTTTTATTTGCAAACCCTATCAAGTTTATAATTACTAAAATAAACAGCTCCAATCCCTTAAACAATATTTAGGTCTAAATGTTGAATGTTGAGGACAAACGCTAAAACTGAAAACAGAAAACAAGTGACTGATTCCTTGCTGATAATGCATGTTTGAGAAATAGTGAACAGTTTTACATTGGTGGCTCCATGCTTCTGCTAACCTTATTATGTTTTTTTCCCCACAAATTTGGGCTGTAGGTATGCCTGATCTTTTTTGTCTATACGACTTACAGTTTTTGTACGTTGCATGATAAGTAAGTAGTAACCTGTGAACAATCATGCATCTCAAATAATTCACTTCGTCCATCTGGTATAGTTGAAGTATAATTTAAGAGCACTCACTACTCAATCTTCAGCTAGATTTACGAGGCATGAGTTTACAACATGTCAACATCTGGGCATTCAACTCCCTAGTGATCTTGGTGGCTTGGTTCATTTGGAAGCATTGCAATACTTGCGTGTTTGAGGGCGAGAGCCCAAGCGTGCAGGGTCTCCTTAGGGCTATTAGAGATGAAGCCTTGTTTTGGTGTGCAACGGGCGCTAGGTTTCCAACCCTGTTGTGGCCATAGGCGCTTTAGGTTGTGGACGCTCCTTGAGTTGCTTCAGACGCGCTGGTAATGAGTGCTTGACTTTGTAGCATGTGTGTTGTTTTTCCTTCCTTTTTTTCTTTTTGTTCCTGTTGTTTGCTCTTTGTTGTGGGGTTTTCCTGTTCGGAACCCCATCCCTCTCTTAATATAATGACGGGCAGTTCTCCTGCCGGTTCAGAAAAAAAAAACATCTGGGCATTCCTGAGGTGTTTACGAATAGAAGCTATGTTGGCTATCTTGTGGAATTGTGTGCAATGATGAGGAAACTGAAACTGTAGAAACATTATTGAGATATTGTGTAATAAATGAACGAAATGATAAAGTAGAACTGTGCAAAATTAAGTGCATAGCATGGTGACAGAAAATTAACTTAAGCTTTTGATCCTATTGGTCAAAGGTGGCAGGAAATTATGCCTTTGGACACCGAAGAAAATAATGACAAACGTATGAACTATAGGAATATGTTTCAGTGGAAAGTTTGAAAGATGAGATGGAATAGACAGCTCCTCCCAACTGGTTTTATCACTAATACATGGTGATTTATCGTTGCTGTGCTGGTAGAACACAAGTAAAGGTATTGATGACACACATTCACGGGAAGGTCATCCTCAAACAGTTCTGTTTCGTGTGCTTGGGTGTGATGTCTTGTCCTGCCATTTAACAGATACCTTCACCTTGTATACAGCCTTTTACAAGGTCATAACAACCTTTATTTAGAGCAATGGTGGAAGAAATGAACTAATACACACATTCACTAGACTGCTCTCAAACAATTTTATTTCACATGCCTGATTTTCATGATCTCATTTAGAACCCAGCCCATAACCCGATAATTTGGTGCCATGCAATCAAATGCAATATAGTTTGTTAAATGGACACATGAACTATATTTTTACGAACCTATGCATGCACTACATGCCACTAAGTTGAAATGCATGGTTTTACTCAATGGGTCAACTAAAACTTTTATGTAACTGAATTGCCAATAAAATTGGCGTTGTCCAGGCAAAGATGTATAAGTAGCATTTGTTACTATGTTGTTTCACCCTTATAGCCACATAAATAGGAGTTCAGAGTAGTGAGATTTGCTTCATGCCCCAGCTTGTGCATTCAGAAATTTATGTTTAACATTCCTTTTAATTATTTTTCCTTCGTGTTCTAGAGTTTAGTACAATTGAACCAATAAGATTTAGAACTAGGGTATCCCAGAAACGTAGATTCCTAGCTTTGTATTGCTAATCTGAATTACCTTTTCAGGTCACCCTTGTGAAGATGGTCAATGAGGCCACTGGAAACATTCCAGGGTGGGATGACGAGAGATAATTGAAGATTTTGCTGAGTTATGTTTTTGTTGGAGAACATCGAATTATATCATCGGTCAATAAGAAGAAGAGCATTCAATTCATTTCTCTAAAGTGGAGTAGTGTTTGAGAAGAAAAAGATCAGTCACTTAACGTAGGAGTACTGTAAAGCAGAAATATAGGCTTTTGGTTACTCCTCTGGTTCATTTATAGGGTATTTGGTTTGAAGAATGAGGTGATCCATCATTACCTCATTCGTAACCTACATGTTTGGTTCGAGGAATGGAATCGGTTGATCATCACCATCTCATTTCTCACAAGCATATGGTTAATATAAGCATGAGGGATGATGTCACCCTACCAAAATTCATGGGATGAACTTATGATGGATTATCCTATCTAGGATGGGTTTATCCTTCAAACCAAACACCCCATTAATTGTGTTGTTAAGCAGAAATGTAGTTTAGAGTCCTCCAATGCATATCATGAGAGATTTACTAGTCCTACCACTGAAATTCTTGGAAACAATTCTGCTGGGTACTGAGGACATCCTGCGGAGTTCTGATCGCTTAGTCCTACCACTGAAATTCACCTGAAGCTTTCAGAAATAATCTTCACTTTAAGCAGAAATGTAGTTTAGAGTCCTCCAATGCATATCATGAGAGATTTACTAGTAGCCTTCTTGGAAACAATTCTGCTGGGTACTGAGAACATCCTGCAGAGTTCTGATCGCTTAGTCCTTCCACTGAAATTCACCAGAAGCTTTCAGAAATAATCTTCACTTTGAGCGACATGGTAACCTATATATTTGATATGTAATTGCATAGAAATAGTTGATAATCAGATTTCGCTTTCCAACCCTTTTTCCTTTCTAGTTTGCTGCATAGTATTGTTTTTGTTCTGCTCAAAATACAAATGCTGTAGTCTAATATCGTCAGAGCCTTTGCCCAGTTGGAGGCTTGCACAGACAGTTGCATTCTCTTCGTTCATGAATGTGTGCCACAATTGTTGATAAATACTTGCCATTACATGTTCCTCTAAATAGGGATGGACATGTAGCGATCTATTAATCTATTTTAATCTAATTTAATTAACTAACTAGTCAATCAAAATGATTAGTTAGTTAAGTTGTACTTCGCACCCATCCCTAACCCTAAAGCACAATTTTCTATATTATGTTAATTATATACTTTTTAGCAGGCCTTAATTAATCATGTTTTTCACTTTCACTTTCCCTTCACCTTGTAGACCATCTTCAACAGATATTCTAAAATTTTATCTTTTATAATACTATTACAGCATCTCTTAACACTGTTCCAGTATCGTCTATTTTTTTATCTTCAGCAGCTATCTTATTTTTTACTTTCTATTACTCTTCACCTTCCTTCGAATCCACAGTCATCTGTTGTGAACAGTGTTGCGGATAGAAGAGAGGATCAGCAAATTTGAGGCACTCTGTTGCTACAGTATAGCTAGTCGTATCCCTGTAGCACTAGAAAAAGTCTTGGCTAGAGCTCTTCGTCGGCGTGGGCGATCGGCAAAAGTACGTACAATGATGTGGGCACAGGAATTTGCGGCACCTGCTGGAAACATCCTTATACCTGGAATACCTGATTTTCTTAGATCCACTTGACCTCCAAGTGGTTTATCTTGCACTGGCTTGAACTCCGGCATAGCCATAGAATAGTTAAAGTGACTCAGGATCTATTTGGCAGAGCAGCTTTCTAGCTAGAATCAGGGAAGCTCTGTTAAACAGCAGTTTTGAACTCATTGAGTGGATTTCGTGAGAGTGATTCTACAAAATAAACTAGAAGCTGGAGAGTTGAAAAAAATAGTTTCTCCTAATTCATTTCCCGCATAGTCCTCTGTATAGTTTATTTTAGAGAATCATTTTCAGCTACAAAATTATTTCATTCAAAAAATCACTCTATAAAAAAATATAAATTAGAGAGAGCTTTACTTAAACAAACCCTTGTTTTCATCCGTCCAATTTCCGTATTGCTTTGCGCAACCCCCCCCCCCCCCCCTACTGGCCCTCCGTTTCCACCCTGGTTGGCGCGTTGGCTTCATCCTCATACCAGCATCCGCCTTCAGCCCTCGATTTTTGCTACGAAACTAATCCTAATGACCAGTTAGACATTAATTTGAAGTGACATAAACTTATCCCTTCGTAATTTCACATAAATCCCTTCCCGTCGCGCCGCAAGCACACGGTCGTGATCATCTCTGCTAATCAGGCCACAAGGCAAGCACTACCGGTAAGCAATACATTGGCATCATCTCCAATTCCCCCAGAAAATTGTTGTCATCTCGGTGCAACAGAAGGGAAGCAAGGGGGGCACGACAATGCTGAGGCCCGCGTTGACGTACTGCAAGCTCTACATCTCCATGGCACGCAACGATGCCAGTCCTGCGGGCCATCGAGCGCACGACGGCGAGGCTCCGTCCGGTTATGTATTGCGCCTCGTGAGCACGGGTGCCGGCACCCCTCCTCTCCCGCGCATCGCGTTCGACGTAGACATGGGCTCTCAAGCCGGAGGCCCTCTTTCCGGTGGCGGCCTGCCCAAGCGGCGACCAAAGCGACGCACGGAGGGCGAAACCCTCCAGAGCGGCGCATCCGGTGACGCTCGCCCTCCGGCGGCATCCTCCGGCAGTCGGCGCAACCCGACGGTGCCACCTCATGGTCGACGACGGAGCACATCACAGGCGACACCGTGCACCACTCCGGAGGCACCCGCCCGAACGGTGACGGCAGCGTACCGCCCGAGCAGTGGCATGCCCGACCAACCGCCCCGCGGCGCCCTACCAGCAGCTAGCCCAGATCCGGCGGGGCACGGCACAATAGCTGCTGGCGGCCTGCCCACGACGGCCAGCCAGCCGAAAAGGCGGCAGCCAGTCAGGAGCCGGTGGCGGTCGGCTAGCCACGCGACGTCGGCGCCCAAGTGGAGGCGACAGCTGGGGGGATGGGAAAATCCTAACCTCCCCCAGCCTTTTGTAAACGAGCCTATCTGGGCCGAACTGGGCTGGACAAATGGGCCAGGTCGACGAGCCGAATGGGCCCGTGAACGGATTGCAGGCCCAATATTAACCTGGCACATGTAAAATGGCAGAAAGACTCCTGTTTTTTTAAAGACTCCTGTTTTTTTTTTCCAAAAATTACACGCCAGAGTTGAAATTATATAAAAACCTCAGTTTTTTTATTGAAGTCCTTAGACTTAATATTGATTGTGTTATATACCGATAACATAATGCAACTTCTCAATCCAGACCTCAGGTCTTTAGGAACTACGTTGTTTTGTGTATTACTGCAAGTTTTAAGTATTACCTCAGTAATACTTCATCATTTTATGTGATTGCAGTTTATTATACAATTTTTAATGCTTTATTGCAATTGTTCTATTTAAGGTTTCTACAATTCAATATTTATTTAAGCCTCAGTTTAAATTCTATGTAGTTAATTATGTAAAATTTGTAGTGATTACTTTATTATTTTATTGGCATAAACACAAAGTAGTAGAGATTATAACCATAGTTATGACTATAATGTGATTCACCTTAATTGGAGGACGTCCATATTATAGCAGCAAGTTATTCGCCTATGAGGTCTACACCAAATGGTGATTACCTTCAATGTGTTTTCCAATGTTTACATGCATAGAGACTAAGTATTTAGCAGTGACAACATGTCACCTATTTTCAAAATGGAGACCAATACTTTAGCAGCGATTTTTTCGCCTATCGTGGAGGTCTACACCAATAATTCAATACTCATATTGAATTTTAATTTTGTATTATTTCCTAATATTTAATATATACAAAGTTTATGTCTTTGGCAGTGACCATATATAACCCACTTCCTCAGAAGTGGAGTCTGAGACATTAGTAACGATTTTTTGCCTGTCTTGTATTGAAGGTTTACATCTAATGTTACTTTTGACATATTTTGATTCACAAAGCATATTACCTCAAAATTATTTTATCCTCATGAATTAAAAAAAATGAAGAGATAGATATTTTGCAAGTAATATCATGTAATAATCTTACATATTTATTCATAAAGTCTTTATTAACATATTTATTCTATTTATGGAATTGGTATGAGACAACTTCAAGAGTTGTATAGTTCACGGAAAGTAAACTCCTAAGATATATAATCTGTTAATGATCATCAGATCATAAATAGTGCACTTTTTTTCTTTATGAGTTTTTTCTATTAAGGATTTTCATATAAGATTTTTAATGATGCAATATTAATACAATCATTCATATAAGCTATATTATTTTCTCATAATTTTCCCACTGAATTTTTAAGGAGTTTTCAATGACATATTATGATTATTTCTTCTCATATTCCCAAATGATTTTGGGTGAAGATTTCATTGCGTTATATACATATGACAAAATTGATCAAGAAGGAGTGTTATGAAACTAATCCTAATGATTAATTAGATACCTATTGGGGAGGGATGCCTCCCCGAAGGGATATGAACTTGTCCCTTCATTTTATATAAATAAAACATGTGTGCAATGAAAATGATGAGTTCATTCCGTACTCTCACGACTCTCTATTGTTCATTTGTTCTCCAACAATTTTCTTGCTCCAAACAGATCAAATGGAGAGCCCAACACTAGATCACTATATCTTTCATCTGCATGCTGTAAACAAGCAAAACACAAACGGTCAATTTTGCAACAACTTTAGATGGTGTAACAAAAAACAATTTGACTCCAATATGAAGAAAGACTTAGTGCAACAAATGATAAACATACAAAACATGCGACAAATGAAAATATTTATCGTAACATTTTGAAACACCTAATACAACAAAAAGGAATGCTGGCACAACATAGTTATCTATGCAGTAAAAATTGATCTCGTACCAACACCATTGACAAAAAAAAACATTACTGTAGCATGGAAAAACACCTTTTTGCAACAACAAAAAACAATTACTACAACAAAAAATGAAGAAGAGATATAAAAAGCAAGGAGACTCACTGCAACAAACAAAAACACCCATTGCAGCAAGTAAAATCAAATACCGTAGCAAGAAAGAAAATGAGATACAACAAGCAAGGAGATCTGGGAAAAAAAAGACTTACTGCAACAGAGATAAATACCGGTTGTAACAAATAAAATCAATTTTTTGAAACAAAAACTAATCGTGGAAACAACTCTCGATTCTGCAACATGTAAGAATTTGTATTGCAACATAGAAATTACTATTCTGCAGAAAACTAAATACACAACTGCAACAAATACTAAATGTGGCAACATTTAAGAACCAAAGTTGCAACCAAAAAAAATACTCTTGTGCAACAACCAATGGGAGAGTGAGACCCAAGAGACTCCAACATTTTGGAAAAAGCAAGAATCTGAAAAACATACTGCCACATTTAGTGAAAGCATATGCAACAATTAAATTTTTAAAATGTATGCAACACCAAGATAGCGTCGTCATGGCTCCTCCATCTATGGTTCCTCTACCCTTCCTTTCCAGATCTAGTGAGCTCAAACCATATAATGACTACTCCGCCTCCTTCCCTTCCAGATCTCATCCACAACTCGTTTGTCCCTTCCTTCTGGATCAGTGGGATGGAGAAGGAAGCAAGTTGGATAGAGAATGGGTTGGAGAAGAGTGTGAGAAGTAGGTAGAAGGGGATGAAGGTGAGAGGAGCACCAGTCTTGAAGATGGAGATTTTTTATTTTTATATTTTTCAATTAAATATTGGTAAATATATGTGGCCTGTGAGCGTGGATAGATTGTGCAACTTGTCACCTGTTTGAAAGACGATAGGTCATGTCGCCAATTGAATGGGCGATATGTTGCATTTTTTCAAAATGAAATAAGGACTGATTTGGTTAGGGTTTAGAATTGTTGCGGATTATTCAAATGCCGGATTTTTTAAATGAAATAAGGACTAATTTCATAGTTCATGTTGTCCACAATCTGAGCATACATGACATTGGTAACAAAATTTGATGAAAGGTTTCCTGTGCTGCGTCTCTAGTTCGTCTAGCTAACAAGTGTGGTCCTCTACTATCGAGACCTTCCAGTTACCTTTGAAGGCGTGCACCTACCATGGGTAACCTCATTTAGACACTTCACATCATACTCCTTATTGCTAGACTTGACAACCCTGAACTGTCTTCGAAGAGACGTAGCCCATTGAATTGCTTCATCATTAAGAGCCTGGCTGCTAGGGTACTTAGCCCCTTGGGTCACCTCATTCTTACTATACTCCCACGACACATGACAGCCTTCACTAACCACTATGTTCACAAAATCTTTATTGTTCCAGTCCTTAGGGACATGAACATCATTCTCATTGCCCGAGATGTCATCCTCAGGAGGTTCCTCGGTCTCCTGATCCTCCAGCTTCACTTGTTCAATTAAACCAGGAATTAGCTCCCCATCGTTTGCCTCACCAGTTGGTTCCATCGGATTGGCTAAGGACTACCCAACATCCACTGCTTCCACCTCATTTACCACCACCTTGTCACCCTCCTCCATAGCACCTTCGCCCTATAACTCCCCAACTCCTTCCCGGTACCTCCATTGCACAAGCAACATGAGTGTCCAACCTCTCTTCATTGCTCGCTCTAGGTACATACTCCAAACTGAGGTATCATGTGAGGAACCAACCAAATAGTTTTCCGATTAATCATCAGGATGATCGTTTGCTTAATCATGATCACGATGATTAACTGGAATACTATCCCGATAGTTTTGACACGTGTTTCATACATAAGATCGAAACATGTCTTTCCAACACATAACATCACAATAAAGCTTAAGAAAGAGCGAGTGATTAAATTATATTACAAGTTTTTAAGCATTTAACCATTTCATAATTTATAATAAAAGGAAGGTAGGAGGATAAAGAACAATTCACCTCCTAAACAAAACTTGAGACTACACTGTGGAAGATTAACATCGATGAACTAACAAAAGCTAGATGAAGCCATGTGCCCTTAGACTCCACCAAAAAGGCTCTCCACACGAGTAGTTTGCACTACTCGTTCCCGCCACCTATATTGACGGGTGTGAAGTAGCCAAGCATGAGCTCCTCCTCACCGATAAAACTTGAAAGAGCAGCGTGAGTATGAAGGTACTCGTAAGACTTAATCCATAATGGGTACATATAATAACCCGATTCTAAGAATTATGCATTGAGCCATTAGTAAGGAGTAGACTATAAGGTTAAGTAAATTCGCATGCATAAGCAACCTTAACACATATGTGTAAGCACTTAAACTTAACCACATATACGGATCATAAACAATGTTCCCTTCCCCATAATAAATTTTTAGTTGCCACTTATCCGACATATCTATCCACAATCGATACAAAACTATACTATTATTTTAACTAACAACAATTATATAAAAAAATTTAGCTAGCAGGAATACTAGATCTGATATTTAACCTACGTAAAAAATTAGAGTTGATAGCTAACATAACCGATTTGTAAACAAATAACTAAATTAAGGCTCTTTACTTTCACCACAAATGGATTCTGATAAAGCTTCGTCTTCTCTCCTCTCCTCTAATATTATTTTGACTTATGGGTCGGGTCCAACCCTCCCACCAAACACAGTGCTTATTTGAGTGGTTTTCTGGTTGTCGTCCATTGGAAGGGCACGTGAGACTATACTTGTTTTCAAAACAGGAGCTTATATTTACAAATATTTGATTTAAAAAATAAAAAAAAAATCCTTGGAGATGGAGGAGGGAGGTTGTGGACGCTCAGATGGATTTTGATGAAGTCACGAGAGAGGGAAGAGGAGGAGCTGTGTAGAGAGAGAGAGAAGTCGGAGACACACGTGGAGTACATTAGTTGCTGGAAGCAGGACGAGTTTGCGAGTGACGGAGCGACGCGTGGGCTCTAATACACAATTTTGATCATTACTTTTTCTGAATATATCTAGTAAAATTTATGGAAAATATAATGATTTGAAGTGTTTTTCGTAGAAAAACACAGATTATCATTTTATATAACATACCTCAAAGCATTTTGAGTATATTAGTGATCAGCTTTTATACTTTGGCCAAAGACATTCATCATAACCGAGATGTATTTGAAATTTGAGAATGTAGGGAGTATTGTCAAACATAGAATGGTGCTTCGGTGATCTGAAGTTGAAAATAAAGCATAGAGTGATGGTAACCCAACGAAGATTGAGGTCAAAGATGACTATCAGACTCAGATACCCTACTGCGGTAAGTTATGCCAAGTAACTGGGATGTGATATTACCAGCAGCTAAGCATAGTAACACATGCCTTACACATAAGAATACAGCTCTGCAGCTTTTGTCAAAAACACATGCAAATTACAACTGATTAGTGATATAATCCTTCTCAGGATGCACAATAGCAGGATGCAATATCCAATCCACAGTTCAAAACAGGGTACCTCATATGCTGACTATTTGGAATATTACGGATTACTGAGAGGAAGAAAAGGCCAAAGGCCTCGTTTAAATTACTACCAGATATCATGACAGCATTGCCACCACAGAAAACACATGACCATCACATTTTTCCCAGAACACGCAAAAACTTAGCGTACCATTTCATTGAGAAAAGAAGAAGCCACAAGTAACAGCCAAAGAAAATCACAATGCGGTGACTCCGCGAACACATAGAGGGCCACACAACCTAGAGAAATTACAGAGAAGAACCTAACAGCAAAACAACCGGTACCAACAAGATGTTATCAAAAAAAAAGAAAAAGGTACCAACAAGCGAAACAGCTACTAGATTCAGGCCTGGAGATACCTACCTCCTGCTTCAAACAAACACAAACCTTCTTGCCGGATGTTATCAAGAATTCCTGACAGGTGTAACACATTAATGTGTTCTACTCGGTATTCGAAAGAATGAGGTGCTTTACATATTGGTGGAGAAGAATCTCAGTTAGTACTTGAAAGATGATGTGTTTTAACATGCAATCCATGTCGAATCTACCAGGGTTGCATTCCGATTTCATTGTGTATATGACATAACCAGATGAAAGAGGCGATTGTACACACTCTCACAGCTTACCAGCAGAAACAAGATATCACATACGCCACACTGTTATATAAGAACATTGTACTTCTAAGCACCCTATTGATCTAACAGAAAAGTAAAGAATTGTTGCCTACTTCATGAAATTGAATTCTGATTACTCATTTGTAGATATTTCAAGGACAAAGTACACCAACAGGAGGGAATTATGAAGCTAAACGCCTATGGTTGGAAAATGCTTTTACAGTCATGTACAAGCCAACAATACAAATCTTGTAACAATGAGAAAAACAGTATCTATAGAATATTCACTGTTTTCCTTTTGGCAAACTATGCCAAGTTTTTGCTTTCTCCACCAAACTCACCAGTACTCCTGAATCAAAATCAACAATACAAATCTTGTAACAATGAGAAAAACAGTATCTTTAGAATATTCACTGTTTTCCTTTTGGCAAATTATGCCAAATTTTTGCTTTCTCCACCAAACAATCCAGTACTCCTTCCAATTCAAAATGTATGACGTTTAGGACATCGATACAGTCTATAAGGTGACACTTTGACTAGGAATTTTTATGAAAAAATGACATTTCAAATAAAGATAATTAGATATTATGAAAGCACTTTTCGTGATGAATCTAATAATATCTATCTTACATTGTCAATCTAAGTAATTATTTATGTATTGATGGTCAAAGTTAAAAAAGTTTGGCTAGCAGGAATCCTAAAACAACATACATTTTGAATCGGATGGAGTATTAATTTTTACAACCAAGTGATAATCAGTTCTGCATTATTTTTAGAAAGGAATTGAAGAAATTTAACAGAGCTTAGATATTGGTGCCACCAAATATTGCTTCATTGCAAGGTGCTTATCCAAATTATTATTGAATAATAGAACAATATGTTTTCAAGGAAACATATTTAAAGTAGCATTCAAGCATCCATAGTTTGACTACTGTAATAGACATATGAAACTTGGCATATGAATGTTATAATAACAATCAAATAAGAAAGAAGAATATGATCTCCGTGCAATTTGCAAGCAAGTATAATGGAGAAGCATGCAACAAGAAAGGCAAATGGAACAGACGTTTTTGCATCATATTACTTCAGAAGAGAGCGTGCAATTTGCTTAGAGAAAGCATAATTTGGCAAGTAATGTGAACATATGGGATACATTTATGTTAAGAAATGAGAAGATGAATTCTATGCTAGCATTATTGGGGTCAGCAGAAGCCATGTATACTACATTGTTATGAATTATTCCAGTTATCCCTGCCAGTGGTGCATAAGACATATTACTTAATGCTGCTATAGCAGTACTGGTGCATAAACAGATAGTTACCTCATAATTTACCTTATTCTCACTTGAAACATGATACATTGCTTGCTATAGACATTGGTTGGAATGATGGTGAAAAGCCATAACTGCACACTGTGCTCTGGCTACAGGCTAAATTTTATAAACAGCCGAAGTGTTTAATCATAGGAACTACCACCATATGAATAATGATGCAAAGAATAACAAGTTTCAAACCAAAACAAAAGGTGCAATTAATTTCATAACTTGGTAACGAACACACAATACATGGTTTGACAAAAGAGTACAGTACAATTACTGAACATACATTTTAAAGATGGCATATAGATTTTAGAAAAAGGTTGCAACAGCGTATGCAAGAGCGTAAGAAGAAAATGAAATCAGTGCAGTTTGTTGAATGGTACACATGTCTGCATTCAAAAAGCAAGGCGAACACATTTCCTCAGAGCTTTATTAGGCATTACACAGCTTATTAGCTAGCATATTGATCACTCAATCATGCAGGAAGATTAACAAGCCTAGAGCTAGGAGTTAAATTATTCATGGCTTTGATTTACCTCTTTTTGTAAAGTTTACTAAATTTAGAGCAACATAGATAATAATAGGATTGAACAAATTTGTATGCATCTAAAAAACAAACCAAATAAAACAATTCCCCCATCGTAATATTCAAACATATAACTATATCTAATTTTTAATTTGATTTATTCATTTATGTCGGTGGAGATTTGCCGATCTTATATTATCTAATTTGTTTTAAGATTTGTAAAATTTTATTAAAGAGATGTACCGAAGCAGCGAAGGAAGTTAAACAAGCATTAGTCAACGGATAAGACATGCACAGCATGGAGATCAAGAGTGACACCGCACCAGCTGCTCCATTGCATCAAATAAAGAAGCACCCTCAACAGTATCCGTGCTTCCTGAAACTAGGCAGGGCGCAGCACCGTGGCATGGACCAAGAGCTTAGCCCTCATCAACACACATTGAATAATGCTTAATACCAGCTCTGTGTCTGACTATGACAATTGACAAGATAGCATTTGACCAGAAACATCAAGCCCCATACTGTCACACGGAGAGAAGAATTTTCCATCCATCCCTACCGAGTACCGGCTCCCCCATAACACAAACATGTGACCCAAAGATTTGGATGTGCTGCATGATCACTCGCTCATTGGACAAGACACAATTAGGTGAGAAACAGCAAGCTAAATTACTACTCCAACCAAAAAAGAGGACCCAAATGTCCATGGACATGATTCTCCATGCAACCAGTACAGTCCTGTGCATCAACAGGACTTTCTTTCTTTTCACATCTTTTCAGTTCTTTATGAGATTCGGTAGGAGGGATAGATACGGGCTTGCAATAAGATTAGAAGAAGCTCAAAATAGACAAGTGTTGAACTTAAGAAAATCTGCCATGATCACATATAAAAAAAATTAGATTTCATGCACGGTATTAACAGATCCATCATCAAAGTACTTTATTAGTTTATTGACACTATAGTTTTACTTTTTTATAACCATAGGGAAAAAAACTGAAAACAGTATCGAACAACCTAAAATAACGTGTAAATCGGACCAGAGCTGTAATCATGTCCACATTGTCTCACAGGCGGCAATGACCACAGCCAGTATGTTCTACAATAATGAATCCCAATCAGACGAGTATTATAATGAGACCAAGAAATCCTATCAGCATTGTCCTCTCGGCTACAAGTTCCAATGCATGGATAAGATAGCAGCTACGGAGTAGTATGCTGTCAAAACAAAACACGCAAGACAGAACTGGGAAAGAAAGTAGTAGTAGATGAAGAAGGTGAAGAAGATAGTAGGCACTTGGAAGCCAAGGCACGCAAGAGACAACGAGTGAGTGAAGTCATGGCATGGGGAGCATCGAAGAGTCAAACTTTTCAGCTGGCAAACCAAAACCTCAATTTTCCATTCCATCAGCAGACAAAAGATCACGACTCACCAGTAGTATCGCTCCTAGAGCCCCGTTTCCGCCGCGGCATTTTTCAAATGAATTCTACTTGCAGGAAATGGTACAGTTTAGGCCCATTTTGAACGAGGGAATTCGTTCTCAAGGGTCACTAAAAATTATGTGAAATTCCTGGGTTCCAAACATGTTCCATGGGAATTCCAAGAAATTTATTTGTACCAGAGGGTAAAACCTTCTGCGAAATTCATGCGTCCCGAACTGGACGAGATCAGTAGCCACACAGAAGCCAGACAGTGCACGAAATTAGCCTGTGAATGCTTAACTATTCCCTTTCCTGCTTCCGGTAACAGAGGCTCCATAGGATCCCATGGGCATGATGACAGCTTCACCAGCAACACGAAACTGTACTATACTACTATGCACTAAGTGATGAAAAAAAGAAAAACTATATATAACCCCTTGGATTTTAGTCTAATCTTCAAATTTCATTCTAAACTTTAAAATATCATTTAAATTTTACCATAAACTATAAAATCAGATATATTTTACTCTAAACTTTATAATACCACTCAAATTTTATCCTAAACTATAAAACTAAATATATTTCACTCTAAACTTTACAATACTACTTAAATAACACCCTAACTAGTTTTAGAGAGTGATTTTACCTATGTGGCAAGTCTACATCGGCGGTTAAACCATACGGACGTCACTTAATCTTATTTTTATACTTTTTTTTAAAATAATTTTGCTATGTATTAACTTGATCATGTTGCTTCATCATTATTCTGAGCTAGCACGAACTGTGGCCAGGATCTTGTTATACATCACTTAATCTTATTTTTATTTTCTTTTCTAAGTGATTTTTTCATATATTCGCTCGATCATATTACTTCATCATCATTTGATGTCTCGCTAAGCTAACACAGACTACTGTCAAGATCTGTGCTGCCACATCTATACGAGGTGGATGGTGAATTAGACAAAATCAGTATACCCTTTAAGCAAAAAATTCATGCATACCCATCACATAAGCAAAACCATTCTCCAAAACCGGTAAAAATGTTATTTGAATGGTATTATAAAATTTAAAGTATAATATATTTGATTTTATAGTTCAAAGTAAAATTTAAATGATATTGTAAATTTTAGAGTAAAATATCTGATTTTATAGTTCAAAATGAAATTGTAAAGTTTAAGTAAAATATATTTGATTTCATAGTTTAAAATAAAATTTGAGTGTTATTATAAAATTCAGAGTAAAATACATCTGAATTTATAGTTAAATGAGACTAAAGTTCAGAAGATGATATATAGTTTTGCCTTAAAAAAGCTGAAAGAAAGGACACAGAACATTGCTAGTACCCTTGCTCGATTTTGCAATGAGTTGCTTTTCATCAGTTCATGGTGTGTTACCATAGCTCAGCCCGCCGAGGATGAGCGGGCCGCCGCCGCCGCCGCCGTATAGGTCGGGAGCCGCGGCCGAGGCGCTGCCGAGATGGAGGTCGGAGGTGCCGAGATGGACGGCGGCGGCGCTGCCGTTTGTGGCGTGGCCGTCCACCTCAGCGCCCTGGTCGTACAGGAGCCCCCTGAACAAGTGGCCGTTGATGGTCACCGCCGCCTGGTACGCGACCTCGGCCTGGCCGTCGTCGACGGACGTCACCCTCACGCACTGGAACACCGCCGGCCCGCGCAACTGCCGCGGCAGGCTGTCTTTGAACGACGCGTCTGCGGAGGATCGGACAGAAAATCGATGGCTGGGTAATCTTTCTTGAATTGTGTGCATGTGCTTGTGTGATGGCCATCCCTTACCTTGGTGGCTCGAGGATGTGTCGAAGCTGCGAGGGGTGGTGGCGTTGGACGTCGAGGTGCGGGAGTTGGTGGCGGTGGTGGTCTGGCACGCGAGTAGGCGGGGTTTCTTGGTTGCGGCGGGCGCGGGGGGAGGGGAGGCGCCGGCGCCGGCTAGCTGGAGACGCTCGCGGCGGCGCGCGGCGGGCACCCAGGTGCTCCTGACGTGGGTGTCGCACTCGAGGCCGCGGCTGTTGCAGCAGGTGCGGCAGCGGTTGTGCGCGCAGCCCCTCTTCGCCTGATTACCGCAGTCCTTGCACGTCGCCGTGCCGGAGCCGGAGCCGGAGCCGGAGCCAGCCCCGATGCAGCCGTAGTCCAGCATGGCGAGAGGCTTCTTGCCGGTGGAACCGTCCGCGGCCGCCGTCGCCGGTTGCGCTTGCCAGAACTGGAAGGCGCCGCCGGATGCGTCCGGCTTGGCGGCGGCATCAGTGTCGAAGGCGCGCTGTGCCGCGGCGACGAGCGGGAACATAGGGTCGTTGGCGGCCGAGGCTGCCGCGGCAGTCCTATGGTGGTGGAACGAGCCCGCGGGGCCGGGGGCGACTACCACCATCCCGACGTCACCAGCGGCGTTTATCGTCCCGTAGCCGAGCGCCGCGGCGGCGGCCTGGCGCGACGCCGCGGGTCCCCAGAGCCCGGCCACCAGCGAAGAGCCAGACGCGGCGGCCGCGCCGCCGGCATTGAAGCCCAGCGAGAGGTCGTCCCCGCGGCCGCCGCCGGCGTGCGACGGCAGCCAGTCCGCGACTGCGGTGGATTCCGACGCGAAGCGCCGCCCCGACGACGCCACGCTTACTCGCGGAGCAGAGCAGACAGGATCACAGGTGGAGAGGAGGCTAGAAAGCGCAAGAATACAAGATGCTCACTAGGCTACCCTTTCTTTCTCCTCCCCCTCTATAAAAGAATCTCTTTTCGTTGCAGCACTCAAAAGACCTAGCCTCTAGAGTCTAGACTAGACCCTAGCTAGCACGCTAGCCTCACTCCTCGCTACTCTCTCTCTCTCTCCCCCTACCTCTGAGGAAAAGCAATGGAGGAAAAGAATTGAGAAAGTTCAATTACGCAGCTGTGTGTATAGAGAGAAAGAGGTAGGAGAGAGAGGCAAAGGGACGGAGGGGAAGCGAGACGGGAGATAGAAGGATCCCTGTGGAATTGAAGTGCCGTGTGCTGTGCAGTGCTGCGTCCGCGTGGGGACCGGGCCGGCTCTGAGAAATTCCTCTGCGCGACCGAGATTCCTCGTCACCCGGCCTCTGCTCTTTTGCCAGTCAGGAAGCTCTGGCTTTTCAGACGCTGCCGCGGCCGCCGTCTGCAGACTGCAGTGCAGCGCTGCTGCGCCCCGCGCGTTAAAACCTGCGGCGGGGTGCAGGCGGCACGGGTAGGGGCGTACTCGTAGGACGCAGCCTAGTTGCCGGCTAGATCGGCGGCAGCGCGCACCACGCACACGAGATTTGTGTACCTGCTGGGTGATGCGATGGCTCTCTGTCTCTCTGGTTCGGGACGATCCACGGATCGAGCTCGCTGCTGCCAGTCCTCCTTTTTCCACGGCAAGGCTAGGCGTAGGTGTAGTGCTTCTGCCAGTCCTGCGACGGAAAGGGTAGGGTACGGCAGGTCCGGTGCTTATCCGGCCGGTGAAGGCATCTGTATCTGTCTACCAAGCAGTGAAGAAGGCAAAGAATGTTTTCGTTATTTGTTTGTCTCGTTTGAATTTTATCCAAATTTTGGCCTCTCGTCCGAATTCTCTCGTTTAAATATCTAGACATTGTTCGGACCATTTGAACGAAATCGGGTTAGTGTGCACTAGGAAGAACCTCAAACCCATATCTAGTCGAAAGAGTTCTCTTGGTATTTTTTATCCTTTTGCTTTTCTTAAAAGAGAAGTGCAGGAACTTTGACAATCAATTCTGTGCACTAAGACTTAAAGAGTTTGAAACAGCACTTTCATGGAAGCCAAAAAAAAAGAGCTAGCTAGGCCCTAAAAGTATCCTTTTAGACCTGAATAAGACATTTTCACTTACTTTGAGAACACATGTCTTAGGCCATACTTGTTTGGGCCAAAGAAACAAACAAGCACATTCTTGTTACAGATTGTAGCAATCTAGATAGTAGATTATCATAATCTAATAATTAATTTTCTACCACCTTACAACATATTATAAATCATAAAATGACCAAAGTACCCATAGGCTTTTATAAGAAATTACCCGCCCTTCCTCTGCCTTACCCCTTCGCACCCCCAACGCCCCTCATTCGGCCCTGCGCTCACTCTCCCATCTTTCCCGTACGCTAACCCTAGCCGCCGCCGAAGACTAGCCTCCACCGGTCATCCCCTCCCTCCCCAGTGCGGTTACCCTTGTAGGCATCGTCCCCTCCCTCCCCGATAGCGCCGAGGATGCGGATGGCGCCTGATGCATGCTCCTATCCGAGCGCAGTGCAGGAGCTAGCGCGGTGGCCCTCCATCAGGCGAGGTACCATGAAATGACGGAGGAGGCGTGGCTGTTGCTCCGCCGCCGTCGAAGACCAGCCTCCGACGGTTGTTCCCTTCTTCCTCGGTGAGAGCTCTCTAAGCCAGCGCTGATGTCCGTGAAGGTATGTGTGTCGCTCATATGTATGCCCTACTGCCGTGTCTAGCGATTTGTATGCCGACGCCGACATGTGCGCCTTGGATGTGTTGTGTTCGTGTGTGATGTCCCTCTCTGTTGCCTGTGGTAATTGATCTTCGCCATGGGTACATGGCCTTTGGATGCACCGGAGTTAAGTTTGAGGATTGAGTGTGCAAATAAATATTGTTAACATGTGAAGATTGAGTGCGTAGATAAGGGAGATGCAATTTCAAATGCTTGTGGAAATTCTGAATGTACTATGTTTGCCTGCAGTGTTTCATACAAATTCAGATGCTTCAGACCTTCATCTAAGAACTTAAATTGCTACTTTTCCTTTAGCAGTGTTCTTAACAGGGAGCAAATATGTAAGAGGAGGCATCTGAATCATCTGATTTTGATGAGCTATTGTTAATAGGATTAGAGTAATCAGTAGTGAGTTAGGTTCACTGCAGTGATGAATGCAAAAATGTGTGTATCCAAAATGAGCTATTGTTGTGGGAGTTGTGGGAGTTCAGATCTGAAATCATAACACGAAACTAGTTGAGTCCTCAAGTTTGAATAATTTTACTCACACACACTCAAGTTCGCTATATGCCCTGAAGTTTGGTATTATGTATCTTTTCATTTTCATTTACGATTTTTTGTATTTCAAAATGAACCACAAGTCCAATCCAATGTTAAACCTGTCACAAAAGAATAAGCAGACAACTCAAAATAGCTGAGGGCATTACAAGCTATTGACATCAAAAAGCAGCAATCCACACATCCTACAATCCAGGTTGCCAAACAGCTACCGCTTTTTACAACCTATAATATAACAATCTAGATTTTCACAATCTATAATCTACAAACTGTTTTTCACAATCTCTAACTAAAACAAATAGGACCTTACTGAGACCATTTATTTACATTAAGATTCGCGCTAAATGGTAGATGAAAAAAATCATTATATGTGTAAGGGAATCAATATATAGATAAAATCATATGGAAGGAATAGAAAAACAAGATAGATTATAGGTCTATAAAAACATATAGAGTTGCATTTCCTTTTATACTTGCTAGATAGTAAACTGGAAGCATCGGTCCGGATGGGCCCCACCTTCTTCTCCACATATGTATCCTCTATTTTCTGTACTCCATTTCTATTTATCGAGAGTTCCATACAACCAGTTCTAGCCTTCCAGGCGAACAACCAGTTCTAGCGTTGCGGTTGGGACGGAAACCTCTAGCCATGAGGAGGGTTAACGTGAGGATGAACATTACAGGGACTAGCGATGGCCCAAGTATGGTAAGGCACTAGCTCGAGTAATGGATTGGGAACGGAGGTGCCGGAAAATTCGTAGGGATTTATATTGATTCCTACGAAGATTGTATAATTTTGTGTGTTGGTAGCGAACATCTCCCCACGAGCAAACGTCGAAATCCAATGTGCCCATGATCGATGAGAGTGCAATCCAATGGCCCCGGATGCTTCCCGGGAGATGCTCCACCTATTAGAAAACTAAAAAAAACTAAAAAACGGATTTGGCAGTGAAAAATCTCTTCCAGGACAAAACCTAAGCAGAGAGCGGCCGTTAATTAGCAAAAAGAAAACCCAAGCCATTGGCAAACTCCAAATTGATCCAGAGCTGTCTCGTTGGTGGTGCCGCGCGCGCGTAGCCCTCGTCGCCATTGGCATGAGCGCCACGCGTGGGGCCCGTCCGTCGGGGAGCACAAGGCCGGCGGCCCCCTTCTGCCCAGGGATTATAACGGATGCAATATCCACGGTAGAAGCTATACAAACTAATACCACGAGTGAATTTCAAAACTCATGTACATACCTATTACTCATCATAAGTAAATATTAAAACTCACGTCCACTATCCATAGGTTGCCCGTATGCTGTCAATATAGTAAATGTGCATTAAACAAAAGAGTAAATATGTAATAATAATATCATCAGCTTAAATATGCCTATCAACTAAGATAATGAATAAGCATATCAGGGATGAATAGCATGCACATCGCATGAGTACATTATCATATAGTTCACGGTTTAAGTTGAAAAATAGATAATATACTCACTGTATATTGCAAAAATATATAATATATAGCCGTATTTATAGATATAGCATGTGTATTCAATATCTCATTCACTAAAAACGTGTTTTCGACACCTTAGATACCAATACGATACTGTGCACCATATTCGACACATGAGATACCGAAAATGGCTGTATTCAGCACATGAGGTACCGGATACGGTGCATAGTACCATATTCAGCATCTCATATGTCGAATATAGCTGCTGTTTGCTGTGCACTGCACTCACATGCCCAAAGAAAAAAGCTAGAAGCAAAATAACTTACATGTGTGTTTATATTTTCTATTTAACTCTTGATTTTATTTGGAAGTACAAAAGTAGTTCAAAAGTTTTAAACATTTTCATAAGTAAACTCAAGCTCACTAGCAACCCATTTTAATTGGTTTGATCCAAAAAATCTGAGTCAATATTTAATTAAAATTCTCTAAATAATCATACTTTCATAAATTCTAGAAATTTTTAATACCTCAAATAAATTCCAAAAAATCTAGAAAAATTCACTAATATTCTTCTCATGTGATGTACTAATTTATAAAAATATTTTCAAACCTAGGTTATTTGGTGAAAAAATAAGTTGCTTTGTAATGCTCTATTTATATGTATTTTTATCATTTCATGTGATACTCGCTTTTTAATTTAATTTGAATAAAAATAAAGGCATACATTCATATTGATACATAGATCGAAAAAATAAAAAATTCACTAATATTCTTCTCATGTGAGGCATGATATGTTGACATCTAGTACTAAGATGGTAAAGTCATACACTTAAGAAGTATACAACCAGGACTTGCGAATATATATTTATATTCATCTTTTCAAAGCACGTAGTGATATGATTTTTTTTAATATTTATCAATTAAATATGACAAAAGATATATCCAAAATTTAAACAACCAGATAAGGAGCATACATATGGGGATAACATCTCTCAAAGCAGGAAGAGAGAGTCAAGGAATAAAGCACAAAGAATAGCAAAAAAAAGTTTAATATTAATATGAGAGGTTACCCTATATTTTCAGCTTGGTGCCGGCAACAGATTAAATGGAGCATATTTGAATTAATCTGAGAACCAAAGTTTTGTGCATATTTGAATTTTTTTATTCAAATTTAATTAAAAAGATAATATCACATGAAATGATTAAAACATATAAATCAAAGGTACTCACTTTTTCACTAAATAACCTAGGGTTAAAAACATTTTATAAATTAGTATATCACATGAGAAGAATATTAGTGAATTTTTCTATATCTTTAGGAATTTATTTGAGGCATTAAAAATTACTATAATTTATAAAAGTAGGTTTATTTGGAGAATTTTAATTAAATATTGGCTGAGGATTTTTGGATCAAACCAATTAAAACAGGTTGCTAGTGACCTTTAGTTTGCTCATGAAAATATTTAAAAAATTTGGACTACTTTTGTACTTCAAATAAAATTGGAGTTAAATAGAAAACATAAACACACGCGTACGGCATTGTGCTTCTAGCTTCTTTCTTCGGGCATGCAAGCATAGCGCACATCAACGAGCCACTGTATTGAGCATATGAGATGCTGAATATGATACTGTGCATCATATTCAGCACCTCATATGTCGAATACAGTTGTTTTCGGTATCTCATGTGTCAAATACGATGTACATTGATGTATTCGGTATCTAAGGTGCCGAAAACACATTTTTGGTGAATGAGATGATAAATATACATGTTATATTTGTAAATACAGCTATTTATTGTCTATTTTTGAAATATACGTGGAATATGTTGTCTATTTTTGGATTTTGGCCCAATTCACACAAACAACATATTATTTTACAATTCAAAAGTGCTTAGTGTAACACAAACAACATTATTCAGCTAGACAACTAGTGCTGAGCTATTACATGGCGAAGAGAGCACATGTAAACCTATTTTATACTTGTCTCCCTATACCTATTAGGTTTAACTCCAAATCCACACTATATCCACGTATAAAAATTGCATCCTAAACCCACATATGTTAAGGTTTTTACCCGCGGGCATGTGTGTAAAATATGCATATTGCCATCCCTAATTTTGCCCCATGCCGCTTCTCTCTCTCCTCTCGAATGCGGCTGTAAATCACTTTGCCTTCTCCAGTGTTCCATTTAGGTCATAATGTCCTTTTGTCTCTCTTTCTCTGTCCTACTTTGCTGCTACTGTTTCTGCGGATTTGAGTTCTTCTGCTCGGTCGGTAACAAAAGCTTGAAGAATGTCTAACAACAGAATTTGACGAAGTCTGAAGGTAGTGCGGGAGAGATGGAACATGCGAGCGGGAAATCGTTAACATGACGTGTGTTGCATGAGTTGTTAGGCCCACGGCTAGCTATGTTGTGGGCCACGAGCAGGGACATCGTTGATCGCATATTCGAATAGAGACAGGATGAGCTGTAAACAGTAATGTTGATTGCATATTTGAATAGGTGAGCTAAAGCCTGACAGCTTCACTCCGAACCTCTCTTGTTCTGCTACTCTTCCTTCTCCCTCTCGATTCTTCTCGAATCGGCGCCGATCTCTAACCGGAGGTTGGTCACAACTGGTATCAGAGCCATCACCACCGCATTACAATCGATCGCAATGGTGGAGGATCCCTACACCAAGCCGCACTATACCTCTCACCAACAACAATGAAGTCAAGCCATGGAAGAACAACTCGCTGCCTTCATCAAGTCATACAACAAAGATCGGATCCAACAGTGTCAAGACATCCGTGCGATGCAAGAGTGCATGGAGGCGCTCCAAAGGTCATTCGAGGAATGGCGCCCAAGCATAGAGACTCGGGTGGGAGACCGTCCTTAGGCTGTGGACATGCTACATCACCAGGTGGATCAGATCGAGAAGCATCCCATCGTCGACAGACCGGCTACCTCCCTCGATGTCATCCACTCCAACCACGCATCGGCACACGAGGAATCACTATTGGGAGCGATTCCTTCAGAGTCACTTCTCGGGCAATTAGGCCATGACGAGTTCTATGATCACAGAGGCATGGCGTTTGGGGTTAACATCACTCCTACGCCCACCCCGGTCACAGGTGCACCCCATGTCGCAAATCCCATGTTATCCACATATGGTTACACTCACGAGAGATTCAATCGATCGAGTTTGTATAGTAGTAGCTTGTCACAAATTAGCAACCATTTTAAACTGAATTTCTCTTCCTTTGATGGCGAGAATATGCAATTCTAGAGGAGACGGTGCGAAGATTACTACGAGGTCTACGCAGTACCGTCAGAGTTGTGGATTCATGTGACTTGTTATCATTTCACTAGACATGCCGCCATTTTGTTGCAAGCAGAGAAGAACCTGGGAAATCGGGAGGATTTTGCAATCATTTCAGACATGAACAGTATCAGGACCTGATCCGTCAATTGTTCGATCTTAAGCAGCAATCATCAGTGGAGGATTATCTGTCTCAATTTGAACCTGTGATGCATTCTTGACCCGATATTCTTCACTACAAGGTTCATGGACAGACTTGGAGATCATACTCGTAACATGATCATTCTTCATCGTCCAAAGGATTTGGATACTACATATGCACTGGCCTCTTTGTAGGAAAGTGTTGGAGCTCCCCCACGAAGTCGAGGAGATCGGTTGGGACATCACACTGGGAACAATCGGGTTTTCACTCGAGCTACTGGGATCACAACAACTCAAGGGAGAGCATTGAATGAAGGATCATCAATTGACAGATGGGGTTCAGATAGCGCCAATGCTCTAGATCGTTGTCAGTCTGAAGACAAACTAACAATAATGCTTCATTCTTATTGTCGTGCTCGTGGTTTATGCTTCAAGTGCAGGGAAAAAATGGAATCATCAGCATAAATGTTCTTCCACTATGCAGCTCCATGTGGTGGAGGAGTTGCTAGAACGGCTACAAGATTGAGATACAGTGGACACTGTCAACCATGAAGAGGAATCTGATGGGGATAGTTTATGGCAATTTCTCAAGCGGCAGTGACTAGAGCCGATTGTGCTCATACCATTAGGCTGGTGGGAATGATCGAGGATCAAGAAGTGTTGATTCTAGTGGATTCGGGCAGCTCCCATAGTTTTGTTAATGGTCATACGACAACCAAGATCAGTCAAAACAAAACACCCATTGCAGAGATGAAGGTGAAAATTGGAAATGGGGGGACATATGTTTGCAACTCTATGTTACCACAATGTGAGTGGTGGGTGTAAGGACACATGTTTCACACTGATTTTAGAGTTCTACCATTGGGCTATTATGATATCATTTTGGGAATGGATTGGTTAGAAAATCACAGCCCGATGGTTAGTTAGTGGGATTCTAAATGTATATCCTTTCAGTCCAAAAGGAAGATGATATCTTTACAAGGCATTATGCCAAAATTAGACAACTGTCAGTCTTTATTTGCAGTTCAATTGGAGCAATTGTTGAAGAAGAACTCAGTTGAGCATATTGTTTTCTTGGCAGAAATGATAGTGCCATACCATATACAATACGACAATTGGTGTATAAATTGGCAGACATCTTTGAAGTGCCTAAGTCACTACCTCCACATCAGCCTTGGGATCATCATATTGAGCTGATGCTAGGAACTAATCCAGTTAGCATTAGGCCGTATCAATATACATCGAAGCAAAAGGCGGGAATCGAGAAGCAGGTCTCTGAAATGTTGCAAGAGGGACTCATCAAGCCTAGCACAAGTCCCTTTCTCATCTCCTGTTCTGCTGGTCAAAAAGAAAGAGGGCACTTGGCGCTTTTGCATCTATTTTCTCCATTTGAATGCTTTAACTGTGAAGAACAAGTATCCTTTACCTATCATTGAAGAGCTTCTGGACAAGTTAGCTAGTGCCATGTGGTTCTCCAAGCTTGACCTCAGAGCTGGTTATCACCAGTTTAGACTGTGAGAGGAGGATGAGGCCAAGACTACTTTTTAGACCCACAACAAGCATTTTGAATTCAGAGTTATGCCATATGGGTTGTGTAATGCTCTAGCCATGTTTCAAAATGCAATGAACAAAATCTTAGCTCCAATGTTGAGAAAAGGGGTACTTGTATTCATCGACAATATACTCATTTACAATTATAGT
Source organism: Phragmites australis (assembly GCF_958298935.1). NCBI lineage: Eukaryota > Viridiplantae > Streptophyta > Magnoliopsida > Poales > Poaceae > Phragmites > Phragmites australis. Next base: position 21,900,905 of record NC_084929.1, read on the forward strand.
TCAAATGAGCATCTCGGGCATTTGAAGCAGGTGTTCTTCATCCTCTGACAACACGATCTCAAGGTGAAATTGGCTAAATGCACTTTTGCTCAACAGCAGATTTCCTATCTCGATCATACTATTTCAGTGCATGGAGCGTCTCCTGGAGATAAGATCAAGGATATCTTAACATGGCCATTACCTGCAAATGTTAAAGAATTGTGTAGCTTCTTGGGGTTAGCCGGCTATTACTGGAAGTTCGTCAGAGACTTTGGTTTGATCAGTAAGCCTCTAACAGATTTACTCAAGAAACAATCCATTTTTGTGTGGAATCTAATGGTTGAATGTGCTTTCTGAGAGCTCAAGAAATATCTCACCAACACTCCTGTGCTTGCACTTTCGGATTTCTCCAAAAGATTTGTTGGTCAAACTAACGGCAGTGACCAGAGCATCGCTGCTATTTTGATGCAAGATGATCATCCGATTGCTTTTCTTAGCAAATCTTTGTGTCCACGCAATCAAGGTATGGCCACCTATGAAAATGAGTGTCTCACAATGATTTTGACGGTGGATCACCGGTGACCCTATCTACAACATGCCGAGTTCATTATTTGATAGATCACCGCAAGTTGATACATATGACCGAGTAGCGAATTCATACACTGATTCAACAACGTGCTCTCACAAAGCTCATGGGTCTGAACTTTCTGATACAATACAAACAAGGTCATTTTAACAAAGTTGCTAACGCTTTATCTTGCCAATCTCACGAATTGTCTAAGGAACTATCAATTGTTAGTGTGTGTCGTCCGGTATGGATGGAAATGGATGTCAGCAGCTATGCCGATGATCCTTTTACTAGTCAATTGCTGACTAAATTATCTCTACCAAATGCTTCCCATTCTAAATTTACATTGAAAGATGGGATCCTCTGATTCAAGGGCTGTGTCTAGATTAGGAATAATACTGAAATGCAAAGGAATATTGTCTCAGCACTATATGATAGTGCTTTAGGTGGTCACTCGGGGTCCTATGCTACATATCACCTAGTCAAACACATATTCGCATGGTCCAATATGAAGAAGATGATCAAGGCTTATGCTCAACCTTGCTCCACCTGTCAACAAGCCAATATCGAAAGGGTGGCACCACCGGGACTTCTTCAGCGTCTGAACATTCCAGATCAGGCCTGGAATGTGGTTACTTTGACTTCATCGAAGGACTTCCTCGCTCGGCCAATTATGACACCATTCTGGTTGTGGTAGATAAATTCAACAAGTATGCTCATTTCCTTTCCCTCACTCATCCTTTTACTACTCTTCAAGTAGCAAAACTATATATTAACTAGGGTTGCCACAAGCTATCATCTTTGACCGGGATCGCATCTTCACTAGCGCATTATGGAAAGAACTTTTCAAGCTTTTGCATACCGATTTGTGTCCCAATTCTTCATATCATCTGCAAAAGGATGAGCAAACAGAGCGGGTGAATCAATGTTTGGAAACATATCTCTGTTGTGCAGCTCATGCCTATCCAAAGAATTGGTATCACTGGGTCGTGCTAGCGGAGTATTGGTACAACACCTCATACCACACAGCCCTGGGTTCCACTACATTTGAGGTACTGTATGGATACAAGCTGAGAGATTTTGCGCCACCAGCCTCTAACGAGTGTACTATACCTGATATGACAACTTGGATGAAGGAACGGTAGGTTATGCACCAGCTACTGTATCATCTTTCGGAATATGCTCAAATCGAATGAAGCAGCAAGCTAATAAACATCACGCAGATCGAGAGTTTTAGATTGGGGATAAGGTTTATTTGAAGTTACAACCATATATTCAATCCTCAGTGGCTCATTGTGTGAATCAAAAGCTCTCTTTCAGGTATTATGTCCCTTTTCAGATTGAATCTAAAGTTAGTTCAGTTACTTTACAATTGAAGTTATCATCTACAAGTCAAATCCATCCGGTTATACATGCTTCCCAGCTGAAATGTGCGATCAGCCCGGATACGTGGTCAGCACCCAACCTGAATGTCTGTTGGATCGTAAATTGATCAAAAGGGGTGTTCTACTATCGCTCGAGTACTCATCAAATGGCAAGACTGGGATGCAAATCTAGCTACTTGGGAGGATGTTGAAGACCTTTTTTGCCGCTATCCTGCATCACCAACTTGGGAGTAAGCCATTTTGAAGCGGAGGGGAATGTGATGACTCTCCGCCAGGCATGTATTGTTAGACTAGCCCCAAGGGATTCCCTTCAGGGGTCATATTCCTGTCGTGAAGGGATTTTCGTTTCCTTCAGTGTTCTAACGGTTTCTCTTCACGGTTTTCATCACAACGGGATTCTCAGGGTTATTCACTTCATGATGAGATTCTCTCTCCTTTCCTTTCACGATCCTCTCGAAAGAAAGCTGTTGAAGATGAGAGAAAATAAAAGGAATGGGAACGAGAAAGAGAATAGGGAAAGGAACAAGATAAAAAAAATATAGTTAGAGGTGGTCTTAAACCCACGACCTGAGCCACGGGCAAAGTTTAAAAGAGACGGGATGAGCTGTAAACAGTAACATTGATAGCATATTCGAATCGGTGAGCTGAAGCCTAACGGCTTCGCTCTGAACCTCTCCTCCTGTTCTGCTATTCTTCCTTCTCCCTTTCGATTCTTCTGCGGATCGGTGCTGATCTCTGGTGATCTCTTACCGGAGGTTGCTCACACGTGTCTGGACTCTGGAGCGCCGCGCTCGGCAGCCAGCTGCGTCTGGCACATGTCAATCGACCTCTGTGTGTTTGGGGTCACCAGCAGAGCAAAGTCGTGCTCCTTTCTCTGCCCATCTTTCCCATCTTTCGCCAGTGGGCGATGGGACGGACATCAGTGGCACGGTCAAAGCTGCAAATGGCCACCAGGGCTGTGATTTTCGTCGAAGCATTAAATTGTACTTGAACTCATGTACTAATCCGTAGCAAGTTGTATCGGTTTTATAATTTTTTATTTTGGAAAGGAAACATTATTACTGTTATTATTATAGCAAGATGATATAACTATATAAAAATTTCATTTTGATACCTAAATAACTAAGATACAAATAGCTAAACAAGTGTCGTAAGAAAAAAAAATACAAAGAAAATGGTTATTGAATAAGTTGGAATAAACTCCAAATCTGGTTTTAAGGTGTGTGTGGGGGTGGGGGGACTTATGCAATGTCTACACTGTCATCCAAATTGGACGAAGAGCTCTGGCCATCCGCTCTAGCTGCTTGATGTGACAATAACCAATTTATGCGCAAAAATTCAAAATTAGATAATATATATGATCGTATTTACCGAAATATATAACATATTGTCGTATTTACAATTTTAACATCTATATTCAGTACATCATTTACTGAAAACTGACTTTCGGTACACTGTACGTCGAAAAACACGGGTCCAACCATATTCGGCACACGAAGTGTCGAATATGACACTGTAGCCCATATTTTTCACCTTATATGCCGAAAATCAGTTGTATTCGGCACACAAGATGCCGAATATAGGTTACAGTGCCATATTTGGCACCCTGAATATGGCTTGGCCCGGTTATCACGTCTGCTTTTGTCGTGTCACCGTCACTTCGATGTTTGCTTTCTGCGTAAATGGCCAGCATGCATGCATGTTGCTTTCTTTTTTCGCGTCGGTGCGTCGTTTTGTTGCTGTCATTGCTTTCGGTGCGTCGCCTTGCCTACAACATGTTACAAAATGAAGAGTGAGGAGTAGTAGAGGCGAGCAGCGGAGCACGAGGCGAGGAGGAGTAGCAGCATAGCACGAGGCGAGGAGGAGTAGCAGCATAGCACGAGGCGAGGAGCAGCATCACAAGAAGAGGAGGAGTAGTAGCGCGAGGAGAGGAGTGGTAGCATCGCAAGAAGAGGAGGAGCAGCGGTGCTAGATTAATTATAGTAAGTACTTATATTATATATGTATATATATTAGTAATAATAATAAGAGTAAGTAGATTGTTTAAGTCAATTAATTAGATTTGATAAATTATATTAAGTTGTTAAATTAGAGTACTTAGATTATGTATGTAATTAATACATAGATTAATAATAGTAATTAGAGTAAGTAGATTGATTAATCTATTAAATTATATTAAGTTGATAAATTAGAGTATTTGAATAGTTTGATTATATGAATTTAATTAGTCAGTGTAATTATATTATTGACTTAGTTTAATCAGTGTAATTATATTATTCTCTTAATATAATTGTATGCATGTCATTAACCAGTATAATTAGAGTATTTACGTAAATTAATCAGAGTTATTAGAGCTATATAATTAATCAGAGTAATTAGTTTAACAGAACTAATTTGATTAATTAGCTTAATCACTTAGGTTAATGCATTTATTATTTATCGAGGGACGTAATTAGTTGTGTATTGTATATACATATAAGTATTTATTTTATTACATGTACGTTTGTTTAGCAGATATGCTATGATTATCCATGTTTATTATGGAGAACGTGCTGCAGTTTTGCATGAGAGTTTCGTATCAATTTAGAACTACCAGCACATAAAGAATACGGTTGAGGTATCTATTGATCTAGATGGCATGCAATCACATATTATGAGCCTTTTACGTGTGAACCAATAGTCCTATAATGTTGTTCTAGAGAGTGTGCAGCCACAGCTTGTTCCGAACAGCTCGGTTGTTATCTATACATTATTCGAGATGAGAAGGAACAACACATGGGTTTTGTACTCATGTAAGGTATTGGAGGAGAACTTTGAAATGGGGTGTACGTAAACATAGTATCACAACTGGTGCAAGGTGATACAGTGACTAGCATGGAAGGTTCAGGCCAGCATGTGATGCATGAAGAGGAGGGAGGACAGTTCCGGTACATAGGGAGCTGGAGTGGACCCTTCTGAGGTAGATGCAGGATGCATGGATGATGAAGCCGGTGGTAGCAGGGATGAAGAAGCTGCTGACAGCGATGACCCGGTGCCAACGATCCAGTACTTCTATGGTGCTGAGCTGATGGATTATGCCATCATTGAGTATAACACCCTATCCAACTGGGGAGAATAGCGACATCCAGGTCGGACAACAGTTTCGTAACAGGGAGGGGGTCATCCACTTTATTAGCAACTATGCTGTAATCACAAGAAGGGACTACAAGTGCGACCGGTCTAACGCTACAAAGTATGAGGTCAAATGTATCAAGTACCTGAATTGTCCGCCAAGCCTTGATTAATGAACCTACAAAATCCCTCAAATTAGGTCTGACTTAATACGAGCACATAAGCCAAAATATGAGAACTATTTTGTGTTTAGTAGGCACACCACACATACATACAACAAAGAGGCTATTAGGAATGTGAGCCATGCCGTTGATGCAAGGTTCATAGCCCAACTCCTCATCACTCTTGTTGGCACGAAAATATGTTTGTCACCAAAATCCATTATGGAGAAGGTGCAGACTAAGACAGGTATGCTGATCAATTACCACACCGCATGACGAGTGAAGTAGAAGGTGTTGAAGATGCTGTTTGGAAGCTTCGAAGATTCTTACAACTATGCTTCGAGGCTGCTGCAGAAGATTGCCATGACGAATCCAGGGACTCAGTGGGCCATGGCGGATGAGCCGATCAACCTGGAGGATGGGTCATACATCACCACTGACCCATACCTCATTAGGTTTTTCTGGTCCTTTGGACAGTGCATCAAAGCTTTCAGACATTGCAAGCCAGTTGTATGCATGAATGCCACATTTCTTAGTGGTAAGTACCATGGTAATTTTATGACAGTGATGGCAGTGGATGCAAAAAATTAGATTATTCCTCTAGCGTTTGCAATGGTTGAGAGTGAGAACATGATAGCAGGCTGTGGTTCCTCACCTTGGTGAGGACACGTGCTGTGGCCAATAGGGAATGAGTTTGCATCATCTCAGACCACAACAACAACCTTCTGCATGCGTTGGATGTGCTGCATGACAGCACAAGATACTCTATTGCATGGCCTGATGTGGAAAGAAGGTGGTGCATGCGACACTTGGGCGCGAACCTGTACACAAGGTACCACAACAAGGCTCTTGTAAAGAGGTTCAAAGGGTTGTGTCTTCAGAACCAGTAGACGAAGTTCAACGAGATATGGTGAGAGTTAAATGAGACCACTCGCAAGATGATGACAGAGCAGGAAGCACAGGAGGTCCATCTGCGGACGCAAATGGTGGGAGGCCAAACTATCATTAGCCATTCATGTGCTAAGTTTAGCCAATGGATAGCGGGAAAGCCGGCGGAGCGTTGGGCCCTAATCCATGACACTCACAGTGCCCAGTTAGCATATAATATTTTAATGATCATATTCTACCCTTTGTTATGCAAATATCCCTTCTAAAATTATAGCATCCCATGTTAGGTACACCATCATGACAACGAACATAGCGGAGGCGTTCAACAATGTCATAAAAGGTATACATGGTCTCCCGTTATGTGCCATCATTGAGCTCACATTCTGTAGAACGACGGACTACTTTCGAGACTGTGTTATAGCTGCTATGGAGTGCAGCACGCGGTTCACATCTAAAGTGGAGGAAATTATATCCAGAAGGAGGAACAAGGCTCACTTTCATCATACTAGGGTCTACGACCTGGCCAATAATGAATTCGAGGTCATGTGCCACCACAGGTATGCTTTTGGGTATAGCACAGGGGACACCGTACAACAATATCAAATTGTGCCTCACGAGGTGAAGTGCACATGCAATAAGCCAAAACTACACCATATCCCATGCTCCCATGTCTTCGCTGCTTGCAGGGACATATCACCGTACTTCACGATCGATGCATTGAGGAGCACATGGCTTCCAAAGATGCATTCCTTCAACATCGGAAACAACTACAAAGCGATTGAGGAGCCTAAGTGGGTACCTTATCCTCGAGCACGACGCACAGATCCTGGAAGGCCTAGAGCCACGAGGCTAAAAGGTGACATGGATGCAACAGATGCTGTTGACGGCCTATGCAAGTGTAAAATTTGCAAACAACCTGGCTATGATAGGAGGACTTGCCTGACTCGATAGTAAACTATCAGGCCACAATCGAACTATATTGTATTAGAGTTATTGCAATTTAGTTTGTTTTATGAAGTTGATCACAGATATGGTTTGTATTCTAAATTGTTATTCACCTATTAGTTGTACTACCTATTTTATAATATATCGTAATGGTACTGGCATCACATACATGTTCATTTAATATACTGTATCGTTGTTGTTCATATAATAGCTATTGTCTTATGTTTTTTTATTGAACCATGAAGCTTGAAATCATTGTCATGGCTCACAGTCGTCTTCTCGAGCTTCTTTAGATGCAGTACGATGAGAACCATAGGGGAGGATAATTTTTACAGGGCAGCAGGTACAACGATTATATGTGCTTTTGAATTGCCACAGTAATTAGTTACTTAGTCAGTACATGTATTGGATACCTTTGCAGTTGGTTCTGTTGCGTGCCAGGAGTGTGCACATGATTAAGGAGTTAGACCCTCGATTCCACGAGCCACTTGCACTGGTAGGACTACTACTGTTCGCTCTCTTGATGGCCGGAGTTGCCATAGCAGGTGGTGGCAAGACACCTCTTCCGCTGATTGAGGTGTCACTGCTCACAGCTCTCATGGACTAGTGGTGTCTTGAGACGCACACATTCCACTTTTCTTTTGGCGAGATGGCTGTAGCATTGAGGGACGTGGCCATGCTGACCGGGCTGCCGATCAGGGGTGCCCCGTTAGCAGTTTCGTTACCAACAAAAGAGCAGTGGAAGAGTTACGTTCAGAGTAGGTAATTATTTGTTATGTAATTCACTTCATATGCTCTAGTGCTATTCATGCTTCACTGACTCTCTGCATGTTGTATGTTTGGTGTGCAATATGACATGAAGGATGTTGGCCTCTCCATATCCTGCCACAGTTCATTCATGCCCACGGATGTGGACAAGGCTACAATTATGCAACATTATGAGGTGTACTTGTACATCATGCTAGGAGGCATCATGTTCTGTAACACGGTAGACGATTATATCCTCCCTCATATTGTATGGTTAGCACGTCAACTCGTGTTACGTCCTTGTGAGCCGACATCTTATAGTTTGGGATCAGCTGTGCTGGCTGCTACGTACAGAGGATTGTGTGCCACAACCCAGCGATCAAAGAAGAATGGATCTGTTTCAGGCTGCCTACACCTGTTACAGCTATGGAGCTGAGATTACCTCTCGGTTTGTCAACCTTGGTGAGCAAGAGCTACTATCCTATCTCCATCTCCGATGGCGTTGCAGATGACATGATGCCTACGATAGGGTATCGGTGGATTCATGCCAGGCTAAGATAGAGTCAGCAGCAAGACCATGGTAACTACTCCCGGCAATCAGTGATCTAGATGTCCTTAGTGCTGATATCGTAGAGTGGGATACATGGCGTATGGCACAAGTGGCCGAAATTGTGACTGGAGGCCTCATTGCATCCTCTTGTTTGCGTGACTCACACTTATGGATGACCAGATGCTTCTTGTTGTAGATGAACATGGAATTTTATTCTCTTGAGCGTGTATAGAGGCAGTTCGAGTACCGATAGTTGGTTCCAGTACCTCACCCATGAGATGTTGGACGGGCGCACGAGTGTGTTATTGTACATACCATTATTACCTTAAGTGATCCATGTTAAGAAATTATAACTTTTTATGTCACGTACAGGAGGAGCACACAGGGGACCGCAGGCATGCAGGGCTGGTCATCCATTAATACCGAGCACATAAACAAGTGGACGAAGTTAGCCGTGGTGGATGTCGTCGTTCCTGCTAGACAATACGACGACGACACGTATTGGGAGTACCTTTCATGGTACTGTTCGTGCATACGTGCCACCTTACTCGGCGGACTTGTAGAGCCGGCCCCCAGACCCTTCCCCGAGGATCGTGCCCGCCTTCTTCATGTTGTGGTAAGTGATGCGGTACTTCTAACAATTTTCATTAGTTAAACCTATGTATTACTGATATGACTCTCATCTTATACAGACCGAAGCGGTGTATGAAATGCATACGCAAGCGGAGCAAGCTTGTGGGGAAGCAAGCGGGTCATCAACACGAATGGATCGAAACCCTCTTCGGGACTACATGAGGACAAGAGGGTCTCGCTTGCTGTCCGCGTTACGTGGTCTAGGTGGTTGTGCCCCGCATTTGAGGGGGTACGACCTACAAGCCATGGACCCATCCTGTGCCTCCCACAGCAGGCGCTAGTCCAATGCCTATGAGGAACTCGTTTGGGCACAGTCACGAGAGGCACCTTCGGCTGCGGAGCATCATGTGTCATGTTTCGGTGCTGAAGTCGAGGAGTGCAAGGAGGCTCCTGAGCCCGAGCAGTGTACACTAGGTTCACAGCCCCTGCAGTGGACACAGCCTCCTCAGACTACGATGACACCTCCGCTTGTAGTATCGACTCATCACGAGGACATCATTGACTCCACACACCAGACACCTAACTGGAGTGCCCACATGATTTTGACTGGGCTACTGCAATGCAGGCTAGTAGCTTTGCTGAGCTTCTAAGCGGCTAGTACCCCCAATATCCCGATGCACCTGGGGGTTCGCAGTGGTACAAGGATGGTGAGACTTCGGCACACCGGACTCCATTGGACGTACTACATGCATCCACACTTCTACATGAGGATCCTTCATCATGATACATGCAGAGCCGAGTTAGTGGGTTTGGATACACGTTTGGTGGGGGTCCAGCAAGGCAGGACGATGACGATGACGAACAAGGGCACACGTGGCAAGGGCCAGTGCATGCTGCTGGGATGAGGGTCACACACCCACCAGATGCTTACACTCCTATGGATTGCGTGAAGCGTCGTCATCATTGAGTAGGCAGTGCACTTGTACTTGTTCATGACACATGTATTATTCACTTTATTTTTGTAGTAATCTCTATTATGTCTTATTCACTGTATTGTTAATATAATTATTCTTAATTTGTTTAATACTTGTCAAATAATTATGACACATAAGTTTATTTATTAAGCATTGTTACATATTAATTATGATATTTAATGTTTCTTAAATAATGAGAGATTCGTGCTTTGGTGCAGAGCTATAACGTTGTAGTCAAGGAGCAATAAATTTATGGTGAGATCTTCTAGTACAGGCTTTTCGTGGACACCTACAACAATTGATATAGCATTAAATGCCTTATTGCAGGTTGTGCGCGGAGGGAAGGATAATCCCTTCAAGGAGAACAACCTAATCCAAACCGTGTCCAAATTACATGCAAGACCCTTCTGTTCCGCATTGACCCCTTCGCTCTAACATGTAACCACCGACAACCTTAGGGCCCTCTTGCATGAGCGACGTCAAATATATCTCAGGTTGTGCGAACTAGCCGACCATCCTTCTGTGCTAGGTTTCTCTATGAGGCAAAGAAGGATGACGATGTTGCCCGAGCAGTATGCATCCCACATCCAGGTTTGTCATTTTCTATTTGGTCACCCTGCTTATCTTTTCTCCATTGATTCAAATGCTCCTCTTTTGCGTTAGGCGTTCCTGGAAGATGCTAAGTTGATCAACAAAGAAATTCCAAACTTCTTGGTGATGTATATGCTCTTCAGTGGGGGTGTGATGCCTGGTTCGCGTAGAAGACGACGAAGATCAGCGAACCTAAGGGGCACAAGGGTGCCCTCTACAATTCAACCAGAAAATGATGAGGCCGATGAGGACGATGATTTCATGCTACCAATGTCTCGACGTTCAGCAGCAATAAAGGAGAAGGTTCAAGGAACATTGCAAGAGGACATTCATGCACCACATCGACATGGCGTATGACCAGCAATGAAATAGGATGTGCTCCTACAGTGATAGCTCAAGATGACGACATGGACAATGATTTCATAACACAACGACCCCTCCCTCCGAGACCTCCATCTCCGGAGGACACTGAGGACTCTGAAGATTATGGTGGATTTGTTTCTACCCATCCTCACAACTTTCAATCACCACCTCGACGACGACAACCATCTTACCCTAATAGCTCGGAAGGAAAGCTCGAAATTATTTGCTAATTTAAATGAACATTTCAAAATTCTTAATTCACCATGTAGTCTCATAGGCTGTGAGCAGCCTTAACACTTGGCCATGTTTGAAGATGCACAATTTAATATGTAGTAGTGCAAAACTGACATTTTTTCACTAGTTTATGTCACCACTTTTCACCGCCATCTTGAGATGATCTAGATAATCAACAAATATGCACTATGCATCTTGAGATCAATGATACATAAACCATAACATATTTTCATACTTATGTTTTGACTCAGCCTTTAGACAAGAAGTGACTAAAGCTTTAAGCATAAAATGACAACACCTCTATCCTGACTCTTTCTTTAGATACGAAGTGAACACATAACAGAGCTTCAAACATGAAATGGCAACACACCTCTTTCTGTCTCTGTCGGCGGATGTTACGTGATGCAGCCGGTTCCAACATAAAATAACAAACACGAAGTGTTACGTAACGCAACACTTCCCGGCATAAAATTATAGCATCAAAGTGGCGGCAGCCAGGCCAGGACATATTATGTAGCATAGACCACATACGAAACCATTACGTACAAGTAAAAATAACTTGCAAAGGAGAAGAAAATTTCCTCTTGTTAAAGACAATGCCATTCCTGGATAACCACAACGACCAACAAAAGGTCACCGTCGCCACTAGAATATTGGAACTCAATTTTTTTTTAGTAAGACCAGGAAGCCAATTTCCAAACGTGTTCAGTGCAGTTCGTGGTGTGTAAAGATTTTAGGCCACTTGGACTATGAACCGCGTGGAACAAGCGAAATGACAATCAAAGAAGAGGTTCTTAATCATCTCAGATTTATGACAAAAGCATCACTACCTTGTCATTGTCTTTTGATTATGTTAGCCTTTGTTAAAAGCACACATTTGCTTAAGTACCAAAATAATATTTTAATTTTTAAAGGTATTCTTAATTTCCACATCTGTCTGTTCAGAATTGGTGCATCACTGTACCCATATACGATAGAGTAAGTTAGTGGAAAACTTTCCATATTGGTTTAAGATCATCGAAACTCGTCTCATTCTTAGGACAAGGTGATGTTAATAAGGCGTGGAAGTAGATCATTCAACGCTACCAATTTTGGTCCTGTTAGGTCCTATCTAAAGGAAACATTATGGGGGGTATGACTGTAGTACTTTGGCTACTGTGTCTTGCTTATGACACACTATGTTATAGATGCAAGATTTTTTAATAATATTATTTTATTGAAAAATTGCAAAAATATTATCTAAAATCCAAAATTTGCACAAATATGTACATGTTGGCACGCGGAGTGCTGACTAGGGTCTTATCGGCACTCCACGTGCCGATAGATGGTGGGACCCATGCCAGGGCGGTGCCATGTCGGTCTTCGATGCACCACAGTGGCACCATGCCAGGGCGGCACCACATCGGTCTTCAACGCACCGTGGTGGCCTGTTGTCACTCCGTGTGCCGATAGATGGATGCATAGCACTTGTTGACAAGCGGAGTGCTCCGTGCCGACAGGTGGCACGTATGGCCTATAGGCACTCCATGTGCCAACATGCCTATTATAATGATCACGCTGCCGATCGGCTGTTCCTGTGCCTCCACACGATGTGCGAGCGGCGGTAAGTGCGGCAACATGATTCCTAGCGGCAGCGAGTGCGGCAACAGCGTGTCCTGGTGAGCATGACGACGGCTCAGACTGGCGACCAGCGACCTGGCGGGCAGTGTATTTTCTTTTCCTCTTTTTAGGAGTAATGTAGGTTGGGTAGAAAAATGTAGAGTGGGAAATTAGATTAGAAAGTTAGGTAGAAATAAGGTAGAAAATTTAGAATTGTTAGAGTAGGAAATTTAGAATAGAGCAGTAGAACATGTAGAATTTGAAATATTGTTTGTATTGTTTATAAATTGTCGGTATATGTAGAATAGAGAATTTGATTTGATTGGAGACATATCTGTAGTAGGAGTATTCCATAGATTTAGGATATGAAAAAAATTGTAGCCATACTTATATTAAATAATTTTTTGTAGCACTAAATTTAAAATGCGGCATCAATGTGCATTTTTGAACATTTAGGTTAGAATTGTTGTATAGTAGCGGTTACATCCGATGGATATGTAGAATAGAAATGTTGAGATAAAAAAAAGAATATATTGAAGTAAATTTGTATGGTCATTAGAGTTATTTGAACTAACGAAACTTAGTATGGTTGTTGCATCCGGGATTTTGACCGTAGTGGTTTTCAGAGTTTTTTACGGTCATGGATATGTCATCCATTGTGACAGCGGGGTATATTTGAGTAACTTTCAGTATGTGGACATAACACTGAATAGTTAGGGAGAGATGAGGCAGACAAAAGTGTTTGGTTGGTTGTATAATCTACTGCAAGTTAGTCTGGCATAGCAGAGGTTGATGATGAAGGTTTTGATTCCTAGGCGTTGTGAAGCCAGGTGGCAGTGGGAGCTTTGGGAGCTAAAAAATTTCAAGCAATGGAAACAATTTGTGACAATAGGATTGACATAGGGTTTTTCCCATTGTATCCTTGTAGAAGTGAGCGATGTTGGTTCGATAGAAGTTGGGCCTAGTAACTAAGAAGTTGTTGGTGAATATGTTGTCAATGAGGAGGAGAATGTGGTTCCACATGTGCCTCTGAGGACAAGTGCATCGGCTGAGGTTGAGACGACAAGAGAAGACCGTAATGATGATGAAGATGCTCAAGCTGAGATGGTTGCTGATCAGGGGGAGCAGGACGAGGTGCTTGTTGACTAGATGGAGGCATATGATGACGAGTTTCACACATTTGTGGACTTAGCCGCTGGAATGAAATGGGGCATGGAAAGTGGTATTCCTAAGGAACAGATGAATTTTGCAATGGAGAATTTGACAATCAACGATGAACACCTATCCGCTTGGGAGTATCATTTGATTGTGGTGAGCAAAGGACATATGTTTCATGACAAGGTCCATTTGCAGCATGTAGTGAAGAGGTGGTGTTTCTCAGGGAAGAGGGAGTTCAAGGTGGTTATTTTGAATCGTCAGACATACGATGTGAAGTGTGTAGCTGGAGGTTGCACATGGCAAGTGCATGGCTTCTTGCCGAGGCATGAGACTGTAGGGGTAGTGTCCATTGTTGAGTCACATACTTGCAATTTGGACCTACATCTTCCCGCACATAGGGATATGACCACATATTTTGTGGCTAAGGAGATGTACCCAGATGTTGTAAAGAAGACTAGTATGTCCTTGTTCTCCATTATGCTTGCAATTGACAACAGATTTGTGTATGAAATTTTGTATGACATGGTTTGACGAGCGAAGCAGAAGATTTTAGAGAAGAGGTTTGTCACATATAAGGACTCCTACCACAACCTCCCTTCACCGCTATAGGTTATTCAAGGGAGAAACACATGCAGCTGCATTGCTACTTGTGACTTTGTCAATCAGAATGGAAATCGAGTCCTTTAGCATGCATTCTGGTCATTCGGGTGTATGGCTTTTAGACATTGACGGCCAGTGATGTACGTGGGCGGAACATTCCTCATGGGCAAGTATAGGGGGCAGATACTCACAGCTATTGGGGTAGATGGTGAAAACCAGGTTGTGCCTTTGGCTTTTGTATTCATCGAACACGAGTATATGTAGAGTTAGCTGTGGTTTCTATAGTGGGTTAAGAGGGGTGTTGTTGGTAACAGGCCTAACATGTGCATTCTCCACGACCATTATGCAGGCTTGTTGAATGCTATCAACACATTACAGAGTGGTGCGGATGCGTATTGCTGTGGCCGGATTTGCACAGCTATTGGTGCATGTAATATATGGGAGCAAACTTCTACAAGCAATTCAGGAGCAAGAGGTTGATGGATCTATTAAAGAAGCTGTGCAAACAAAACAAAAGGTGAAAGTTTGACGCTCTATGGCAAGGGCTAGATAGCCTTACTGGTAGGCACAAGGACGAAGTTTTGAAGAAGCCAGTTGTCATAAGGGAGAAGGAGCCGGAGGGCTTGGCTCCTTTACCACATGACTCGCAGAGTGTGACGAGGAGGAGGAAGGGTAAGGAGGGTTAAGCGTTTCTCCGACTGGATAAGACATGAGCCAATGGAGAAAAAGGCACTCATTGAAGACACTGATGGCTTATGTTCTGGCATTATGATAACTAACCTTGTAGAGGTTTATAATTGGATTATGAAGGGAAATAGGTCCCTGCCATTGGTGGTAATTGTGGAGGGAGTCACTCGAGGAATGCAGCAGTATCTATGAGAACGCTATAGTAAGACCTCACTACACTTGGCCAATTCACGGAGGGTGTACACAGAGAAGATAACCTCTTACATGGAAGAGTAGAGTCGGAAGGGCTAGATGCATAGGGTTCTACCTGTTAGTAACTGACAGCATGTGTTCGAGGTGTTGTTGCGTGAAAAGGGTGGACTTGGCATCGAAAGGCATGAGATAACTATGGAATGCTACCTGTGGCCAGTAGACAACAAGTGCCAATGCTCCTGTAACAAACCATCCCTGATGCATTTGCCTTGTTCTCATGTGTTTCCTTGTTGCGCAAAGGGC
Source organism: Phragmites australis (assembly GCF_958298935.1). Taxonomy (NCBI): domain Eukaryota; kingdom Viridiplantae; phylum Streptophyta; class Magnoliopsida; order Poales; family Poaceae; genus Phragmites; species Phragmites australis. The sequence goes on from NC_084929.1 coordinate 21,916,513, forward strand.
AACATAGAATCGATGCATTTTGTGTCACCATACTACCGAAAGGAAGCCGTAAAAGGTACTTGGGGAGGCAAGTTGCTTGGGTGGCAGGCGGTAATGGACTTCGCGAAGCCACCTAAGAATAGCCCAACTTGGATTCCAGACTCAAACATCAAGGTTGACACAAATGGGTGACATAAGACTCGGCGTATCAGGAATGACATGGACGCTGCTGAGGGGACTCACCCCATTACGTATTGTCACATCGAGTGCCGATAGGAATCCCCCTATTAATACAACCGCATCCCGCATGGGGGACTCACCCCATGACATCATTCCTGTTTCCAGTGCTCATAGCACAACCAAGAGTTCGAGAGCAGAGAGGAACCAATAATAGGTGGAGGAGAGCATCATGGATTCATGGAGGAACAACCCCATGGGAGTGCCTCAATGGCATGAATGGTCCCTTATGCAGGTGTGGCAACCGAGCTCGGATATCTACGTCTTAGAATGTCAAGAATTTTGGAAGATGGTTCTTCATGTGTCCTGACCTTGACAATGATTTTATGGTGTGTTCATCATCTTCACCTTGTTCTCGTCATGCAAGCCTTAAATAAAAACAACTCTCATGACCTCTCCTAGTTTTTATCCATAGCATTGCCGCTTCAAGGAATGGATCGACGTGGTGTGACCACCTTACAATGAGGGGGGGGGTACATCAGGGAGACTAAAACCAAGTGTGAGTACGATTTAAGGATGGAGGAAGCACAACAACTCCAGGAGGCATGTCAAGTGCGCCGACAGGTACATAAGCTGCAAAAGAACAGGAACGCAAACGACAAGCCTAGGAACTTAAAAAGTGGGAAGAGCATCGTTGTCTCCGAGAGGACATTCTGAGGTAGCAGGAGGTAGAACTTCAGAGGCATGAGGAAATAATATAGAGTGTGAGGATTGGTGACATCCTAAAAGGGGTGGGGGTGAATTAGGACACTTAAAAACTAATGGCTCCAAAAGCTTCACAACATAAACCTATATCAATTTCTATCTAAATGTGCTCTAGGTTTATCTAGTGTGTCTACTCTACCGTTCAAAATATTTTCAACCTACACTAGGAAGGTAAATTGCAAGTATGTAAATGCGAAAACGTAAATAAGGTAGAGAGAGCAAACTCCGCACAAGAGATTTTTATCCCGTGGTATCGATGGCACACAAGCCACCCCTAGTCCTTGTTGGAGCTCCACAAAGGATATGCTCTCGGTCGCCAAGACTCTTTCGGTCATGGCTCTTGAGCTACCAAGCCACCAAGGCAAGGCCTCAGCACGATGAGTAACCAAGACCCCAAGGTGATGTCTCACCATTAACCTCTCTTCCGGTCATTTATACACCGGCTTCACTTTGAAGTTTTAGCTATCAAGGCAAGGGCATTCGTGTCCTCGTACATGCTTCTTGTCACCACTCCACACCAATTTGGAGGGTCAACAAGGCTTGAGCCAATAAGGCCCAAGTTGCCGGTGAGTCACAAAGACTCTAACGCGTCAGTGTACCTCTCGGTACAAGGGTGGATCACTCCTTGATTCACTCTCTAAGTTGCAGTACCTAGCAACACTTCTCTCTAGGCCTATAAACATTAATCACTCTCTAATCTTATCCTTAATCGCCTTGGATGATCACTTTTAGTACTTTCATGACTTGGATATCTTCTTAAGTGTATATGGGCTTCTCTAGACTCCAGCACATTCAAATGATCGAGTGCAGTGGTATTTATAGCCTCAACCCAGTGGACTAATTGTTCCCCCAATGGCTCAAATTCTTTGTATACATCGGATGTTCCGGTGTAGACAGATTGTACTCAATGGAACATCCGACGTGTACACCTTCCAAAAACTAGCCGTTGGAACTCCACTTAAAACCAATGTGAACTATGTATGTTCCGTGTTCAACAACTCCATCGCCGGACTTTCCGGCGTGTTCAACTTAGCCATCCTGTGCCTTCCTTAGTGCAAAATACTCCGGCGTTGGTTTGCTTCATCGTCGGACCATCCAACATGCTAAACTATATCAAAACGAATTTTGACATCTTCTTCGCAACAAATGCTCCGACGTGCACACTTCAATCGCCAAACCTTCCGGTGTGTAGTCTTTCGGTCTTCCCACTATTGCAATCCTCTCTGCAACAATTGCTCCGGTGTGTACTCCGACGTGCACACTACCAATCGCCAGACCTTCTGGTGTGTACCATCCTTGAGGTTCAACTCAGAAATGCTCCAACGTTCATATCTCCACACTGTAAGATCATTCAGCATGTAAAAACACTCGGCAAGAAAAAAACTCTAGCGTTCACAACTCCTCTGCGCCGAACCTTCCGATGTAGTCATTTTTGCTGGGACTTCTCCAATTCAACCAAACTTTGTCCCGCTTGTGGTGGCTTCTTAATGTATTGTATCCATGAGACCTACTTATATATATTCTTGACAAACATGTTAGTCTCATTGACTATGTTATCATTAATCACCAAAATCACAATCATGGTCTAATAGGATCATTTTCGCTACAATAGAGGCGTAAAGATCTCCAGCGTCACCAAGAAGAAGTGGAGCACGAAGCAGCACATGAAAGAAAGAGAAATAATCCCCGCTCCATGCAGTAGGATCTATTGCAAATGATTTACTTACAACTTTGTAAATAAAAACCCTTCGTAGTTCGAATCCTAGTACTAATACGCATGCACCTAGCATACAACATTACATGATGGGTGAACATTTATTCAAATAGGAATAACGTAGTATAAGAAAATAGAACATAAGCTTAGGAAACACATTAGAATACAGTTCTTCTAGTCATATTGACTTAGAATGAACTATGATGACTCTCTTGACTCCTAGCATCCACCATCACCATAGTACGCCGGTGGTGGTGGTGGTGCTGGTGATGGTGGAGTAGGAGGAGTAGGAGGAGGTGGTGGCAGTAGAGCATACTTTTGGTGACACAGGTAGGGGAACCAGGGATTGACGCATACAGTAGGATCATCCATGTGGATGGTCAGTTCTTCCTCCTCATGAGAAGTTGGAATAGCCTCAACCTCACACTTCAAGTCAAAAATATGGTCTTGGAGGTTATGGGTGTAATCTTAGATGTTCTGTTCAATAGGAGGATCGACCCATCTCGTGTAGTGGCAGTTGCCATCATCGTCAGAGTCCTGCAAATATAAACAAATTTGAGTAAAATGTCTTCAAAAACATTACTGAAATTGTTAGTTCTCTCGTCCTCCCAAGAGGATATCAGAATAATTGGCGTCCTCTATTAATGCTCCCATCATACATTTGCACAACGCAGTCGTATACATGGGAGCACTTCGTCCACTGCTCTTTTGGATAGTCGTAAGTCCTAAGATGATGTGGTGGTTGAAACTCACTCTTCCTCTACAAAGGAAAGTTCTCAAGGGGTTCGTCATATGCACTAGGACCAAAGGAACCTGGCCAGATGACTGGTGCCCTCCCCGCGCCACTTGAGTCTCGCCCTCTCCCTCTCCCACCTCTAGCAGCCAATGTTTCCTATGGCTTCAGTTTGAAGTATGCGAAGCCTTTTATAGATGCATGCCTGCGAATGAGGTAAGCTAAAATTAACCTTAAACCCTAGGTATAATGCTAAACATAATGTTAATTCCAACGATTTAAGACCTAGACTTTCCAGACGTAGTCTTTTCAGATGTAGCCTTTTCGGTTATAGGCTTTTCAGACATAACCTTTTCAGACATAGCTTTTCAGACATAGGCTTTTCAAACATAGCTTTTCTAGAGCTAGGATTTTCAGACGTAGACTTTTCAGATATAGCCTTTTTTTGAGTAGTGAATTCTTTCTTCCAACTTTTTTCTATGTATTCAGTCCATGAACCATCACTAGTTTTTAGTATAAATAGTAGCCCGGGAGGTACCTTGTCCAAACAAACCAAATCCCCTCCTACTCATACCAAAATGGCCTTTGATCCTCGCCCAAAGAAGTCCCTACTAGGGTCAAAATTCTGATGTGCTGGTGTAGAGACCTTTGTAGGGTTAGGAAGTCCAACAACTTCTCGAACACCTACGGTAGAAAGTTCTTCATGTGCTCCAACTATGAGTATGACCCACCGGAGGGTAGCAGCTGTGGTGGCTACCGCAACTAGGTACTCATATATTGCAAAACTATATCACAACTATTTGTCATTTACCACTAACAAATTTTTCTTCTTTGCTAGTCTCCACCACCACTATGTGACTTCATAAAGTGGATGGATACATAGCAGGTCAAGTAGATGTGTTCCTTCTGTACACGTGGCACTAGGCGGCGTGGAGACGATTCCATAAAATGGAAGAGGAGGAGAGGAGAGAGGATACCTGCAAATGCTTATAAGAGGAACAACGGACGCTGAGAGAGGAGCAGAAGCACTTGAAGAAGGAAGCGCATGAGGATAATTGGGAGAGGAAGCATGAGAGGGCACATCAGGCTCATGAAGCTGGACCTGAGGTGGCGAGGAAGGGAAAATAATTCACCCCGCTACACTCAGTAGAGTGTCGGTAGTAATCGGCTAGTTTCAATTCCCTAAGGTATGTTAGGTTTAGAGTCAGTACATGTCAAGGTTAGTTTCAAAATTGTACCTTACATGCCAATGTCATTATTACAGTCTGTAGGTTGCTTCCTAAAATTCTCTAAGGCACGTTAGGTTCATAGCCAATACTTGCCTATGATGGTATGAAAATTGTACTGAACATGCCACTGTCGTTGTAGGAGTCAATGTGTGGCCCGTATGTACTTTGCACAATCTACGTGGCATGACGTGGTAGTGGGCCCTGTCGGCATGCAGCGGAGACTGAAAGGGCATGTTGGCACTCCGCGTGACAACAAGCCCTCGGGTACCTACATACAGGTATGTCAGTAGAGGGGTTGTAGCCGACTGGCCTATCGGTAACCCGAGTTCCGGAGTGCCGACAAGACCCTAGTCAGCACTCCGCGTGCCAACATGTACCTATTTGTGCACATTTCAGATTTTGGATAATATTTTTGCAATTTTCTAATAAAATAATATTATTTAAAAAATCATAGAGGTAAAGGGTATTAGTCTTTTAAAGGTGAATTACTCAACCATCTATCCTCCTAAAATCTAATTTTAGAGGCATCTTTTATGTTGAACATACCATAGCAGAATAGAACACTCTTCACTTTCATCAAACCAGCCCAGAAATGAGAATAATTTGGTTTTCAATTGACTTGTGCAATTGTTTTGATCCCAAGTACTTGTTATATAGTAGATCTTGCCATATCCCCTCTTCAGTTAGTAATTTGTATTGCCATTTGTAGAGTAAAGAAGTATTTTGGATATCTAGGTCTAGAATACATAAGCCACCCGGATCTTTGGGTTGGCACAAGACTTTCTATTTTTCCAAATGGTACTTCTTTTTATGACTATAGCTTTGCCAATAGACTCTGGAGTGAAACTAGTCAAGTCTTTTGAGTACCCTCCATGAGATTAGGAAGAAGGACATCATATATGCGGGGTAGACTACTGAGCATTGAGTTAAGAAGGATAAGCCTGCCACCCACAGTCAGATACTTGCCCTTCCAACGATTAAGCCTCTTTTTCGTGTCATTCCTCTACACCTTTCCAATTCAAATTCCTGAGTTTACGACAGTGAATCAGAATTCCCAGATAGCGTAAGGGCAGCTCGTCCTTAGTGCATCCAAATATCTCTGCGTATTGGTCATCATTATCCTGTGCCGCCCCAAAGCAGAACAATTTGCTTTTATAGAAATTAATTTTAAGGCCAGAAAGCTGCTTGAAAGCACATAGCAAAAGCTTCATATTTTTTGACTTTTTCAGAACATGATCTATGAATAGGATTGTGTCATCGGCATACTGGAGAATCGAAATCCCATTATCTACTAGATGTGGCAGTATCCCATCAATTTGATTTGTTCTCTTGGCACTCTCAGTTAAGGCTGCTAATATGTCAATGACAATGTTAAAGAAAATCAGAGAGCGGATACCCTTGGTGTAGGCCCTTTTTCATTTAGAAGTACTGACCGACACTATAATTAATTTTGATTGCTACATTCCCCTAAAAATAAAGCTTTCTACCCAAGAGCACTATTTGGGTGAGAAGCCTTTCATCCGGAGGGACTATAGTAGAAAAAGTCATTTGCTTTGTCATAATCCTTCTCGAAATCTATTTTAAGTAACACCCCACTCATCTTTTTTCGATGGAGTTCTTGCATAGTCTCATGTAGTATTGCCACCCCTTCTAAGATGTTTCATCCACACATAAAAGCAGGTTTGGTGGGTTGTATAATATGGTTTGCAATGCTATTTATGTGATTGGTAGCCACCTTTGTAATGATTTTGAAGCTAACATTTAGCAGATAGATTGCTTGTATTGCTGAATGAGGTAGGATTCTTTGAGCTTAGGTAGGAGCGTAATCACACTAAAATTAAGGATGTGTAGTGGAAGGTTCCTAGAATGCAATTCATGGAAAATTGTCATCAGATCATCCTTGATGATGTTCCAGAGCGTGGTAAAACTCAGTGGGAAGCCATTAGGACCAGGGGCTTTATTACATTCCATTTTGAACATAACATCCCCAGACTTCCTTTTTAATGAAGGGGGATGTAAGGATGTAGTTTTCGATATCTATCACCTGAGCGATGTCATCTGTTCGTATATCTCTCATAGAGATATGACTGGTCTCAATAGGCCCGGAAAGATCCTTGTAGTATTTTAGTACATAGGCCTTTAACTAGGATTCGTCTTTGATTTTTCCTTCGCCTTGTTTGAGACTAAAGATCCGTTGTTTCCTATATTTTCCATTTGCAATCATGCAAAAAAAAATGTGTATTATTGTCTCCTTGAAGGACATTGTTGACCTTGCCTTGTTGGTACCATTTAATCTCCTCTTCTCATAGAAGTTCAACTAACTTTTCATTGGATTGGTTCTTAAGGTTAATCTTGAGCTGAGTTAGGCTTCTTAACTCCAACATTTAGTCAAGATCATCAATAGCTATTAGGAGTTCTTTCTTTTGTTGTTTATATGTCCCACTAGTGTGCGTGGCCTAGCCTTTATGGTGGTGCATTAGAGAGTTGATCTTGTTTGTCCACCTTTGCATTGGAGTCCATCCTCGATATGGTCAGTTCCATATCTCCTTAACCTGGTCATCAAACCCTTCATGAGCTAGCCATCTCAGCTCGAACTTGAAAGGTTCGCGTCCCCCTGGAAGGGCCGATTCAACAGTATCTATCAGAATAGGAGTATGGTATGACACATTCATCCTTTCAAGGGCATGGACGATAACCAATGGGTATTTTAATTCCCAATCAATGGTCATTAAAATTTGACCCATTTTCCCAAATGTGAGATTTTGGTGGTTGTTTTCCCAGGTGTATTGGTGGCTTGATAGTTCTATCTCTCTTATATCCAATCTGTCAATGCCTGCATTGAACAAGAAAGAACAACTGTTCAAGAACCTATTTTTTTTTCTCCTGACGATGTCTTAATATGTTAAAGTCCGCACCAATCAATATGGAGTGAGGGTTGTCACGGCAGGTGTTGACACGCTATTAATGGAAACTGGACTTAAGGTCCAATTGGGCTAGTCCATTGATCGCCATAAGGGACCACACGAAAGAATCCACTTTATTTCGAAGATGGCATTTAACATAAAAATCCCCATTCGAAATATCAGTGATCTCAAAGGTGTCCAGATTTACACCAAGCAATATGCCACCTGATCTACCACAAGGGGGTAAGCAGTGCTAAGATAGGTCCAAACCACCATAAAGGCGAGTTAGGAGCCCAACATTCGTCTCGCTTTTCTTGGTCTCTATCAGAGCGAGGAAGTCCAATCTGTTATCATGCACACATTTGTTGATGTTTCAGAGTTTAGCCAAGTCATGAAAACCTCTATTGTTCTACAAGACACCTTTCATGTGACAATAATTGGTTTATTAGTTTTCTTGCCCTTTTTCAAATACAGGCTCACACAACCTTTTTTTTCAAGGAATGTTACTTGGAGTTTTGAGGAGTAGCCTTAAGGTTGTAGATTAAGCTTTCAATCTCTATCTCATCCATGTCAACCGCTGTGATTTTGTTTACTAAGTGGGAAAAGAGAGGACCTTTCCAAGCGGCTTCCATCTCCTCCTCACTCGAAACATCTGGGTCATCATCTAAAGAAACACTATTTCTGGCATTAGTACCATGTTTTGTTATCTTAGGTTAAACTTTCTCTCTATCTACTATCATGTGTTTAAATGCCTTGATGAAAACTTCTATTTCTTTATTATTACTAGCTAAGTGCACATGCGTTGCAACAAAAAAAACAATTATTAGACGCAATAATATCAAGTACAAACTCAAGGTATGAAGGTGTGTATGCGTCATGGGAGCACTGCCGAACGAATACATCGAGAGCGATATCTTAGTTTGATTTCAGATAGGATCTAAAAAAGGAGGTGGAAATTATCCGCAAATTTCCATCCTAATTCTTCATTTATTTTCATTAGTAAGACAGATTCCATATCTGTAGCCGGTAACGAGGCGGGGAGGCTAGAAGACGAGAGTGGATGACAAAAGTGGGTAAATTATTTAAATTTTAGGGGTTTTCATTAGATGGGAGGAGAGTTGGGGAGAAGAGGTGACACGGAAACCAACTCGTGTTTTATATATTAGAGATTTTCTTATCTTAGGTTGAACTTTCTCTCTATCTACTACCATGTGTTTAAATGCCTTGATGAAAACTTCTATTTCTTTATTATCACTAGCTACGTGACCGTGCGTTGCAACGAAAACATAAATATTGGATGCAGTAATATCAAGCACAAACTCAAGGTATGAAGATGTGAATGCGTCATGGGAGCATCGCTGAACGAATATGTCGGGAGCGATGTTGTAGTTTGATTTCAGATAGAACTTGGAAAAGTAGGATGAGATTATTCGCTAATTTCTGTCCTAATTCTTCATTTATTTTCATTAGTAAGACGAGCTCCATATCTGTAGTCGATAACGAGGCGAAGAGGCTGGAGGACGAGAGTGGATGGCAAAAGTGGGTAAATTATTCAAATTTTAGCAGTTTTTATTAGATGAGAGGAGAGTTGGAGGAAGAGGTGACACGAGAACCAACTGGTGTTTTATATAGTAGAGATTAGACCTAGTTGCCTTAGGTTTGATGAAATATAGGTAGAAAAAGCGGGCGAAGAAAGGGGGTTGATGGATTGGACGACTGAGTTGGTGACGTGAAGGCGAGCAGTGATTTATTGATGGCGACCCTGGATGCCTTCATCAGTGTGTCTAAGTTGATGAGGACATCACTCTTTCGGATAAACACACACCGAGTATTCCTCCAACAATAGGTCAATTGACACGAGCTCGTGCACGTCAACTAAATCATGAGGTGAGCTCGTTCCTTAGTGTTCCTTTATATTTTGATGAGGATGGGATGCTACTGAATAATTGTGATGTATTGTTACTTAGGAACACGGGAGAAGAACAGCAAGGGCGCCCAAGCCAAGGTGGAGGTCCAATCAAGTTTGAGTCCGTTTCGGAGTCCAGGACCAGCCTGCACTAAAATCATCGCCCAGGACGCATACGGACTCCGTTTTCGACGTTCTACATATGGTTGGAAATCTAAGGAGATAAGCTTTCCAACGGGACTGGTCCCATGTCCAAATTCTTTCCGAGTCAACAGAAATCGTCGAAACAAGTGGACGTCCAGAATCTGTCAGGGTGCTGCGCCACCATCTTTTGGGCCGTTGGGCCGTGTATCGTGTTGGAGTCCATTAGGGACGCATCCAGGGGTCCTTGGCCGACCCTAGTCTTTTATATACAGTAGCCACTATCCTAATTAGGGTTGGATTTTGCTTAGATATTGATCTACACACAGTTGTGAGTTTTCGCTCTTGTTCTGGACCGACTAGGCCGCCGCAAGTGTTTGTGGAACCCCGACTTCGAGTGCTTGAATTCAATTCGTAATATTTCAGATTGCATCTTTTACGTTCTTGCTTGTGTTCTCGGTACGCTTGCAGGGATTAAACCTTCTTGGCGCGGTCAACCGCGCGACACGGTTGATAACCATCGGAGCTGTGGTGTAGTGATTGCAAGGGAGACGATCTGTTCGGGTCGAAGCCTTTGGATCATCAACGTCGAGTTCTCCACCCACCGACTTATCGCTACATATCGGAAGATCAGGCCAACATTGCTCATCATAAGTTCCTTATCATAGCTAGATGCATTGCTCTCTCTATGGAGTCGACGTCAATCACCGATGTCCTGTCCTCAAATGCTAGCTTCTGGTCTCCTGGAGGTGCCCGCTTCGTCAATGGTTGTTGTTGGGTGTTCCCATCGTCCCTGGCTTTTGCACTAAGGGTGGCAGTGGACAGGGTTAGATCGGGGCCCCGTAGGTTTTAGACCCAGGGGTGTAAAAACTGCACCATGGGGCCATCAGGTTAGGACCCACCCAAGCTGGGTTTGGGTCTAGGTTTATTTTTACACCCACAGGTGCCCCACAGGCTCTGAAATGCGTACACATGCACCTAGTCCCCTACTTTGCCTGCTTGCATGGGGATCGAGGCAGGCATTCATCTCTCGATTCAGCATCTGTTCCTTAGAAGCTGCGGCGCCAAATACAAGATGCTCTATCCTTCTCTCCCTCCCTCAGTCGCTCCCTTCGAAAATGTCCCTATTAGGCTATGATTGTGATTTTAGTGATTATGACAACTAGTCATTGAGACTAACATGTTTGTCAAGAATATATGTTAGTAGGTCTCATGGATGCAATACATCAATAAGCCACTGTAGCTGAGACAAAGTTTGATTGAATTGAAGAAGTTCTAGGAGATTTGACTTCACCGGATAGTCCAGTGCAAAAGAGTTTGCACTCACCAGAGCATTGTGAATAGAGGCTGATAGCCTCACCGGATAGTCTGGTGCTCCATGCGTTAAACTCACAGGAGTATTTTTGACAAAGGGGGAGAAGGCTGAGGACCTCAACAGATAGTCTAGTGATCTGCACTGGGTAACACCGGAGCATTTCTTGCAGAGAAGAATGCGAGTGCAGAAGACTGAAAATCAACCAATCGAAAGGTCCGATGCTTGGTTTGTGCACACTGAAATATGGCACCGGAGCTTTCATGTAGAGGCTACTGCAAGTGCTGAAGAATGAAGATAAACTCACTAGATAGACCGGTGATCACAGAGATGAATTCACCGAAGCATTTTACACAGAGAAGAAGTGGCGCGGTCTGGCTCAAGATAACTCATTAGAAGGTCCGGTGATGGATTTGAAGGTACATCGGATCGGAATGTCCAATGTACATATTGGCTTTGAGTGGAGTTCCAACGGCTAGTTTCTAAGTTTGTACTCATCGGATGATTTGGTGTTTGTACTACTGTTCTCACTGGATCATTTGATGTAAACAACTTTTCTAAGCCATTGGGAAAACGGCTAGTTGGCAGGTTTGAGGCTATAAATACCTCTCCACTCAGTCATTTGAAGGTGTGGCATACTGCTAGAGTCTAGAGGAAGCTCATACACACTTGAGAAGACATCCAAACCACCAAAGTTCTTAAAATGATCATCCAACGTGATTAAGCACAACATTATAGAGTGTTTACTGATTATAGGCCTAGAGTGAGTTGTATCTAGGTGCCACAGCTTGAAGAAGGGATGAAGGAGTGATTCTAGCTTGTACTGAGTGGTACATCGGCACCTCGGAGTGTTGGTGACTCGCCGACATCTTGGACCTTGGTGGCTCAAGCTTGTTGACCCTCCGACTTGGTGTGGAGCGGTGGCAAGATACGTGTACAGGGATGTGAAGACCCTTGTCCTAGTGGCTCAAGCTCCGAACTGATCATGATGACAAGAGACCGAAAGAGAGGCTTATGGTGAGGCCTTGCCTTGGTGGCTCATCTGGGTTGAGACATTGTCTTTGTAACTTGGTGGCTCAATAGCCGTGATCAGATGCCAACCAATAGTATATCCTTTGTAGAGCTCCAAAGTAGACTAGGGGTGGCATTCATGCCATCGATACCATGAGATAAAAATCTCTTGTGCCGAGTTTGTTTCTCTACCTTATTTACATTTTCGCATTTACATATTTGCAATTTACCTTGCTAAGTATGTTGCAATACTCTTAAGCAGTAGAGTAGACACACTAGATAAACCTAGAACACATTTAGATAGAAATTGAGAGGTTTATCTTATGAAGTTTTTTGGAGCCAAATAGTTTCTAAGTGTCCTAATTCACCCCTTCTTAGTACATCACTGTTCCTCACAATTGGCATTAGAGCCTCGTGTTCTTGATAGGTTTAACATTCTAGAGTTGTGACGTCTGGGATTGAGATGGATACCTATAGTGCTCTACTTTTTGATGGCACAAATTTCCCATATTGGAAAAATCTAATGTCTTGTTTTTTACAAGCCAAAGGTCTAGATGTTTGGAGAGTCACTGAGGAAGGGATGTGACCTTGCATCACCAATAAGGAGAGGCAATTAGATGCATTGGCGAAGAGTGTCCTTTTATCATCTTTAAATGTTGATGCATTTAATCGTGTTTATTCTCTCACTAATGCACATGATATTTGGAATAGTCTCATTGAAATACATGAAGGCAAGGATGTGCGCAATGAGAAATATCATGTGTTTGTTACTAAGCTCAATAGCATCAAACAATTTGCCCATGAAAAAGCTAATGACATATACTCATGTTTGAATATTCTTATCAATGAGATCAATGGGCTAGGTTTGACACCAATTGACGATGATCAAGTAGTGAGAAGAATATTTCAAGCTCTTCTTCCAAAATACAAGTTGATAGTCTCCATCATCTACGACAACAACGATATCAAGAAGATGACTCTAAGTCATGTGCTCGGTAAGATCACCGCCCATGAGATGACTATGAACATGGGGGTTGAGGCTTCTTCCTCATCCGATGCTAAGAACCTTGCTCTCACAAGCAAGCAAGCACCATGCCCACATATGAAGGCGAAGATGAGGAGGCAAGAGTCAAGCTCAAGCGAAAATAATGAAGATGAAGATGAAGATAAAGAGAGCAATGAAGAGGATGATCAAAGTACATCAAGTGATAAAGAAATTGATCCCAAGATGGCTAAGCTTTTCTCAAAGATAGAGAAGAATATGAATATGATCAATACCAAGATGGGTCATCCTATCTCCATTGAAGATTTGGTCAACACAATTGATCATATCAAAAAGAAGAAGAAAATCAAGAACAAGAGGGAGACAGGGGGAAGAGCCAAAGCATTTGCAAGAATGGGAAGATGGGTGAGTAAAGATGAATATTAAATCTCAAGTGATGAGAGCTTCGTAACCCACTCCTCTGAGAGAAGCTCTTTCTCAAGATCATCATCACGCAAGTCGACACACAAGCCATCTCACAAGTGTCTTATGGAAAAAGGTATGGATAGTGATGTAAGTGATGATGAATCCGATGAGGATGCTCCTTCCTATGATGAACTCCTTCATTTGATCAATGAGCAACAAATGACCTTTAAGAAACAAACTAAGTAACTTAAGAAATTCAATGCCCTCAATAATATTTATGCTATCTTTGTTTCTAATTATGAACAATTATTGAACTAAACAAGGAGCATGACGAGCTTAAGATAAAATTTGAGTGCATTGAATCTCAATCTAAGGTCCCTTTGGAGCAATCTACATCTCTATTTAATTTTAATCCTAAGGTACATGCTTCTACTTGTTGCAATGACATATCATGCTCACCCCTTTGCAATGAGATATATGTTGAGAATGTTATTGTAGAACCATCTAATGAACTCATTGCACAAGAAAATGAAGAGCTCAAGCAAAAAGTCTAAAAGCTCAAAGACTTGGCAAGATTAAAGGACAAGAATTATGTCCAACCTCCTTAAGATAACCATACAACCATAGTGAAGAAGCTTGCAGAGGGTTTCACTGTGATATGCTTCAAATGCCATTAAAAAGGCCACAAGTCCTTTCAATGCAAGTAAGTAAAGAAGAAGACCAATGAGAATAATAAAGCAATGAACCTCTCTAACAAGACCTTCAACATCTACACCAAGTCCAACTACAAAACCAAGACCAAGAGCAATTACTACAAGCTCAAGAAGAAGAAGAATGGTAAGGTGGTTGCATATATGGGTGGGAGAAAGAATTGGGGGAGGAACCAACCCATTTGGGTGTCCAAGAAAGTCATCACCAACATGAAGGGGCTCCAATCGGTTTGGGTTCCAAAGAAGACTTGAAGCCCAAGTTGGCTAGGGGATTTGGAGATTTGGCTTACAAAATAAAATGAAGGTTCAAACAAAGAAGCTAAGTGTATAAGATTAGACGCTTTAGTGAAGATCATGATTATCATATACCCAAATCCCCATACAAAGGTAATGAGGTAATGGTAGCTAGAATTTTGTTCATGTTTTTTTTTAACCATTTCCTTGTCTAGGGTTGCATATGCTTATTTCAATTTATTGCAATGCCTAGTATATGTTTTTATATGGTAGGTTGTTTATGTTTCTCTCTTTCTTATAAGCAACCTACATGGTTTGTTAGTTGTAGGTTCTTTTTATGGCATTAGTTTCACAATTGATATCTTTTATGTGTTATGAAGCAATCTATAGGGTACCCTTCTCATTGTTATTAATAACAAGTGCATATGTCTCGTAAGTATTCAAACCTTGTATGCACATATTTAGTGGAAGTAAATCCTATGTGTTGTGACTTTGAGACTAACATGTGTTTAAAGTAATATATTTTATAGTCCCATGGAGAAATCAACACGTATCCGGAGGTATGCAATATGCTTCAATTAGTATCATTATCAATTCATTTCTCCATTTAAGCTACCTCCATGCATGATATAACTTAAATTTCTTACCTCTACTTATTGTCTAGATGTGCATATATTGCTATATTTGTGCATATATTGCTATATTTCTATAAGTGGTATTCAGAAGTGGGTCTTATTATATGTATGCGCACATAAAGGAGGAGTTTATATTATATCATGTGAGTTTCATGAATTATGATCCTTGTTTGTCCTTTTTAATTGATATCAATGTCTTCTATCCTTACAATTGATATATCTTTTCAATCGGTATCACTTTATTAGACCATGATTTACAAAGCTCTCTCCCATGTTCTCTGACGCTCTTCCTCGAGTTCAACATATGTTTGTAGTATTTTTTGAGATTGTTGACAAAGGGGGAGAAGTTTTATGACCAAAGCAAGAAGCAAGATAAAAGATGTCTAGGAATATCGAAGTTGACAAAGGGGAGAAGAAGAAGATGCAAGAAGCAACATGAAGTACCTAGGTTGACAAAGAGGGAGAAGCTTTTGCATCGGTCGATCAAGGGAGATAGTGACAATGGAGAAAGGGGGAGCCACAACAAAGGGTGACTAAATGGTAAGAACATACATCCAAGCAATATGGTAAGGCTTTGTGCTCTTTATGATTGGTATCATTTATTATTTACCACTTGCTTTGGTTGTGTTATCATTAATCACCAAAAAGGGGAAGATTGTAGAAAAAATAACTCTATTAGGCTATGATTATAATTTTGGTGATTAGTGACAATATAGTCATTGGAACTAATATGTTTGTCAAGAATATATGTTAGTAGGTCTCATGGATGCAATACATCAAGAAGCCATCGTAGCCGGGACGAAGTTCGATTGAATTGGAGAAGTCCCAGGAGAATTGACCTCACCGGATAGTCCGGTACAGAAGAGTTTGCACTCACCGAAGCATTGTGTAGAGAGGCTGATAGCCTCACTAGATAGTCTGGTGATCTACACTGGGTAACACCAGAGCATTTCTTGCAGAGAAGAATGCGAGTGCAGAAGACTGCAACCCACTGGAAGGTCCGATGCTTGGTTTGTGCACACTGGAGTATGGCAACAGAGCATTTCTTGCAGAGGCGACTGTAAGTGTTGAAGAATGAAGATCAACTCACTACATAGTCCGGTGATCACAGATATGACTGCACCGGAACATTTAACACAGAGAAGAAGTAGTACAGTCTGGCTTAAGATAACTCACGAGAAGGTCCGGTGATGGATTTGAAGGCAAATCAGAATGTCCGGTGTCGACAGAGGCTTTGAATGGAGTTCCAATGGCTAGTTTCTGAGTTCGTACTCACTGCATGATCCGGTGTTTATACTACTATTCTCACAGGATCATCCGATGTTAACAGCTTTTCTGAGCCATTGGGAAAATGGCTAGTTGGCGGGTTTAAGGCTATAAATACCCCTTCACTCAGTCATTTGAAGGTGTAGCATGCTGCTGGAGTATAGAGGAAGCTCATACATACTTGAGAAGACATCCAAGCCACCAAAGTATTTAAAGTGATCATCCAACATGATTAAGCACAAGGTTAGAGAGTGTTTAATACTTATAGGTCTAGAGTGAGTTGTAGGTAGGTGTTGCAGTTTGAAAAAGGGATCAAGGAGTGATCCTAGCTTGTACCGAGTGGTACGTCGGTGCCTTGGAATCTTGATGACTCGTTGGCATTTTGGACCTTGGTGGCTCAAGCTTGTTAACCCTTCGATTTGATGTGAAGCGACAACAAGACATGTATACAGGGGCGTGAAGACCTTTGCCTTGGTGGCTCAAGCTCTGAAGTGATCACGGCAACAAGAGACCAGAAGAAGGGCTTGTCATGAGGCATTGCCTTGGTGGCTTATTCGGGTTGAGATCTTGTCTTTGTGATTTGGTGGTTCAATAGCCGTGACCGGGTGCCGACCGGGAGTATATCCTTTGTGGAGCTCCAACATGGACTAGAGGTGGCATTCATGCCATCGATACCATGGTATAAAAATCTCTTATGCTGAGTTTGTCTCTCTAGCTTATTTACATTTCCGCTTTTACATACTTACAATTTACCTTGCTAGAGTAGGTTACAATCTTCTTAAGCGGTAGAGGAGACACACCAGATAAATCTAAAGTACATTTAGATAGAAATTGAGATAGGTTTATCTTGTAAAGTGTTTGGAGTGGAATAGTTTTTAAGTGTCCTAATTCACCCCCTCTTAGGACGTCACCCACTACACCAAAACACCTCATCATTAACAGTTCAAAATTGTCATCAATGACAAGTTTTGAACCGACACTGATTACTCGGTACTGATAGTCACTAACTATCAGTACCGGGTATGGAACCGGCACTGAAAATCATTATTAGTGCTGGTTGGACCTACCAACTGGCAGTGATAGTCGGCTTCAATTCAACATTTTTCGGGCCGAAAAATGTTTCAAATTTTTTTTTCACGACCAGAGGCACCTGGCCAGAGGCTACCCACCCAACCATGCCCAATATTCGCAAAGTCACGTGATATTCACTCGCATACGGTAACAAATACTCGAACTCAAGACCTCACAACCTGTGCGTATGCATGACTCCTCTAACCATCTCAACTATCGTCCGTTAGTGAGTATAGTAGCAAAATAAATCCTTTTGACATTTTATGACCAAACATTTGAATAGCTATTTGGATATCTAAATGATCTCAAATAAAAAGTGATCAACTACAAAGTTGTAGATCTCGTCGAGAGCTACAATTTTCATTTAAAGTTTTCCCCATCCGACTTAGTGTGAAAAAGTTATGAATTTGTTAATGTGAGCTGTTATCGACAACTACTGCAACTTTATTATAATTATTTGGACATTTAAATGACCTCAAATTAAAATGCTTTCAACTACAAAGTTGTAGATCTCATCGAGAGATATAATTTTCATATAAAGTTTTTCCCCATCCGACTTCGTGTGAAAAAGTTATGAATTTTTTAAAATAAGGTGTGGCAATAACAATTATCAGTGGTGGTTCGTAACTAGAACCAGCACTGACACTGATTATTAGTGCCGTTTCGTGGCTGGAACCGACATTGATGACTATATCAATGCTAGTACTAGCCAAGAACCGGCACTGATATAGTCATCAGTGCCGGTTCCAACCACGAACCGACACTATCAGTGTCAGTTCTTATCTTCTCAGTTGTTTTTCAAGCGCGGGAGTTTAAGAATCGGCACTGATATGTCTTCATTGTCGATTACTATTGAACCGACACTAATAGGACGCTACATATGTGGTGTTTGTAATAGTGACCAATCGTTACACGCGTGCCACACGTACTAGCTTGCACTATCGTCGTCCTGCCATCACCTCGCCCCGGTGCAGTGGATGCTACAACAGTGCGCCACGTTCTTGGCCCACCTGCTCATCAATTGTGCTATGTTCCAATGCAAGCCGCTCGTCTCACTCCTGCCGCCACCGTCGCTCCCATCCATGCCTTCCCCTTCTCCACCTTCACCATCACTACCATCGCCTTCTTCGCCTCGGCTCGTTGTCGCAGGGCCCCAGCCGCCTAGCGGCTCACTGTCGTAGCGCCCTGGCCGGTAGCTCCTCCCCGGATTTCGGGTCCCCGTGGGGTCTCGGGTCCCCGCCGAAAGCGGAGCCGGGATTGGTTTTCCACCTAATAAGTATTTCAGAGCCAGGTCGGGTTTGCTATCTTAGGTTTCGATCGAGTGCGTTCTCTCTCCGTCTAGCCTCGACCCGACCAGTTGCCACCCCTATTTTGCACCGTAGGAATGGGTTGTGGCTAGGGTTCGAAAATTCGTCGGTAACCGACCAAAATTCTGATAACCGTCCATCTCGGTCCGGCTCGGTTTCAAAAACAGAAACGGTAACCGAATTTGAATTCAAAAAATTCGAAAAAATAAAAAATAAAACAAAATCCTAAAAAACACTAGACACAATTCTAAGACCTTATGTGAAATTTTGTTTAAAAAATAATGTCGTTTGCATCATATTCTATAGGCAGGAAGTTTCGAAAAAAGGAAAAAAGTTAGCGTGCAGCTCAATTGTTAACTCATGTTAAGGAAACATTTAACATACAAACACATATTTTTCTTGTGTAGAACTTATCTTAAGAGGATCTCTAAAATTGATTTCACTTTATTTAGAGTTTTATTAATTTCTCTATGATTTTTACAAAGTTCACAAGTATAAAGTTGATTTCTCTATGTTAAGAAAAAACACTTTAATTAACTTTTTTATGTCTATTATTATTTTTTCTACGTAAATCATAGTATAAATAAAATAATAAAAGTGGTTTCACTAATTTTTGAGGTGTGATGGGTCAGTTATGAATTAATCTAGTCGCAACACATTTACACAATCCTGCATGTTACAATATCTAATTCATGAGTTCATGTATTTTTAAAAGACATAGGATCATGTAAGAAGACTAACAAAATTAGTTTCATGATTTTTGGATTAGCAAAGTGTAAACTATGCATTTAACTTGGTTTAACAAATACATTTTCTCACAGAAAATTTAAAACTTCTTTATGAGTATAAATACTTTTATCATGTAGATCATGTTACAAGGAAATCAACAAAATTTGTTTCACTTGATTTGAAACTCAGATGAATTAGTTATTGATTTTACAAGATTGAAATAATTTTTAAGTTTTTTTTAACTTCACTGAAAATCGAGAAAACCGCTCGATAAATCGAGAAAACTAAGCGGTTATCAACAAAACCGAGTAGTTACCGACAATACGGAAAATTTAAGAAAACCGCTCGATAAATCGAGAAAATCGTTCGGTAACCGGTTCAATTCGACCGGTTACCGAGAGGCTAAATTCACGAATTTTTCTCCAAATTTTAAATTTTATCAAACAATTTTTGTCCGAATTTTATTCAAATTTCAAACAGTTATCACGATTATCGTGAATTTTCGATAACCGCTGGAGCTCGGTTACGTGAACCTTGGTTGCGGCTGGACAGTTTCTGCAAGCCCTGCAGAGGGCCGAACACGCCCTGAATCAACCGCTGGTTCTCCCAGCAACTGCCCCGTGCTGCACGGCGTAGGCGACATGATAGACAATGGGTGCGTCAATGGCGACACGGGCGGCGGAGGATTGCTCGGCGCGGAAGTCGATGCCGGGACCATTGGTTTCGGCTACACCGGCCTGGTCAGCGCAGACGGCGGCGCCATGCCGGTCGGTGCGGGTGACGATGCTGGCTTGGGCAGAGCCAGCCTAGCTGGTGCAGGCCCTGTCGGCGCATATGGCGGTCCTGTTTTGGCCGAAGTGGATGATCACGTTTCGATGTGCATATTTTTTCTTGGATTCGACCTTCTCCTCCAAATCCTGTTTCCTCTTGGTTCGACATCAAAAAGTACTAATCTTTTGTTCCTGAATCCTGATTACCGTCTCACCCTGACACCCCGTAAGACCTGGTTATTATCTGACAAACAAAAACTAGGAAAAATCTGAAGCATACGAAAGAATTGCCATGTCGCACTAGAGCAAAGGGCCAAAGACACAGAACATAGCTGAAACCCACCTTACAGGACAAAAGCAATCTCTTCAGGACACAGATCTACTGGCAACTGCAGAGAGCTACAATGGAGTGCATTAGGAGCATTCCACAGCCCTTGGTTTGGGGATGGATGGATTGAATCAATCGATACAGTACGCTACAGTCCCTGATGCTACAGTACAAATTCGTGCCACAGTAGAACCAAACACTGTAGAATCAAACAATGTAGTAATTAATTAATGCAGAGTACTGTAGCAACAGACTCATATTACTGTACAAACAGTAATCCTCTGGATTAATTGTCATTAATGCAGAGGATCCATGTCCATCTCTTCATAGTCAACATATATGCTTTCCCACTTTCCTTACCACATAAAACAGTCGACCATAATGCACAGAATACAGGAAATATACAGGAACAAGAAACTACAGGATTGTATACATTATACGAATTTTTGTTTCGTCATGCAGATGACATGTGTGCAAACTAGCAGCAGTGTCTTGTATCGAAATGGGATTTCTATGGATGGAATGTGAAGCTGCACAGAGAGCATGCATTGAGAAGTTTCATCAGGGATTACTTCTCTTATGCCGCACAATGTGCATAACATCCTATGAAGCATTATGAAGTATGATTCTAGAAAAAAAGGCATGATGAAGCATGATGTTAGAGTTCCATCACAAGCAACATAATGACAGGTGAACCTAGTAAAGCTGCTTTCGACAGTCAGGAGCGCCACAGTGGCAAGACAACTTCACGATATTGCCATCTGCCCCAGTGACACTGCCCAGGTGACACCAGGAGTCGTACGAGAGCTCCTGCAACAATTGCATGATAATCTTGGTTCAGAAACAGAAAACCTTTTGTTATGGGAAATGTCAGCAAACGTTGGCAGGTGAAACAGCAGGAAGATAAAAGGCGTAATATGGCATACTGGTTGCACAAATGATACATGATCAAGTGTTGCTGAATTCACCATTGTTTTAGTTAACGCCAGTGCATCCAATTGGTGCTGATTACCATACTGTTGTGATTAAATACATGTTGTGTATCTCAAAGTGTCTTGGTTGGCAACGTGAAAAAGAGTTCTCCAAATAGTATAATACAGTTACGATTTGCATATGTATGATGATAAAACTGATGTTCAAATTCACTTTTGATAAGCAAGGTAAATTGTAAGTATGTAAATACGGAAACGTAAATAAAATAGAGAGACAAAACTCGACACAAGTGATTTATATCTTGCAATTTTGATAGTATGAATGACACCCCTAGTTCACGTTGGAGCTTCACAAAGTATATGCCCTGGTCGGCACAACTCTTCCGGTCACGGCTCTTAAGGTACCAAGTCACTAAGACAAGATCTCAAGTACGATGAGCTACCAAGCTACCAAGGCAAGATCTCACTACTATTCTCTCTTCTGGTCACTTACTGTCATGATCACTTCAGAGCTTGAGCCACCAAGATAAGGATCACTTCAGAGCTTGAGCCATTAAGGCAAGGGCCTCCGTGTCCTACCCTATGACAAAAACCTCATGACGGCCAGGATTCTCGAAACGAGACTCTGCGACCGTTATGGATCCGAACATGAGTAGCCTAACCATAGTCTCCAAATCTGAAGAAAACACGAAAACACACCCCTACCACTGGGGGATAATCCCTGACAATGAATCTAAGGTATACCGTTCAATGGGCGCGTTGATCAACGTTCCTTAGGGTTGGGTCTAATGGACTCATGAGCACGAATATTTTATCCAGGTTCAGACCTTCCGTGAGATAATACCCATACATCTTTTGTATTTTCTTATGAATTGGATGAACTTGTTACAGAATATATTTTTCGATATCCTACAAGTCGGGTCCTCCTATTTTATATACCAGGAGAAAATGTGTACATACAAACGGACCGTGCCAAATTCTATAGATCTGATTAGATGTGGGACTTGGGCCGGGTCGGGCCGGCCCGACCCGATCCCTTCGGGCTTCGGGCCTTTCGGGCCGTGCTAGGACGGCCCGATAAATTGTTCGGGTCAGGTCGGGCTGGCCCAATCCACCTTCAGCTAGGCCCAGATCTGGCCCGAATGCACGATGGGCCTTATCAGGCCGGGCTGGCACGGGCCTAGCACCACCACACTCCATCCTGCGTGAGGGTGCGAACCCATTTTTTACCGAGCCAGACCACCCATTGGGCCCCATATCAAGGCCCGGCCTGACCCATAAATCGGGCCGGGCTGACCCGACCCATCAGTGCTCGGGTCGGGTCGGGCTTAAGCTGCACTGGGCCGTGTTGGGCTCGGGCCGGCCAAAAAATACGGCCCAAAGTCCCAGCTCTAGATCTGACAAAGCCAATTACATCTATCCCATCAGTGAGGAGAAAGATCGGTCGTTGGATCTGACGTAATAAATATATAGCTTTCTAATTCAAATAAATACTAATAATTTCTAAAAATCCTAGAAAATCTAAAAAATCGTAGATTACTTTGAAAAATTCTAGAAAAATTCCTAATTATATAGTTTCACCTGTATTTAATCTTTTTTATCCTGTTTTACTCTTTTTCTACTTGATTTATTACCCACTTTTCAATTATTTGAATATAAATATTGTTTTTTTTGGCAAAAGATCCACTCAGCCTTATTATTGTGAAAGCCTTCATATACATATTGTTTCCTAACAACTTGTTGAGCACCACATATATTTACTCTTGCTATTACCAAAAATTCACTTGGGAAGCTTTCAAAGACTTTAAGAAGGTGTATTCTAGGGAGGTATTCTTTGTTGATTGCTGTGGAGATATCAGTGAAGATAAAGACTATGTTTAGGATTCATTGCAATTATTGGTTCTTCAACTCTTGAAGGTCTCTTTTGTAAGATGAATTATCGATTAAGGTATGGATATTATAATGATTATCTTCAATGAAATTACTATATATTGGAATTGATTCCTAGCTCAGTATATAGATGAGATTGGTTATTTTCTTAGACCAGTCTCGACATGTTGGATATGACAGAAAAGTCTAAAATATGTTTTGAAAAATAACTTTAAGGGTGTGATTGGTTACCTATATGAATGGATCATGGCTCGGTGGATACGTGTAATAAGGAGAAGCATGTTTAGTTGCCCATGTACATGTTCCAGTATGGCCAGTGGATGCAAATGTACATCCGCAGATTAGTCCAACGAATGCAGACTCCTATATCCGCTCATAGTAGCAGATCCACTTATCAGTGTCACAAAAACACTTTAGTGAGGAACGGTGACGCCTTAAGAGGGGGGTGAAGTATAACACATAGAAACCTAAATCAAATTGGCTCAAAAACTTCACAAGATAAACCTATCTCAATTTTTATCTAAATATTCTCTAAATTTATCTAGTATGTCTACTCTACCACTCAAGAGGATTAAAACATATTCTAACAAGATAAATTGCAAGTTTGTAAATACGGAAACGTAAATAATGTAAAGAGACAAACTCGACATAAGAGATTTTTATCTCGTGATTTTGATAGCATAAATAACACCCCTAATTCACATTGGAGCTACACAAAAGGATATGCTCCCGATCGACATAACTTTTCCTATCACTGACTCTTGAGCTTCCTATCACTTACTCTTGAGCTATCAAGTCACTAAGATAAGATCTCAAGTATGATGAGCCACTATAACAAAGTCTCACTACTAGTCTCTCTTCCGCTCACTTGCCGTTGTGATCATTTTGGAGTTTAAACCACCAAAGTAAGGGTTACCGTATCCCCACTCTATATCAAGTCAGAGGGGTCAGCATGCTTAAACCACTAAAACATTTTTTTTCAATATATGACTCCGCTTAACCTGCATATACGGTCTATACGAATAACCAATCGCACTATAAATACGTAGTTTTTTATACATATAAAAATATTGTAGTTTTTTAAATTAACTCATGAAAATCACGTAGAGTACGTTATCCTTGTTGTATTATACGGAAAAACGTCATAATATTTCCACTGTCTGAGTCGAGTAGAAATTCCACCCGAATTGAATTCATATTTAGCATTCATCCTAATCGCGTTCGAATCTGTATCGCAAAATAGCCAGAATGGAACTTAAAGAGATTCACGCGCTACGTGTTCAATCCGTTTCCATCCCCAATCTGGTGACGCTGACGTGAACGCAATCCAAAGCGTACGACCCACCGACAGAAGGGACCCACTTATCAGGTCCGATTCAATCAGGTCATCGTCGGAGCCGTCTCGTCGGCGGCGGCGGAAACAAGCCGCGAGGAACCAACCGAGTTCGGAGCACCGCCGATGCTAAAACCCCAGACGGCCTGGGCAGCCTCTCTCCCTCTCTTCCTCCTCCGCCGCCGCCCGAGATCCACCCCCAAGCCCTCTCCTGCCGTCGGCCGCCGGCTCCCCTTCCTCCCGTGAGCCACGCCCACCCTTAGTCCTCCGCCCCTTTCTTCCTCTCTTGCCTTCTGCGCTCTAACGATTCAGGGATCCGCGAATCAGGGTTTGTAAGCGGCGGATGAGCACGCAGGCGCAGCCCAGGTTCGCCCCTCTGCCCACGGAGCAGCCCGAATCCGATGCGGGTGAGAATTCGTCAGCCCTGAAATCTTAAACAAAGCTAATCACTACTGCTTGCAACCGTGGAACTCTGGTGCAATTGATGTTTACATTCGTTTCGGGTTTGGCTTCCAGGGGCTGCAGGGTACCAGTTCCGGCTGGTCTCCTACAACATCTTGGCCCAGGTAAGGCCGTGTTTGCTTTGTGAAGTTGCTTAGGTTTCGGGCATAGATGGATGATGGAGGGTTGCCAACCGCGCCTAATAATTTTCTGTGCTTTGCAGGTTTATGTTAAGAGTGCATTTTTTCCGCATTCTCCACCTGCGTGCCTCAAGTAAGCTCTTAGTTGACTAGCTGTTTTTACTGTCCCATTGGACTTTCCATACAGTCATGGTACTTATGATTCCGCTGCAACTGAGCGCAATATTCTGATTTAACTATTTCCAGGTGGCTTAATCAAAATAGGTTCGATAAGTGGAACAAAATAATATTGAAATATGTAAATTTGGTGCCATAACCCATCAGACCTTAATCAAATTGGACGAAATGTTTTGCTAAGCAATGTAGCATTTAGATTTTTGCTCCTAAACATATATTATTTAATCCTCACAAAAGATATATACAATATGGGAAATATCTGGCTGCCCATGGGGGTTACCCACCCCTTCATAATTTTCATTTTTTTAGTTTAAAGTTCACTTGGCGACATTACGAAATTATGGCACTTATTTAAATATTATGTACCAGTGTATTCTCATTCAGCAAACATTCTGTAGATTGGTGCCATCAATGGATTTACTAACAAGCTTTACACTACAATATCCGTACTAATTTCTGTATTGAGATACTATTTCTTCTTAAATTTGTAGATATATACATTAAAACATAAAAAGTATTACTAAAATCAAGTTCTTCCTTTAATTTTTGTAAGGGCTTCTGCGTATTTTTTGGAAGTTGCGAAGGTTGGGGGTGGGTGTGGGGATATGATACACTTGAGTTCACATCCATCATGTGTGCTGTTCCTTTATGCTTGCATTTAGCAGGAACAGAGTTTTCCATTCACCATTAAACTAGCTATGGTTGACATTTTGTGTGCCATTCTACAATGGAAAACAATTTCCTCTCTTTCTTTTCCCTGGCCCCTAACTTATGTTCTCTTTCATGTTTGCCAAATAGGTGGAAATCTCGATCCAAAGCTGTTCTAACAGAACTCAAGAGCTTCGATGCTGACCTCATGTGCATACAGGTTGGCCCTCATTTGTGAAGTTTTAACAACACCCATTTCTGTTGTGCCATTGTGTGGTCATATAAAGTATTGTTTACCGTCACTTTGCAGAACATGTTGGCTTTTCAGTTCAAATTATGTTCTTATTCAGTTTGATCTAGGGTTTTATAACACCCCAAATTTTCATAGTGAATGAGTAGGAAGAAATATAACAAATTTGTGCTGATTCAGCATAATTGGCCAAGTATGGGGCAAGCGAGCACCCCCTGCCTCACTCTGCATCATAAACCCCCTATGTCAGGTCTCTTTGTGTGTCCAATCTTGTTCAAAAAAGGAGAAATCCACGCTGCGCTACTCCACTGTTTGACCCCATGTGTCATCACATGTGCAGGCACGGCATTGTATTCTGATACCTATGATTCTCCCATATTAATATTCGTTTTTTGTTGAATCTACAATGTGCCAATTTGGTATTCCAGCAATTCTAGGAAGGTTTAACACTAATTACCACTTCCAATCTAGTATACAATGATATACTAACAGGGGGTGAATATTGTGTCTTACCTAGAATATAAATGATGAGAACCATGAACATGGCAATCTGTTGCTCTTCTCTTCCTGTCCCCCTCTTAGTCCTTTCTGTATTCCTGGCTTTCCTGCCTTTATCCTCTGTCCACAGCTGCTCCTTCTGTTCCTTGCCCAGCACAGGTAGCACAACTTCCTTCCTTTGCTTATTGCGTGACACCTAGGTAGGGACACAACAGCAACGACACCTGGCAATGAGGCAAGAGGTTGCAAGACAGAGTAGGAATGGTGGTGATTTCTTTTTTCTCTTTTTGAGGCAATCCCTCCCTCCCTCCCTCCCTCCTCTCTAGATAGCATGCGCAAGGGGTTTGTAATGTAATGTGAGGTTGGTATGTCTTGATTGTACTTATTTATTCACAACTCTATCACATTTATCTAAAATAATTTATTATTGTTTTATTTATTAACAAATAAAATTTGGGGATGTTGGCATAACCACTCTTAGTGTAACGTGGATCATTCTGTTTTATTTAGAACATTTCTCTTCCGGTTCATGCTTGTAATCAATATATCATTCATGTGACTCTCATAGGAGTTGGATGAGTATGATACCTTCTACAAGAAAAACATGGAAAATTCTGGATATTCAAGTATTTACATTCAGCGATCTGGAGACAAACGGGATGGCTGTGGTATATTCTATAGACCGAAAAGGTATCGATATTCTCATACCACAACAGTTACAAATTTCAGGAAAAAGTATCATTTAACTTCACCCATCAAAATATGTGTTCTCTTGCATTCAGTTTACTTTGGGTCTTGTTGGGTTTCATCTCTAGCCTACCCCAACTAGTTTGGGACTAAAAGGCTCTGTTGTTGTTGCATTCAATTTACTTTGCGGCCGATTTCATATGAAAACTGATCATCTTAGCTATGTGTATTCATTTTGGGGACACACTTTTTTGTGAATAAATGACTATTGATCGAGAAAGCTGGACATGGAAAATATTGGATCTTCTAATAGTTTCCAACTTTGTGCAGTGCAAAAGCATTTTTACTTCATCCTCCCCCTTTTTTTTACCCTGTTACCTTTGCAGTGCAGAACTGGTGCAGAAAGAAGGAATACATTACAATGATTTGGTGGAAATATATGCTCCTAGTGATCATGTAAATAATGCCCCGTCAAATAATTTTTCGCCAGAAGAAGGTAACGGGAATAGTACCTGAACGTAAAAATCTCCTGTGAATCACACAGTGGGGGAGCCCCGTCAGTTGAATGTGAACCTTTAAAGTTGTAAACTGGGCTAAACATGCTACTGACAAATTATATATTACTTAGTTAAATTTCAAAAGAGAATAATTCCAACAAACATCCAAACTCAACAGCTTTGCCCTTAACTCTTAATAAATCTGTCTTTGGATATGTATTATTTATCAGTTGCTACTGAGGATACAGAGTTATCCAAGTTCATATGCTATAGTTATTTTCTGTACTTTGGCTTTATCTCTTCCCTGGTCTGATGCTTGACTGAAGTTAACGCTGCGTGATGTTTTTTTTTTCAGAAATGAATCCAAAATCAGATAATAACAAGCGAGGAGATCCAAATGATCCACGCGTAAGAATGAAGCGTGACTGTGTTGGTTTACTCGCAGCTTTCAAGCTTAGTGATCCTTGTGATCATATTTTAATTGTGGCGAACACACATATTTATTGGCAAGTGAAATAACCAATTATTTATACTATCTCTTTTGAAGATTTTCATAATCCACTGTATCTATTTTTTTTTTTTTGTCTAGCTATTATTGGTTGACAACTGTTGCCAGCACATGTTTAAATCTCTTGCTCATGCATAATTTTGTAGGGACCCACAATGGATTGATGTAAAGTTGGCCCAGGCAAAGTATCTTCTTTCGAGAGTCTCTCAGTTCGAGAAACTCGTCTCAAATAAATTTAACTGTAAATCTTCTGTGATCATTGCTGGTGACTTCAACTCGACCCCTGGTGACAAGGTATGTCTTGCATTTATTTCACTGCATTCTGAAGATGACTGACTTTCAAAAGCGTCTTGTGGCTCTTTTGCTATTGTCTTCACTGAACGATTTAAAAAACTCAACGCATATGCTCACATTTACTCCAGTCATCTGTGTGTGGCATATTGGTCTCATGACGAACATAATCTGTTGCACAGTGGTGATTTGGGGTTCAATAGCTGCCTTTGTTCCTGTGCTAATGATGCTTTTTATATGGCTCATGCATTCCTATTAGATAAAGATACCTCAGTTTGATTAATTTATTTTTCATTCCATCTCAATACAACCTTGTTCCACCTCATTTAATTGAGTACTACAATTTTCAGGTATACAATTACCTTGTATCAGCCAACTTAGAATCCACAGATGAAGCTCCCATCAAATTACGCAGCCTTTATGCTGCGAATGGAGGGGAGCCAGAGTTCACAAACTGCACTCCTGGTTTTACTGGAACGCTGGACTACATATTCTCGTCGGATGGTAGTTCAATAAAGCCTACTAGCCTACTTTGTTTACCAGGAGGGGATTCTGCGAACGTGCAAGGAGGCCTCCCCAACTTTCAACATCCTAGTGATCATTTACCAATTGGTGCTGATTTTCTGGTAGTTAACAGCTAGTACAAAAGCTGATTGCATTTTCTACTGCAATAGCAAATGCCCCAGAATAATTTGCAGTGTTTGGGCAATTCAGGCTTCAGAGTTAAAATGTTATACCTCAAGGCACATTTCCTTGTTTTTTTTCTTTTCTTGTAGAGCCAATAGCAAGTAACAATACCAACTAAAATGTTCTTTCTATATTAGTATGATGGTGTGGATGAATATGGCAGATTTTGTTCTTCCTTTACTTTTGTATGATGGTATGGATGGATATGGTAGAGCTTGGTACCATCATTGATTCATGCACCTGTTTTATGGTCCCGGTAACATCTGTAAACTGCAGCAAAGCTCTAGTTAGACAGGTAGATGATGTCAGCTGGAGAGCGCAGCTGCATATGTGGTTCCAACTTCTAGGGTTGAACACAATTCAACAAATTCATGTAGTTGAATGAATTTGTTAACATGGGAAAACATTCGAAAAAGTAGAAAATCCACATCGAGCTGAATGCTGATACCTTAGATGTTCTGGAAGATCTGAATGGGAATGACGGTACTTCGCTCACAGTTTTCAGAAGGTAAAGCCTAACAAGCACCAACACAACATCTCCAGGTGTATTTTACTCTTCTTTCTTCTCCTTTTCTCTCCTCTCTTTGATCATTGATGAGAAGCACAATGGCAGCATTGTGCATGCAGCCTCAATCAACAGGCAAGCTGGTAGTGCTGAGAAATCATCTCCAGATACTCCCATGAATGCAGCAAGTGCAACTCCAAGATAACCGCTGACGTAGCAAGGGCAAGTGCAGACATGCCAAAGGCCATAACTGATCCCTCACAGGCAGCAGAGCAAAATTTTGCAACATGAACACTGAAGGGCAGAACCTTGAAAAACATAAGACCCTCCAACAATCCTGAGAACACAATTGTGTATATGGAGTCTGGTATCCCAATCTTCCTATATATTCCTTGAACAAATAACACATCTGACAACATTATGAATGCTGTGACAAACTGCAGAACTAATAGGACTTCACATGCGGACATTGTTTTAAAGTACTTGTTGTATGACATGCTCCAAGTCAAGAGAGCCACTTGCCCAAACACCTTTGGTAAACCGATAACTGATGAGTCTAGTCTTAACACTTCAGTCTGATAGAAGAACATGGTCCCAAGTAGAAACGGTATGACGGCATAAGACAGTGAAAACCGTATGATTGACCAAAACATTTCGCGCATACACAGGGCACATGATAGCTCTTTGATTTGTCTATGGATGCTGGAGATAGATTAGTAGCTGCCGTTGGTAGTATGAGGGAGCTCTCAGGTATAGCCACAGTAGTGATGAACTGGAGCAGAAGGATTGCAAAAAACAGAAACATGATTTTGGGAGAAAAGTAACTGAGAGCAATGCCACCAAGGAGGTTTCCTAAAGCACCAGCAGAAGAAAAATGGTAAGAACTGGAAGCACCAAAGTTGCTCAAGAGGAGAAAAATGGTAAGAACTGGAAGAGAAATAGCTGGCCAAAGGGCAATTGGTAACTATGAAATCGCCTGCAAGAAAGCTGCAACCACAACAATGAAAAGGCAGGTTAGCATGGTAATCTTATACTTCAGCCAGAAACAGTAGCAACATATCACAGAGTAAGCGTTTCCGGAGAGTGGAGACACTAGTAATGATTTTTACAGTGTTTATTAGTAGTTACACAGATGCCCTTAGACACCTGATAGTGTCAGCCGTGCCAATAAATTTCCAACTTTTGGCCTGCCAAGTCCCTAACATCACTTGGTTGGACTAACGACCCATCCATTCATCAAGTGATTGAAAAAGAAATAATAAAATAATCCCAAAAAATTCTTTGTATGGCAACTTAGTTCTCTGGATTCGCTTGGCTGTATCTGCTGGGTACTTCTCAAGGCATATTTTCTGTTAGTTAACTTATGGGATTGACGAATGGAGCTAAGTAGCTAACTATTAAACGTTTCAGGCTAAATTGAAATACAAAGACTCAAGAGATGCTAGTCAACTGTTTATATGATGTTTGTAAATTGAGATGTAGACTAAATCATATTGATCTATGTATGTATCTACAGTTTAAGTTATGGGACGTTGGAATACGATGGTTCACCATCCTTGAAGAATTTCATCATGGCACTTGTTGTGCAAGAAGGCATCTTTTAACAGCAAGGGCCACATCAAAAGTTGACAGAACACTCATGCGTGATCTAGTTGGGTTGGGAATGTTCTTACTTGTTGAATTGTGAATTTGTAACATCAACAAGAGAGCAAATTAGGTGGAACACCGGTGTTACGGTCTGCACTACTGTCTGCACTACGTCCGGCACACACTACAGGCCATAAGATAATGAAGCGGAAGGTGATGTTCAGAAGAGTGCATAAGCTATTAGCGTGGGGATGGCGTGAGTGTTAGCGTTGGGCGTTGGCAATGATGTAAGCCACGTTGGTGTGGCGTGTGTGTGGGCCCACATCGGGTATAAAAGCTCATGACCCTCTCTCTGTACGGTACGGTTGAACTGGATATTAAACACGAATAGCTCATGGCATAGCCGTGATCCTCCCTCCTACCTCTCTCTCCCTCTTTGATTCCTCTTTCTCCTTCTTCTCTGGCAAGCACGACTCATCATCGTCGCAAGGACGATGACAGTTGGTATCAGATCTATCACCTCCTTCTTCTGCTTTGACCGATCGCGCTCGCTGCTCACCGCTCGCCATGGAGGACCCGTACACAAAGCCCCAGTACTTTTTGCGTCAGCAGCAAAAGACGCAAGTCATGGAAGAACAACTTGCAGTGTTCATCAAGTCGTACCATGAAGACACCCTTGCAATGCAAGCGCGGATGGAGACCCGCCAAAGATTGTTTGAAGACTGGCAACCCGACTTGGAGACTCACGTGTCGGATCTGCAACATGCTGTCGAAGATCTTCACCAACAAGTCGATCAAATCGAGAAGCATCCCGTGATTGCTCCATGATCGGCGAAGTCTGCAACAACACTGACGCACACCACGACTCCGTGTTGGGGTCGGTTCTGAGAGAATTGCGCTCCGGACAATTTGACCACAACAATTTACACGAGCACCGGGGACTGGCGTTTAGGAGCGTCAACACTCTCACGTCCACCCTGGTCAAAGGTGCGCACCAATTTTATAGTCCTTCATTGATGGCTCCCGTGGATCATTCTCATCGGTCCAATTCTTATGATAGTTCGTTGTTTTCTGTTGGGAGCCACTTTAAACTTGAGTTCCCTTACTTTGATGGCGAGAATTCGCAACTATGGAGGAGTTAATGTGACGACTACATCGAGGTGTATTCAGTACCACCAGGGATGTGGGTTTGCATTGCGTCGTATCATTTCTCTAGCAACGCGGCGATTTGGTTGCAAGCCTAGCTCTGTGGCTGATTTGGGAGTGACCAATATCAGGAGCTCATTCAACAGTTGTTCGATCTAAGGCAGACCACCACTGTGGAGGAGTACATGGCACGGTTTCAACCTGTCATGCACTCTATTTTGGCACATAATCAAGCTTTTGATCTAGTGTTTTTCACTACACGCTTTTTTGATGGGCTTCGGGAAGACATCAAGGCCATGATCGTGCTACATAGGCCAAATGATCTTGATACAGCACACGCGCTGGCGTCACTGCAGGAGAGTGTGGGCGTGCCTTCTTGATTTCGGAGCGACCGGATGGGCGAAGGTATGAGCATGGTTCGAGAAGGACTACATGCATCAATGGCTCAGGTTCCTTCTGCAAGAGCATCTGCAGATGGACCTACAACGGATCGACGCGGCGTCGGGAGCGCAAGAGTTGCTAATCGCCATCAGACTAAAGACCGACGTCAGATTGAGGACTAGCTATCAACACTGAGAGCATATCATTGAGCTCGGAGATTATGCTTTAAATGTGGAGAGAAGTGGGGACAACAACATAGATGTGCAACCACTGTGCAACTTCATGTGATGGAGGAGTTATTGGATATGCTTCAAGATCATGATTCAGTGGAGATTCAAAACCTGGAAGATGAGTCTAATAGTGACAATCTGATTACTATATCATAAGTGGCAGTCACTGGAGCTAATGATGCCTGAACAGTGATATTGTTCGGTATGATTGGTGATCAAAAGATGCTTATACTCGTGGACTCAAGCAGTTTACATAGGTTCATTAATTCTCACACTGCTGCCAAAATTTCAGACAAACAATGTCCAATTCCAGCAATACGAGTGAAGATTGCTGATGACGGTTACATGCACTGTGACCGAGAGATCCCTCAGTGTAAATGATGGACATAAGGACACACTTTCAAGAGCAATCTCCGAGTGCTTCCTCTTGGTTGTTATGACATAATCTTGGGAATGGATTGACACAATGAGCACAATCCAATGGTGAATCAATGGGATTTGAAAAGGATGACTTTCAGACACAAAGGAAAACTGATCATGCTGCAAGGTGTGACAACTTAGTTAAATCACTGCAAGGTTCTTTCAGCTATACAGCTTGATAGTTTACTGAACAATAATTCAGTTGAACACAATGTGTACCTGTCAGAAGAAGCTCCACTAGGGACTATTGTCGTACCTGACACAGTAAAGGAAGTTGTGCAGAAATTCAGTGATATTTTCACTGAACCCACAACTTTGCTTCCTCATCACCATTGGATCATCACATTCCTCTGATTCCTGGAGTAAATCTGGTCAGTATTCGCCCGCATCGCTATACTCTGGAGCAGAAAGCTGAAATCGAGGCTTAGGTTGCAGAGATGCTGAAAACTGGATTGATCAAACCTAGCAACAGTCCATTCTCTTCCCCGATTTTGTTGTCCAGGAAGAAGGAAGGTACCTGGCGATTTTGCATCAACTTTCAACAATTGAACACGATCATAGTCAAGAACAGGTACCCCTTATTGATGAATTATTGGATGAATTATTAGGAGCCTCATGGTTTTCCAAATTGGATTTGCGGGCGGGTTGTCACCAGTTTTGGTTGCATGAAGGGAATGAACACAAGACCGCATTTCAAACCCATCATGACCATTTTGAATTCCGTGTGATGCCTTACGGGTTGTATAATGCGCCAGCTACGTTTCAAAATGCGATGAATGAGATTCTAGCTCCATTACTAACGAAGAGCGTACTAGTTTTCATCGACAATATATTGGTGTCCAGTTGTTCTCTCGAAGAACATTGCATCCATCTTTGACAAGTGTTCAGTATACTGCGTGAGCATGGTTTGAAAGTGAAGCTTCCCAAATGTGCCTTTGCATAGCAAACCATCACTTATCTAGGTCACACTATTTCAAAAGATGGAGTATCTCTCGGGGATAAAATCAAGGACGTTCAGAATTGACCATTGCCTGGTGATGCTAAGGAGCTCCGAAGTTTCTTGGGACTTGTCGGTTATTACTGCAAATTTATGAAGGATTTCGGTCTTATATGCAAAGCAATGACAAATGCGCTCAAGGAAGAGGCCATCTTCAACTGGACACCCACAACAAGATAGGCCTTTCAGGAGCTCAAGGATCGATTCATTAAGGCACCAATACTTCTATTGCCGGATTTTAGTAAACAATTTGTGGTAGAGACTGATGCCAGTGATCGTGGAATTGGTGCCGTTCTGATGCAATGTGGCCATCCAATCACCTATCTCAGTAAGGCATTAGGTCCAAAAAATCAAGGTCTAGCAACTTACGAGGAGTGCCTTGCAATGATATCGGTGATAGACCACTGGCGTGCCTATTTACAACATTCCTAATTTATTATCCGCATTGACCACCAAAGTTTGATCCACCTAACGGTGCAGCGTATCCACACACCTATTTAGCAATGGTCCCTTACTAAACCCATGGATTTGATCTATCAGATACAGTATAAGCAGGGTCAATTTAATAAAGTGGCGGATGCTCTCTCTCGCCGACCTCATCGGTTGTCGGATGAAATGCTAGCAATCACAGTGTGTCGTCCTGCTGGGCTCGAGAGCCTTGTTAACTGCTATACGAAGGAACCCTTTACCAAGCAGCTTCTTGTGGAACTGTTCTTACCAGGTAACACTCATTCGAACTATTCTCTCAAAGATGGGGTTATCTGGTTCAGAGGGCGTATCTGGATTGGGGTTGACAGTGAAATTCATCGTCACATTATCTCAGCTCTCCACGACAGTGCCTTAGGTGTAGAATCTGGTTTCTTTGCAACATATCATCATATCAAACGCTTGTTTGCTTGGACTAACATGAAATAGGTGATCAAACATTTTGTGCAACAATATACAGTCTGTCAACAGGCAAAGATTGAAAGAACTGCCCCTCCTGGACTACTCCAACGCCTCAGCATTCTAGACCAAGCTTGGCTTGTGGTCACCTTGTATTTCATTGAGGGACTCCCAAAATCAACTTAGCATGACACTATCCTAGTGGTGGTAGACAAGTTCAATAAGTATGCGCATTTTATCTTGCTGAAACACCCCTTTACAACACTTCAGGTGGCTAAAGTATATATGAGTCAAGTGTTTAAACTTCATTGTCTTCCGCAAGCTCTTGTTTCTGATCGTGATAAGATCTTTACAAATACATTGTGGCAAGAGCTTTTCAGGTTATCTCAAACTGAATTGCAGATGAGCTCCTTTTATCACCCACAATCGAACGATCAAACCAAATGGGTGAATCAATGTCTTGAGACTTACCTTCACTGTGCAGTGCAGCTTGCCAACCGAATGGGTGAATTAGTGCCTTGAGACTTACCTTCGCTGTGCAGTGCATGCTTGCCCCAAGAATTGGTCTCAGTGGATTTCTCTTGCGGAATACTAATATAATACATCTTACCGTACATCTCTTGGCATTACACCGTTTGAAGTGCTGTATGGATACAAGCCGTGAGATTTTGGAGTGCCAGTAATAGCTGATTGCACTGTTCTAGATTTGGTTTCCTGGTTGAAAGAACGCGTAATACATGACTTGCTCCATCACCATCTGAATCGTTCTCGGAATTGCATGAAACAACAAGCTGATAAGCATTGCACTGCATGGGAATTTCAAGTCGGGGATAACGTATATTTGAAATTGAAACCATATATTCAGTCATCGGTGGCGCGCCGACCAAATCAAAAACTTGCATTAAGACATTATGGTCCATTTGCAATTCTATCGAAAGTGGGTACTGTGGCATACAAATTGGATCTTCCATCGTCAAGCCAAATCCATCCTGTGTCGTTCATGTCTCACAACTGAAGCAACTCCCAGTTTCTTCTTTCACTTTTGCAGCATATGCAGGTGCCCGAGAGGATCCTGGAGCAGAAGCTGGTCAAACGTGGGCGCTCCACAGTTGCTCGGTGTTTGATCAAATGGCACAGTTTGGATGCAAACATGGCGACTTAGGAAGACCTTGAAGACCTCCGCCACTGTTTTCCTAATTCGCCGGCTTGGGGACAAGTCGTCGCTGAAGGGGAGGGCAATGTTACGGTTTGCACTTCGTCTGACATGAGTTACAAGTCATCAGACAACGGAGCGGCAGACAATGTTCAGAAGAGCGTAGAAGATGTTAGCATGGGGATGGCGTGAGTGTTAGTGTTGGGCGTTGGCATGATGTAAGCCGCGCCATGTGGCGTGTGTGTGGGCCTGCATCAGGTATAAAAGGAAGCGGACCCTCTCTCTGTACAGTACGGTTGAACTGGAAATTAAACACAGTCAACTCACGGCATTGCCATGTTCCTCCCTCCTACCTCTCTCTTTCTCTCTGATTCCTCTTTCTCCTTCTCCGGCAAGCACGACTCATCACCTTGTGACGGTGACAACCGGGTAAAAGTTGTTGTTTTTAAAGGCAAATCAGAGAAAAATGTAGATAGAATCTAATGGTAATCAGAAAAAGAAAGAAAAAGTGAAAGAAAAAAGGAATGGGTGAGAAGAATCAAGAGGACAGGTAAGCGTAAAAATATTCTTCTCGGCGATTTCATTTGCCATGGGGGACACATGTATGAACATCACGCGAGAAAAGAATGTGAAAGATCTAAGTTTGGTTATTACATCAATGTCAACAGTCAAGACAGCGCAAAAGGAGAGTGATACAATTGCATATTCCCGCTCTTCACTAACACACTCTAATGGACCCAAATATCACGTGAAATTCAAGAGCTAAATTAAAGAGAATTCTTGTTTCAACAAAAAAAGGAGATCTCAGAAAAAGGCTAACAAAAATCCTGTCTGTGGGATTGACCAAGGAAAAGAAATGAAAAATACATATAATTCCCAAATTCCTGAGCACGGATTCGGGGGCAAATTTTAAACAAGTTCTGGAAAGTTGCGTGACATGAACTGCTGGTGGCAGAGGAGGGTTCGGGATCTGGACAGGAAATGCAGGGGAATGGAGAGGATCATGGGAGGAGAGCATATCGCCGATGGCGACGTAGGGCAGGCGTCAGTGTCCGCGTATGGGGACGACGTCGAAGAGGAGGTCGAGTAACTGCTTAGCGACCATAGGCAATTTGGCGGAGGCTTGGAGGATCTGCAGCGAGGAGGCGGCGACGCCCATGCCGTCCTTGAGGAAGAAGTTAACGCCCAGCCACGGGAAAAGCCGGAACCCCTGCACCCAGAACCCCACCCCAATCACCAGCTGCCGCCTTGCCACCGCCTCAGCCGCCACCACGGCCCTCACCTCCTGCTTCTCCTCCTTCTCCATGGCTCCACCTCTCCTCCTCCCTCCCTCCCTCCCTCACTGCAAATCCAAATCTTGATATCCTTTGCTCTGCTCCTCCCTATCCAAGAGGAGAAGAGCTGGAGATGGTGGTTGGTGGAGTGATGAATCGATCAATTAATCGAATTGATATCGGTGTAGTGGATCCACGGTGCGAGGAGGAGCAGAACACAAGGTGGAAGATCGAGGAATCAGGGTTCAATTTATCGATGGTAACTGTCGGAGGGTGAACTCCTCAAGCGGGGATCCGGAGGGACCCCCTTTGAGATTCAGTCGGGGGATGATTCTGAATCCATTTTGCGGGTGAAATAAATGTGCGCAAATGGGATGCAGGTGGAGTGGAATGATCGGATGCAGGAAGTAGTAAATGCTCAGGAGATTTTTAGACAGGTTCGGGCCGCACTGAGCGTAACACCCTACTCCTGTGTGTGTGCTATAAATGCTCTGAGAATATCTCTCTGAGTGTTCACTGGGTTACAAGAAATATTTGTTTAGTCTAGAGCTTCGTGCTCCTTGTTCTTCGGCTGATCTATGCTTCTGGCTTCATTGTTGTCCAACTTATCTGTGCTTTCTCCTTACTCAGTCCTGCCTCATTCTTCGGTGAGCCCGCCCGGCATATATACCCACTGGGGCGGTAGCGTGCCCAGAAAGGGATGGCGCGAGTTCCAAGACGTCATAAATGGAAAGCAACCATCATGGGTTGCTGCGCAAGGTGACGGGAAGGGTTGAAAACGCGCCCCGTTCGGTGTTGTTCGTCATCATGCCGTTCTTCAACGGGCGCTGCAGGACCTGTGCATTAAATATCCCCACGCCTCCCTGCCAGGTCATGGCAGGGACTGACAGAAAGCATGGGGGGAGCAGTTGGATATGACAGGCCACGCGCCCTCTTAAATGCAGCATCGGGTCTCTCACCAGCTGACACCTCACCGCTCGACCTCTGTGGGGGCCACCGGCGAAGGACTTCTCAGGCCCTCGAGGAACCGAGTGCTCGGGGGCCACTGTTCGCCGCCCCGAGCACTCTCTCCCGGATATGCCCTTTCTTGGTCCTCGGGGAACCGAGTGCTCGGGGGCCACTGTTCACGGCCCCGAGCACTCTCTTCCGGAACTGACTTCCCTTGGGTCCTCGGGGGACTCGGGTGCTCGAGGGCCACTGTTCGCAGCCCCGAGCACCCTCTTCCCGGTACTTGGCTTTTCTTGTCGTCGGGGTACTTGAGTGCTTGGGGGCCATCGCTCGCAGCCCCAAGCACTCTTTACCCGGGACTTGGTCTTCTCGCACCTTGGGGAGATAACCCCCGTGGGAGGGCGTCACGTGTCACTCTGCTATTCTGGCCTCGGGACTCGGGGACCTCTGGTTCCTGTGTCACCGACAGTAACCGGTCGAAATTCGTGGTTACTGAGCTTACCGCTTAGGTCCGGTTTCAGAAACCGAACAGTAACCGAATTTGAATTTAAAAATTCAAAAAAAAAAATCAAAAAATCCTTAAAAAACTAGAGACAATTCTAAGACTTTCTGTGAAATTGTTTTTCAAAAATAATATCGTCTGTATCATATTCTATAGGGAGAAAGTTTGAAAAAAAAAGAAAAAGGTTAAAACGTGCGGCTCAGTTATTAAATTATAATAAGTAAAAGCTTAAGATGCAAACACATAATTTTTTTTGTGTAGAAAGTATCTTAAGAGGATCTTTAAAATTGATTTCACTTCATTTGAGTTTTATTAATTTCTCCATGATTTTTACAAAGTTCACAAGAATAAAGTGAATATGTTAAAAAACAGCACTGTAATTAACCTTTTCATGTCTACCATTATTTTTCCTACATATATCATAGTATAAATAAACTAATAAAAGTGGTTTTACTAATTTTGGAGGTGTGGTGGGTTAGTTATGAATTAATATAGTTGCAACATATTTACACAATTCTGCATATTACAATAACTAATTCATGAGTTCATGTATTTTTAAAAGACATAGGATCATTTAAGAAGACTAACAAAATTAGTTTCATGATTTTTGGATTAGCGAAGAGTAAACTATGCATTTAACTTGGTTT
The DNA here is from genome assembly GCF_958298935.1 of Phragmites australis. Classification (NCBI taxonomy): domain Eukaryota; kingdom Viridiplantae; phylum Streptophyta; class Magnoliopsida; order Poales; family Poaceae; genus Phragmites; species Phragmites australis. Next base: position 21,956,495 of record NC_084929.1, read on the forward strand.
AACAAATACATTTTCTCACAGAAAATTTTCAAATTTTTTATGTGTATAAATACTTTTATCATGTATATCATGTTACAAGGAAAAAAAATTGTTTCACTTTATTTGAAGCTCTGATGAATTAGTTATTGATTTTACAAGATTGAGTTAATTTTTGGGTTTTTTGTTGAACTTCACTGAAAATCGAGAAAACCACTCGATAAATCAAGAAAACCGAGCGGTTACCGACAAAATCAAACGGTTACCGATAATACGAAAAATTCGAGAAAACCATTCGATAAATCGAGAAAATCGCTCGGTAACCAGTCCGATTCGACCGGTTACCGAACGAAGAATCTAGCATTTTTTATCCAAATTTCAAATTTTAGCAAATGAATTTTGTATGAATTTTAGCTAAATTTTGTATGATTATCACAATAACCACGTATTTTTAGTTACCGCTCAGGAGCGATTGCCGTTTGAAAAACGGTAAATAAAACCTGGGAATGATGGTGCCAGAGCTCAAGCCCAGCCGTGGTCTAACCCACGCCACACGTGGGCTTGGATTTGCATCGTAAGGGCGTGTAGCCACGTAGGCTGGGCTTTCGAGTGCTACGCGACCATATGGCCACCACCAGTAGTACACGTGGGCTCCGCGACCATGGGGCCACCACCAGTAGTACACGTCGGCCCCGCGACCATGTGGGCGAGATGGTTGATGACACATCAGGCCAATCCCAAGCATGAAACTTATAACTGACTTATTTTGCTCGGCCCAGCTTACGACTTGTCCAGGGAGTTTTTTATTTTTATAATTTTTAATATTAATATTTAAATAAATAGATCCATATGAAAAAATTATAAAAATAGATGTCTACCGTCCTATTATGGAGCGGTAAGTGGTCCGAAGCTTTTAACACGAGGCTAACAGCCCTGTTTCGTTGAAATCACTATTTATAGTAATATTTTTCCTCCTATCTTCTTTATATAAAATTATGGTCTTCTGTTACTTAAAAAATCTAATTTTTTTTTTACGTGTTTCATAATTCATATGCAATCCATCACCTAAAAGCATGTGTATAATTTAAACTAAAATTCTCAAAAAAGACTACTTTTATAACTTTTAATAATTGTTAGTGCCTCAAATAAATTTCTACAAATCTGAGAAAATTCATTAATATTCATCTTTTGTAATGGACTAATTTTTAAAATTATTTCTAACCCTAGGCTATATGGTGAAAAAGTGAGTCATTTGTAATGCTCTATTCATATGAAATGATAAAAATGGATATAAATAGAGTATTACAAAGGAACTCACTTTTTCATCATATAGCCTACGGCTAGAAATGATTTTAAAAATTAGTCCATCACATAATATGAATATATTGATTTTTTTTTCAGATTTTTAGAAATTTACTTGAGGCCTAAAAATTGTTAAAAGTTATAAAGGTAGTCTTTTTTTAGTATTTTATAAAGGTAGTCTTTTTGAGTATTTTAGTCTAATGAAAATAGGTTGCACATAAATTACAAAACATATACAAAAAGTTTTAGAATTTTTGATCAACAGAAGATCACATTTTTTATAAAGAAGATGGCAGGAAAAAATATTCCCTCCGATTGCAAATATAGGTCGTTTTAAATTTGTGCACAAGGATTAAGAAAGTATATCAAATGATCTTATTGCGCTTCATTTATTCTCCATTAAAAAAGATAACTCATTCATTTATGAGAGTAGTAGTATTTATTAAATAAGGGTAAAACAGAAATAAAAGAGAAACAAATGCATAGAAGTTTGAGAATAACTTATATTTAGAGAATAGTTGAGGAGGCTAAAATAACCTACATTTGTATCAGAGAGAGTATTATTTTGAACAATGATTTCGATGAAAGATGGGATCTATTTATTTAAATATTAATGTTAAAAAATATAAAAATAATAAAAACTCCTTGTTCAGGTCTGTGTGGCCAACGGCGATATGGACCATCAATTGCTCGATCGGACGGCTGAGGATGCTATACACAGTCTCGCTCCGTCGCTCGCTCGGACCCGACCCATTCAACGCAGAAGAGGCCCCAATCCCTGCGCCGCCGCCGCCGTCGCCGTCGTTCTTCGTTGTCTGCCTCCGCCACAGCCGCGTCTTGTCGTCGCCAACCGGACCGTGACCTCTCCCTCACCACCGCCCCACCGGAGGCGGCGACATGTCTCAGAACAACCCCTCCCAGCTCCTCCCCTCAGGTGCGCGGAAGACCCTCGCTTTACCTCGAGCAGTACTCCTGATTCGCTTGTCCTTGCCTTCTGCTATATCGGATCCGAGTTGTTGAGTCGCCTGTTTGCTTGTGCATGTGTGCGGGCTGGTGCGGCGAGCAGAGCTGATCGACCGGTGCATCGGGTCCAAGATCTGGGTGATCATGAAGGGGGACAAGGAGCTCGTCGGCACCCTCTGCGGGTTCGACGTCTACGTCAACATGGTGCTGGAGGACGTCACCGAGTAGTATGTGAAAATCCACCCAAACCCTAAACCCTGGCCTCTGTTCTCTTACGTTGTTTTGTATTTCATTAGATTGGGTTATTTAGACCAGTGTGTTACTAGGATCTGACTGAATTTTCAGTTCGAAATAGTGGCTCCGTTCTAGGGATATTCCTTCTGCACATTACACTGGAGTGGCGGCGCTTGAACAATTTCTAAGAGATAGCTTAGCTAATCTAATGAGTGTTGTTTGAGAAATTTGTTAGGGAGGTCTAGTCTATTTCTCCTGGTCTACACAACATTTAGGACTTTTAATTCTGAAGGGGAGGCCATAAGCTATCTTAGCCTCAAGGAAGCTCCGCTGATAAGCAGCATAACATTTAGACTCTAATTCTTGAGGGGAGGCGATGGGTCACCTTGGCCTCAAGTAAACTCCGCTTATAGAGAGCAAACAGAGATGCCGACAGGTTGAGCAAGGGATATGCTGTAATAGTGCTTAAAGTTGAATCTATTGCGGAAAGATTACACCTGCTGGCATGATGAACTCCTAGGAGACTCAAATCCCCAGAATGCAGAAATAAACTCCTCTTCAGCAAAAGTACCATATGATACATCAAATTCCTACTTCACCGCAAAAGACATCATTTGGTTGCTTTTCCAATACTGTTCCTCAGCTACAACACTCCTTTGAGAGATATCTTCCTGTTTAAGGATTTACTAGTGAAATATCCAGTTTCTCTAAGCCCAAGCTACGAAGTCCTTTTTTTGGTGAATGTTCCCTCTAGCTGTGTTAGGTCCTCATCTTTTAACAATTTTGTATGACCTCTTAGGTTCATACTGAAATCCTCTGTAAGTAAGACAAAAAAAAAGAAGAGAAAGTATAGCAGGAGTTCGTGTCAAAATGCTGACATCAACAATTCTCATTTTACAGCTGAAACTTGGTACTTATAACACCCATTATACTTGTGACTAGTTTAGCAAGTTACTCGGATCTTTTTTCTCCACCGGTGCTACTAACGATTTAATGTGTAGATGTTTCATATCCTCTTGTTGTTCTGCAGCGAATACACTGCCGAAGGTCGTCGCATTACAAAACTTGACCAGATACTCTTGAACGGCAACAACATAGCCATTGTAAGGATCTTGATCAGATAATGCTTGTGCTAAATGCTTTTGCTATTGTCTAATGCTGTTTGCCATGTCTAACATTATTTCTACTCTTTTGTACTCTCACAGTTAGTTCCTGGTGGTTCACCCCCAGATGTGTAATGAGCTATCGCTTCCCATAATAACCATTTGTGGCAAAGGTAGCACAGTGAACTCCACAGCTTATATTGCTAAACCACTGGATGTTTTCTGAGCTCAAATATTTTTCTCGTAATTGTACCAAAGTTTATTAGCAACTCTGAGAACATCGAAGCTTTCTCTAATGTCTTATGTGTGGAACTTACTGACCTGAAGTAGAGTGGTTGCATAGCTGTGTTTATATGATTGGCTATGCTAACTCTGATGTACCTCTGATAGCTGTTGAAAGCTCATGATCGTGTTCTGCAGTGTGAACTATGCACCAAATGCTTCGATTGCCGAAGAAACCTTGTAACTGGAAGTGTATCAGCAATAGTTGCATTTGCGTAGCATGCATTGCTGATTCAAGGTATTTTTGTCTGTTTGTCCACGTTTTTCACTGGAAAAATTGGTCTCGTGTGTTTGTCCCTACTTGGGGCTATAGCAGATCCGGGTTTAAAGATTTTGAGTGACGCACTTGATGTTCAGATTTCTGATCATAAAATGACACTGTGCAATCTGCACGTGGCTTGCTAGAAGAAGTCAGAATTACTATTTACATTGGTAGGTAATGATTGTAAACTTGTAATCAAGCCGAGGTGTAAGGTGTTCCATCCATGGACCGTGTCTGGGGCCCATCCCTGCCGTTGGTCTACGAGGGTGCTCACGACCAACGACGTCAACCCGCACGGCCGTGCGCGTGGTCGATCAAGGAGGACGAACTGAGATTACGGCTTCCGAGGTGGCCGGGAGCATGCGCCGACCGGGGACGAATCATGAGGTGAGAAACACCAGCATAGTGAGCCTCACCGAAAGGTGTACGCTGCCAAATTTGGAGCTCCAGGCGTGGGTGTTCCGCAAAGTTGAAATGATTTTTCTCAGGTATACGAGAGTCGTCTTGTCTCCTTCCGCGTCCGTGGCTCTGCTGCTTTTGTAACAACTTGGAACACGTACGTACGGGACTCTACCAAAGCGTATGCAGGCTGCCCGTGGCCAGCAAGACAACCGTGAGGCGCGATTTCATCTCGCACAGTCTCCTTTTCGATCACGATGCATGAGACACGGTATATCTTTAATATCCTAGCTAGTTTAATACGACTCCATCTCTTAGTCGAGAGGCAATGTATTTGTACGTACGTGCACGTCCATGGACGCAGCCGGACTAGGCGACGGCGCAGGCCTTGCCGCGCGCGCTCGACGCCACGTCCCCCGCAATGCGCCCGCCGGAAGACGCTCAATAGATACGATGTCGGCATAAACCAGATGCGCCTGCTCATCCCCTGCGCTCGCGGCGTTCCTCACGCCGGACGAGATGGACCGCGGGCCCGGAATGGAGATGCCGCCCTTAGGGCTGGTTCTGAGATTTTAGTGATCCAGAACGAAACTAAAAATAGGACTCATTAAATATAAATATTATCAATTACAAAAATAATATTCTGGTAGAGTTCATGAGTATTTACAATAAGTTTAAACAACATGGAATACATCCATTATGGTAAGCTGGAACAAAATTATCGTAAATACTCGTGGGAACAAAATTGCGAGGTCGGAGTACACGTACGTATGCTTGTGTTAATGTATGCTAGCTAGGTAGAGATACTCATATGCTTATGTAAACTTGCTACGTGCAGCTCTAGTTATTCATCGGTACATGCAGCAGGTAACTTGCAGCAATAGTAGCTTTAGATCTATCTGCTCGCAAGTGCTAGCATCACAGTACAAACGCTGGACCCATTGATTGCCGGAGTGAGCGGAGACCTTTTCATATTTCAAACATACGATCTCAGCAAGGGTCAGATCCATTTGAGGTAGAGTAGAAACTATAGAGAAGAAAAACCAGTAACGAAAACTCATATGCCAATGACTGACGCATGTTCTCGATCGAAGTTGTGGGCATGCGGGACACCTTGGAGTCGTGATCCCACGAAACGCAAGAAACTGGACTATGTGGACCGAAGAAAATACGAAATAGGCAAACAACCAAAGGCTAGGTAGGCAGGTTACTTGATTTTTTATGGACCAGAGGAACTATACCACTTGCGTCCTACCGTGCGGACTGCTAGACCTACCTGCTACTTTAGATCTAGTTCTATCTGTTATCGTACTGTTAGACATGCATACTATACACAGTTACACGAGGAGTGGCCCCTCAGTTTTAGGGGCCCGGGGCGGCCGCCCCGCTCGACCCCCCTCAGGGCCGGCTCTAGCAGCCCTACTTCCGCCACGGCTGGGGGATGGAGATGAACGGGGACTACCGGCTCTTTGACCGCAAGTGGTGGCGTTTCGTGACAGAAAACCAGCTCGCAGACGCTATGGCAGTGATGAAAAAGATGGGGTGGGAGTTGGACATCGAGCTGCGGGCGTTCCGCTCGTTGCATCGGTACCCGAGTCAATATTCAAATCTGTTTTAAATACATAGATCTAACATGATTTAAATGATGATTTTCTTTAATTTGAGCTAATTAAGTTTGAAATTTGAGAATTTGGTTTATATTTGCCTTATTGAATGTCATTTTGATTTGTAGCTGAACCAATACACAGATTTGTTACAAATAAATAGCTGTAAACATGATTTATCTTGATGATATGCTTTAAAACAACGTAAGTAGGTGAAGAACCTCTCCCACAAATTGCTCAAAAAAAAAAAACACGCTCTATGATTGGAATCATTGGGGAGTGTTCATCTCGACCAAACTTGAGTTGGAGGTTGAAAACGAGGATAATTTGGGGAATACTCAGAATTTTGGAGTGGATATGTATAAAAAAAGAGTACTGGTTCGGAGTAGAATGTGTATGTAATAACCTAATAAAATAATTATACTCTCACCCTATGTAGGATTGAAGGTACTATAAAGACTAATTTTTGTCACGGGGCACTAAACTTTCGTGGTATTGACCAATTCACACCATGCTTGTTCTATTAGGCCAAGTATCATTATGAAATCGTGGTTCTTTGATACTCTACACCGCCCTAATTAAAATAGTATTTTCTCAGATTTAAGACGAGAGAGGGTTCGTGAATAGACAATTTTGCCCTTTAAGCCTTGAGAGAGAAGAATTGGCTGAGTCGAACCAGTTAGCCAGATTCCGACGGAACCATTAAAATAGAGCATGTATTGATTGTCATATGATTATGGTGCATGTAATGACTTCATTGGTCTGCAATGCATATATCCTGGGATAACATTGCCCATCACAATTTGCATATATAACAAGTCTGGCATAACATTGCCCATCACAAGTAAGCCTTACAAGTCTGGCAGAATATCACAATGCCTAAAGTCTGGTAGAACATTTGCATTTGGCCCTACATGTCCGGAACATACATCACGCGACATCGCATTACAAGTCTGGCGCAAAATACAAACTGAAGATTACATAGTTACCACTCAGAAGTCGGTTTCCCCTTCTGCTTCTTCGCCTTCAACTTCTGTGCTTTTTTCCCCGTCACCTGGAGGAGAAGCGTTGTCTCCAAACTCCAATTGCCTCTTACGGCTAATGATTAAAAATAAAGAACAGATATGTTAGTGAATTAAACAAAGCTCCTATGCTTGGCACTGGCTGCCCTCTGACAGGTCAAGGGGTATCTTGTGTGGAATTAAAATAGATAGACTGAATGTGGATTCTTTCTCTTTTGGAAAGTTTTACACTATTGCTAATGTTGACAAAAAAAAACAAACATGAAATGGGCTATGGTCACTGTTTATAGCCCTGCCTAGGAAGAAGATAAGGAGCAATTCCTGCTTGAGCTGTCTAACATTTGTCATTCTAACAATCTTCCTCTGTTAATTGGTGGGGACTTTAATATTCTCAAATTCAGTTCAGAAAAATAAGAAGTTCCAAGGGAACAGAATTAATTATATGTTTAATTCCATTATAAATACTTATGAGCTCAGGGAGCTGTTTATGTCTGGAGGCAAATATACTTGAAGCAATAACAGAATAAACCAAACTAGGGAAAAAAATAGACAGAGTATTGATTAGTAAAGATTGGGAAGAAATGTTTCCCTATCAACTCTTAAAAAAATCCTCAGATATACCTCTGATCATAACCCTCTTACGTTGAATACTGGAGATGCTCCTGATAGACAACCAAAACCATTTTATTTTGAAATGTCTTGGCTCTCACACCCTGATTTCAGGGCTAAGATTACTGAGATTTGGAGTAAACCTGTGACAGCTAAATCTAACTTAGATGTATGGATAATAAAAGTAAAAAGAGTTAAGAAATTTTTTAAAGGTTGGAGAGACAATATTAGAGGGGAAACCAGGAGAAAAATGATAAATCTAAATGAAGAATTACTGGCCCTTGAAAATCTTGAGGAGGAAGATGCCATAAATGAGACTCAGCATAGAAGGAAGTGTGAAATCCAATTTGAGCTAATGTATAGGTTGGATGAGGAAGAAGTTTACTGGAATAAAAGATCTAGTTCTAAATGGCTCTTAAAAGGAGACAAAAAATACATAATTTTTTTCATAGAATCGCTAATGGAAGAAAAAGGAAGAACACTATCTTCTGCAGGATGATAGGACCATTGTGGGCGATGAAAACCTCCTCCTTCATGCCACTAAATACTATAAACAACTTTTTAGTCTCGGGGATAAGCCTTTATTCCATTTTGAAGCTAATTGCTGGAGTGGGGTTGGAAAAATAAGTGATGAAGTAAATACTGATCTAACTCGACCGTTCATAGTAAAAGAGGTAAAGAATGTTTTTTTCTCTATGGGAAAAAACACTGCTCCAGGATAGGACCATATCACTTACCTATCGAATTTTACCACCAATTCTGGGACATTATCGAAATTGAGCTGATGAATATGTTCCAGGATTTTTATGAGCATGATTTGGATATGTGTAAACGTATCGAAGATTAGTTCCCGATAATATGTCTATACATTGACTGGATACCTTCGAATGTAGGGATTAATCACGAAATGAGACAAATGGTATATATAGGTTCGGGCATCCAATTGGAATAATACCCTACGTCCTGCGGGGGTGTTGCTACTGTATATTGCTGATCTCGAGTACAAGCGATGTGACTAAGACAATTACAAGGAGTAGATCAGATCTAATCTAACATAGGGCTAAAGTTGCCGAGTAGCTCATCTGCTAGGGTCTTGATGCTTGCCTCTCTTCTCCCTCCCTCTTTCCCCTCAGCCTTTCCGCCTTATATAGGGATGAGTTACCGACTCCTATCCAACCGTAGTCGATAGAGAGTTGTCTTCATTGACGTCCAAGTAGATAGTTCTGTTTTGGATACTGATCGTTCTTAGTTAGGTAACCAATCTAGACCTTCCTAGTATGCACTTCCTTGATTCTGGGTGTATCAGGTACTGCTGATTCGGTTCCGTGATATCTGGAGCTACCTAATATATGTTGTACATATCCTGTCTGTATATGATATACTCTTTATACGTATATACCCCATAGTTATATATTCTACATTAGCCCCTAACTCTACCCAGGAGGAGGGGTTTCTATAAGCGCTCACTCGAGTGCCACCAAGTTTAAGCTTGGTCGAGTAAAGTGGATCAGGCTTATAGTCGAAAGAATTGAGTATGGATGGATCCTTCCTCAAATATCGAGTGTAAGATCAGTCGGGTCGAGCGTCCTACGGCTAACCATACTCGAGAATTAAAGAAAAAGATTAAAGAACTCAACTGAGCGACACCCGACTCCTAGTAGAGTTAAAAAACCTTTCAAAATTTGAAACGATGGGTATAGGCGCATTTAATGCGGGCAGAAGGGCATGTAGAGATTCGCATGTCGTCATTATTCCTCTGTTCGCGCCAGTCGAAGTGTTGTAAAGATGGGAGTGGTAGAAGAGACGGTAAATTTTTTATTATTTACCCATATGACCCGGACTTGTAGCGGCCATTCCTCGTCATTGCCACCAATCTTCCTACACAAGACCCTCGGCTTTCTCCGCCCCAGCACGCACCACTGCCAAAAGAAATTAGATCCATGGATCCCAGTTCTTCTCCGAAGATCCCAACTTCCTCTTCACCGGAGAAGCGGTCAGACGCAGCAGCCACCGATGCCTCGCCCGATCAGTATGATGAAGCGCGGTTCATGATCAAGGCTCGGACATCCTTGGTGATGCAAGAGTCTCGGTCGGTGGAACTTGAAGCGGAAGGAGTGGTGCCGCCATGCAGCTTGGTTGAATGGAGGATGACATCTGGTGAGAGATTCCCTTCTTGCAAAATCGAGCACGAGTTTGTAGTCTTCGAATCATTCTTCCGTTGCGGATTCAGTATCTGTTGGAGGATGAACTCCTCAAGCGGGGATCCTGGGGGACCCCCTTTGAGATTAGACCGGGGGGATGATTCTGAATCTACCTCGTATGTGAATTTAATACGAGTATATGAGATGTAAGTTGGACGGATGATCGACTGCTAGTGGGAGTAAATGCTCGAGGGATTTTAGACAGGTTTGGGCTGCATGGAGCGTAATACCCTACTCCTGTGTGTATGCTATTAATGCTCTGGGAATGCCTCTCTGTGGATCTCTTGTGTTACAAGATTTTCTGTCTAAGTCTAGAGCTTCGGTCTTAGTGAACCTCTGCTCGGCTTCTCAGACTTGTGCTTGAGCTTGTTCTTCTTCGATCTGTCAAAGCTTGTCCGATTTCTAAGACCTCTTAGCTTCGGTCCTCTTCTCCGGGGTGCACCCCCTCTTATACTACTGGGGAGGCTTGGCGTGCCCAGAAAGGAGGGCACAAGTTCCCATGAGCCATAAATGGAAAGCAACCATCATGGGACTGCAGCTTGATGTTATAGGGGGTTGAAAATCCGCCCTCCGGCCGGTCTTGTCGCTCATTACACCAACTTTTAGCCAGTGCAGTGGGGGGGCCCATCGGGCAGCCGCCGAACGACCCCGCATGCCCGCTCGGTCAGAGCTGGTTTGACACAGCAGGGGGGCAGACGATATGCCTCGAGCCCAGCGATAATATCTCTAAGCCGTTTCCTTCATGGGCCCCGCATGGTGACGTGCAATAGGACCCATCGCATTAAATGTCCCCATGCTCCTGCCAGGCAGTGATAGGGGCTGGCGTACTTAGTACGACAGGCGTGGGGGGGAGTGATTGAAAGTGACAGGCCACACTCCCTCTTAAATGCAGCATCAGGCCTTCCACCGATTGACACCTCATCATAGAGCCCTTGTGGGGTCCACCGGCAAGGGGTTTCTTAGGTCCTCAGGGAACTGTGGGTGCTCGGGGACCACTGTTCATGGCCCCGAGCGCCCTCTCCCAAAACTGGGTCTTCTCGGGTCCTTGGGGAACTCGGGTACTTGGGGGCCACTGTTCATGGCCCCGAGCGCCCTCTCTCGGAACTTGTACTTATCGGGTCCTCGGGGAACTACGGGTACTCGGGGACCACTGTTCATGGCCCCGAGTGCCCTCTCCCGGAACTTGTACTTCTCGAGTCCTCAGGGAACTACGGGTACTCGGGGACCACTGTTCATGGCCCCAAGCACCCTTCTCGGAACTAGGTCTTCTCGGGCCTCGGGGAGATAGTCCCCGAGGAAGGCGTCACGTGGCATTCTGCTGTTCTGGCCTCGAAACTCGGGGACCCCTGGTTCCCATGTCACCGACAGCAGCCCCCGGGCCCATCGGCAGGCGATGGCCCAGAGACTGCGGATGGGGCCCTATTTCTTCGAGGCCGACCACAGCATCGGTGCCATGTGGCTTGTCGTTAGGCGCCAAAATCTTGCAGTCTTGGCAACCTTTCTGGCCCAGGCTCTTGGTAGGGCCCAGGTGGGAAAACCGAAAGGGTGCGCGCCCTTCCAACTTTTGAGGGGAATGATAACAAGGCGGGAGGTGCGCGTGGCAGCCGCACGGATCGAGGGTGGTGCGCCTGGCAACCACGCGGATCGAGGGAGATGTGCCTCGCAGATTGCACCGAGGAATGTGCTATTTGAATTCCCCACGATAAAAGGAGAGGGGCAATGAACCGTTGCCCCCCACGCCATTCTTGCGGTTGCCATCCTCTGCCTTCATCTTCCTTGCGCACCGGGAGCTTTCCCCTTAGCCTGTGGCACACTCTGCTTCTAGCTTCTTCCGGCACACTCCCCACCCCCCAAAAAATGCCAAGGGCAGGAAGCGGCTGCCGGGACGCGTTGAGCTCCAACAGCGTCCTGCCGAAGTCCCGCCTCATGAATGAGGAGGGGGCAGAGAAGGTCCGCAAGTTGATGGTCCCTGCCGGCCAGCGGGAAGCATTGGTGGTGACACCGGTGAACTTTCCGCCCTCCACGCGCAGGCCCGGGCGGATCGTCATCTTTGTGTCTTTTGTCACCGCCGGGCTGGTGCCGCCGTTCTCGACGTTCTTCCTGCAAGTGCTGGACACGCTCGGCGTCCAACTGGCCCACCTGAGTTCGAACTCAGTGGTGATCCTGGCGATCTTCGCCCACTTCTTTTGGCACTTCTTCGTCCTTCGAGCGGCCGGGAAGAGGAAGGGATCTGACGAGGTGGAGGTTGTCGGCTGCTGCAACTTCCGCCTGCGGGAGGGACTCGGCGACGTCTACATCCCGCAGGTGTTATGTGCAAAATGGGAGGACTAGCACCGGGATTGGGTCTACGTTGATGTCAGCCCCCATGACCATCTCGCGTTGCCCCAAATTCCAGCGGAACCCCACAGGCCGATCTGGGAGGTGGCCCCTGCGGAGGATTAGCGCATGCGCACGGTGCTGAACCGTATCGATGACCTGCGCCAGGTGGGGCTTACCTCGCTAATTGTGGTCGCTGATTACCTGCTCCACTATCTGGCCCCTCTACGGGAGCGCGCCTGCTTCGCTTGGATGTACACCGGTCTCGGCGACTTGACACGGACCTGCATAGGCGAGGAGGGGGACCTTGATGAGGGGGCCCTGGTGACCCTGCTGAAGGTGGTAACCGGCATCGACGACCTCGCCCAGGAGGTCCTGCCCCGCAAGGAGCTAGCGCTTTGCACTGACCCGGGCCAGGCGGCTCTGCAGGTGTCAATGCCGGCCTTCGACGCCCAGGGGCTGGTGGACCGTCCGGGGCGCCGGGACCCTGGGACTATACACATCCCCGGGGTGGATGACAATGGAGGGAGGGGTGCCACCGCCGAAGATAGTAGGTCGACGACCCGAGGCGACAAGGGGAAGTGTCCCCGGGCGTATGTCCCTCAGCCATCCTCATCCTCGTTGCCATCACCTCCGCGACAACGATCGACGACAGGCGGCGCGACGGCGGGCAGCCGAGGCGGCCAATCTTCGGGAGCGGATTCCAGGGCGGAGGTCGAAACTAGGGCGTGGCAACTCGAGGGCCAGAGCCCGGCTGGTGGTGCAACGGCTGGCAGCCGGACCGACCAGCCTTCGGAGGCAAGCTCCGGGGCGGCCGCCGGGTCCAGCCCACGACGACCCGAGGGCCAGAGCTCTCCCCCGAAAAGGAGGAGGTCTGAGCTGAAGCTGCAGAGCCCAGACTTCCGGATCCCGCAATCCCAATGGCGGTACCACGGGCCCAAGGCCACGTAAGCTCCCTTTCTGTCTCGAGCACATTTTACTCAGATTTTGGCTAGTTACTCACCTATTTTCGTTTCAGGCCGCCCAAGAACTCTGCAGGAGGCCAGAAGCCCCCGGAGCAGCCGAGGCCAGCCCCTATCCTTGGACCAAGCGCACCGGCGGAACCCGAGCTGAGGGCTCCGGCAAGCCCTGAGCCAAGAGCCCAGGCCGGTCCGGAGCAGAGAGCCCCGACCGAACCTGCCCTGAGCCCTCCAAGGAAGGAGCGAACGGCCGCAGGGGAGGTGGTTGTGACAAGGGCGGTGCCGACACGGCCGCCGTCGGGGTCCTCGAGCACCTCTGCAGAGAGGGCTCGCAGGGAACCCAGCCCCCGGCCACCTTCTAGCCTGGCCTCGGAACCCCTCCTCGAGGTGCTGGGAAGCGCTCGGGAGGTCATCGGAGGCTCAAAGTGGCCATGGCGGCAGAGCGATCCGAGCTCGAAAAAGAGCGCGCCGCCCTGGTCGATGAGAGGGGTCGGTTGGAGGAGGCCCTGAAGCTGCTGGAGACCCGCATAGCCTTAGCCCGCGTGGCCTATGAGAAGTCCAAGCGCAAGGTGGCCGAGGAGTGGGAGGCGTTGGAGGAGGCTCGCGACGAGGCTGTCGCCGCGCAGGAGAAGGCCAGCCGCTTGGACCGGCTCACAGCGAAGCGCGACCAGTCCTCGAGGAGGCATGCCACAGAGCTGCTTGCCCACGAGCGGCAGGTGGTTTCTCAGGAGGAGGTGGCCAGCAAACGGGAGGAGGCCGTGCGGTCTGCCCAGGCGGACTTGTCTCGCCAGAACGACGAGCTCGAGCGTGGCCGCACCGACGTCCTCCGCCGGGAGAAGCAGGTCACGCTGCGCGAGACAGACGTCGAAATAACAACATTGGCACTTGACGCCCGGGAGGAGCAGATCGCACGGCGCGAGGTGGACGCCGACTCGGCATCGTTAGCACTCCCCGCCCGGGAAGAGCTGGTTGCCAAGTGGGAGGCTGACCTGGCTGCCCGAGAGCAAGCCGCCAAGGCCCGGGCCGAGCAGCTGGAGCGAGCTCAGACCGAGGCGACCGCCCAACACTGGGAGATCCCGACAGCGAGGGGCGTCCCTATCAGCGCCGCCGATGGCACCAGCCTAGAGGACTGACTGAAGAACACCGAGGACGAGCTCGAGATCATCCTCACCGAGCGGACGAACGTGAAGCTGATGATGCGGGACATCCTTCAGTAGGCACGGGACTCCGTGGAGGCGACTGGGCTCGGGCGCGTGTTCGTGGGTGACCAGTCACTGGACAAGGAGACGACAGGCCACATCGCCCTCGGGTTTGCTGAGATCGCCCGGTGTCTCGTGGCCCTTCCCACCGTTGTCCAGGAGCTGGTGACTCGGGAGGGGCATGTGCTGGCCCAAGGTGTGGCCGAGCACATTCTCGCCTGCTACCGCAGCCGAGACCCCGCCTTCCCGCTGGAGCCAGCCCGGCAGGGTGTGGTTGAGGCAGAGGAGGCTGCCGCCCGGGAAGCCGTCCGCGCTGTCGCCACCGAGGTGGCGGAATGCTTTATGCGGGAGCTGGACCCGAGCAGCGACAGCAGCAGCGACACGTTCTCTCCTCCTCCTGAGCCTGTAGATAGTTAGGGTTTTTGTTTTTTGGAATGTTGTAAATATAGGAGTGATCCCCTCCTGAACGGTTCTTTTTAATGTAATAGAAACCACTCTTTGGATCAAAACTCCGCTCTGTACTTGCTATTTGTGTTGCTTGCTTTTTGCTTGATGTCCTGAGAGGCACTGGCCAGGCCGAGCCTGGCAATCTTCCCCCGAGAGGTTAGGTCACCCCAACCACTCACTGTTCGAGTAGTGGGACCATCCGAGCGTCCAGCCCCCGAGTCCTCGCGAGTCCGCAGTAGCTGAGTCAAAGAGACACAGACGCGAACTTCTTTGCTCGGGAGACAAGTCCAGCTGGCACGGTACACGCCACGTCCAGTGAACACTTTCCACCCTGCGATCTCTCAAACAAGTAGACCGGAGACGCATGCAGGCGGAGACGTGACCAAGATTCCCCATGGTTTGGTGGTGTCCGGGGTAGAACTGACTAGGCCGAGCACCGATAGCCCGTCCCTGGGGTCTACGCGGTCCCGACCACTCTTTGTTCAAGCGATAGGATTACCTGAGAACCCCAGAGGCTCGGTAGTTCTCGGGGTACTGCCAAACCGGCCAGGTACCACGACCACCATAAAGGACCTAGGTCAGCCATCACCGCTTGTACGATACACCGACTACTGTCTATTTTTGTCATTCTGGAAAAGAGAGCACGTGGGCGGGGTTTTGCGCGTGAGGAGACCGTCTCGTCGAACATATTAGCATGCGAGGGTCCCGAGGATAACTCGGGAATGATAGTTTATTGTGTATGTATGAAAGGAAATTCATATAAGTTTAGTTACTCACTGGACAACTGTCAGCCTTCTGACCGACTGGTCCAGGAAGGGGTAGATGCCCTAAGCTCAAGGCGCCCGGGAACGTGGGTTCCCTCGTGCAGAGCGCCTAAGCCCCAGGACATCCTTTTAGCACCCGAGCCCTGGAACCCGGTGACAGAACCAGGGGCTGGGTGGTCCCGACCACTCATATTCGAGCGGTAGGATTACCCGAGGACCCCATAGGTTTGAGCAGCGCCTTGGGCACTTAGGCCCTTGCGGTCGGGCTGCTTGGTTCTTGATCATTGTTCTGTAAACTCAGGAAATAGGCAAAGGTTCTTTGCTTGGTGCGCTCTGTTAGTGCGATACTCATCATAGACTGCTCTCGTTTTTGACCCGAGACCTATCGAATACCCGGACCGGCGAAGTGTACAAACAGAAGCATAACCAAGAGGTCCAATGGTCCGATGGTGCATAGGGTAGGACTGACCGGGCCGAGCACCGACAGCCCGCCCCTGGGGTCTAGGTAGTCTCGACCACTCTTTGCTCGAGCGGTAGGATTACCCGAGAACCCCAGAGGCTCAGTAGTGCTCGGGGTACTGCCATGCAGCCGGGCACCACAGCCTACCACAACGGACTTAAGTCAGCAGCTACTGCCTGCGCGCATACCGACCGGGACTCGTTTTTATCAGCGGGAAAAATGAGAGAGCGTGTTTTTCTCGCACAAATCGATCAACTCGCCAAGCAGATTAAACATATGGATTCCAGAGGAAAAAACTCAGAATATGAGCGTATATTGACAATTTGTACAGAAGTGCTAACTTACATGGTTGGTGGTAGCCCCCGACCAACTTGGGCAGGGGGAGGCCCCCAACCTGGTTGGCCCGAGCACAAACAAGCTCACCTAGGGATAAAACTTGCCCAGATGCTCGATGTTTCACACATTTGGGAGAGGTTGCCCATCCTCTATGACCAGCCGAAATGAGCCTTGCCGCGGAGCACCGGTCACGATGAAGGGGCCTTCCCACATGGGGGAGAGTTTATTCTTTCCTTCGCGCGTCTGGGCGCGTCGGAGAACTAGATCCCCAACCTCGAGTGACTGGGCTCGGATGTGGCGCTGATGATAGCGCCGCAGGTTCTGTTGATATCTGGCGGCTCGGACGGCGGCTCGCTATTCCTGTTCGCCTTTGGAGTAAGCATTCACCCGGGGGGAGCCGAGTGTGAGCTCGGAGGGGAGGACTGCCTCGGCACTGTAGATGAGGAAGAACGGCGTCTCCCCGGTGGCGCGGATTGGCGTGGTCCGGTTGGCCCATAACACAGCAGACAGCTCGTCGATCCACCCTTTCTCGTGCTTTGCCAGCATGTCGTAGGTCCGGGTTTTGAGCCCCTTCAGTATCTTGGCATTTGCACGCTTGGCCTGCCCATTGCTCTGAGGATGAGCGACAGAGGCAAAGCAGAGCTTGATGCCGAAGTCCCCGCAGTAGTCCCCGAACAGGGCACTTGTGAACTGGGTGCCATTGTCGGTGATGATTCTGTTCGGGACGCTGTCGGTAACACAAGAACCGGGGGTCTCTGAGTCCCGAGGCCAGAATAGCAGAGTGCCACGTGGTGCCCTCCCTCGGGGATTATTTCCCTAAGGTACGAGAAGATCAAGTGCCAGGAAGAGAGTGCTCGGGGCTGCGAACAGTGGCCCCCGAGCACCCAAGTTCCCCGATGATAAGAAAAGCCAAGTTCCGGGAGAGAGTGCTCAGGGCCGTGAACAGTGGCCCCCAAGCACTCGGTTCCCCGAGGACCCAAATAGCCAAGTTCCGGGAGAGGGTGATCGGGGCCACGAACGGTGGTCCCCGAGTGCCCGGGTTCCCCGATGACCCAAGAAGATCAAGTGCCGGGAAGAGAGTGCTCGGGGCTGTGAACAGTGGCCCCCGAGGACCCAATCAACCAAGTGCCGGGAGAGAGTGCTTAGGGCCGTGAGCAGTGGCCCCCGAGCACTCGGTTCCCCAAGGACCCGAACAGTCAGTTCCGGGAGAGAGTGCTCGGGGCTGTGAACAGTGGCCTCCGAGCACTTGGTTCCCCGAGGACCAAGAAAGGGCATATCCGGGAGAGAGTGCTCGGGGCTGCGAACAGTGGCCCCCGAGCACTCGGTTCCTTGAGGGCCTGAGAAATCCTTCGCTGGTGGCCCCCACTGAGGCCCAACGGTGAGGTGTCAACTGGTGAGAGGCCCGATGCTGCATTTAAGAAGGCACGTGGCCTGTCACTTCCAACTGCTCCCCTCACGCATGCTGTCAGTCCCTGCCATGGCCTGACAGGGAGGCGTGGGGACATTTAATACACGGGTCCCATCGCGCGTCATCCGGCGCGCCTCGGGATAACGTCGCAGAGCTCGAGGCACCCCGCCTGCCACCCTGCTGTGTCAGGATTGCTCTGACCAGGCGGGCACGTCGGACTGCTCGGCGGCTGCCCAGTGGGTCCTCTCTATGGCGCTCGTTGAAAAGTAGCATGATGACGAACAAGACTGGATGGGGGCGCGTTTTCAACCCTCCCCGTCACCTTGCGCAGCAGCCCATGATGGTTGCTTTCAATTTATGGTGTCTCGAAACTCGCGCCATCCTTTCTGGGCATGCTACCGCCCCGGCGGGTATATAGGCGGGGCGAGCTCCCCGGAGAAAGACAAGTTGAACACGAGCTGAGGATAAGTCTTGAAGAACACAAGACAGAAGCTTAGATCAGCTGAAGAACAAGGAGCACGAAGCTCTAGACTAGACAAACATTCTTGTAACCCAACATATACTCGGAGAGACATTCTCAGAGCATTTAGAGCATACAAACAGAAGTAGGGTGTTACGCTCAGTGCGGCCCGAACCTGTCTAAAAATCCCCTGAGTATTTACTCCTTTCTGCATCCGATCATTCTACTCCACCTGCATCTTATTTACTCCTATTTATTTCTCCTACGAAGCGGATTCAGAATCATCCCCCTGGCCGAATGTCAAAGGGGATCCCTCCGGATCCCTGCTTGAGGAGTTCACCCTCCGACAGACGCCGAAGCGACTTGTGATACCACGGATGAATTGGATTGCCATGTTCTTGGTAACCTTGACAACTGGGACCACCTCTGGCCACTTGGTGAACTTGTCGATGGCGATGTAGAGGTACTCATAGCCCCCGATTACTCGAGGGAATGGACCCAGGATGTTCAGCCCCCAGACCGCGAAGGGCCAAGACAGGGGGTTGATATGAAGAGCCTGAGCTGGCTGGTGAACCTGCTTTGTGTGGAACTGGCACGCCCTGCAGTGCCGAACCAGCTTGGAAGCATCCTGGAGGGCCGTAGGCCAGTAGAAGCCTTGCCGAAAGGCCTTCCCAACTAGCATGCGGAATGATGCATGGCCACCGCACTCGCCCTCGTGGATCTCAGTGAGGAGCTCACTGCCTTCTGCCCGGGTGATGCATTTCAGGAGGACACCGTCCGTGCCACGCCGGTAGAGATCCCCATCTACTATGGCATAGCATTTGGACTGCTGTGCAATCCTCTCCGCAGAGGCATCATCCCCGGGAAGGATGTTTTCTTTCAAGTACCCTCAGATCTCGTCGATCCACGAGGCATCTTGAGAACTACCGGCAAGCGCAGCGCACTCACTGGGCGGCGGCACCCTGACGGGACCTCCCACTGTGGGTGCTGCCTGGGTTCCCCCAACTAGGCTCGAGGGCTCCCCTTCATCCTGGTCGGTAGGTAGGATGGATGGCCGTGTGAGCCTTTCTTCAAAGGCCCCAGCTGGGACTAGTGCCTGGGCAGAGGCCAGGCGGGAGAGGTCATCGGCCAGAGCGTTGTCGCGGCGAGGTATGTGCCGCAGCTCTAGGCCGTTAAAGTGCCTCTCCAGCCTCCTGACCTTGTCGACGTACGCCACCATCTGAGGATCCGCGCACTGGTATTCCTTGGATACTTGGTTGACCACCAGCTGGGAGTCACCCTTGACAAGCAGCCGTCGGATCCCGAGACCCACCGCTGCCCGGAGGCCAGCGACGAGGTCCTCATATTCCGCCATATTGTTGGTTGCTCGGAAATGCAGCTGCACGACATACTGGAGTACTTCACCCGTTGGGGAGGTGAGCACCACTCCAGCCCCCGTGCCTTTCAGCGTGAGGGAGCCGTCAAAGTGCATGACCCAGTACCCGGGCCCATCTTGCCCGGGGTACGCAGACTACTCTTCATTGTCGATCTCAGGGACTGGCGTCCACTGTGCCACAAAGTCGGACAGAGCCTGGCTTTTGATTGCCTGGCAGCCAATGAAGTGCAGATCGAATTCTATGAGCTCCACTGCCCACTTGACAATGCACCCAGTGCCTTCTCGATTTCGCATGATCGGCCCCAGTGGGTATGTGGTGACCACCGAGACCTTGTGCGCCTGGAAGTAGTGGCGAAGCATCCTAGAAGCGATGAGTACTACATAGAGCATCTTCTGGGCTTGGGGGTATCTCGTCTTGGTGTCTCGGAGGGCTTCACTGACGAAGTACACCGGTCGTTGTATACGGCTTGCCCGGATAGCGGCCTCGCCCGAGGGCTTGTCACAGCCCCCGAGCTCGACGTAGTGGTCGGGGCCGGCTGAGGTCTTGGGCTCGACTCCCTGGGCGGGAGGAGCCGGGATCTCGGGCTCGACTCCCTGGTTGGGAGGAGTCCCGAGACTTGTAGGCTGCTTGGGGGGGGCCGGGAGCTCGGACCCAGCATCTTGCCCCGAGCACTCATCACGCTCTACCACCAGAACCATGCTCACGACCTGAGGAGTGGCCGAGACGTAGAGAAATAAAGGCTCAACCTCGGAGGGGGCCACCAGTATGAGTGGTGAGGTAAGATACTTTTTCAAGTCTTGGAAGGCCTGCTCGGCCTCCGGTGTCCAGTCAAAGTGACCAGTCTTCTTCAGTTGTTTGAAGAGTGGGAGTCCCCGCTCCCCGAGCTTGGAGATGAAGCGCCCCAGGGCCGCCATGCAGCCAGCGAGACGCTGGATCTCCTTTAGACGGGCTGGGGGATGCATCTGCTCGATGGCCCGGATCTTCTTCGGGTTGGCCTTGATTCCTCGGCTGGAAACCAAGAAATCGAGGAGCTTGCCCATGGGTACCTCGAAGATGCACTTCTCAGGGTTGAGCTTCAGGCGGGTGGTGCGGAGACTATTGAAAGTCTCAGCTAAGTCTTCCAGCAAGGTGGCGCGGTCTTGGGACTTGACCATGAGGTCGTCGACATAAGCTTGACATTACGGCCAACCTGCGTATTAAGGGTAATGCGCACGGCCCGCTGGAATGAAGATCCAGCGTTGCGCAAATAAAAAGGCATTGACACATAGCAATAGGTCCCCACCGGGGAAATAAAAGATGTGTTTTCCTCGTCCTATTTGGCCATGCGGATTTAGTGATAACCCGAATTTGCATCTAGAAAACATAAAAGATCGCACCCCGCAGTGGAATCGACTATCTGGTCTATGCGATGTAAAGGAAAGGGATCTTTGGGACAAGCCTTGTTTAGGTCACTGTAGTCGACACACATCCGCAGCTTACTGTTGGCCTTCAGGACGACGACTGGGTTTGCCAGCCACTCTGGGTGGAGGACCTCTCGGATGAAGCCGACATCGAGGAGCTTGCTGACGTGCTCCTGGATGAACTCCTGGCGCTCGGGCACCTAACGCCGGATCTTCTGCCTCACCGGCCGTGCGTCTGGTCGCACAGCAAGGTGGTGCTTGATCACCTCCCTAGGGATCCCGGGCATATCTGACGGCTGCCATGCGAACACGTCAGCGTTATCCCGGAGGAAGGTGACGAGCGTGCTTTCCTATTTGTCACCCAGGTCACCATCGATTCGGATGACCTGGGACGAGTCTTTGCCCACCACGACCTCCTTCGTCGGGATAGAGGCGTCAGCGACGAGTTAGGGTTTGGATGAAGAGGGTCTCAGGCCCCCTGGGTGTCCTTCGACCTTGGCTTGACCAGAGACCAAGGCCGAGTATAGCTACTCGGCGCAGGAGATGGCGCTGCTGGTCTCGGCAGGTACGGAGATGGGGCCAGCAGGGCCTGGCATCTTGACTGTGATGTAGGCGTAGTGCGTCACCACCATGAACCGGGCGAGCGCCGGGTGCCCGAGGATGGCATTGTAGGGTAGAGGGACTTCCGCGACATCGAAGATGACGTTCTCCGTGCAGAAGTTGTCCTGGCTCCCGAAGGTGACGGGCAGCTCGACCTACCTGAGGGGTAGAGTGTGTCCCAACGTTACCCCGTAGAAGGGGAGGGATGGCTTTAGGTGCCTCGATGGCACCTGTAGCTTCTCGAATGCCTCCTGGGACAGGAGGTTTAGGCTTGCACCCCCGTCGATCAGCACTCGGCTGACCTTCACATTGCAGATGGTGGGGGACACTACGAGAGGTAGTCACCCCACCCCTGCAGTACTCGCGGGGTGGTCCGCCAGACTGAAGGTGATCGGGGTCTCCGACCACTTCAGAGGCCTTGCGGCCGCAGCGCCCGGGGTCGTCGAGCACACCTCACGCCGCATTGTCTTGATGCAGTGATGAGAGGAGGGCGTGTAGGTGCCTCCGTCGATGAAAGCGACGGTGTGCTTGGGCTCTTGGAACCCGAGCTCTTGATTTTCGGGGGCGGCTCTGTCATCGCCACCCCTGCAGCGCTCCTCGTGCTCCTTCTGGCGCTGCTCGACGAGGCCCTTGACCGACCGGCACTCAGTGAGGTCATGCCAGTCAGTTTGGTAGATCTCACACCATTTTCCCGGCTCGGGCCTCGCGGTAGCGGGCTTCTTGTCAATAGCCGCCCGGCGTGCCGGCCTACGGGCAAGGCCCTCCACCGGCCCGATAGGGGCAGCGTCGCTCTTCTTTCTCATTTTCTTTTCCCATTTGTCGGAGCGGGAAGGACCTGCCTTGTCAGCAGCGGGTTGCACAGGGCACGGGACATGCCACGCCCGAGCCTCCACCGCCTTTGCGCACTTGTCGGGCAATGCGAAGAGCTCCGCGGTGGTTTCGACCTCATGTGTACCTAGCTTTTCGAGCATCCGCTCATCGTGGATGCCCTGCCGAAAAGCGACTATGATGGCGTGGGGTGTGATCCGCGGGATGGTGTTGCGGACCTGACTAAAGCGCTGTATGAAGCGCCTCAGTGTCTCCCCCTCTTGTTGTTTGACGGCATGGAGGTCGCACTCCTAGCCTGGGCACGTGAAAGTGCCCTGGAAATTGGCTACAAATTGGTGGCACAGATCATCCCAGGAACCAATGGATCCTGGGGGTAAGTTCATAAGCCAAGAGCGGGCAGAGCCCCTCAAGGCTACGTGGAAGTAATTGGTCATTACCTTATCATTTCCGCCCGTCGCTTGGACGGCGGTGGTATAGATCTGGAGGAACTCGACAGGGTCGATGGACCCATCGTACTTCTCCAGTAGTTCTGGCCGGAACTTCGTAGGCCAGTTGACCCGGCGGA
The DNA here is from genome assembly GCF_958298935.1 of Phragmites australis. Taxonomy (NCBI): domain Eukaryota; kingdom Viridiplantae; phylum Streptophyta; class Magnoliopsida; order Poales; family Poaceae; genus Phragmites; species Phragmites australis. The sequence continues at coordinate 21,979,570 of NC_084929.1, forward strand.
GCTCGCTGGTGAATGCGCGGCAGCCCGTGCCGTATTCCACGGTGCCAGCAGTGCCCTTGGGGGGCGAACTCCAGCGCGCCGGGGAACACATGTTAGTCTCAAAATCACAACCCATAAGATATACTCCCCTAAAAATGTGCATACAAGTGTTGAATACTTGTAAGAGATATTCACTTGTTATTGATAACATTGAAAAATTTATCCTATGGATTGGTTCATGGAACATAAGAAATGCTAAATAAAGAGCTAGTGATTAACAATTGAAGGACTAGTGCCATGAAAAAAACCTATAACTAATAAACCATGTAGGTTGCTCATAGGAGAGAGAGAGAAACACAAGCAACCTACCATATGAAAACCTACACTAGGCATTGCAATAAATTGAAATAAGCACATGCAATCCTAGACAAGGCAAAAATACCAATTGAAAATATTTTATATCTAGTACCTTTCATCTTTGGATGGGGATTTGGGTATATGATGATCATGATCTTCATCAATACGTCTAATCTTGTACACTTGGCTTTTTGCTTGAATTATCACTTAATCTTGTGTGCCAAGTCTCCAAATCCCTGAAGACTTGTGGACTTTTAGTCTTCTTTGAAACCCAAACTGATTGGGGCCCTTTTATTTTGGTTATGACTTCCTTGGGCACCCAAATAGGTTGGTTCCACCCCCGATCCTCTGAACCATGTGTGCAACCATTTTGCCATTGTTCTTCTTCTTGAGCTTGTAGTGGTTGCTCTTGATCTTGTTCTTATAGTTAGGCTTGGTGTAGATGTTGGAGGTCCTTTTGGATATGTTTATCATCTTCTTCTTCTCCTTGGTCTCTTTCTTGACTTGCTTACATTGGAAGGACTTGTGGTCTTCTTGATGGCATTTGAAGAATGTCGCGATGGACCCATCCACAAGCTTCTTCACTATGGTGGCATGGTTATCTTGAGGAGATTGGACATGGCTCTTGCCCTTTAGTCTTGCCAAGTCCTTCTTGAGCTTCTCCACTTCTTGTTTGAGCTCACCATTTTCTTGTGAAATGTGTTCATTAGATTGTTCTACAACAACATTCTCGACACAAATCTCATTGCAAAGGGGTGAGCTAGATAAAACATATAAATTATCACAAGAAGTAGAAGCATCTACCTTAGGATTGTAATTAAAAGGAGAGGTAGATTGCTTCAAATGGACCTTAGTTTGAGATTCAATGCACTCAAATTTAGCCTTAAGCTCTTAATGCTCTTTATTTAGCAAATTGAATTTGCACAATAATTGTTCATAATTAGAAACAAAGGTAGCATGAATGTCATTAAGTACATTGAATTTCTTAAGCTCTTTTGATTGTTTCTTAAGGGTCATTTGTTGCTCATTTATCAAATCAAGAAGTTCTTCTTGAGAGGGTGCTTTGATCATCTTTTTCTTCGCTCTCTTCATCTTGATCTTCATCATCTTCACTTGAGCTTGACTCTTGCTCTTGTCTCCTTATCTTCGCCTTCATGTGTGAACATGATGCTTGCTTGCTTGCTTGCGAGGGCAAGTTTCTTGGCGTCAGAGGAGGTAGAAGCTGCAACTCATTTTTGCCTGCCACACAGCCTACGAAATAAAAAAAGGCATGCGGAAGCAAAAGTTCTTTTAGCTGGCGCCCTATCTAGCTGCACGTCTGTGTATGCGATGGCACCAGTGTGCGGGCTTCCAAAGCTAGCGTGACCGTCCGTCCATACGATGGCCTTGACCCATGTAACTATCTGACCCAAAGGTCTGGACTGACGAAGCCTTGTCTATGCATGCAAAATGTCCAAATGTGCGAAGCTATCCGATCCGGAGGTTCGACTTGACGAAGCATTGCCTTCGCGTGCGAAATGCCCAAGTGTGCAAAGATGTCCGACCTGGAGGTCCGACCTGATGAAGCTGGCACACTGGGTTTGCACTATTCAAAGGTAGCCTTCGGAGGGCTATGTTCGAAGATTGCTCCGCGTTGAAGGTCTATGATCGAAGCGTTATTCTTCGATGAAGGCCTAACAAAGTCTTGTCTCCGATGAAGTTCTGATGAAGAGTTGTTCCCGATGAAGGCTTGACGAAAGGTTGCACTTGTACTAAGGATTCCTCTGTACGAAGGGCCCTTCTTGTACAAAGACCTTCTCTGTACAAAGGTGATGCGCATTTGCCCTATGTTCCGAAGGTAATATGATAAGTCGATTAGTGGAGTTTCAACGTTGATGATCCAAAGGCTCCGATCAGAATAGATCAAGAACCCTCGCAACCACTACACCACTACTCCGTAGTTATCAACTGTGCCAAGACGCGGTTGACCTCGCCAAGAACGCATTTCCTGCAAGCGAATTGAGAACACAAGCAAGAATAGATAGATGCAATCTAAATATTGCTAATTACCAATGAAGCACTCGAGTTTGGGGTTCAACAAACCGATAAACGGCAAAACTGTATTAAACAGAATAATCAGCTAAACCCAAGCCTAAACTATGACGGCTACTATGTATATATAGGGGGCATGAGGAGGTAGACCTAGGGTTGTGCAGCCATGGAGAGAGGTGTGCACAACCTGGGCTCTGACTCCGACACGATTACAAAACTCGGCAGGGTTCAAAACGGTGACACAACACATTATTCCTTTTACTCTGACTAAACTATAAGGAATATTTGGTTGAGCTCATATCCATTGGAAGGGCTCGTCGTAAGCTTTCCAGAATGTCAAAGATTGCCTAAAACGGACTTCATATGAGAGAGTTATGTCCGTTTTACTGACGTGTTGTCCTGGAACTCGACTTCGACCGTGACCACGACTTTGACCACAACCACGACTTCGACCACGACCACGACCACGACTAGAGCTTAGCCTTGAATCCGAGTAGACTTAACCTTCGAGGAGTGACGTCCAAGTAAGGTTGTGGTGCTTCTCCCACATTCCTATGCAATAAAACATCACAAGAATTTAGTAATAATCCATCCAAGGAAACATGAACAGCAAGGAATGAGTTCACCTGGTGGTCTAATTGTCGTGCACGTGCTTTTGTAATTGGACCTTGTATGATTTGAGAATTATTGGTGGTATTGATCGTATCCAAAGGAGCCATGGGCTCATCATCCTCCCCCTCTTGAATTGGAGTCATCCTTGACTCAAGCTCATCTTCTTCTCCCAAATATGGCTTCAAATCTGAAATGTTAAACGTGAGACTAACCCCAAAATCTGCAGGTAAGTCCAATTTGTATGCATTGTCATTGATTTTCTCATTTATCTTAAATGGTCCATCAGCTCCAGACATCAACTTTGATTTTTCTTTGTTCTGGAAACCTATCCTTCCTCAAATGCAACCTAACTAAATCACCCAGTTCAAATTTTATTTTCTTCCTACCTTTACTTTCAGCAATCTTATACTTTTCAGTCATGCTCTCTATATTCTTTTTAGTTGTGTCATGCAACTTAAGAATAAACTTAGCACGTTTCTTAGCATCTAAGTTAAGTCTTTCAAAAGTAGGCAAAGCTAGTAAATCAATAGGAGTACGGGGATTAAATCCATACACTACCTTGAACGGACTTACCTTGGTGGTGGAGTGTACCAACCTATTGTAAGAAAATTCAATATGTGGTAAACACTCTTTCCACATCCTCAAATTCTTCTTTAGAACTGCCCGCAACATGGTCGATAATGTGCGGTTGACGACCTTTGTTTGGCCATCAGTTTAGGGATGACACGTAGTAGAAAACAACAGCTCTATCCCCAATTTATTCCAAAGTGATCTCCAAAAGTGACTCAAAAACTTGTGTCACGATCCGAGACGATAGTATTAGGCACTCCATGTAGTCGAACAATTTTCCTAAAAAACAAACTAGCTATGTTTGTAGCATCATCGCTCTTGTGACGAGGTATAAAATGTGCCATTTTAGAGAATCGAAACACAACTACAAATATGCTATCCCTCCCCATCATTGTCTTAGGCAATCATTAAACAAAATCCATGGAAATATTCTCCCAAGATACACTAGGAACAGGAATAGGCATGTAAAGACCATGTGAATTTAAGCGAGACTTAGCTTTATTGCAAGTGATGCAACGTGATACGTAGCGCTCGACGTTACGTCTCATCTTTGGCTAAAAGGAATGAGTGGCCAACACATCTTCAGTCTTCTTTATTCCAAAATGTGCCATCAATCCTCCTCCATGCGTCTTCAAAATCAGGGAGTTGGAGCAATGGAGCATAGGTAAGCTTCTCTTTCAACAATTTGAATGTTTTTTCTTGTGCAGATCCACATTTAAAAATTACTCCTTTCTTTGTAAACTTATTTAATGGAGCAGCAATGGTGCTGAAATCCCGCACAAATCATCGATAGAAACCCGCAAGACCATGAAAGCTTCTTACTTGAGTAACAGTCTCAGGGGTCGGCCAGCTCTTTATAGCTTCGATTTTTGCTTCATCCACTTCTATTCCCTATGAAGTAACAACATAGCCAAGAAAAGAAACTCGATCCGTGCAAAATGTGCACTTTTTAAGATTACCGAACAAACATGCATCTCTCAAAGCATTAAAAACAACATGTAAATGATCAAAGTGTTGTTCTTGTGACTTGCTATAAATCAAGATATCATCAAATAAACCACCATAAATCTTCCAATGAAAGCACATAAAACTCAGTTCATCAATCACATGAAAGTACTAGATGCATTAGTTAACCCAAAAGGCATTACTAACCATTCATACAAACCAAACTTAGTTTTAAATGCAGTCTTCCATTCATCTCTAAGTTTCATTCTAATCTGCTGGTATTCGCTTCGCAAGTCAATTTTAGTGAAAATTATAGAACCACTCAATTCATCAAGCATGTCATCTAACTTAGGAATAGGGTGACAATATCTGATAGTTATATTATTGATGGCTCTACAATCAACACACATACACTAACTACCGTCTTTCTTAGGAACCAAAAGAACAGGAATAGCACAAGGCTAAGACTTTCTCGTACATACCCGTGGTCCAAAAGGTCTTGGACTTGTCGCTGAATTTCCTTAGTCTCTTCCGGATTGGTCCTATATGCAACATGGTTTGGTAAAGTTGCTCCCGGAATCAAATCAATTTGATGCTCAATCCCTCAAATATGTGGTAATCCCGGGGGTACCTCAGCTAGAAATACATCTACAAACTCCTGCAAAAGGTTAGCAACAGCAGGAGGCAAAGAGGTAGATATATCCTCAAGTGAAACTAAAGCATCTTTGCATATCAAAGCATAGCATGGTAGCTCATTATCACAAATTTTAGCAAAGTCAGATTTAGTGGCAAGCATAACACACCCTTTCAGTTTAATTCCATCGGACTTAGAAGTTGTTGTTGCTTTCTCCTTTTTGGGTGGAAAAACTTTTTCCGCTACTTGCTGATTTTCAGATTCATTCTCAAGCTCTTTTCTCTTATTTTCAGCTATCTCTTGTACACATTTCACAATTTCAGCAGGGGTTAAAGGTAGAAAAGTTATTTTCTTTCCTTTATGCATAAGAGTGTACTTATTACTTCTACCATGATATGTTGCATCAGTATCAAACTCCCATGGTCGTCCTAGCAAAAGAGAGCATGCTTGCATGGGAACTACATCAAAATCAGCACATTCATGGTATGAACCAATAGAAAAATGCACCCTAGCTGTTTGCATTACCTTCACCTTACCGCTATTGTTGAACCACTGAATGTGGTATGGATGAGGATGTGTTCTTGTCGGCAAAGAAAGTTTCTTGATCAAATCTGAACTTACCAAATTATTGCAGCTTCCTCCATCAATAATGACTCGAATACGAAAGTCCTTGACTGTGAGGAACATCTGAAATAGATTATGGCCTTGTAACTGTTCCGCTCACTCCATTTGAGTACTTAACACTTGCTGCACAATGAGTGTCCTATAATTCTCCGTAGCAGCTGCACTCAATTCTTCCTCATGGTTGATATCCGTCTTGAGTTCGTCCTCTTTACCTGCAAGGTTAGCTGCAAGAGCATATTCATCCTTAACATCACTAGCACTTACATATCCACCGTCCTCTGTTGCAATATATGCTCGCTGACTTAGGCAATCCTTCATGACATGGCCCATTCCCTCCATCGGTGGCATACAATCCTGGTCGATCGGCCTGTAGAGGCAACCGAAGAAGAGCTCTTGGTTGTACCCTGCACACTTACGGATTTTCTTACCTCAGGAGCATGTGACGGTGTTGAGGGTACTGCTAAGCGCACCCTACTTGATAAGGGGGCAGCAGACCGTGAAGCTGAACGTGGGGCTGTTTTGTTTTGACCTGACGTTGATTTTGAAGAAGTCGGGCTTCCAAAATTGTTCCTTGGCCTCTGTTGTCATCCCTTCAATTCTTTTTCTGCCAAACACGCAAGTTGGAACAATCTAAGAACACTATCGTATTCTTTGTAATCAACTATATCCTGAATTTCACACCTTAACCGTCCATAAAAGCGTGCCATTGCAGCCTCTTCATCCTCAATAATATCACAATGCAACATACTAATTTGTAGCTTCTGATAATATTCTTCTATGGATCTATCACCTTGTTTTAAGCGCTGCAATTTCTTATGCAAATCATGTTTAAAAGAGGGTGGAACAAATCTATTACGCATAGCAACCTTTAAAGCATTCCATGTCGTAGGCGCTAATCCATCGATGCAAACTCTATTCCACCAGATGATTGCAAAATCTTTAAATTCACTAGTGGCTTGCCTAACTCTATGCACTTCAGGAACCAAATAAGCGTTAAACTTCTATTCGACCGTCATCTCCAAATCTAAATACTTTTCAGCATCATAAGCAATTGCAAAAGATGGTATAGTAAACTTAATCTTAGCAAATGAATCATCATTAGCACGTGGGCTATGTTGCTTAAAATCATTACCTCTCATACCTAGACTGTTGAAGTTCAATCGATTATGTTTTCGTGCATCAAAGGCGTTACATTCTTGTCTCAAAATTTCTTCATCTGCGATGGACTCCTCTTGTTCATGAGCTGCAACATGAGGATCCAGTCGACCATTGTTCAGTGGCAGATTAACCAATCGATCAAAGCGTGTATTGAGTATTGCAATGCTTTCATTGAGTTGTTGCAATGTGGTATTGGTTCCTGCAAGCTTCTTGTCAATGTCGTCACTAATAGTTTGCCGATGATCATCCAACAACATTGTGAGTTCTTCTCTCAAAACACACTCTTTCGCATCCGTTGTTTCACCTGCCATGGTTAGTAGTAGACAAAAGATAACAAAAGATATTATCCCTATCGACTACTAGGTGGTGGAGGTGGAGTCACACACTCTCAAACGTCTTACCATGCTCTTGCAAGTGTTCTTACCATACACAGCAGTTGGCACAACTGGTGGTTGGTTCGTGATATCTTATCGGGTGCGAGTGAGGTAGTTGCAAGGGGAGAAACCGTTTTGATCAAGAGAAGGTGTAGCTTGGATAGGCAATATATAGTAGCAAGGAATAGCAATAATTGAAATTGAATTAGCAAAGCTGAATAAAAATCCACAGTACTCGTCACAGTTGCTGGCCCGAACACGTTCCTAGAACTAGCTCAAGCAACCCAAAAACTATAACAGACACCAGCACAATGGAACAAAATTCGCAATGCAAACTGGTTCCTTTTTTAATTCTCTCTCTCTCTCTCTCTCTCTCTCTCTCTCTCTCTCTCTTTTCACTCTTTGCTTCTTCTCTTTTTTTCTTTGCTTCTTGCTTTCCTTTCGTTTCTTTTTTTTTGCGAATGTGACACAAACTCAAAACTCTTCTACTGTCTTTTCTAAGACCAATGAGGTATGTGGGTCACAAACTTCTAAGAGGCTCGGGGTCTCTCTGTCTCTCTGTCTCTCTCTCTCTGAACTCTGGCTACCTCTGTTTCGGCTATGGTGGTCGGATCCGAGAAGGTGGTTGACTCCAACTAGGTGGTCGGATCTGAGAAGGTGGGCGGAGTGACTGATCGGACAATGAGTGAATGGTCGGAGTGACTGGTCGGACAATGAGTGGATGGTCGGAGTGACTGGTTGGACCCCGAGTGGTTGGTCGGAGTAACTGGTCGGACCCCGAGTGCGTTTTCGGAGTGACTGGTGGGTGGTCTGAGTGAGTGGTCGGGACCCCGAGTGGAACACAAACTCGGCTATAGCAGACTAGGCAAGTTGAGTAACTTGACGACTAAATTAGCAAAGACTCGATGCTAGAAACTAGAACACGATGACTCGACCAGCAACAAGACACCGACGATGGACTCAAACTCAACAACGCGAAAACTGAAAACAAAATTGCGAAAGGCACAAAGTAGTTTGGACAGCGGAAAACTAACATATAAATCCTTTTTTTGGGCGGTAATTTTTTGGACTTTGGGTAAAGGAACTCGACGAAACAAAAGGGATAACTGAGATTACCTAACGGGCAACTGAGACTCTGATATCACTTGATGCGTGTTTGCCCGATCTTCTGAAGGTAATATGATAAGTCGATTAGTGAAGTTTTGATGTTGATGATCCAAAGGCTCTGATTAGAACCGATCAAGAACTCTCGCAACCACTACACCACTATTTCGTGGTTATCAACCGTGTCAAGACGCGGTTGACCTTGCCAAAAAGGCTTTTCCTGCAAGCGAATCGAGAACACAAGCAAGAACAGGTAGATGCAATCTAAATATTGCTAATTACCAATGAAGCACTTGAGTTTGGGGTTCAACAAACCGATAAACGGCGAAACTATATTAAATAGAATAATCATGGAGAGAGACATGCACAACCTGGACTCCAACTCTGACACGATTACAAAACAAGGCAGGGTTCAAAACAGTGACGTAGCACCTTATTCCTTTGACTCTAACTAAACTATAAGGAATATTTGGTCGAGCTCATATCCATTGTAAAGGGCTCATCGTAAGCTTTCCAGAATGTCCAAGATTGCCTAAAGCGGACTTCGTATGATAGAGTTATGCCCGTTTTACTGGCGTGCTGTCCTGGAACTCGACTTCGACTTCGACCACGACTTCGACCACAACAATGACTTTGACCACAACCACGACTAGAGCTTAGCCTTGAGTTCGAGTAGACTTGGCCTTCAAGGAGTGATGTCCGAGTAAGGTTGTGGTGCTTCTCCCACGTTCCTATGCAATAAAATATCACAAGAATTTAGTAGTAATCCATCCAAGGAAACATAAACAGCAAGGAACGAGTTCACCTGGTGGTCTAATTGTCGTGCACGTGCTCTTGTAATTGGACCTTGTATGATTTGAGGATTATTGGTGGTATTGATCGTATCTAAAGGGGCCATGGGCTCATCAGAAGGCCTCCTCGCAAAACCTTTTTGATTCGAAGGCCTCTCAACTTTTAGAACTGGATCCCCACGGACGGCGCCAACCATTGAAACCATTTCTATGAATAGTACCGAATGGGCTCGTTCCTAGTAAAGAGAGAGGAGTGAAGATGGGAGAAATCAGTCTCCCTCTTAACCTCTTGGGTCCTATATATAGGTGAGGGATAGAGATAAAATTTACTCTCCAATTTTTAGTGGGGTACAAGTATTACAAGGAGACCCTTGGACCTTTACATAGGCTAGTATGTTACCTGGGCATCTTTGTAAACCTAGGTCTTTTCTCCAACAGGTATATTGATACTAAGGGGGAGAGGATGAACGGACGGGGAGAGCGGTGACACTTCTTCTTGGTCTCTGTGAGGAGCCATGCAAACAATATTCTAATTAATCATTAAATCAATCATTTACATAATTATGACTATAATGATTAATCAGAATTCCGTCACGGTAGTCACAGCACGTGTTTTGTGCCCAAGATCAGAACACATGCCTTTCCAACATATAACATCACAACAAAGCCTAAGAAAGAGCGAGTAATTAAAAAACATTATATTACAAATTCTTAAGCATTCAACCATTTACAACAATTTACATCAAAAGAGATAAACTACGCAGTGGAAGAATTAAAACCTAACAACAACAAAAAGACTGGTGGAGCCATATGCCCTTAGGCTCCACCCAAAACCTCTCCACATGAGGAGACGACACGACTCTTGCCCGCTGCTGGCATCGACGGACATGAAGTAGCTAGAAGCTAACCTTTCCTCAGCTACAACCTAAAAGAGTAATATAAGTATGAAGGTACTTGCAAGACTTAATCCATATAGGATACATATAATACCCGACTTCAAAGATTATGCATTTGGGTATTTAGCAAGAATAGGCCACAAGGTTAAGTAGTTTCATAAGCGGTGGTAATGTTAAGACCTATATGTGAGCACCTTTAATTAACTGAACAACCCCTTTCTTTTTCGGTAAACACCAACTGAAGCATAAATGTAACTGGAAACGTAATAAACATATATATGAAAATAGAACCATCTCAACCACAACCCAATATACCAAATCATCTCCCCATATTCGTGACTCTACGACCGATGCGGATAGACGGAAGCATACTCATAACCAAGAGCGTGACAATTCGAATTGATTTTACACCCTGTAGGGGAGTATTCCTGGACCCACACGGAAACAAGACCACCGCCCACACAACCCATCAGTTGCGAGTGATGATTCACGTATCAACCGTTTCACGTACCCAACCTAAATCTTTGTTCCCATGTCAAGTAATGTTAAGCATATCGAACAGACTTGTAATTAGACATCAACATTGTTATCAAGGCTACAAGGATATGGATAAACAACAACTCAAGGTAGAGGTGATGCAATCAACATAGGTTCTACACATATAAGCTTGACATTGACTTACTGAACATGCAACCATACATAAGTAGTAATTTATCAATTTAGACTTCATTCCGTTTGAACCAAAAGGTGCAATATGTTTAGATACTTGCCTTGTTGTTTTCTTCAATTCGGAATCAAATGTCAAACCCCTTAACGAAAACCCGTTACACTCCAGTTCGACGATCACTAAAAAAAGAATAAATCACAATAAGCATATGATGAAATGCCATAAAATATGCTTTATAACACATAAAAACATTTTTCCTAGTTACAACAAGTCATAAGAAGACTACCACAACTAGTTCCACCAATTTTAGACTTGTAAAGAATTAATGGTGAATTAATGAATCCTTAACCTATTTAATTTATCTCAGAAACTTAATTAATTATTTCATGGCTGGAGATATTTTTAATAGGTAGATGAGGTTATTATGAAACCAACAAATTGGTTTCATAATTTTTGGAGCTACAAAGAATTTATTTTGAATTTTAAAATTTTCAGCAAAGAAAAAAAAACTCCTGATGAACAGTAAAATCCGGAGGTGTGACTGGGAACCTCCAGGTGAGGTCAGAAATGCTAATTTTTACCGAGGATCTCTCTGGCAATGATTCCTGTGACTTTTGGGGTAGGGATTTTAGACCTATAGCATCATATTGACCTCCTCTACTGTGTAGGATAACATGCATAAGCCAAAAACGACCGAAACTCGGCTATATTGCCTCCAATGGTGGCGGTGGCCATTGTTGAGCTCTTTTGAGCTCGATGGCGTTAGATCTGGCTACGGGAATGAAATGGGAGGGGGTTTGGGTGCTCACCACGCCCTAGCAGCTTGTAGCTCGTTTGTAGGAGTTGGGGAAGGGCCGAAGCTCAAGATGACGTCGAGGAGAGTGGTGGCCAGCTTTAGGAGGCAAAAGAGGTGGTCGAGGTGCTTGAGCTTGATGGGGAGGATGACCTTCGGTGGGCTACGATGGGGGAGCTCACGGGGACCTCCCCCATGGCCTCCCCTTGCTTCTCCTTCTCTTGGCTCGGTTGGGGAGGGAGAGAGCAGGTGGGAGAGGGAGAGAGTGAGAATGAGGGAGAGAGGGAGTGGGTGGGCGAGTGAGGGAGAGAGAGCACGGGTGGGGGAGGGGGCTGCTGCTATGGAGAGAGGGAGGTGAGGTGGTGGGGCCGGCCAACTAGGTGGGCCCCACATGCTAGAGAAAGAAGGTGCAAATTCAATTCTTCTCTCCTGAATTTTCTTTCTCTTGCCCGATTTTGACTCAAAATGAGGTGTTCTAGTACTCTAAAATAAAACTGCTCAAAAATTAGACATGATGCTTATGATGCATGATCATGCTTAAATACGTGATTACGGGTTTTCGGCCGTAAAAAACCTCCCCACCTTAAAATAATCTCGTCCTGAGATTAGGTACGAGTCGAGGAAGAGTACAATGAATCTAGTAACCATGTTGCGAGAAGATACCATGCTTGTGAGAAATAGAATCTAATACAATACTAACAGGTTAGAGAAGAACTCAGGGTAATCGACATGAAGCCAATCTCCACGTTCCCACATCGCTTCATCTTCAGAGTGATTACTCCATTGAACCTTGAGGAACTTGATTGATTTGCGTCACATCTTCTGTTCTGTTTCATCAAGGATACGGATTGGATGCTTGCGATAGGAAAGATCCAGCTGCAAATCTTGGTTTGCAACTTCAATAATTTCGATCGGGACTCGAAGGCATTTCTTCAACTGTGAAAAATGGAAGATATTTTGCAGGGCAAAGAGACATGTATGTAGCTTCAGCTGATAAGCCACCTCACCACACTAGACAATAATTCGGAAAGGGCCCACATAACGAGGGGCCAACTTTCCCTTTATCTAAAACCGATGCGTTCCTCTGAGAGGAGAAACCTTAAGATACACAAAGTCCCCAATTTTGAACACCAGCTCACACCGATGACGATCGGCATAACTCTTCTGACGAGACTGAGCCGTGAGAAGACTCTTGCGAATGGTTAAGACATACTCTTCTGCCTCTTTGACAAAATACAGGTTGAGAAAAGCTCTTTCACGGGATTCGGACCAATTCAACAGCGTTCAACACCTTCGACCATAGAGAGCCTCAAATGGTGACATTCCAATGCTTGCTTGATAGCTGTTGTTGTAGGAGAATTCTGCAAACGGCAGGCAAAATCTCCCACTTCTTCCCATATGTGAGAACACAAGCTCGGAGCATGTCCTCTAGAATTTTATTTACCCTCTCAGTTTGACCATCGGTCTAAGGAAGGTAGGCGGTGCTATGGAAGAGCTCATTTCTCATAGCTTCATGAAGGCTAGAGAGGTGAACTGAGTGCCTCGATCGGAGATGATTTTCTTCATAATCCCATGGAGACAAACAATTTGAGTGAGATATAACTCTACATAATCCTTGGCACTGTATCAAGTCTTCACATGGAGGAAATATGAGGACTTCGTGAGACGATCCAAGATGACCCAAATCGAGCCATACCCATGTGAAGTCTTTGGCAAATTGGTGATGTAATCTATACCGATCTCCTCCCACTTCCAGGAGAGAATAGGTAAGGGCTGGAGCGTACCGACTGGCTTGAGGTGTTTGGCCTTCACCCTCCGGCAAACATCACACTCAGCAATATATCGAGCGACTTCACATTTCATGCAGGTCCACCAAAATCTGAGCTTGAGGTCCTGATACATCTTGGTACTCTCCGGATGAATGGACAACAATGAATCATGAGCTTCGTCTAGAATCTTCTTTCTCAGCTATGGAACTTTGGGGACCACTAGTCTCTTCTTGAACCACAATACCCCTTCGTTGTCTAGGGTAAAGCATTTGGATTGCCCTTCCTTGAGTTTGCCACAAATCCTCTCCATGCCTTTGTCTTTCCTCTGAGCCTCTTTGATTTGGTCGAGGAGGGTTGACCGTATCTCTAAGTTGGAGAGATAACCCTCTGGAACCATCTCGAATCCGAGCCTCCAGAAATCATCACAAAGGGTGGAGCTCTCAGGTGAGATCATAACACAATTGCACTAAGCTTTCTGGCTCAAGGCATTAGCAACAATGTTTGCCTTTCCTGGATAGTAATGGACCTCCAACTCATAGTCCTTGATTATCTCAATCCATCTCCTTTTCCTCATGTTGAGATCGACTTGGGTGAAAATATATTTGAGGCTCTTGTGGTCGGTGTAAATGTTGCACACATTCCTAAGGAGATAGTGACACAAAATCTTCAGGGCGTGTACTACCGCTACAAGCTCCAGATCATGAGTGGGGTAATTCTCTTCATATAGCTTCAACTGGCGTGAAGCATAAGCAACCACACTACCCTCTTGCATGAGAACATAACTGAGCCCGATGCGAGAGGCATCACAATAGACATCGAAGCTCTTGTGAACGTTCGATTATGCTAGAACTGGTGTTGCTTGCTGAACTTAGCATAAAGGCGATGCTCCCGAAGTCTTATAAGAACGACACGGAGGTGACCGACATTGTCGGAGGGTTAACTCCAGTCGCAGGGATCCCGAGAGACCCCTTTTTAGAGATTCGGCCGGGGGGATGATCCTGAGTCTGTTCGTCGGAGAAATAAATGGGAATGAATGCAACGGTCGGTGGTGGTGGTGTGACCTAGTGCAAGAAGAAGTAAATGCACCGGAATTTAGACAGGTTCGGGCCGCACGGGGGCGTAATACCCTACTCTTGTATGGATACTATAACTGTCTTGAGGAAGTCCCTCAAGGATGTTGCTGATTACAAGAATCTTGATCTATCTCAGAGCCTGGGGCTCTTTGTTCTTCAGCCTGTCTCGTGCTACTCACTTCTCAGCCGTGTTTCTCTTGCGATGTGTTCTTCTGAGCTTAAGGATCTATTCCAGATGCTTTCAGCTATGTGTTCCGCTCTCTTCTCTCTCTCTTTTCCTTTTGTGCCGCCGGCTGCTTTAAGTACCCGCTGGCCGCAACGTGCCCCGAACGGGAGGGGGGCACGAGTTCTGAGATACCATAAATGGAAAGGGCATCATCATTTCCTTTGGGCGAAGTGACCGGGGGTGAAAATGCGTCGCACGCCCGGTCATCCGTCACAATAAATGCCCTGGCGACGGGCGCCGTGGAGAGGGCCCACCGGGCAGCCGCAGAGCAACCCGGCGTGCTCGCCCTGTCTTGTTCCCCTGCCACAGCAGCACGGCAGACGGAATGCCTTGGTCCTTACGACGTTATCCTGAGACGGGCCGAATGGCACGGGACGGGACCCATGCAATTAATAACCCCATGCCTCTCTGCCAGAACGTGGCAGGAACTGACGCTGAGCGCGGTGGGAGCAGTTGGAGGTGACAGGCCACGCACGCTCTTTAAATGCGGCCTTGGGCCTTTGACTGGCTGACACCTCATCGGTGGGCCCCTCAGGGGCCTCCACCAGGGGGCTTTCTGGGTCGTCGGGGGACCGAGTGCTCGGGGTACTGTTCACCTCCCCGAGCACTCTCTCCTGAGAACGCCCTTTCTTGTCCTCGGGGGACCGAGTGCTCGGGGGTACTGTTCACCTCTCTGAGCACTCTCTCCCAGGCACACTTGTACGGATCCTCGGGGAACCGAGTGCTCGGGGGCTACTGCACGCAGCCCCGAGCACTCTCTCCCGGAACTTCCTTTGGTGGGCCCTCGGGATACTTGGGTGCCCAGGGGCTACGGCCGGCGGCCCCGGGCACGTTTCTCCCGGTACTTGGCTCTTTTGGTCGTCGGGGGACTAGGGTGCTCGGGGGTCACCATACACCTCCCCGAGCACTTTCTTCCCGGTACTTGGATTCCGTGGATCATCGGGGAACAGGGGTACTCGGGGGCCACCGACTGTGGCCCCGAGCGCCTTCTCCCGGGACTTGATCTTTTCTCACCTTGCGGAAGAGACTCCGCAGGATGGCGCCATGTGGCGGATGGCTGGCCTGGCCTCGGGATTCGGGGACCCCCGGTTCCTGATACACCGACAGACATGTTCTTCTTCGGTCTTGAAGTAAATGAGAATGTCGTTGACGAACACCATGATAAACCGATCAAGCTCCTCCATGAAAACTGTGTTCATCAAATACATGAAGTATGTTGAGCAGGAGGAAGCCACCATGACAGGACTCCCGACAGCGTGCTACCAGAGTCCCGCCTGTCGAACGAGGAGGCGGCGGGGAAGATTCGGAAGTTGTTGGTCCCCGAAGGCCAGCAGGGGGCCTTGGTGGTGACGCCGACGAGCTTCCCGCCGGCGATAAACCGCCCGGGGCGCATCGTCCTCTTCACCTCCTTCGTGGCGGCTGGGCTGGTGCCGCCGTTCTCAACGTTCTTCCTCCAGATCCTCGACACCTACGGGATCCAGTTGGTGCATCTCAGCCCCAACTCCGTCGTCATCCTGGCGGTCTTCGCCCACTTCTGCGAGATGTTCGTGGGGGTGCCGCCGTCGGTGACGCTCTTCTGGCACTTCTTCGCGCTGCGGTCGGCCAGGAAGAAGAGGGGCTTCTCCACCGCGGACATCGCTGGCTGCTGCAGCTTCCGACTGCGGGACGGCCTGGGGGAGCAATACATTCCCCAGGTGCTGTGAAGCAAGTGGGAGGAATGGCGACGCGACTGGTTCTACGTCGATGTCGACCCCCACGACCGTCTGACCCTGTCGGAGGTGGCGGCGGAACCCCAGAAGGCGGCTAGAGCTGGTCCTGGAGCGCATCGAGTTCCTGCGCGAGGCCGGGCTCACTTCGGTGATGGTGGTGGCGGACTTCCAGCGCCGTCGCCTGGCGCCTCTGCGGGAGCGGGCCCGGCCTTGCTGGCTTTACACCGGCCCCGAGGACATCACCCGGATCCAGATCGGCGCGGATTGGGACCTGGGCATGCCGGAGTTGAGGGGCATGCTCCGGGTGCTGACCGGGGTGGATGACCTGAGCCAGGCGGAGCTCCCGTGGAAAGAGATGGCGCTCTGCGCCAATCCTGACCAGGTGGCGATTCAGGCGAAGCTGCCGGAGTTCGACGCCCACGGGTTGGTCGACCGGCCGGGGCGCCGGAGTCCCGAGACCACCGAGACCCCCGGGGTGGACGAGGCGGCCGGCGAGGAGGCCGCAAGCGATCCGGAACAGACTGGTGGCCCGGGCGCCGCAAGCGGCGAGCCGCAAGCGGCGAGCCACAGGCCAACAGTAGGGCTGCCGCCGCACCGGAGGAGGAGGCACCGCTGGCAGCGGGGTGGCGACGGCGCCGGAGGACCAGGGAAAGCGCCCCCGGCTCTTTATTCCTGTGCCAGAGTCCCCGCCGTCGCCGTTGCCAGGCGAGGGGGGAAGCCGGGACGGCCAGTCGTCCAGCGCGGGGCCATCGGCGGGGGTGGCATCAGCGGTTCTGGAACCGCACTTTGGTCTGCTTGGGCCCGATTCGGCGCCTGGAGACCACGCGGCGGCCCCGCAGAGCCCCCGGCAGAAGAGAAGGAGGGAGGATTCCGGCAGCAAGGTGGTAGTACCGAAGACCCACAACCACGTAAGTTTCGTCCTCCATTCTTTCCTGAGCGTGCTTTGCCTGGACTAAATTCTAAGTTTTGATCCCATTATTCTCTTGCAGGCCGCCTACGGGCGCCGCCGAGAGCCAGGGGAGGCCGGAGGCGCCGAGGCTGGCGCCAGCCCTCGAGCCAAGAGCGCCTGAGCCGAGTGCACCAGCGGAGCCAGAGCTGGCGAGCGCGGCAGTGGAGCTGGGGCCAGCGGCGGCGGCGGAGCCAGGGGCGGCGGACGCGGCGGCCGAGACAGAAACGCAGCCGCCGCCCGAGCGTTCGGCGCCGTCCGAGCGCGCCCCGAGCGCGCCGAGCGCGGGGCGGGTGACCGCGTGGCAGTTTTTGGGGACCTCGAGCCCCCCGAGGGAGGCTCGCAGGGGACCCAGCGCCCAGCCGCCGCCCAGCCAACCCGCCGACCCTCTCCCAGTCGTGCTTGGGAGCGCCCGGGAGGTGATCGGGTGGCTGAAGGCGGCCGTAGCGGGGGAGATGGCACAGCGAGAGGCGGAGCGCGCCGCTCTGGCCACGGAGAGAGCGCAACTTACCGTGGCTTGGCGTGTTTTTGACTACCGCCTTGCCGCGGCGCGCGCCACCAACGAGGACGAGCAACGCGATATGGAGGATGGGCGGAAGGCCTTGGAGGAGGCCCGCGCGGAGGTCGCGCGGGAGCGGAAGACTCTAGAAGAAGCCCGCGCGGAGGTTGCGTGGGAGCGGGAAGACGCCACCGACCTGGCCGAGGCATCGCGGCAGCAGGCTACCGGGGCCCTCGCCAGGGAGAGGCAGGCGCAGGAGCGGGAGGAGGCGGCCGTGAACCGCAAGAGGGCAGCAGAGGCCCTCCAGGCTGACCTAGCCCGTCAGAAGGACGAGGTCGACCGGACCCGCGCCGAGCTCCAATACTGGGCAGAGGAGCTCCAGCACGTCGAAGGGGAGCTCCAACGCCAGGAGGAGGACGTCGCGATCCGGGAGACCGACGCCGAGATAACGGTGGCGGACTTGGGCGCCCGGGAGGATCTGCTGGCCTGCCGGGAGGCGGAGGCTGTCGAGGCGGCGGCGGCGGCTGCTACTACGGAGGAGCGGGCCGCCAAGTCCGAGGCAAAGCTGGCTGCCCGCGAGCAGGCCCTGTCCGTCCTGGCGGGGCAGGTGAAGCTGGCTGAGGGCCAGGCACCCGACACTGGCTCTGCCGATGCGGCCGGGGGCTAGGGGCTCGAGGACCGGCTGCGGACCACGACGGAGGAGCTCGAGGCCACCTCGGCCGAACGGGCCAGCCTGCAGCTGATGCTAGAGGACGTCCTCCGGTGGATGCAGCGGTCCGTGAGGGTGGTCGGGCTTGGGCAACTTCTCGTGGAGGAGAAGGGGGCGGGCCCCGGCTAGTGCGCCCTAGGCTTCCAGAAGGTCTGCGAGCGCCTCGAGGCGCTGCCCCAGGCCATCCAGGAACTCACCGCCCGGGAGGGGCATGGCTTGGCCCAGGCAGTGGTCGAACACGTCCTGGCTTGCTACCGGAGCCGGGACCCGAACTTCCCGTTGGAGCCAGCTCAGGAAGGGGTGGTTGAAGCTGAGGAGGAGGCCGCCCGGGAGGTAGTTCGGAGCACCGCCCCCGCGGTGGCGGCTGGTTTCACGCGGGAGGCACCGCCGCCCCCAGTCCCAAGGAGCAACAGCGAAGGCTCTGACTCCGACTAGGCTTTTGTAGTAGTTTTTTCTTCTCCTTTTCTTTTTACTTGATGTAAATATGGGAGTGATCCCTCAGAAACGCTGTCCTTTTTTGTGAATATAATGGAGGCCTTTCTTTGGGGTCGCAACTCCAGTATTCTTCTGAGTGCTTGGTGTAGTTTCTGCTGTTTTCACTTGATGCCCCGAGGAGTACTCAGTCGGACCGACCCCGACCTTTCCTTCATCGAGAACGAAATCACCCCGATCGTCCTTCTCGGCGCGTTCAGCCCCCGAGCCCTCGCGAGTCCGCAATGGCTAAGTCAAAAGACAAAGGCACGAACTTCCTTGCTCGGGAGATAGATCGATCCAGCACGGAGCACGCCATGACCGGTGAACACTTTTCCACCTTGCGACCACTCAGCCAGTAGACTGGAGACACATGCGGGCGGGAATGCGACCAAGAGTCCCCACGGTTCGGTGGTGCCTGGGCTTAGGACGGACCGGACCGAGCACCGACAGCCCGTCCTTGGGACCTAGGCTCCGGACTACTCGAGCGGCTCGAGCGATAGGATTACCCGGAAACCCCAGGGACTCGGTAGTGCTCGGGGCCCTACAAGCGGACCGAACACCACGACCACCATGAAAGACTTCGATCAGACATTACCGCACGTACGGTACACCTTTCTACAGACCGTTCTGTCGTTCTAGGAAAAAGTGGACACGCGGTAGGGTTTTGTACGTGAGGAGACCATCTCACCGAGCAGATTAGAGTACGAGGGCCCCCGAGGACGACTCGGGAACAAAATATTACTGAATGTAAATTCGTCTGAATTTAACCACTCACCGGACAGCTGTCAGCCTTTCGGCCAACCGATCCAGGAGGGGCTTGCGCTCCGAGCTCGGGGTGCCCGGGAACTTGGTTCCTACGAACGGGGCACCCGAGCACCAGGGGGCGCACGAGGAGCCCGGGATCAGGCGATCCCAACCACTCAAGCCTGAGCGGTAGGACCACCCGAGGACCCTTAGGGCCGAGCAGCGACCTAGGCACTGAGGCCCTCGCGGTCGAGCTGCTTTTGCTTTTGATTGTCAATCTGTGATTTGAAAATAGAGAGACTCTTTGCTTGGTTTGCTCTATTAGTGCGGTACTCATTATAGACAGCTCTTGTTTTCGACCCGAGACCTGTCGAATTCCCAGACCGGCGGACAAGAGCAGGCAGAGGCATAGCCCAGAGGTCCTATGGTTCGGTGGCGCCCGGGTATGACAGACCAGACCGAGCACCGACAGCCCGTCCCTGGGGCCTAGGCTCCGGACTACTCGAGCGGCTCGAGCAATAGGATTACCCGAGAACCCCAGGGGCTCGGTAGTTCCCGGGAGATTGTCACGACACCGAACACCACAGCCTACCACAACAGACGTAAGTCAGCGGCAACTGCCCGCGCGCATACCGATCCTGGAGGGCTGTAGGCCAGTAGAAACCTTGCCGGAAGGCCTTCCCGACCAACGTGCGGAACGATGCATGGCCACCGCACTCGCCCTCGTGGATCTCAGTGAGAAGCTCACCGCCTTCTGCCCGGGTGATGCATTTCAGGAGAATGCCGCCTGCGCTACGCCGGTAGAGATCCCCATCTACTATGGCATAGCGTTTGGACTGCCAAGCAACTCTTTCGGCAGAAGCCTCATCCCCGGAGAGGAACTTTTCCTTCAAGTACCCTCGGATATCGTCCATCCACGAGGCATCTTGAGAACAATCAGCAAGCGCAGCGCACTCGCCAGACGGCGTCACCCTGACGGGGCTTCCCACTGAGGGCGCCACCGGGGTCCCCTGAATTGAGTTCGAGGTTTCCCCTTCGCCCTGTTCGGTAGGCAGGATGGAAGGCCGTGTGAGTCTTTCTTCAAAGAATCCGGCAGGGACGCGCGCACGGGAGGAGGCCAGGCAGGAGAGGTCACGGCGCAGGATGTACCGCAGCTCCAGGCCGTCGAAGCGCTTCTCCAACTTCCTGACTGCCGCCACGTACGCCGCCATTTGAGGATCCGAGCACTGGTACTCTTTAGATACCTGGTTGACCACCAGCTGGGAGTCTCCCTTGACCAGGAGGCGACGAATCCCGAGGCCCACCGCGGCTCAGAGGCCAGCGATGAAACCCTCATATTCTGCCATGTTGTTGGATGCGCGGAACTGCAGCTGCACGACGTACCAGAGTTCTTCACCCGCTGGGGAGGTGAGAACCACTCCAGCCCCCGCGCCTTTCAGCGAGAGGGAACCATCGAAATGCATGATCCAGTACCCGGGCGCATCGTGCCTGGGATATATAGAGATCTCCTCTGGGACGACCTCAGGGACGGGCATCCACTCTGCCACGAAGTCAGAGAGTGCCTGGCTTTTGATCGGCTGGCGACTACCAAAATGCAGGTCGAACTCCACAAGTTCCACCGCACACTTGACTACACGCCCAGTGCCTTCTCGGTTCCGGAGGATGGGCCCCAGTGGGTACGTGGTAACCACCGAGACCTTGTGCGCTTGGAAGTAGTGGCACAGCTTCCGGGAAGCGATGAGCACGGCGTAGAGCAGCTTCTGAGCCTGGGGGTACCTTGTTTTTGCCTCCCGGAGGACTTCACTGACGAAGTACACCGGTCGCTGTACCGGGCGGGCCCGGATTGTGGCCTCACCCTAGGGCCTGCTACAGCCCCCAGGCTCGGCGACGTGGTCGGGGCTGACCGGGTGCTCGGGCTCTACTCCCTGATCGGGAAGAGCCAAGTGCTCGGACTCGACTCCCTGCTCAGGGGGAGTCAAGTGCTCGGGCTCGACCCCCTACTCGGGAGGAGCCAAGTGCTCGGGCTCGACCCCCTGCTCGGGGGGAGCAGCGAAGATGGGGGAGTGCCCGGGGGCGGCCGAGAGCTAGGACCCAGCACCTGACCCCGTGCACTCATCGCGCTCCACCACCAGCACCATGCTTACGACCTGAGGGGTGGTCGATACGTAGAGTAGCAGTGGCTTCCCTTTGGATAGGGCCACCAGCACGGGTGGTGAGGTGAGATGCTTCTTCAAATCACGGAAGGCCTGTTCGGCCTCCGGCGTCCAGTCGAAGTGACTGGTCTTCTTCAGAAGCTTGAAGAGGGGGAGCCCCCGCTCCCCAAGTTTGGAGATGAAGCACCCGAGGGCCGCCATGCAGCCGGCAAGATGCTGGACCTCCTTGAGTCAAGCCGGGGGTCGCATCTGCTCGATGGCCCGGATCTTCTCTGGATTGGCCTCGATCCCTCGGCTAGAAACCAAGAAACTGAGGAGCTTACCCGCAGGTACCCCAAAGACACACTTCTCGGGGTTGAGCTTCAGGCGGGTAGTGCGGAGACTATTGAAAGTCTCGGCAAGGTCTTCGAGCAGGGTGGCGCGGTCTCGGGACTTGACCACGAGATCATCGATGTAGGCCTTGATGTTACGGCCAACCTGCGAATCAAGGGTGATGCAGATAGCGTGCTGGAAAGAAGACCCAGCATTGCGCAAACCAAAAGGCATTGACATATAGCAATAAGTTCCCACCGGAGTGGTAAAAGCAGTTTTTTCTTCATCCTCTACGGCCATGCGAATCTGGTGATAACCAGAGTTTGCATCTAAAAAACACAAAAGATCACATCCCGCGGTTGCATCTACAATTTGATCTATGCGGGGCAAAGGAAAAGGATCTTTGGGGCATGCCTTGTTTAGATCGGTGTAGTCCACGCACATGCGGAGCTTGCCGTTGGCCTTCGGGATGATAACTGGGTTTGCCAACCACTCGGGGTGGAGGACCTCTCGGATAAATCCGGCGTCAAGGAGCTTGCTGACCTGCTCCCGGATGAACTCCTGGCGCTCAGGCGCCTGCCGCTGGACCTTCTGCTTCACCGGGCGTGCGTCCGGACGCACAGCCAGGTGGTGCTTGATCACCTCCCTAGGGATCCCGGGCATGTCGGACGGCTGCCATGCAAACACGTCGCCGTTAGCCCGGAGGAAGGTGACGAGCGCGCTTTCCTATTTGCCGCCCAAGTCACCGCCGATTCTGATGACCTGGGAGGCGTCTTCGCCCACCACGACCTCCTTCGTAGGAACGTAGGCGTCGGCGGTGAGTCAGGGTTTGGATGAAGAGGGTCCCGGACCCCCTGGATAGCCTTTGACCTTGGCCTGAGCTGAGACCAAGGTCAGGTATGATTGCTCAGTGCAGGAGACGGCACCGCCGGTGTCGGCGGACACGGAGATAGGCCCTGCTGGGCCCGGCATCTTGACCGTGAGGTACGCATAGTGCACAGCCATCATGAACCTAGCGAGCGCCGGACGCCCGAGGATGGCGTTGTAGGGGAGGGGGAGCTCCACGACATCAAAGACGATGCCCTCCGTGTGGAAGTTATCCCGACTCCCGAAAGTCACAGGCAGCTCAACCTGCCCGAGGGGCAGGGAGTGCCCGGGTGTCACCCCGCAGAATGGAAGCGACGGCTTTAGGCGCCTGGAGGGCACCTGCAGCTTCTCGAAGGCCTCCTTGGAAAGGAGGTTGAGGCCTGCGCCCCCGTCGATCAGCACCCTGCCGACCCTTATATTGCAGATGGTGGGGGACACTACCAAGGGTAGTTGCCCTACGCCTGCACTACTGGCGGGGTGATCGGCCATACTGAATGTGATCGAGGCGTCCGACCATCTCAGGGGCCTTGTGGCCTCTTCGCTCGGGGTTGCCGAGCATACCTCACCCGCATGATCTTGACGCCACGCCGTGAGGAAGGCGTATAGGCACCTCCGTCGATGAAGGCGACGGTGTGCTCGGGCTCCTGAAAGCCGAGCTCTGTGTTGTTGGGGGTGGCTTCATCGTCGCCACCCCCGCGGGACTCGTCACGCTCCCTTTGGCGCTGCTCGATGAGGCCCTTGACCGTACAGCACTCCGTGAGGTCATGCCATCTGGTCTGGTGGATTGGGCACCATTTGCCTGGCTCGGGCCCCGCAGGGGTGGGGGCCCTTGCTGGAGCGGGAGCCCGGGTGGGGGCCGGAGCCCTTGCGGGAGCCGGAGCCCTAGGAGGGGCCCAGGCTGGGGCTCTCGTGGGCGCAGGCCGTTTGTCGGTGGCCACCCGGTGTTCTTGCTAGCGGTCGGGCTCTTGAGCCGACCTACGGGCGGGGCCCTGGGCCGGCTCGACGGGGACGGCCTCGCGCCTCCTTCTCTTTTTCTTTTCCCGCCTGTTGGAGCGGGAAGAACTTGGTTGATCGGCGGCGGGGCGCTCGGGGCGCAGAGCGTGCCAAGCCCGCGCCTCCGCCGCCTTAGCGCACTTGTCGGCCAGCACGAAAAGTTCCGAAGTGGTCTCGACCTCATGCGTGCCTAGCTTCTCGAGTATCCGCTCGTCGCGGACGCCCTGCCAGAAAGCAACGATGACAGCGTGGGGGGTTATCCGCGGGATAGTGTTGCGGACCTGGTTGAAGCGCTGAATAAAGCACCACAGCGTCTCCCCCTCCTGCTGCTTGATGGCGTGGAGGTCGCACTCCAGGCCGGAGCGCATGAACGTGCCCTGGAAATTAGCCACAAACTGGTGGCAAAGATCATCCCAGGAGCTAATAGACCCTGGGGGTAAGTTCATGAGCCAAGAAAGGGCAGAGCCCCTCAAGGCAATATGAAAATAGTTAGCCATCACCTTTTCACTGCCACCCACCGCTTGGACGGCAGTAGTGTATATCTGGAGGAACTCAACGGGGTCGATGGACACGTCGTACTTCTCCGGGAGCTCGGGGCCGAACTTGGAGGGCCATTTGACCCGGCGGAGCTCGCTAGTGAAGGCACGGCAGCCAGTGCCGTACCCTGTGACGCGGGTGGCGTTCTTGGGCGGTGAACGCCGGCGAGCCGGGGAGCCCCGGCGATCATAGGCCGGCAAAGAGGAAGCCTGGTCCTTAGCTTTGGCCTCCTCCCGGGTCTCCCGCTGGCGCTCGAGAGTGACGCGCGCGTCTTCGAGGCCCCTCCGCTCGTTGAGGTGCAAGCGGAGGTCCTTGGTTCCGGACGCGGCCAGGGGGGCGGCGCTCCGCCTGGGGGCCCCCGGCCAGAACGAACGTTACCCGACGATGGGCCAGTTCTGGCGGCGCCACGCTGGGTGGTGGCGCGGGAGCTCTCGGCCAGCACCTGGCGGCGAGCAGTGCCGACCAGGGCGGCAACCTCTTGGAGCCAGCGGCCCTCCGGGGTTTCCCCGGTCGCCTAGACTGGCGGATGAGTGAGGAGAGCGTGCGCTGCAAGTAGCGCGCTCCGGGGGCTGGCCTCGCCGAAGGCGAGCCTACGCCGGAGAGGCGCCCGGCGCTGTCCAGACGCGGACCTGGCGGCAGGAGTCTCGACCGCCGGCTGGGGGTCGTATGGCGCACCGGCGACGGCGGCAGCGGCCCTATTGGACCCAGCGCCCTGGTCCCCTTGAGAGGGGAACGCCGCGCGTGCAGATCACGGCTGCTGCTAGGACGCAGCAGCGACTGGGGCCTCCTGTGCGAGGGGCTGCATTTCCCCGCAGGAACTGGAGCCGGAACGCAGGAGGCGATGACCACCGGCCATTTTTTTCTGCAGAAGAAAACAAACAAACAGATTCAGGGATGCTTCCCCCCTACCTGGTGCGCCAGCTGTCGGAGGGTTAACTCCAGTCGCAGGGATCCCGAGAGACCCCTTTTTAGAGATTCGGCCGGGGGGATGATCCTAAGTCTGTTCGTCGGAGAAATAAATGGGAATGAATGCAACGGCCGGTGGTGGTGGCATGACCTAGTGCAAGAAGAAGTAAATGCACCGGAATTTAGATAGGTTCGGGCTGCACGGGGGCGTAATACCCTACTCCTGTATGGATACTATAACTGTCCTGAGGAAGTCCCTCAAGGATGTTGCTGATTACAAGAATCTTGATCTATCGAAGAGCCTGGGGCTCTTTGTTCTTCAGCCTGTCTCGTGCTGCTCACTTCTCAGCCGTGTTTCTCTTGCGCTGTGTTCTTCTGAGCTTAAGGATCTATTCCAGATGCTTTCAGCTATGTGTTCCGCTCTCTTCTCTCTCTCTTTTCCTTTTGTGCTGCCGGCTCCTTTAAGTACCCGTCGGCCGCAACGTGCCCCGAACGAGAGGGGGGGCACGAGTTCCGAGACACCATAAATGGAAAGGCGTCATCATTTCCTCTGGGCGAAGTGACCGGGGTGAAAAATACGTCGCACGCCCGGTCATCCGTCACAATAAATGCCCTGGCGACGGGCACCGTGGAGAGGGCCCACCGGGCAGCCGCAGACGGCGTGCTCGCCCTATCTTGTTCCCCTGCCACAGCAGCGCGGCAGACGGAACGCCTTGGTCCTTACGAAGTTATCCTGAGACGGGCCGGATGGCACGGGATGGGACCCATGCAATTAATAACCCCACGCCTCTCTGCCAGAACGTGGCAGGAACTGACGCTGAGCGCGGCAGGAGCAGTTGGAGGTGACAGGCCACGCACGCTCTTTAAATGCGGCCTTGGGCCTTTGACTGGCTGACACCTCATCGGTGGGCCCCTCGGGGCCCTCCACCAGGGGGTTTTCTGGGTCGTCGGGGGACCGAGTGCTCGGGGTACTGTTCACCTCCCTCAGCACTCTCTCCCGAGAACGCCCTTTCTTGTCCTCGGGGGACCGAGTGCTCGAGGGTACTGTTCACCTCCCCGAGCACTCTCTCCCGGGCACACTTGTACGGATCCTCGGGGAACCAAGTGCTCGGGGGCTACTACACGCAGCCCCGAGCACTCTCTCCCGGAACTTCCTTTGGTGGGCCCTCGGGATACTTGGGTGCCCAGGGGCTACGGCCGGCGGCCCCGGGCACGTTTCTCCCGGTACTTAGATCTTTTGGTCGTCGGAGGACTAGGGTGCTCGAGGGTCATCGTACACCTCCCCGAGCACTTTCTTCCCGGTACTTGGATTCCGTGGATCATCGGGGAACAGGGGTACTCGGGGGCCACCGACTGTGGCCCCGAGCGCCTTCTCCCGGGACTTGATCTTTTCTCACCTTGCGGAAGAGACTCCGCGGGATGGCGCCATGTGACGGATGGCTGGCCTGGCCTCGGGATTCGGGGACCCCCGGTTCCTGATACACCGACAGACATGTTCTTCTTCGGTCTTGAAGTAAATGAGAATGTCGTCGACGAACACCATGATAAACCGATCAAGCTCCTCCATGAAAACTGTGTTCATCAAATACATGAAGTATGCCGATGCTTTGGTCAGGCCGAAGGACATAAAAGTATATTCGTATAGTCTGTAGCGAGAAGAGAAAGCTATCTTTGGAATGTCCTACTTCTGGATTTTTATTTGATGATAACCCGACCTCAAATCAATTTTGGACAAAACCCAGGCACCTGTCAACTGATCAAAAAAAATGTCAATCCGAAGAAGTGGATACTTGTTCTGGATAGTGACCGCATTCAATGGGTGGTAGTCAACACACATCCGCAAAGATAGATCCTTCTTCTTCACAAAGAGCGCCGAGCATCCCCAAGGTGAGGAGCTCGGACGAATGAAACCCTTTGCAAGTAATTCCAGAATTTGTTTCTTCAACTCTGCCAACTCATTCAACAACATCTGATAAGACCTTTTGAATATGGGAGTTGTTCCACAGACATGCTCAATGGCGAACTCCACTTCTCGGTCGGGTGGCATTCTGGGTAACTCGTCTGGAAAGATATTCGGGTACCCGCACACGACAAGAATATTGGCAAGATCCATGGAGATGGCACCCTCCATTACATAGAGGTGGTGACCACCCTCATCAAGGCATAAAGCGACCCGATCGTCGAAAGAACTTGCAAGGGAAATAGACCTTGGCGCACACTTGATGACCACATCATTCTGGGTCAACCAATTCATCCCCAAGACGACATCAAAGCCCATTGAGTCAATCACGATCAAATTGGCAGGAAAAGTGACTCCATTGATGAGAATCTGCATGTCCCAAACAAAACTCTCCAAGAATATCTTTCTACCGAGTGACGCGATGAGATAGGGAATGTGCATGGCTTGGATGGCAAATGCATGGGTCGTGGTACAACTCTGCTTGATGAAAGAATGAGAAGCCCCGAAATCGATGTGCACTTTCACTAGGTGAGAGTTGATGGAGAGCATGCTTAAGAGCACCCCGACTTCCTTTTGGGCTTCCTCAAAGGTGATGATGTTGATATTCCCCTACTTCAGAGCTGGGACCTTTTATGACCCACGAGGTGGTAGCATAATTGGGGTATTTACCACAGCATCTTTCTTTGGGCAATGACAGCGCTTGGCAAGGTGCCCAACTTGGCCGCACTTATATCATGGATGCCCCTTTCCATGATCCAAGATGCTTCTCCGAATCTTCACAGTTTCTTGGGATTGCTCTTGGGAAGAAGAAGAATGGGCCAAGCACATATATTGGGGAGGCACCATGGCCATCGCATGAGATAGAAGTGCATGTCCTGTACACAATTATTGCTCATTGTCTCTATCAGGAAATTGTTCCTCCCTCTTGCGCTTCTTCTCATCTTAATGTTTCTTCATTTTGTAGTCCACCATGATTGACTTTCTCACCAACATGTTGAAATCATTAAAGTTATGGGCAGAGAGCTTCTTTTGCATCTTTGTAGAAAGCCTGTCCTTAAAGTAATCTTATTTGTCCTTGTCGGTGGAGACGTATTCAGGTGCATACTGAGCCAAAGAGTTGAACTCCTGCATGTAATCCATCACGGACTTGTCTCCTTACTTGATGCTGAGAAACTCATGCTTTTTGATGTCCATCACACTTTTAGGGATGTGGAAAGCATGGAAAGCCATGTGGAATTTCGCCCAAGTGATGAGGTAGCCAGGTGCTTGCATGGCGAGATAGCTCTGCCACCATACCCCGACTGCGCCTTGAAGTTGATGGGTGGCATATCGGATCTTGTCGTGGTCATCACACCGCACGAGTAAACTTCTGCTCAATGGTGTGAAGCCAATCATCAGCATCACTGGAGTCTTCAACGTGGGTGAAGACATGAGGTTGGGTCCGAAGGAACTCAAAGAAACCTCCATGGAGGTCAGCTCTACCTCCAACAGGATGGGACATGTTTTGAGTAATAACTTTGAGAAGGTCCAACATGTCCACCATAGGGGATGATGGGGGTAGTCCTCCATCTCGGATATTTGAACCCTCCGGAATATCCTCACCGATATGACTGCGGGTTCTCATCCTGTCATCAATCCCAAAGTTAGTGACGACAAGATCTCGATAAGGGAGATACGAAAGGAATTTAGAACAACAAGGATGGAAGATTCAACATGAATGCGATCGGGCTCCTTAAAGCCCACGATAGGCAAATGCGTGTGAAAAGAGCAATAGGAAAAAAGAAAGTATGCCCGGTCCCTATCTACACGTTTGTTTCTCGAGTGTATCACTCCCTAACAAGCATCACAATCACAATCATCACCCTTCACGCGAGAAAGAAAAAGTTTTCGTATGAACAGTGCTTATGCAACTCACCACACAAATGACGTTTCATACGTTGTTGCCAACATATTCACTTCCCACACCTTTGCCTTACGAGACACCCCATGTAATCGCCGCATGGGTAGCGACCATAACTACCATCATATGGTTGATATTCATACGTTATTTCTAACATACTCACTTCATGTACCATCGTCGTACGGGACACACCAGACCCCTACCTCGCACTGGTTGAGCCCCCCAATATTCACCACCATCAAGATACATTCCTTACCTTTTTCGTCGATGCAACAACCAAAAATGTCGAACCAAAATGACCTAAGCGCCACAAAAAACAACGCATTACATTTAAGGGCATAATATAACAAATTCATACATATTAACCAAAGGAGGTACAAAATAATTTTAGTGACTTGTTTAAGTGAAGTTGACACGCTTACTAAACAACGTCCTAATTATGTTTAGGCTACTTCATTAAACCAAGCTCTGATGCCACGCTGTAAGGAACCATTAAAAAAGTATTCTAATTAATTATTAAGTCAATCATTTACACAATCATGACTATAATGATTAATCAGAATACTATCCCGGTAGTACCAACACGTGTTTTGTGCCCAAGATCGAAACACATGCCTTTCCAACATATAATATTACAACAAAAGCTTAGGAAAGAGCAAGTAATTAACATTATATTATAAATTCTTAAGCATTCATCCATTTACAATAATTTACATTAAAAGAGATAAACTACGCAGCGAACGAATTAAAACCTAACAACAACAAAAAACTAGTAGAGCCATATGCCCTTAGGCTCCACACAAAACCTCGTCACGCGAGTAGATGGCACTACTCTTGCCCGTTGCTAGCATCGGCGGACATGAAGTAGCTAGAAGCTAACCTTTCCTCACCTGCAACCTGAAAGAGCAGCATGAGGACGAAGGTACTCGCAAGATTTAATCCATATAGGGTACATATAATAACTTGACTCCAAGGATTATGTATTGGGGTATTTAGCAAGAATAGGCCACAAGGTTAAGTAATTTCATATGCGGTAGAAATCTTAAGACCTATGTGTGAGCACCTATACTTAACCAAACAAACCCTTTCTTTTACGGTAAACACCAACTGAAGTATAAAAGTAACTGGAAACATAATAAACATATATAGAACCATCTCAATTGCAACTCAACATATCAAACCATCACCCCTCACTCGTGACTCTACGACCGATGCAGATGGATGAAAGCATGCTAATAACTGAGAGCACGACAATTCAAATTGATTTTACAACCTGCAAGGGAGTACTCCTGGACCCACATGAAACGAGACCGCCGCCCACACAACCAGTCAGTTGCGAGTGATGATTCACATATCAACCATTTCACGTACCCACTCCAAACCTTTGTTCCCATATCGAGTACTGTAGAGACCACGTAGATCCCGTATGTACCACAACTTACCGGCACAATCTCAGGCACCCCTAACAGCATTTATGCTCACATCTCAACGCGTAGGTTAAATGAACGTGGCAACTTACGATACTTGGCTTACCCCTCCCATATCCGGGTATGTGGTAAGTACGGAAAAGTGCTAAAGCCAACGGTACCGACAGACGGTGCTTAACCGATGCAAGTGGTCTACAGTATTCGAGCTCCTCTCCCGAACTACCCCTAGCACCACCCTCATCTCATCTTATCCTCACATCTCATACATCTCAATATCATCATTGTATTTGTGAACAATAAGTAATTCCTAAGCTCATGAACAATTGCTGGACCATTGCTCGACTTCTACCAATGACCTATGCATTGCTAAGCATATCGAACAGACTTGTAATTAGACATCAATAATGTTATCAAGGCTACAAGGATATGGATAAACAACAACTCAAGGTAGAAGTGATGCAATCAACATAGGTTCTACACATATAAGTCCAACATCAACTCACTGAATATGCAACCATACATAAGCAGTAATTTATCAATTTAGACTTCATTCGGTTTGAACCAAAGGGTGCAACATACTTAGATGTCTGCCTTGCTGCTTTCTTCAATTTGGGATCAAACGTCAAACCCCTTCACGAAAATCCGTTACACTCCGGTTCGATGATCACTAATGAAAATAATGCATCGCAATAAGCATATGATGAAATACCATAAAATATTCTTTATAATGCATGAAAACATTTTTCTAGTTAGAAAAAGACATAAGAAGACTAGCACAATTGGTTTTGGACTTGTAAAGAATTAATGGTGAATTAATGAAACCTTAACCTAATTAATTTATCTCATAAAGTTAATTAATTATTTCATGGCTAAGGATATTTTTAATAGGTATAGGAGGTTAGTTTGAAACTAACAAAGTTGATTTCATAATTTTTGGAGCTACAGAGAATTTATTATGAATTTTATAAATTTTAGCAAAGAAAAAAAAACGTCTGATGAACAGTACAATCCGAGTTCCAGAACCTCCGGGTGAACCTTCGAGTGGGGGTCCTCATGTATTTTTGGGTAGGATCATTAACCTCCAGGTTGTGACCCGAAACCTTCGGGTGGGGTTAGAAATGCTGATTTTCGTTGGGGATTTCTCCGGCAATGATTCTGGCATCATCTTGACCTTCTCTACTATGTAGGATAACATGCATAAGCCAAAAATAACCAAAACTTGGCTATTGCCTCCAATGGTGGCGACGGCCATTATTGAGCTCTTTTGAGCTTGATACCGGTAGATCTGGCCATAGGAATGAAATGGGAGGGGGGTTGAGTGCTCACCACGCCCTAGCAAGCTTGTAGCTCAGACGTAGGAGTTGGGGAAGGGCCAGAGCTCAAGATGACATCGGGGAGGGTGATGGCCGGCTTGAGGAGGCAAAAGAGGTGGCCGAGGTGCTTGAGCTTTACAGGGAGGACGACCTTCGACGGGCTGCGGTGAGGGAGCTTGCCGGGGACCTCCCCCATGGCCTCCCCTTTCTTCTCCTTCTTCTCTTGGCTCGGTTGGGGAGGGAGAGAACAGGTGGGAGAGGGAGAGTGAGAATGAGAGAGAGAGGGAGTGGGTGGGTGAGTGAGGGAGAGAGAACACGGGTGGGGAAGGGGGCTACTGCTATGGAGAGAGGGAGGTGAGGTGGTGGGGTCGGCCAGCTAGGTGGGCCCCACATGCTAGAGAAAGAAGGTGCAATTCTTTCTCTCCTGAATTTCCTTTCTCTTACCTGATTGACTCAAAATGAGGTGTTCTAGTACTCTAAAATAATATTGCTCAAAAATTAGTCTTGATGCTTATAATGCATTATCATGCTTAAAAACGTGATTACGGGTTTCGGGCTGTGACAGTCTCCGGCACCTAGGGCAAATTCAAGGTAGAAACAATTGTCTGGATGGGGCGGCGACAGGGCACCGAGGTGGCGGCAGGGTGTAGGGCATCGTCGGAGTGTAGGGGTGGTGCTAGGGTGTCGGGGTGGAGAGGCATTGGGGAAGCGAGTGGCCGAGCAGGCATCATGCGTCGAGGCAACAGACATCGGGATGAGAATATAGCTAAGTGTTGGGCGCGGGGATGTTTTGAATTTATATTCAATGGTATCACTGCCGGTTGTAGCCTCCTATCACTGCTGGTTCTATACAGCTAGCGGTAGTACTCTTTCCAATTTTTAAACATTGTATACTATGACAAATCACTGTTGATTCTAGACACCAACCAGCAGTGATAAAGAAGTATCATCGCTGATCCATGATCTCAACCGGCAATTTTGTATCATTGCCGATCTATGACACCAACCGATAATGTTGTATCACTACCGGTTCTTAACAGCTCGCTGATTCATTGGTTGTTGGAGCTTGTGAACCGACGGTGATACCTAATCACTGCCTATTATTTTTGAATCAACAATGAAAAGGGGGCACAAATGACTCATTCCACAGTAGTGTGCCTGAATGAGGGAAGTGGTTGCCTATTTGCTTCACCTTGACAACTCGGCACAACCGATTGGCGTCAAACTCAGAGTCATCCGTGTCCAATCCGACACCAAGAAGGAATTTTTTTTGTGGGCATCAACAATCTACTTAAGCATCTCTTCCCGCAAAAAAAAAGACAATTGTAGTTGTTGCATGAGCAGAAAGAGATTGGACCCAATTGAAAGAGAATTGGTTATACATCCTCATTTTCAATCTAAGAGGCTTGGGTATAATCCCCACCATATAAACAAGGCAAACACTTCCTAGCGATTGGTACCTAGTTAACTAGAGTGATCAACAATGGCGGGCTCAACATTTTAACAATGGATGTACAAAGCTAAAAAGAATTATTCGATAACCATAAAGATTTCATAATGAAAAGATCCTAAGTACAAATCTTTCATAACAATGACAACATCTCAAGTAATATAAAGAAAATACACAACAAAAATTGAAATTACAATACAATTTTATGGTCCTTCATCTTTCGAATGTAGTTATGCTCGGTGTCGTCACTGTCCATCTCACGTGTGTTTGGGCATTGGGCCAAGTTAGGAGCTAGTTGCACATTTGGGCAATTGGGATTAGGACATTGCTCTTGGTTCTTGGGCATTGGGCCACTAAGAACGTTGGGCTTGGGCCGTTGGGCGTTGCTGTATTGGGCTTGGGTCACTGGAGAATATGATATATAGTTATTTTTTTTTTTGCAAAACAATTTGGGTGTACACTTGTACATGCCTGACCTCACATGGGCCTACCTGTGGTGATCCGATTACCACGAAGAAGATGATGACGACGGTGCTGATGCTGTTAGGGTTTTAGGTTCTGGGTGAGGGAGTTTTTCTCTCCCAATGGCTATAGAAGTCAAGAGAAAGGTCGGCCTTGCTAAGATTGATGGGTGGGGTTGTGAAGCTACTAGGGCACAGCCGGTCATCGTAGTGATAGCATGTGGGGTTGAGGAAAGGGAGCCTCGTGGAGCGGTTAGGGGCGGGGAGAGGGTGTAGGGTGGCACGAGGGGTGATATCGAATGACACAATGAAGGCTAGGGCACAGCCGGTCATCGTAGTGATAGCATGTGGGGTTGAGGAAAGGGAGCCTCGTTGGAGCGGTTAGGGGTGGGGAGAGGGTGTAGGGTGGCACGAGGGGTGATATCGAATGACACATGAGAGGCAACTCAAATAGGCGGTTACGATGGTCAATAGAGAGCAAGCTGGGTGCGAGAAAGGAAAACCAGAAGGGATGGCGCTAAGCGTGAAGAAGAAGATATTGACCTACCAATGCATTGGAGATGAATATAGACTAGTGACTGGTTCACCAAGCTAGCTACAAATAGCTGGTTAGTTGCCCCTACAAACAATATCATTATACTATGTTGCTACCATATGACAATAGCATCCACTTCAAATATGAAAGGAGTGTCTTCGGCTAGACCACCTAGCTAGAGGTCGATGGGTGCTTCACTTTCTATAGGTTTTAATTCTGAGAAAAAATAATATATGCGTGTGTAGGGGTGTATTCAATGATTAAAACTCATGTCGACGCTATATCAACTCGTGTCGACGCTATATGAAATTAGGTCTCCAATCAAATTAAACATGTGCTATATCACATCTATGTGGTTATGTGTAGGCATGCATGTGGTGTTTGTGGTCATGTGTGTGACCTCTATGGGAGTGTGGATGATTACGTCTGTGATGTGCAGGACTATGGGTGGCAATGGGTCGGGTCGGGGCTAGATGGAGTAAGAATGCATCAGACCTGAAACCCAAAACATAAAACCTGACCTGGACCCGAAAATCAAACCGGGTGCAAATCCACCCCCACCCTTGGCACTGGTGGGAGCCGAGACTCGATGAAGGACCTAAAACCATACGATAGAATTATAGGCTCACAGTGAGATCTCAAATCTCAGAGAGCCGCACCCTCCCGCACCGGTGCCCTCCTTCGCCAGGCCCTCCCTCACCTGTGGCCTCCCGCGCCGGCACCGTCCCTCGCCGCATCGCCATTTCTAGGTTGCGAGCTCGACGGCTCAAGGCTCCTGCGCCGGTGCCCCTGCCTGCCCCGCATGCGGGCCATGCTCCACTGGCTGGGGGGGAGGCATAAGACAACAAGGCACACGGTGTGGTCATGTGGGAATGGGTCGTAAGGCACTAGGCCAGGTCGTCGGGGTTGGAATGGGCCGGGGTGTGGGATTTCGGGGCCCGTGGGGCACTCATGGGTGTAAAATGCAACCTGAACCTGACTGTGTGGCAATGTGCACTGCCCTGCATAGGGGTGGTAGTGGATTGAGTCGAGTCGGGTTCCCGTGGATTTCAAACTCGACGAGAATGGGTTCGGGTGCAAAAACCTCCCTACTAGGCCATCCTTGTATCCTACTCATTGCTTAAGAGCAACGGCACTATCCCTAGCGCTTTCCCTCTCCCTTCCTCTACCCAATGTTGCACCTCGCAAAGCTAGGTAGGGGCATAAGGGCATTAAGGCAGGCTAAGCGCCAGTCAAACCCTTAATTATAAGCCCAATACCGCCAAACCAGAGCTCAATATTTTTTTAAACACTGCCTGGACTAAAAGAAAGAATGATTACTGTGGGTGCTAAAAAAAGGCTCAAAAACATTATAAGCCCTATAATTTTGAAAGGGCTGGAGGGTATACTTGTCATTAAGGATCTCAGTGGATTACAAATGATGTTTTTTTCCTAGTTTCCTACCTCTCCTCTAGAACGAGACCCTCATCCCTTTATATAGTAGGGAGGAGGAGTATTTACATGTGGGCCCCAACAGAAATGCCTCTACTCATCCTAATATCTAATCCAGACCATCATTACGGAGGACCAGGAGTGCCCACTGGCTCTGAGGGTACCATGCGTCTAGTTGTTGTGCGTCTAACGCCACGGGACGGGATAATGTCCTTCTGTGCCGACTCCATCCACTTGCCTGGTCGGGCTGCCGATGACGTCCCATCTGTCGTGCTGGTTCTGCAAAGTTCTATCCCGCAACATTTAATGCTACGGGACGGGACAGTGCCCTTTGGCACTGACCCCATCCACTTGTCTGGTCGGGCTGCTGACAACGTCACATCCGTTGTGCACCATCGTGTCGGCCTGCAAAGTTCTATCCTGCATCATTTAATGCTACGGGAGGGGACAGGGCCCTTCAGCGCCGACCCCGTCCACTTGCCTGGTTGGGCTGCTGACAATGTCCCATCCGCCGTGTGCCGCCGCATTTAATGCTACAGGATGAGACTTCA
This sequence comes from Phragmites australis, assembly GCF_958298935.1. Lineage (NCBI taxonomy): Eukaryota > Viridiplantae > Streptophyta > Magnoliopsida > Poales > Poaceae > Phragmites > Phragmites australis. Next base: position 22,016,050 of record NC_084929.1, read on the forward strand.
TCCTCTAGTGCTGGTGCCTGGGGAAAGAAAAACACTTGAGTGGATATTAGCGACTGCACTCTGGACAGGTTGCGTCAACTCTAGCAATGCGACTAGTGGGGCTGGTCGCGGGTGCAAGCGATGGTATAGGGAGATTGGTCGGGCCGGCGCTTAAACTGGTCGCTATGATCGCACGATCGACCAGATTTTGGGGAGTACGCGGCTCTAGTTGTTAGGTACTCTGTGGAGTCCTTTAGTCAGGGTACCCCTTTACTCAATACACCGACACATGTTGGTTTGGTGCCATGACGGTGCCATAGAGCCATCGGTCGATGGTTTATAGAGGGGCGGCGTCACGCTAGAGATGAAGGTGGCCGCACCGCCAGAGCCGCTCAAAGCTGTCGGAGAGAGGCCAGAGCCAATCTAGCAGGATGGAGGCCGAACCATCAGAGATGGGAGTGGTCGAGCCGGCGAGCCACCGAGCCGGGCGCCGCCTTGGAGCTAGGCCGACCAAGTTGGAGGCCGAGCCACTAGAGAGGGGCCAAACCCGATCTGGTCTAGATGGCATCGCACCAGTGACAACATCGGCGAGAGGGTGCGCAACCCCCTTCCTGTCACATGCGCGCATGAAGGAAGCTATTGAGCACCTTCCCCAAACACACGCGTAGAGTCCTAGATGGCGGTTGGCCGCTGCTATGGTGAATCAGCGAAGGGTGCGATGGGTCAGCGTAGTAGGGGTCGGCACTGTGGATTCTACAGTCGAGGTCAGGGAACCACGTCGCGTTGCCACCGTGCCTTCTACTTAGGTGGACGGCACGGCGTCCATGGAGGTGGAGGTTGAAAACTCATTAGAGAGAGCCTCCCTGACCTCAAAGCTAGAGTTGATGAAGGTCGGCGCAACGGAGGAAGACCCGACCGGCATGTTGAGATCGATGCCATGGGAAGAAGAGGTGGGACCGTAGTCCATCATTGCTCCAGGAAGGCTCCTGCCGTGGTAGACCCAGAAGATCCAGTTGCAGCGGGCGATCGTCGCATCGAAAGATTCCGGAGCCGATTCTGCCATATCAAAGGAGGCTCTAGTGGCTTGCACTAGAATGGAGCGAGCTACCTCAGCCCTCGAAGGAGACAGCGGGGTGTACTCGGGAGAGTACAATCAATGCGCTCCTTCGGATCCTCCTCCTCCTCTGAGGAAGACACCACCACCACTGGAGCGTGCTGCCATCGTTGGCGATGGTCCAGATTCAACCGTTGTCGTGTTGGGAGCCGTTGCCGTGAAGGATCTCAAGCCGTTGGCCGGTGCTGCAGATGCCTGAACTCCAAAAGAGTAGGGTGGCATGGGCAGCGAGGTTGTTAGCGGTGAGAGCGATGGCTAGCTGACAAGCGAGGCTGCCGCATGTGTTGCGGCCCATGGAGGATTGTTGTGGCGACCATAACCACGACGAGTAGAATCATGGTGGGTACGACGACGTGGTCAACGACCCAGCGATGACGACGACGACGATGTACGAAGATGCAGGTATGCCATGGATTGGGAAAAATGGGTTCACCATGGAGTGCTCACCGTCTAGGAGAGACCTTAGTGCCTCTCTGTTGGTGTTTGTTGTCTGGCCAAATGGCCTCTTTCTTCTTGCGAATGCTCAGTGGTGAACTACGTGCTTGATAACGTGTTTTGAGTGAAGAGTAGTCAAGAGACAGAGATTAGAGAGAATGAAAACTTGTGTCCATTGATTGGTGAGTTTACACACATATATACATGTTTAAGGGACATGAACATGTCCGTTCGAGTGGCAGTTCCATCTGAACGGGTGTCCCTTTGTTGTAACTGCATATGGCAGTTATTAGGCTAATTGATCACATGTTAATCTTAGAAGTTGTCTGTTTGTAACAGGATCCAACTCTTGAACTAAATCCTAAAAATTCCTAGAGTCATCTCTTCCAAACAGACCCCAAGTGCATGTTTAAGTTCCCCTTCCCTTCACAGTGTTAAGAAAAACTTTCATGTGGAGAAGAGCCAATTTAACTCTCACAAAAGCAGAAGTTTTTGTCCAAATTCAAACTTCCTTGCCTAATAGCAAAGCTAGGCAAGAGTTTTTTTCTTCTCAATACCTCGTTACATATACTTGGGGGTGAAACTTCTCTTAAACTTGTAAAAGACCACTCTAAAACATGAAATTATTTGATCAAAATCTCTATGGAACCACTGCCGCCCCATTGGCTAGTCTCCTTAAGTTTTCTAAGGCTAGTCTCCTTCTTAAGTTTTCTATGTATACATTAATTCACGGTTAAACCTCATAGTTTTGTTGTAAAGTTATCAACGGAATTATGCAGCCATACCGTTTGTTTCACTCCAAACATACAGTGGAAATATTTGTAAAAAATAATTAATTTAGCATAAAAATTCACATCATTTTGTCGGATCTTGTCCTCAAATCTGTTGAGCCTTGTAGTTGGAACAACCACCGCAATATGTACAGACAGCTCTACAACTAAATATCACTTTCAGGGAACTCACCACTGTATATTACATAACTATTCTTGTACTTGTCTTACCTTCTATTCATGTCCTATGAAGTATCGATACACAAGGAGTATTGCTCATGAGTCACGACATCAAAAGCTGTGCAAAAGTAATCTTGACGAAGCACAGGATGTTGTCATTGATCTGTTCATCAATTGAAATGTCGAAAGTTTTTTATTAAGCTTTAAATAGAAAATTAGCAATGTAATGCAGAACAGAAAGAAGCTAAGGGGATTAGTCGTTCTTCTTCTGTTTTTCAAAGTATCACTGTGTTCTTTTTTATGATGACTATCGTACTAAGTTCAATAATAATAATAATCTTAAAAAAGGTTGCGCTTGTGCCAATGAATTTGGCAGTAAACTACTGTTACTCCAAGCATATGTGGGAACTTCCTGGCGGAATCCCTATTGGAATTAGGTCGCCAGAGGTAAGCCCATCGGGTGTCCATTTGTTATTATACAAGATTCCATGCCCTACATGTCCGGGCCACACCACAATTATGTGAATGACATTATCCCATGTGTGTTCCGGCAAAAACATAATCCCATGTGCTGATCCTTGTTGAAATGCAGAATAGACATACAAATATGCATATGAAAGCATTCTGTGGTGCAGTAACTACTAACTAGTTTTAAAAACAGTTCAGCTTATTTGCTTTATGTTCTTTTAAAACAGTTCAGCTCTTTTGCTTTGTGTTCTTTTTATTAAGTGTTATGTTATCAGCTATCACTGTTTAGTTAAAAAAAACTGGCACCAGTTTTTGTGAGGAAGAATAAAATATTCTTATATACTAGGAGTAAGGACAAAGACACATTTTTCTCAAGTTACTTATTTGTTCTGATGGAAATACAATTCGAACAGTTCATTAATTCCTAAAATTTTCCTTCCAGCTCTGTTTCACACTATCTGGGTGTTAGTCAAGTTAAAAAGGGTGACATCAAATTTAATGAACAAGGAATGGAAACATGATGAAATAATATAAGTTTTATAGTCTTTACTTGCCAAGATAAAATATCCTGCTTTCATAAGCTTGTACGGTCACTCTTGGCTCCGGAATGGGTCGTTTGAACTTACCTCATTCTTTGCAAACTGTCACGAATCAATGGTCAGATTCAGCAAAGCAGAAAAAGAAATCAAAAGTTTATCTAGGTTATTTGGGAGAGGAACAAACCGTTGTTGTTATTGTCGCCATCGTAACAGGTTGACTCGATGGCAATATGAAGTTGCTCCAAAAAAGAGGGTCCACCGATGGATTAGCAGGGCTCCAGGTACTCTTCATTGGTGTAGGCATAACAGGCACCGTTGTGTAAGGAACTCTTTGCCCTAGCAACTCATTCATGTTAATATTAACTGTTGCTGTATCAAGTCGAGTAGCAGGTACCGAGGCAACAGCCTTTCCTTCAACCATTTCTTTGCTGAGAGTACATTCTTCAGATAATTTTGTAGACTTCTCCAAGAAGCTTTTGAAGGCATCAGACTGAGATAATATATTACACGCTGATAAGCCCACTGAAGAGGGCTTTGAATGAGAACAGAGGCCAAGGGAAGGCAACTTATACGGTTCAGTCCGTTGCATCGAACTTTCAATAGCTCGGATTTCATCAGCAATCTCTTCTGCTTTAGATGTATCCGACTGCCGTGTCTTTTTGGGTAGCCACCACCGAATGTAATTTGTAAGATCAATTTTCCTGTCTAAACCAAAGCTTCCTGCAAACTTTCCATCCAACGAGATATCCTTACCTGCAATTTCAAAAGTAAAACAAAAATAGTCACAAAATCTCATAGCAATTTTGATCGCTGTAGAGTTTGATATCTAGAAAGAAGAGGGTAGAAGTATTTACAGACTAACCACAACTAAGGTTCATGTAGTCATTGCCGAGTAGATGTCCCAAAGAATTATCTGATCTGGAATTATGCAGTTGTCTGCATGATAATGCACACAAGTGTAAAGCTTTAAAAAGTGCCGCGAGTAGCTTTTTGATATTCAGATTTACATCATGAAAATTAAGCTGTGACAGTGTATAAAGAAATTAGTACATAAGGTAGTTAGCAACAAATTAGGGATAAGGATTCATAGTTACTATACTATTTGGGTTTGTTTCCTTCTAGATATATCCCACAGATTAGATATAAGTTTCTTGGGGTCAAGTCTTCCTAATAAAAAAGGTAGCCTTTGAACCTTCTTTAATCATGAAAATAGAATTAAGCAAGGTCCACTACCGCACCCCCCCCCCCCCACCCCCAGAAAAAAGTATCCTCCTTCCTCCTTTACCTAGTGGCATTCTATTTCAACTGTCCGACCTTTTTACATGTACTATTTGTCATGTGCAGCACTTGGCAGTACTGTAGTTATAAAGAAGCACGCATTGGAAGATATGCTTTAGTTTGTCAGGAGATTGTTACAATCATCTAGCATCTAGCTGTTTCTATTTATTACTATCCCTATTGCAAATGTAAGTCGTTTTCAATATTCACGGATCTACAAGGTACCACTTAAAATGTACGGCCAAATCGTTTTTTACCTGCATGAATTTTAGGGTGACTCATATTTGCATCAGAGGGGGTATGGGTTGATATTCTCTCATCTCTTACATTGGCCTTTACGGTCATCCTCTACACATAGAGACGTCATGTGTAAATCAAAGAGGATTGGGGCAGATATTCTCTTATCTCTTACATTGGTTTTTAGGGTCATCCTCTACATGGACGTCATGCAAATCAGATTAAGCAAGAATGGAAAAAATCCACACCCTGAAAGCTTCATCTCTAAACTATCCAATGTCTCCAGTTCTTATTCTATCAATGATCAGATTCATAAATTTTGGTCGTCCTTTTTTAATTGAGGGAAATGTTTTGGTTGCACCATGATATGATGTTATATGCAAGCATATAAAAAACAATTGGACATCATACCTAAATTTCAATGAAGTCAATAACCTAGCAGTACATGACTACTGTTGAGGGACTCTGGTAATGCGATTTAATTATTATTGCAATTAACTTATATAAGGGTTAACACCACAAAAGTAGTTTCCATTAGTAGGGCTAGAACTCTCCATTACTAACACATACCTAGGAAGCCCACGATATTTTGGTAAACCCCTTGAGAAGGCGCTGCTCTTTCTGCAGTGCATGGATCTTCTGGTCAGTGCTTAATAAGAATAAAATAACATATATTCATTAGAGAAGCACAAAAATACCTCCTAAGAGACACAAGATAGTCCTCCTTGGAGATCATCTGCATCTCTTCAAGGTCTCTCGCATAATCAGAGACCTAAATAAGAAAACAAATAACGAACATAAGTCCGAAAAAACACACAACTTCAATCAACTTATTGTGATAATACATGTGACAGAAAGAGTATATTAATCTATGGTGACAACTAATCAACGCTCACATGTACAAGTACCAAATGAAGCAATTATATGTGTTGACACGTTTGTTTTATCACACTAAGCAGAAGACATAAATTTTTTTATTTCATAAATCAGTCCAATAGCCAGAATCTTCCAAAAAGAAGACATTTCCCTCAAGTGCAAATGTGCAACTATGATATGAAAAAAATCCATTTTGGAATGTCACTTTACAAGAATTAGTGAAACTTTAATAAGATTTGAAGCATAGGTTGGTACCTGTAATTTTTCATCTATCATGTGAATACAAAGTAGGAATACATCAGGCACTTGTGTGAGCATGATATAGCAGCATCATAATTTGATTGAATTTAAAATAAAGGAAAAATAGAGGGCAACAATTATGATTCAGAATCCATGATAATGTGCTTCTTCTGTAAGCATATTATTAATATTATATTCTTATTTTAATAATAAAAAGATGAGAAATTAGAGGCAATATGCGTCCGTTGAGAACTAGAAATTCAAATAGGAGAAAACAGAAAAAATAGATACCACTTATAATTAAAAAACAAATACAACCCTAGCTTTAAGATACAACAAACATAAACTACATCTTATACAGTAATCAACTAATCATTATACTTGGCACCGCCAAAACACAACTTTGACCACCTTTTTCTATTCTGATTCGTTTGCAAAACCTAAAAAAGTTTAATATTATGGAACTAATTTTGAGAAAAATCTACTCATGATTTTTGTATGAGCCATCTAAATATTCATAAGGATATTGATGACCAAAATGAAAATCAATTGATTTCTTGCATTACCGGAAGTCATTTAGTTTTGACTGGAGGGAGTATTAACAGATCACACTGCATCTAAATAGTTTGTGTTAGTTTGATTAAAAAAAATGGTGGCATCCTCTGTGACATAGGTTTACATTTAAACAATTGCATCTGTAAGAATTTTAAACCAACCAAATCAGATTCAAAGTAGACTCTAGACAACTCTTAAATTTAGTGATTGGGTCTGGAAACTTCCTATTTGAAAATACACAAAATGTTGCTCAATACTTTTATTAAGATTCTTGTCATATAGGCAGTCATCGCTCAATATGAGAAGCAAATAAGGAAGATTTTTACACACAAAAATTAGTTCAACCACGAGATAATATTTGAATCAAACGATTACCATTGGCTGAAAGCTGATCTTAATGTAAAGTGGAAGAACTTTACAATGATTCAAAAACAATATCCATCATCATTAGCACATAAGTATAAATGACTCACTGGAAAATTTATTTGTGTTCCAGCTCCCCAGTATTTTAATGCAGCAAGATCATAGGCTCTTGCTGCAGCCTCTTCATCATCATATGCACCTATGTTTTTGCACACAGAATAGATAATGATTAAGAAAAACCATAGCAACTCTGCAATTTGAAGGTAACGCCATGATGGTACTTACCTAAATATACTGCAAGAGCAATTTGTGTGATGTAGTTTCCCATGCAAAAGAAACAATGCCATCAAATCAGATTAACGATAGTTACACAGAAATAAATATTTTTTTCTCGAACACACAGGAGAGCTGCGTATCATTGCGTTAAGATAGAAGAAAAGAAAACCATGTTGTTGACTATATACATTTGCGCATCTGATATAAATCATGCGAATGATAGAAATCTGAGAACTGCAGCAGGCACAACTGTTTACTTCCGTTCCATTCAGTGATTATGGCATAGCACAAGAGTAATCATTATTTCGCAACAGCCCAACTGATTCACACAAGGGTGGGAAAGATGGAGAGCATGTTTGAGTGTCAAGTGGATAGATTAAAGAGGAAACAAATGCCATTTTGGACATTGGCAAGGTCTCCAAGACGTAACTTTAACCATTAATCTCCATCATAATATATTAATATAACTAAGCAAAATCCTGAAATTATAAAACCATTTTTCAAGGAAAATCTACTCTTCATTTTCTAATGTTCAAAGTCAATATGCAAGAAGATGTCAATGGCAGGAGGGAGTAATTATTTATCTCACAGAAGATTAGTGTATGAAAACCTGATATCCACATAAATCAAGCCAAACTAATGTATTCAAATTGTAATGAACAAGTTTGCCCATCTTCCAGTTCCAATATGCTCAATCCAAAGCATGTACAATATCTGCTACTCTGTGTTGGGCATATGTACATACCTTGTTTCCCCTTTTTGTTCTGATTCTGATTCCATGTGCTTTTGTCCCAGAGGTGAGCCTCATATCGACCTGTCCACCTATGCCTATTGAGGAGACATCAAACTCAGTTCTACATCAATATATACATTCAAAGTAAGTTTAAAAAAAGGTGAAAAAAGTTACAATTATAACAAAGTCACGATACAGGCATTAGTAGAGAAAGCTGACTGGTAAAATTGCAGATAGCAGCAGAAAACACTGCTCGATCATTCTTATACATAAATTAGAAGTGCGGAGGATCACAAAACCTATTCAATTCAATATGCTTACAATAAATTAATTGCCGCGGAAGAATTCAAAACTTCACATAATAAATCGACTAGGTACCCATTCAACAACAGAAGCAGAGTATCAGACCACAGAAGTCTCTGCAACAGCACGAGCACCATCATAGCTCCCATGTTAATTGGGATTAAATGGATTAAATGTGGCTCCCTCTAGAAGGAACCCTGGGCAGCATGGGCACTGAATAAAATAGCATTCAGCCACTAACATGTCGAAAACTAATGAACCGATGGTTGCCAAATCTAATGAACCCAGTTGTCAGTAAGGCAAGGTCCCAAAACAATCGAGACTCGCTACCTACTAAGATCGGAGGTCAACACTGTCTGGCGGGCTTGCACAGAAACACACTAAACGAGTTAAGCACCCTGAGACCTTGAGATCGCCACATTCCCAGCCACAGTCAATACTTGTGCGAGCGATAAACCTTTGCCCCTCAAGCCGTCGAACCGCACAGTTGCTGAAATCACAAACAAATAGTAGATCCGGAAATCAAACGGATTTAGCACCGGAGATCAAACCAAGCAGCCATTCGAAGCGCAGACAGAAGCTTAACAGCGGCCGTCTAAACATATTGGCCCGCAAATTGGTAGCAAGTGCAGAGCAAGTATTAGCACGGACACGGAGAGTAAGGAGATCGGGGTAGGGACTGTGCGTACCGGGTGACGCCGCGGTAGATGGAGCTCCGCTTCCCGGCAGCGCAGGGCGGCATGCGGCTGATGCGCTCCTTGGCCGTACATACGCGCTCCTTCCGCGCCGCCAAGACCCTCCTCGGCGCCTGCTCCCCCGCGACCGCCGCGGTCACCCCCGAGCCAAACGTGGAGCCCTCGCCTCCCGCCGGGCCCGCCACGGCCTCCGGCCTCAGCAGCCCCGCCGCGTCGGGCGCAGCGGGGTTGGGGGAGGCCATGGCGCCCTCCGCCGGATCGATCGATCGGTCGGTCAGTCGGGGCGGGGCCGAACCAAACCGAGGGGCGCAACGAGCGACCGTTTGGGGCGGCGTGGTGGTGGGATTTGAAATGGAAGGGGGAGGGGCGGCCTCGGTTCGCGTGGAGTGGAGCTGGGTGGGGCCGTGTGGGAAGACGGGAAGGGGGTAGGGACGCATGGAGCCCAATGGGCCGGCACACGCGGAGACAGGCGACAGGGGGCGCCAGGGGAATCCGAGGATGCGGCATTGATGACTTCGCGCGATTTTGATGACTTCAAGACTCGGTCGGGCCCGCCGGCGGAAAGGGACATGGGCACGGGGGATCGGATCGGTCCGTCGTCGTTTCTTCGAACGGCAACGGTGCGGTTCTCGAGAATGGTCTGATGGATCGAGTTTAGTCGGTCGACGCGACTTCCGGGCGCGGTTGGTTGGTTTCTGACCGTGCGAGAGAGAGAGGGGGGGAGAAAGAGGTGCTGTCGTCTAGCCCGGCCGGCGTCCCAAAACATCTCGAGGTATCTACATCAACCACGGGTTAAGCTAAACAAAGGCTCCCCGTCGGTATAAAAATGCATATTTATTTCTATTTTTAGGTGCAGTTAGAATCATCTTTTTAGCATCTGTAACAGTAGAAATCATATTAAAAATAGTAACAATTGCTCTAACTAATTAGATTGTATAGCACAATGCAGAGTAGCAAAACGACGCAAATAGATTCAAAGAGTAAGACATAGCACAACTTATCATTGTATCTATGGCATATATTTAGCTGCTAGCCTTGTAAATCCCAACACCTTAAAAAATACTATAGGGAAGTGTGGCACGCCGGTAGAAAAACGAATTGCATGCTTTTACTTTGGCAAATTTGACCATAAAATATGTATATGATGCATGGGTTTTGTGCTGAAAATATGGTATGCCACCGTGTAAACATGAAGAAAACACCAACACTACTTAGTTTTGTCTAATTTAATGTGGCAAAGTGTGGTGTTGAACAAAACAATACTTAAGATAAGGAAATTAAAAAGGATCGTCGAATATAATACATATGTTGCTTATGATGTTTAGATAATGCATCATTCCCTTCACAATTCTTCCTTAACTCTTCTAAATTAATAGACCAAAGGCTGAAAGGCATGACCCTGTTATAAAGCAAAATAGTTATGTTAGGTTTATTAGCTTTTCAGAGATTAGCACATCTAGTGACGCACACACCGCGTGTAGACATACATTATTCCTACAACTCTACTCACCTCTAACTCTAAACTGCCAGAGCCTAACAACGTAAAAGGTTGGAAAGAACGCAAGAAAGTATGTCTATTACACATTGATAGAACATTTTAAGTCCTCTAATTAATCTTCACAGGGGGAGGATTCAGTGGTGTAAGTAAAACCAAAATCTAGGGCGGGATGCCCAACTGCCCGACACCAGCAGTATCAATTCATTCTTGTGAGAAGAGAGAATGCCTAGAGCCCCAAGCTCCCCCACCCTGCCGTCGCGGGCTAGCCACGCTTCACAATCATCCAATGCCCGCAACAACCTGAGAGCCCCCCGACCCACCAGATCCATGCCTCCTCCGCCACCTTGGGGGCCAATTCTAGTCACCTAGTTCTAGATCTACAACTGTACCCTGTCAAATTGCCACCGCCGCCACTAGGACCCTGTCCATCCAATGCTGTCAACAATGTCTTCGTGCTAGCCACTCCAAACTCCGCCTACACTCCACCACCTACCTACGCCGAGATTGCGAAGCACTCCACCTTGGACTTCAATTCACCACACCTACCTTAGCGCCTCAAGCTCCACTCCATCATTATTGTCCCACCTCCACGCCCTGGTGGCCAGCGCATTCACTTCGCCCTAGCCTTGAACGGCTATGCTATGGCGCCCGGTCACATCACCATCAACCCCTTCCAGCTTTGACCCGCGAGACATTGCACGGCGCGCGCAGTACGACAACGCGCAACGATGAGCTAGGCTGGATTCCAGTTAGAGGCCGGTACTGGTGGCGCAGAGTGGAGCATTCAAGCACAAAGCCTCAACCATCTTCAAGTCAATGGGATAGGCGGGTAGAACGAGCACTCTTTCCAGCTTCAAGGCTCCCCCAACATCTTCCATGAGTCGACTGCTGATGATCAAGGCCACTGCTGACGACATGGCGCTTGGTGACCCTAACACACGTCCGGATGAGGGCACTTTCCTCATCTTGACATCCTTCGACATGGAGCAAGGGATCAAGGAGTGGGAGGGCACTGTTGTCATCCCCTGGGCGCTCAATCTCTCGTGTGGCACAAGCGCTTGATAGATCAAAGATGCGATCCTGAATGAGTTCAGGCTACATTGAGGCGAAGTCATTGTCACCACCCACAGCCCAAACGCCTACCTCATCAAGTTCCAAAGCAAGAAACACTGAGAGGTGGCGTATAGGAAATGACGCATCAAGTGTAATGGCGTCGAGCTTCGGCTGCATCCTTGGCATAGTATGAGCTCTACATTCGGGGCGGCTCTGCTCTTTAGAGTCCAGCTATGCCTAGAAGGCATCTCAATGCAAGCTTGGTCAGTCACCGAATATTATTGAGAAACTCATCGGCTACACCTACTCCCTACAGCACATTGAGACTGACATGCTCCACCCTTTCGACACCAGCATCATCAATCTATGGGCATGGACAGCAAATCCCAGTAACATCCCAAAGGTTTTATGGCTAATCTTCACTCATCATGCGATGGGCAACTCGGCCACTTCCTTTTAGGTATCTGAGCCCCCCCCCCCTCAACAATGGCAATACGACTACAAGTACCAGGTGTTGGTCCACCTGGATATCCTTGAGGACTACACTGCTTCGTCCATCAAGCTAGGCTCGAGTGGCTCAGAGACTGTGCTCCAGCCGTCGACCCCACAGTTGTTCACATGGTTCCGTGGCAAGAAGGATGGCAAACCAGGGCCAAACCTGGCCTGGGAGCACCCTACTCCACCATGTGACGACCACGTTGACCGCAGCGTTCGTGGTGACCGTGTCTAGGAGCGTGACGACTGTGGCCACACTGGTAGTGGTGGGCATGTTTGATGTGACTACGGGGACGAACACCCAACATACGAGGCATTGCAGCACGAGCATGAGGATCCTAATGATGAAGATAACGTAGGCAGCTGCCATGGCTTTGGCAACGGCTGCTCTGGCGTCAATACTATCGTGGAAGGGACAAAAGTCACAGAGCCATTAATAGGTGAAAGGATCGAATGGCTCAAGAGGAAGGGTGAATTGGGCAATTAAAACTTCTATTAAATTCAAGAACAATTAGCAACCTAAGCCTAGAAGAAAGAAAATGAGACTACACGAACAAACTATGAGAAGGCAACACAACTAGCAAGCAAAGACACTATGTAAATGCAGAATTAAAAGCTTGCAAGAATGTAAATGCTCAAATTAAATTGCATAATGGTAAAGAGATGGACGAGAGAATACCAAATTTTTTCCGAAAGTATCGAGAAGTTGGCACTTCGCCTAGTCCTTGTTGGAGCATCCACCAAGGATATTGCTCCCCTTTGAGTCACCAAGACTCAAGTGCTCCCTCAAGATTACCACTTCTCTATCTCCGGATTGACGAGCATCAAACCAAGTACATAGCTTTTTCCAAAGTTCCAACAAGAACTTCAAGAGCTAACCGAGACACCTCCAATCACCAAAGACCGGCTAGGTATTTCCAGAACCAAGAGTAACAAGCTAATAGCTTTACTTGACCATGATCAAACCTAGACTATAGCTAGATGAACACTTGCTACTCTTGAAGCACTAATGACATCCTTAATTCTCAATTAGGGACATGGAAATCAACTCAAGTGCTTTCTCTTTCTTCTTGATGACACACATAGTGTATTAACTCCTCTAGGTCGCAAAAGATTAAACTAAAACTAAGTGAGGGGGTATTTATAGGCTAGAGGTATAAATCTAGCTATTGCCCAAAAAGCCAACTTTCTGTGAACGTCAAAAGGTCTGGCGTGCACCTCACCCACGCTAGACTATCTGGCGTGTACATTTTCAAAGCCCCAAACTATGCCAGCTGTCATTAGCCGTTACTGCGAGAAATACTCCAGTGAAGTCTTCAGTTCACACATCGGACCATCCGACGTGTACAAACATAGAAATCAATCTAAAAATTTTTCTCTGTAGAAATTGCTCCAGCGATGTCATTCGGTGAATGCGGGACCATCCGGCGTGCACACTCAATTCTTCTGTCAAAAATCCTATTCTGCGTAAAATGCTTTGGCGTTCTTCATCCTCAATTCCAGATCATCTAGTGTGTAGACTCAAAATTGTCCTTCTGAGTCAAAACACTCCGGTTTGTTCATCCTGTAGAACGACGGACCATCCGGCGTGAACTTGTTGTTTTTCTGGCCACGTCACACCAAAAAAAAATCTCTGGTGTAAATGACTTTTTGTAGATCGACGGACCATCCGGTGCACTCAACAACTTACTAAACTGAACCAAGAATACACTGTCGAGTTCATCTTCAAGATCGCCAGACCATTTGGTGTAGGTATTTTCTTCTGAACTCATCTAACACAACTAAATTTGAGTTCTAATTTCTTGACAACTTATCCATGTGCTTCTCTGAGCTACATAGTGCTAGAGTTTCATAAGTGTGCATCAACCATATCTAGACAAACCTAGGTCAAACTACTACTCTTAGCCCCTCTTTATAGTACAATCAAAAGACTACCAAAAAGGAACATATACTACTCTAAGTTTCCTTCATCTCCTTGTGACACTTAGAACTAGAAGATCCTTAATCTTAATGCTCAAGTCCTTTGATCATCCATGAGTTCAACTTAGGAACCAAGAATACCCAATTAACATTGTGAACCAAATTTTTTATTCCCTTCAAAATATACATGTTAGTCACAATGATACAATTGTCATTAATCACCGAAATACTTACCACTTACTTAGGGGTCTAGTGCTACAATCTCCCTCTTTTTGGTGATTGATGACAATACAAATAAGAAGATAAATATATGAATTTAAGAACACCCTATCATACTAGGTAATTAATGACATATAACAATTAAGCAAGAGAAAGTTTAGCATTAGAATAACATATCATGCTAGTAGAATAAGAAATAAAACTGAGCATGAAAGGGAACACAATACGATGACAAGCAAAACACATCAATTAAGAACCAAACGGCTTTTCATTACATCAAAATCCATGAAGAACCAACATTCCAACCCTAGTCTACCCAAGCTCCTCCTGAGACTAAGAAATTAGAAAGCTCACTAATCACTCTAACTAGCTCTCTCCAACATAAAGGACTCCCCCTATCACCAAGACTCCTTCTAGACTCTCTCACTATTTGGCATCTAAACACCAAAAAGAGCACACTTCTAGACATCTGGAGCTCGAGGAGAAGAGGAATCTAGAATTGCATAAGACGACAACACGACATACTGAGATCCTAAGCTAGACTCGGAGTTGGAAGAATTGATCTCCTGGGCGGCCAACTGCTGGTCAACCTGTGACTGTACTGCCCGAAGAGTAGATATTACCTCGTCAAGCGCTGGCTGCACAGCTGGAGGACATGAACTGGTGGCTGCAAAGCTGGAACTATCGGCTGCGGAGAGTCCTCAAAACTAAGAGGTCCAGTGGTCAAAGGTGAAGTGAATGAAGGAAGCACTAGCCTCAGAGATGTCTCGGCAAGCTGTGAGAAAACTCCAACGGAGAAGAGTGGTGAGAGAGGAAACTCTGACACCAGAGTACCCAAAAGTCCACTAACACTACCTAGGAGAGGACTATGAGCTGGAATAGGGGCTCAAGGGGTAGCAGGCAACTAAAGCCTGGTAACCTGGAATAAGAGCCCAAACAACCGATCATTGTTCTGCCTGTTCGACTAAAGCACTGAAAGCATGCCTTGCTGTTGTTGCTACTGCTGCTGAAGAGATTGTAAAAGAGCCATATGTTTCTCCTACTAGTGTATGAGATCTACCTGAAGCTTTGCCTGAGCCTCATCATGACGTCTCTTCATCTCATCCCGGAAAGCTTGCTGCTGCAAAAGTTGCTGATACTGTTGCATCTATTGAAGAATAGTTGCGAACTCTGAAGGCAATGCAATAGTAGGTACAGGAGGTGCCAACTCAGGTGCCAAAAAAAGGGAGCTAAAAACTAAGGAGCAGCCAGAGAGGAACCTCCTGCCTCGGCGTCGTGAGACCTAGCGACTGGAGGATTGTATTCGACGTCATTTGAGTCATTGTCACTATCCAAGTCAAAGAGCGCCTGAGGTAACTCTTCCTCAGCCTCAGCTAGTGCCTAATCCTCAACTGTAACTCTCTCTATCCTCGGCTGATACCTACTGCTGAGCGTAAAACATAGCACGCTGACCTCTACGTCGGTCTATTGATGCAGTGGAGATGTACTGCCTGAAAGAGTGAGGAGACTGCTTGTAGGTGTGCAGAAACTGAGGGAACCTGATGGCATAAGCAAGCAAGCAGGAGATGATATGCGCATAAGGTTGCTATATGGCCATTGTCATCCCATCGGCGATCATGTCCTCAATCTCACACAATATCAAATCAACAATATCAAAGCGTTGGTGAGTGATAATGGAAAGAAGGAGCCACTACTGCAAACTCGTGATCGACTCTATGTATCTGTCAGTAACATGGGAACCAAGGGTCCCCGAGTCCCGAGGCCAGGACAGCAGAGTGCCACGTGGCGCCTTCCCTCGGGGACTTCTCCCCCAGGTCCGAGAATACCAAGTTCCGGGAGAAGGTGCTCGGGGTCATGAACAGTGGTCCCCGAGTACCCGAGTTCCCCGAGGGCCCAAGAAGCCAAGTTCCGGGAGAGGGCGCTCGGGGCCATGAATAGTGGTACCTGAGTACCCGAGTTCCTCGAGGACCCGAGAAGCCAAGTTCCGGGAGAGGGCGCTCGGGGCCACGAACAGTGGCCCCCGAGTCCCCGAGTTCCCGAGGACCAAGAAAAGGCATATCCGGGAGAGAGTGCTCGGGGCTATGAACAGTAGTCCCCGAGCACCCAAAGTTCCCCGAGGACTTGAGAAGCCCCTTGCCGGTGGACCCCATAAGGGCTCAGCGGTGAGGTGTCAATTGGTGAGAGGCCCGATGCTGCATTTAAGAGGGAGCATGGCCCGTCACTTCCAACCACTCCCCCCACGCCTACTGTCAGTCCTTGCCACTGCCTAGCAGGGAGGCGTGGGGACATTTAATGCGGCGGGTCCCATCGCGCGTCATCCGGCGCGCCTCGGGATATCGTCGCAGGGCTCGAGGCATATCGCCTGCCACCCTGCTGTATCAAAATTGCTCTGACCGGGCGGGCACGCGGGGCTGCTCGGTGGCTGCCCGGAGGGCCCTCCCTACTGTACCTGCTAAAAAGCAGGATGATGACGACAGGACCGGATGGGGGCGCGTTTTTAACCCCCCCGTAACATCAAGCTGCAGCCCATGATGGTTGCTTTTCATTTATGGTGCCTTGGAACTCACGCTCTGCTTTCTGGGCACGCTAGGCCACCCCGACGGGGTATAAGAAGGAGCTTGAGGTCAACAGAGGCAGAACAAGTTCTTCAGGACTAAGACAAGCTAACGAAGAACAAGACACATGAAGCTCTAGACTTAGACAAAAACCCTTGTAACACAAGAGATCCTCAGAAGAGGCATTTCCAGAGCATTTATAGCATACACACAAGAGTAGGGTGTTACGCTCCGTGCGGCCCGAACCTGTCTAAAAGCCCCTGAGCATTTATTTCCACTAGCATCCGGTCATCCATCCCACCTGCATCTCATTTACTCTCATTTATTTCACGTATGAGGTAGATTCAGAATCATCCCCCCGGCCGAATCTTAAAGGGGGTCTCTCCGGATCCTCGCTTGTGGAGTTCATCCTCTGACAGTATCCAATCCATGGTAGCAAACTGCATCTAATAACCATGTGAATCGTCTTTGCCTCAGGTGTAAGCATATCCGATAGGTGAGGTGAACATGAGAGGAAGGGCTGCCTGAAGAGTGGCCCAATCTTGTCGTCAGTAGGGAAGACTCCTCCAATGAGACCATGACAAGGGGGGTTGATGTTCGAATGAACAACCTCATGCAAACACCTCTCGCCTGAACCCCTAAGGCCTCGAGCATGTTACTCATGTATAGTCTCATCTGCTCTCCCTCAAATATGAACTGGATGAAGTTCCACTCATGCTCTATCCACATTGTCGTATAGAAAACTCTGACCCAGCCCTCAACATATTTGTCAATGTCTGTTAGAAGGGTCAAGAGTCCAGGAAAGTAGTGGTCGACGCTGAGCTCTGGAAGTGGCCGACGATGGCGAGAATGGTGGCCATGTCTAGGGCACATGGCGGCAATGGCTCTTGACACTGGAGATGGCAGCGCTTGATGGCTTTGTGGTGGTGTCACAAGCGACGACGATGAGGGGAAGGAGCTGGGCGGCAGAGTTCATCGGTGGTGGGTGGCGCAGGGGCGGCGAGTCGGCAGGTGGTGCAGGAGGTACGGGCAGCGGCGACACCGATTGAAAATGAGAGAGTAGGAGCCAAGCCTGAAAGCTTATATGACAGGTGGGACCCATGTTTTTTGCGATCACCGGATGTTCCGGTGCTGGACCGAGTGAACGCCGGATTAATCACCGGATGATTTCTTGCAGAGAGCCTATAAGCTGAGCCAAAAACCACTTCTAAATGCCGGATGTTCCGCTGAACATTGCACTGAACGCTGGACCTTTTCTCAGAAAATTTTCAATTTTGAACACCGGAAGGTCCGATATTGAATTTTTTGTACTCGCTGGACTAATTTCCAAAACTTTTGAGAAGATGTCACTGATATGAGTGCCAGAAGATCCAGTGATGACCTCAAGCAAATGCCAGACCATTTTCTAGGGTCTAATAGGAATGACAGAGCATTGAGTGTCGGATGATCCACTGAGAAGAGAGAAGGGAACATTGGATCATCCGGTGAGAAGAAAAACTTTTTGCTGAACAAAAATCTCTCATTGAGTCTAAATTTCAAATAACCACTCAACAAAAACACATATTTGAACCAGTTTGTGTGAAGCCCTTACCTCTCAAAAACCGATTTCAAATATTTGCCCAAAAAAGGCTATATTATACATAATTTTCGCAATAGGCAATAAGAACCAAAGAAAGAGGGAGAAAACTCCAAAGGAAATGTATGAGCCATATTGCATATGAATTCAAAGATTAAGGCTTTAAATTCACTAGGATATGACTCAATAGGCATGAAGCACAGACATCTATCTAATCACACTTATATAGTTGTATGTTCACATCGAGAGCGAACAACAATCTTAAAGAGTGCTATCCTCCTTTGTGAACTCTCTACCACTGATGCACATGCAATGCAAGACATATGATGAAAGTAAACATGAGTGCATGCTATATGACATGTGAGTGCATAGCATAAAATAAACTATCTTGTCATATTATATCCCTTGTCAAGCTTCTTCATAGTGAACCCAACTACATGCCTTGGGAGAAACTAGGGGACCACCAACTCAAGCAAAACGTATGTTCACCACTATCTTGAGAAGGTTAGACAAGCGCCTATCATGAATGCATCTATATGACAAGGAATCACATGACGTTAGAAGCATCTATTACATTCAACGCACTTCGCAATCTACAAAATGTGGCTTCATCTAGAAATTTTGTGAAGATATTCGCCAATTGATCTTTTGATCTTACACCACTAAGAGAGATATCATTATTAGCCACATGGTCTCTAAGGAAGTGATAGTGAATATCAATGTACTTTGTGCAAGAGTGTTGAACGTGACTGTTTGTAATTTTTATGGTACTCTCATTGTCACTAAGGAGTGAAACCTTCTCTAGACGATCACCAAAGTCTAACAAGGTTTGCTTCATATAA
Source organism: Phragmites australis (assembly GCF_958298935.1). Lineage (NCBI taxonomy): Eukaryota > Viridiplantae > Streptophyta > Magnoliopsida > Poales > Poaceae > Phragmites > Phragmites australis. The sequence continues at coordinate 22,035,249 of NC_084929.1, forward strand.
AGGATTTGAGCACAACATACTCTGGCGGCTATGTATTCAGCTTCCGCGGTAGACAAAGTTACGGGATTTTGATTCTTAGATGACCAAGAAACTAGGGATCACCCTAGCAAGTGGCACCTACCTAAAGTACTTGTATGATCCATACGGCATCCGACAAAGTCTGAATCCATTCACCTAAGAGTAAGATACTAGCACCTTTAGGATACCATAAGCCTATGCTAGGTGTATGCTTAAGATATCTTAAGATTCTTTTTCATAAGCCTATGCTAGGTGTATGCTTAAGATTCTTTTTACGACGCTAAGATGAGATTCTTTAGGATTAGCTTGAAAATGAGCATACATGCATACACTAAATATAATATCAGGTCTAGATGCGGTAAGGTAAAGTGACCCAATAATAGAATGGTAAAGCTTTTGGTCAACCGATTTACCTGATTCATCCAAGTCGAGATGTCCATTAGTAGGCATTGGTGTCTTGATTGACTTGCAATCATCCATCTTGAATTTCTTGAGAATATCCTTCGTGTACTTCTCTTAATGGATGAATATCCCCTCCAATTGCTTGATTTGAAATGCAAGGAAGTAGTTGAGCTCGCCAATCATCGACATCTCAAACTCTCTTGACATCAAGTCCCCGAATTCCTTGCAAAATTCCTTGTTAGTTGAACCAAAGATTATATCATCAACATAAATTTAACAAAAGAAAAGTTCATTATCGATGATCTTTGTGAACAATGTATTGTCCACCCTCCTGATCTTGAATCCTTGGTTGACGAGAAAGTCACGTAGGCATTTAAACAAAACTCTTGGGGCTTGATTAAATCCGTAGAGCGTCTTGTGCAACCTATAGACATGATTAGGATATCTAGTGTCTTCAAAACTAGGGGGTTGTTCAACACATACAAGTTCATTTATGAAGCCATTTAAAAATGCACTCTTTACATCCATTTGATAAAGCTTAATATTATGATCTAAAGCGAACACAAGGAGGATACGTATGGCTTCAAGCCTTGACACAGGAGCGAATGTTTCACCAAAATCCAAGCCTTCAACTTGTGAGAAATCTTGCACGACTAATCTTGCCTATTTTTGAACCACCACACCATTTTTGTCTTGTTTGTTGTGGAAGACCCACTTGGTTCCAATTACGTTCTTGTCTTGAGGCCTCTCTTCAAGAATCCAAATTTCATTGCGGGTGAACTTGTTGAGTTCTTCTTACATTACCATCACCCAATCCGGATCTTTAAGAGCATCATCTACATGAATGGGTTCCACACAAGCAGCAAATGAGTAATATTCACAAAATAAAGCATATTGATGAGAGCGAGTTCTTACTCCCCTTGATGGACTCTTAATGATTAAGTCAATTAGGTGATCCTTTGAGATATGTGTTTGCTTCACTTACGGTTCTTGTGGTGTGTTTTACCTTGAGCTTCCTCTTGAGAGATGTGTACACCATTTAATGGAAGTGGTTGATCATCCTTCTCTTCATCTTATCAACTAGGGACGCCATGGAGATATGGAGTAGAAGTGGATGATACATCTTCATCATCCTCCTTAGGCCTGATATCCCCAATTGTCATGTTCTTCATTGCTTCTCTCAAGGGTTTATCACCCACATCATCATAAGCAATACCTTCTCCTTAGGAGCCATTAGATTCATCAAACTCCACATCACATGTTTCTTCAACAAAACCGGTGGAATTGTTGAATACTCTATATGCTTTGGAGTTAGATGCATAACCAACAAGAAATCTAATATCACAACAACGCTCAAACTTTCCTAAGCATTCTCTCTTCTTGAATGTAAAACACTTACACCGGAACACCTGAAAGTATGAGATATTGGGTTTCCTCCTAATAAGAAGCTTGTACGACATTTTTTTCAATAATCAGTGGAGGTAGACTCTATTGGATGCATGACACGTCGTGTTGATTTCTCCCGCCCAAAACTTCTCCGGTGTATCGTATTCATCCAACATATCTCTTGCAAGAGTGATCAATGTCTTGTTCTTCCTCTCCACCATGCTATTTTGTTGAGTAGTGTAGGTTAATGAGAACTCATGCTTAATGCCCCTATCATCGCAATACTCCTCAACTTGAGTATTCTTGAACTCTGTGCTGTTGTCGTGTCTGATCTTCACTAGTATTGCCTCAAACTCATTTTTAGCTATTTTTACAAACTTCTTGAATATCCCAACAGTCTTGCTCTTGTCATCTAGAAAGAAAGTCCAAGTGTATCTTGTATAATCATTATCAATGACAAGGCAATAGAGATTACCATCAAGATTTTGTAGGTAGTTAATCCAAAAAGGTCCATATGTAGTAGCTTCAAGGGTCTTGATGTAGACATCACGGACTTATAAGGATGTGAGCTTGTAACTTGTTTTCCCGCTTGGCAGACACTACACAACCTGTCCTTCTCGAAGATCACATCCTTTAAACCAACCACCATACTGGTCTTGAACCGAAAGGAACTGGTGCTCTATAATTAAGAAATGATTGGCCTTCCAACGGGCCAAGAAATTGGTCACAACACCTTCTTGAGTTGACTCATTCCAATGTGTGCAAGTCGATGATGCCAAAATCAACCCATAGATGTCTTGGTGAAGAGGCGTGTGGTCAAGCTAGCTTCATTAGAAAAAAAAAATCCACAAGAGAGATATGTCCATATCTAAAGTCTTTAAGATAAGATAAGATTATTATGCTTCTTGCTAGTTATGACAATATCAACATCACTAAGTAAACATGTGAAGCCGAAATCACATAGTTAAGCTACGAAAAGCAAATTAAAGCTAAGAGACTCAACTAAAAGAACATTGAAGATAGATGGTGTATTTGAGACTCCTATCTTACTCAAACCTACCATATTTGCCTTATAATTAATGACAAAGGTGACTTTGTCATGATCACTCGCATCATATTCTAGTGAGGTGGATATCTTTACATTATCGGTCATATATTGTGTGCATCAACTATTAAGCACCCAATGTTTGCTATCGGTTTTGTAGTTCACCTAAACACAAGGGTTCAAGCTTTTTTGTTTAGGTACCTAACCAAATGTGGTATTTTTGAAATGAGACACAAGAGCTTTAGGCATCCAAATTTTCCTAGGAAGCTTGCCCTTAGCTTGAGTTCCAATGAATTTAGCCCTGACTTTTCCACTCTTAAGTTTATGTAATAGGAAATGATGATCATTGAAAGTGGACTTGTATTTAGAAGGCAAAGTAGGAAAGGGTTTAGTAAGAATTGGACACTCCCTTGTATGGTGACTGGTGATTTGACAATGTTGACAACTTCCTTGATGAAGCAATTCTTGATCTCAGATAATTTGATGACCTTTTCCACTGGGTTAGGGAAGCATCCAAGGCCTCTCTTGTTGTAATACAAAATCTTCATGAGAATTTTTTTTGTGCTTGTACTCCCCCTTAGTCAACCGGGTCATACATGTATTGAGATTTGCAATCTCATCTTTGAGCTCTTGCTCCCTTGCATAGTTAGTCTTAGAAGATGGTATTATATCATATGAAGAGGAGCATGGTATATCCGGAAGATCAACATAATAAGTAGATGCATTGATCCTAACAACATCAATAGTAGATAAATCATTCAAGCTAGGATCAATGGCATCATAAGCTAGCTCAAGTTCTTGATATTTGCATTTTAAGTCTTCATGCTCAAGTTTTAGCTTCTTATTACTAGCCTCAAGAGGACTCGCTAGATGCAATTATTATATCATGTTTCTTAAGTACATCATTGTATTTAGCAAGCAACTCATCATAACTAGAACTAAATTTAGCATTAGCATTAGCATTTTCAAGAGACTTGATTTTAATTTTTTGTTTCTTGATGACAGTAACATAGTCATTCATGAGCTTAGAAAGATCATTAGGAGAAAGTCTATCATCATCACTACTATCATCTTCATTACTACTCACCTTGTTGTTACCTTTTTCCATAAAGCACATACATGGTGGAGGTAGTGGTGGATCATCATTGGTGATGGCGAGACCCGTGAAGTTGTTGTCTTTATCATTGCTTGAATAATCATTTGTGCTCTCACCGGAGACCCATTCACCAACTATGTAGGCTTTGCGGCCTCCACCTTTCTTGTTGAAGAGCTTCTTCTTCTTCTTGTCTTGACTCTTCTACTTGTGTTTGTCCTCATCCTCACTTGCATCATGCTTCTTACTCTTGTTCTTGTTTCTCTTGTCAGGATGAGGGTAATCATATGATATGTGGCCAAGGTTACCACAATTGTAGCACTTTTTCTTGTATCCGCCACCAGACTTGTCAAATTTCCTTGAAATAAATTTGTTCTTCTTGGAATCATATTTGTAGCCCTTCTTGTTGAACTTAGATATCATCCTTGTGGTTATCTCATGAGTAGAGCAAGCTTGGTGTCGGAGTCATCATCATCATCATCATCATTATTATGATCATCATCATCTTCATTTTCACTTGATAATGAGAGCTCCATCTTCTTCTTCTTCTTGTCAACCATCTTCGCCTTAAGAGCAAGATTCTTCTTGGATGATGACTTATGGTCTCCAATCAAGAACATCTCATGAGTATATATCTTCCCAACGGCGTCGATGATGGTCACATCGTTAACCTCCCTTTTATGAAGAAGAGAGATGACAATATTGTATTGTGGCCTTAGAAGCACCATCAAGATTCTACAAATAGCGTCTCTTTGAGACAATTGAGTGAGTTCAAGAGAATTGATTTCTTCAACAAGCATATTTTCACATCCCAATTTTATAAACCTATCATTAAGCATAATCATGCATCATGTTTAATTGTTAAGTATTGAGGAATGCTTGTTATTTTTAATGGGTGTTTAAGCAAATTTCTTTGAGTTATGAAAATACCCGATGTTAGAATTTTCTTTAGTTTAACCTCCGCTTATGTGTTGTAGATAAATCCAATTAATAAGGTTTTATCTCATTTTGTAATCGCAGCACAAAAGTTTCTAGTATTTTTGGAGTTCTAGAACACCTTTGGAGTTATTATAAAAGAGAGGAAGAAAAGGGGAGAGAAGGAATAGTTTAGCAGCAGTTTTTAGCTTGTCTCTCTTACAAATGGGGCCCACCTTGAGCTGACCCACACCCCTCCCTCTCTCTCAGCTGCAGCCCCACCACCTCCTTTCTCCCCCATGCCTCCTCACTCTCTTGCTCTCCAACAACCAAGAGCAAAAGAACACAACAAGAGCTCCATTTTCCTCTCTCAAACCCTCTCATTCTCCACCTAAAATCCCACTCAAGAAAAAGGATTTGAGGTATGCATGTTATACCACTGCATTCCTCTCCTCTTTAGCTTCCCATCCATCTAATTCATGCTCACATGCATGAAAGTTTGGAGGTTTTCCAATTCGAATTCATCACCTCCCTTTCTCTGAAATTTCAGCAGCTGAGTCATCCGCTCCACCGAGCTTTTCCTTTGATTTTTCCTTCACCAAAGGTCACAAACTTGGGCAAGGGACTTTGGGTAAGTACCATAGGGTTTCCTTGACAGCATTGCACGTTTTAGCTCGGTTTTGGTTGGATTTGTGAGCTAACACTCAAGGTTTAGCGAAGCAACGCGCATTCTTGAGGCTATGGAGCTAATTGAGATGTTTAAATGAGTAGAGCTAGTGATTCATGTTTGTGGAGTGGATAAAATAGGTCTAGAACTCTTGGTTTAGTGCCTATGCATGTTTAAGTGGCTGGGAGTTCGACATGCAAGTTGAATCGGTCGAAAAAACATCGCAAACTTGTATTCTGTAGGAACCAAGAGGTTCCGAATGATTCTAACCAAAAATACTCGAGGACCCCCACCCAGAGGTTCACCCGGAGACTCTAGATTCTACTGTTGATCTGGCGTTTTCTTTTTTTTTTCATTTACTTTGCTGATAGCTTGTAAATTTCATAGTTAATCCATACGAACTCCAAAAATCATGAGACTAGTTGTGTTAGCTTCATATATGTATGAAATACATTTTAAAATGTTGGAACTCAATAAATACTTTATAGCATTTATTAATTATTTAAATGCATTTCACCTTAATTAAATCACAGTTAATTAATACCATGTCCTAAAATTATGGAACCACATGGACAATTCATATTATGATCAATGCTATCTAGGAAAAATATACATTAGTATGAAAGTGCTGTTTAAATTATTGAAACTTATTTAGTCTTGATAGCTAGCTTAATTAATATCCTTTTTGGATAGACCTTAAATAAATCATTTTTACCATGAGCTTATGTATTTAAATTTGAGTGTTTTTTTGCTGCATTATGTTCATTACCCAGTACCACATCTCCATTAAAATTTTGTAGCATTTTCATTGCATCTCTTTCATGCTCATCATTGCATGCAATTTTTGTTAGTGAACGAAGGACCGAAGGGTGATGCGGGAGTGATCGAGGGCGATTCGGAAGTTGTTTCCCTTGCTAGTAATGCTGATCAACAAGACAAGCATCGAAGCATTTTCATCTCATTACTTTAGATCATATATTGTGTCAATTGATAAGTTATGGTTTATGTATGTTTGCATGTCAATGAGTCTTATGTCGAGTTTCGGGTTAGATCCTAATTGTTGCATTACCCTCCGTTGACATTGTTTATCGCTTGATCCTTTGTAACCTGGGTTATTCATGTCACATAATGGTCTAACTTAAAAAGAATATGTTAACAATGACTTAGGTCCTTGTTAGAAGTCGAGCGGTGGTTCGGCCATCGTTCGCGAGCTTAGGACTTACCTTATATCACAAAGATAACGATGATGGAAGATGATGTACGTTAGTGAGGATGAGCTGAGATTTATGTGGGCAATAGGGATGGCTCGAGAAGGGAGTCTTAGATGCTATATGTCCGCCTGAATTGATTAAGCATCGTCCGTTGTTGCAGTTGGCTTTAGAACTTGTTCGTACTTACCACATATCCGTATATGGGACGGATAAGCTAAATACCTTATGTAGCTGTGATCTTTTAGCGTGCTAGTCTCGGGTGTTATTGGCATAATAGGCTTGGAAGGGGTATCTAGTTTGCTCTAAGAGTAGTTTTAGATGTCCCCCGTATGCCAAAGCGTATGTTCAAACGGTTGGGGCTTATTTGAGAAAGGTTGACATGAGTACCCCTTGTGTAGACCTATGTGATCACATAAGCCGTATGGTCCTCAAGTCGTGTGGGTAATGGAGTACTCCCTGCAGGGTGTAAAATAATTCGAATTGCCACGCTCTGGGTTTTGAGCACGCTTCTGTCCATTTGCATTGATCGTAGAGTTCCGATTGTGGTTGTGATGGTATGTTGGGAAATGTATGGTGATGTCGTTGAACTTTTGATACGGTTCACGTTATAATTATGGTATGGTAATGATCTCATGATAGAAGGTTGTTTAAGGTTAGTCAAAATTGCTCTTGCATATGAAATTCACTTAACCTTGTGACCGAGTCCTTACTAATTATCCAAATTGTATTCTATTTGGAGTCGGACTATTTATAAGTGCCCATTATGGATTAAGCCTTGTGAGTACCTTTGTACTCACGTGCTTTGTTTGCTTTTCAGATGAGGAAGATTTAGTTTTTGGCTACTTTACGCCCACCAATGTTGGTGACAGGTAGGAGTAGTATCATTCTACACGTGTTGTTATTTTTGGATGACACCTTAGGGCAAATGGTGCTACCCATCTGTAGGGATCGGTGACGTCCTAAGAGGGGGGTGAATTAGGACACTTAGAACTATTTCGGCTCCAAAAACAACACAAGATAAACCTATATCAATACTATCTAAATATGCTCTAGGTTTATCTAGTGTGCCTACTCTGTCGAACAAAGCGCTTGCAACCTATCTAAGATGGTAAAATGTAAGTAAGTAAATACAGAAACATAAGTAAGCTAGAGAGAGTAAACTCGGCACAAGGATTTTTTTTTCCTGTAGTATCAATGGCATAAATACCACCTCTAATCCACGTTGGAGCTCCACAAAGGATATCCTCCCGGTCGGCACCCGGTCACGGCTCTTGAGCCACCAAGTCACAAAGACAAGGCCTTCACCCGAATGAGCAACCAAACTACCAAGGCAAGGTCTCACGACTAGCCTCTCTTCCGGTTCCTCGCCGCTGTGATCACTTCAGAGCTTGAGCCACCAAGTCAAGAGTCTTCGCGTCCCCATACACGCTTCTCGTCACCGCTCCACACCAAATCAGAGGGTCAACGAGTTTGAGCAACTCCGGCTCAAGTTGCTGGTGAGTCACCAAGACTCCAAGGTGCCGGTGTACCAGGAGGTATAAGTTTGGATCACTCCTTGATCCACTCTCAAGGCAGCAATCACCTAGCAACATACTCTCTAGGCCTATAAGTAATCACTCTCTAATCTTGTGCCTAATTACCTTGGATGATCATTTTAAGTACTTTGGTGGCTTGGATGTCTTCTCAGGTGTATATAAACTTCTCTAGACTCCAGCTGCATGCCACGCCATCAAAATGACTGAGTGGAGGGGTATCTATAGCCTCAAACCAGTGCACTAGCCGTTAACCCAACGGCTCTAAAAAGCTGTTAACACCGGATGATCTAGTAAAAACTGTAGTACTAACACCGGATCATCCAGTGAGTACACTCTCACCAACTAGCCGTTGGAACCCTACTCAAGTCACTGTGAACACCGGACACTCTGGTGTATACTGCAACATCATCACCGGTCATTCTAGTGAGTATAACTTAGCCATCCGAGCCAACATCTTCTCTGCGTAGATTGCTCTGGTGCCTTCTCTGGTGCTTATCAATCAATCACCGAACTATCCGGTGAGCAATCCGCAGCCATCCGAGCCAAATGCAACCCTCTCTGGAAAATATGCTCCGGTGTACACATGACTTCATCACCGGACCATCCGATGGCTTGAGCTTCGCCTGCCTCTTTGTACTCTTAATCTACTTAAAGACTTGTAACTTAATTGAATTACTCGCTCTTTATTATGTCTTGTGATGATGTGCTTATTGTAAAGGCGTGTGTTTCGATCCTGGAAGTAAACACATGCCGGGACTACCGGGTGATATTCTAGTTAATCACTGTAGTCGTGAGTACACAAATGATCAACTTAATGATTAATTAGAATATTATCTGGACGGTTCCTCACACATATTCATACGAGAATATATATCATTGCATAACTCATTTGAAGCATCTTCAATTGATTAAGAGAATTCATAAGCACATGATATATTTCCTCACGAATTCTTCTAGAACCCTCATGAATTTCACAAAGAGCGGTCCAAATCTCATGAGCGAGTTCCTTGCTTCTAACTCTAGAGAAAATCTCTTCACTAATTACCTTAAATACAGTAATTTTAGCCTTAGCACTCCACCTAACTTGTTGCTCGGTAAAAAGGTTGATCAAACCCAATATAGGTGGCGAGCCAAACTTTAAGAGAAATAGCCTCAAGATAGCTCACCATGTGAACTTTTCAATAGGCGATTCTTTCCCTCGAACCTTGGCATGCTACCACCATTCCTCAGGGCCATTGCTCTAGGATTTTAAATCTATCAAGAGCACGAGCCTCTGATACCAATTGAAAGGATCAAATGGCCTAAGAGAGGGGTGAATTGGGCAATTAAAACTTCTACCAAATTCTAAAACAATTACCAACCTTAGCCTAGAAGAAAGGAAATACGACTATACGAACAAGTTAGGAGAAGGCAACACAACTAGCAAGAAAAGACACTATGTAAATGTCACACCCGGTTTTAACGGCCAAAACCAGATGCGGCTTATGTGTGCCCAGGATGTTCAACACACATAAGGACGTCACAGGTGAAGTAACAAAAGCAATACTTTTATTAAATAAACGTTAAACTCTTACAGCAATTGACATATATTATCTTCTATGAAGATATCTGCAGCGGAACAGAAGCACTGGTGCCCAACAACACCGCAGGCAACCGACCGGGAGACACGCGCCTAGAACGTTACAACCACGTCTTGATAGTCTTCAATATCTTCACTCACTGAGCAGCAGCATACATGTCGCATGGTATAGGGAAAATAGCAAGTGTGAGCATATAGAGTACTCAGCAAGTGGGGGAAAGTAATGATATGCAGGCTTATATCAAGAATAGGCTAACAATTGGTATTTTTGCGTAAATGTGAGTAATGAAAACATATTTGGACTCAAAAGCATTAAGCAATTATTAAGTGAATGTAACCCATACAGTCCATACAAGGATCCCCACCTTGCACACCATAACCTTCTAGTACTCCCTGTACTATAACCAAAATCATCTAGTACTCCTTGTACCAGAACCATAACCACAACCATCTAGTACTCCCTGTACCAGAACCATAACCACAACCAAACTCATAACCACAACCCAACTAATCATGTGAGGATCCAAGTCTCTCATAACCGTGAGCACGGCTGTTATAACAGTTTTACACTCTGCAGAGGTTGTCCAACTTTACCCACGAGTCAGTGAATTCCATGTTGCCGTGTTCGCGAAACACTTAACACACGCCAGTGGTGTGCCGCCAAGAATCACTGTATGACACTTTCCACTAACCAGAGACTAATCCAGTGCATGTCTGCCCACTAGGTTTCACCGCCAGGCTTTACGCAAGCAACAGCTCCTACCCAGAAGCCCCCTTTTGTGCTAACCCAACGCACACTGGACAGACTCTAATCAGTATGTCACACTTTACCCATATCAGCCTCGTGGTTGGTACGTTACTTCTTGGGTTGTCGCTCCACGAACCGGTCCTTACTTTAGGTTACTTGAGCAAACACTAAACCAATGTCATAACCATGATAACCATCAAAACTACTTCGCTCAAGGCCTAAGGTTCCATGTTGCTAGACCATTAAAACATTAACGACCATTGTTGCATATGTTCATTAGTCAAGACTATGACACTTCCTAGTATCCCAAAAGCATGGCTAAGCAATCTACCCATAAAAGACTCCTAACCATAAACCATCTAGGTTCCAAAGGATGATGAGGGAATATCTAGAGAAAACCCTAACATAGGTGACTACCCATCATATTGACAGACATTGCATGCAATTTTGTAAAACAAAACATTTAAAACATAGGTTCAATATGATCAAGGACACTTGCCTTTTTCCCAATGCTGCTCAGTGTTGTCGAAATCTTGGTCTTGAAGTCCCTCAAACTGCTCCGGAACGTTATCGACTAATCACGAGAACTACCGACAAACAACACAAAGGAAAACACTAAGAACAACATACCAAACATCAGCAAAACACTTTAAAAACACTATGGTTGGATAGGGATGATTTTAGGAACATTCAGACGTAAGAATCGCCTAAATCGGAGTTAAGATGAAAAGAGTACAACTTTCGAGAGATGGATTAAACTGAAAAGGAAATGGTGATTTTCCGAAACTATCTTCCTATGGGAAAGACATTATTGCACAATCACTGTGTCAGGCTTGACAACATCCTTATGCAAGATTCAAGAAGTGTAAGGCAGACTAGACTTCACTGACTAGGCTAAGGAGAATGATGTGGCGCTGACTTGGCATGCTATGCAAGTACCATCTTGGATTAAAGAATGGATACACTAAGGTCTAGACTCAACCACCTATGATGGATGAAAAAGGCCGAAGGTTGCACTTCTAGGTTAAGGTTACTAGTGATGACTCTATGTAGCGGTGGTGGTTCGGGTTTTGTCGGAGATGGCGATCGGGCATGTGGCCACAAACATCAATGTCGGTTTCAGTGGTGTTTCAGTGAAACGAGGGAAGCATGGCGTAGAACGTGGAAAGACTAACTCACCGGTATGGTTAGTTTTGGAAGGGGTCATCCGAGATAGTGGCAAAATAGCGATGACTGCTTCTAGGTTTGGTGGTGATCGCGAACAAATGTAGGAACGAAGACGCTCGCGTTCTAGGAGATTGGCTATCAAAATTGATAAACCGTTTGAACAAGGATGTTCATATAACCCGGGAACACAATGCTATGGCATGGGTTTTGGTAGATCATCCACTGAGAGGAAGAACAATCAGCACAGATGAAACGGGTGATGGCTGCGACATGCTGTGGTTGGCAATGGCGTCCTGGTCGTGTCGCTGCACAAACGGGGATGGGCTCCTAGGGTAACATAGAAGACTCCATGGGACATGTCGTGACGCGGTTGGTGCATCCATACGGCTTTTGGATTGACGCGGGACGCGAATGCAAAACCGGTGCGCGCGCAGAACGCGTGCAGAAACCGGACAGCGGGTATGTCGACCTTGATTTCGATAGTTTGGCTAATCTACTGGCCAAACCGGTTGGTGAGGGCGTGGAGAACATCATGGGGCATGCACCGGTGAAAGGGCTTGGTGATTTGACCTCTGGTCGGTCGGGAACATTGATGCCAATCGGCTACAGTGCTGCTGTCTCGCGGCTGTCCGCGACGGTGACGACCGTGGCAGCGAAGATCGGGCTTTGATCGGGACTAGGGCTTTGCTAGGGACTTAGTATGATGCTAAAACAGTAGTAAGGGAGGAGAAGAAGAGGTCCTCACGTTGCTTTGGTGGTCGAGGAATAAAGATTCGCGGAGAAGACGACGTAGCGCATCACGGGCGGCGGCGACGGCGACTCCGGCGAACGGCGGCGCTCCGGCGACGCACGGACAAGGCAGCAACGACTTCTAGGGCTTGAGGACATGAAATAGAGGTAGGAGAGGGCGTGAAACTCATATATATAGGGCTAGGGACGGCTGGATGAGTTAGAGTCCAAACCGAACACGAGTTGGATTCGAGTCCGAGTCGGTTACGATTTCCTTTTTCGTAGCTCTGTATTTCGAGGATGATATCTCCATCGTCCGGACTCCAAATTGGACGTTTCTTGATTCTAAATTGTAGTACTCAAAAAGATCTACAACTTTGGTAGTCATTGGAACTTCTGAAAACGTCATCTTGATTTCCAAAAATGCTTCACAAGATAAACTGTTTGAACTCGGACTTCTCTGCGCAGTACTGATTTCGGGGGCCATAACTCCCAGATCCCTTATCCAAAAGAGGACTTCTATAGGTTCAAATCGAAGCTCTCGACGAGACCTACAACTTTGGTATTGTCAAGATTTGCATTTGAGGCCGTTTTGAACTCCAAAACGTCATGAGAAGATGAGGCTGTCTAGGACTCCGCGAAAATTTACAGATTTCATGGATCCTTTGTTGGGCCATCTAGAAGAATTGGCTAAGGGTTTGGACTTGAGCAAGATTGAGCCCAAAGACACTTTAGGTATATCTAGGGTTTAGAAAAGAAACTTTTGCAGAGAAATTTGAATATGATTTGAATTTGAATTGAGTTTGGAGTGAATTTGAGAGAAACGAAAAATAAGGTTGAACAAGAATAGAGTAGATAAGGAATTTGAATTTAGATTTTGGGTAGAATTTGAGAAAGAGGAGAGATTGATTTTAAACAAGGATTTGGATAAGATTTGAATTGAATTAGAGAAGGATCAGGTATGATCAAGGATTGAATAGATGATGAATTCAAAGATTTTGATTTCCAACCGTTAAGATCCTTAACTTATCCACTACTGAGTTTTGTAAAAACCTTTTCAAATTTTTTTTCACTCAAAACACCAAACAGAGAAAAGAAAAAGAACTCTAATGCATTTACCTGGCTCCTAACAAAACTCAGCATGCAATGCACAGAAAATAATAACCTATGTTGATTGATTGATTAAGAAAATAGGTTTTAAACCTATACTACTAGTGAAGCTATTCAATACTCTTGGAAAATTTTAGAAATTTGAGAAATCTGAAAATCAGGGTGTTACAAATCTACCCCCCTTAAAGGAATCTCGCCCTCGAGATTCGGGCAGATCGAAAATGAGATAAGGGATCTTGATCTTCAAGTCTTCTTCTCGCTTTCCAAATTTTTTCTTCTTCTCAGTGTTAACCTCATTGCCCTGACATACTCTGCTCACTTTGCTTTTGACGGCTTCCGCATCTGTCTTGACAAATCTTGATTGATTACCTTGAGTATGTTGGATTTTCTCGAATATTCCATTCCTGATATCTTCAACAGTTGTAGTTGTCTCTGATGTTCTGTAGCCTTAGCACTCCTGATAAGTTTCCTTTATTTTTTTTAAGGATCTTCTCATCTGTTGATTGACCTTGGCGGACCTTCTTATCCTTGATGATTTAGTAAGCCATATCCTAATTCCGAGGAAAGTGTACTAGTTCTTAGCAGTCGCTTCTATGGTTAGAGTGCATCTTCTGGGTACTGTTCTTCCTTTAGCACACTTTATTACCACATTACCTTTGCTGACTAGCTGTGTCCAATATTTGTCTTTAGGTTCTAGAACCAAGAGATCAGTTAGGAAGACTACCTCCCTTAAAAAGGAGCGGACTTCTCTGACTTATATTTTCAGTTCTTGAGAAGTAGATAGACATGTAGCCTTTGACCTGGAATATATCCTCTCTCTTTTTTGTGTACCTACTGAGCATCTGTGTGCTTGATGGGATCTCGTCGATCTTAGCTATCTTGAGTTACAACTTCAAAGTCGTGACAGTCTGAATGTTGAACTGAGATCTTCATATGGGGTTTGGGGTTGATCCAGTTCCGTGTGGGGTACTTCATGGGACATCTTTTGACCCAGTGCGTAGGTTCTCCAGAGTGGACACACACCTTCTTATCGTTAGGTACAAGGATCCTCAGGGGACATCGACTGGCGTAGCGTCTTTCTTCTTCATAGCAAAAATACACCTTCATTGTAGGGGTACTCTACAAATTTTCTCTCGACCTATGAAACTTCGTGGTTGACAGAACAAAGTGCTTGTTCAAGAGTGGAACATAACCGAGAACTGTTGTTGCTTGATGGTCTTCAAAGACTTTCTTCCTCTTCTTGTTGTTGTCTTGCTTTCTATGCTCATCTTCTGCACTCAGAGCTTCAACGGTCTTTAACAGACTTTCCATATTCTGAGCCATGCCTTAAATGATCCGAGTCTGTGTCTCCAAAAATTGTTCCTTGTGGCATCTACTGGATATTGTTGTTATTGTTGTTGGTATCCTTACCAAGCCGATCTTTCTTTGTGTTCACCATCTGATTGGGATTGAGGCGAAAGGTTGGGGCAAGAAGAGAAAAGGCTAGAAGGAGAAAACCCAACTATACTATCAGCTATAGAGATATATAAGGAATGCAGCTGTTACCAGATGCTAAAGCATCACACAACGCATTCCAGCACTCAAACAGAAAAGCCGAATCACACAAGGCACACAACACAAGCACACGACCCTACATCGCTCTAACGTCTCTGGAGACTGGGGAAAATCCTCCTATAACTTAAAGAACTAAAACTGGGAGTGGCACGGAGGTAGATCTTTATGTCGTCAGTGTTGTGGTAGAAGAATCTTTCTTGTAGCGATGGATCTTCATCTTTATCTTCACGCAATGCAGGAGCGCCAAGAGAAATCTTCAAGTGAATCCTTCTCGAACAGAGTAACTGGGACGGTTCAACAACTAATAGTTTGAAAGGAGAAGTGTTGGAAATTCATTTTTCTCAAAAGAGTGAAATAGGTAAGTAGACAGAGAAACTGAGAGGTCAGCCTACGGGCCCCGCGCTCGCAAGGGCCCCTGCCAGGGCCCCTCCTCGGGCCCTGGCCCCCGCGAAGGCCCCGGCACCAGCTAGGGCACCGGCTCCCGCAAGAGCCCCGGCACCTGGGCGGGCTCCTGCTCCAGCGAGGGTCCCCGCTCCCGCGGGGCCCGAGCCAGGCAAATGGTGCCCCATACGCCAGACCAGATGGCACGATCTCACGGAGTGTCGTACGGTCAAAGGTCTCGTCGAGCAACGCTAGAGGGAGCGCGACGAGTCCCGCGGGGGAGGCGATGCTGAGGCCACCCCCGGCAACACCGAGCTCGGCTTCCAGGAGCCCGAGCATACCGTCGCCTTCATCGACGGAGGCGCCTACACGCCTTCCTCGCGACGTGGCATCAAGGTCATGCGGCGCGAGGTGTGCTCGGCAACCCCGAGGGTGTCCTCTAGGCGCCTAAGGCCGTCGCTCCCATTCTGCGAAGTGACACCCGGGCACTCCCTGCCCCTCGGGCAGGTCGAGCTACCCGTGACCTTTGGGAGTCGGGACAACTTCCGTACGGAGAACGTCCTCTTCGACGTCGCGGAGCTCCCCCTCCCCTACAACGCCATCCTCGGGCGTTCGGCGCTCGCCAAATTCATGATGGCCGCGCATTATGTGTATCTCACGGTTAAGATGCCGGGCCCAGCAGGCCCCATCTCCGTGATTGCCGACTCCGGTGGTGCTGTCTCCTGCGCCGAGCAGTCGTACATGGCTCTGGTTTCAGCGCAGGCCGAAGTCGAAGGCTGCACAGGGGGCCCGAGACCCTCTTCGTCCAAACCCCGACTCACCGCCGACGCCTCTGTTCCTACGAAGGAGGTCGTGGTGGGCGAAGGCGCTACCCAAGTCATCCAGATCGGCGGTGACCTGGGCAGCAAATAGGAAAGCGCGCTCGTCACCTTCCTCCGGGCCAACGCAGAAGTGTTTGCATGGCAACCGTCCGACATGCCCGGGATCCCCAGGGAGGTGATCGAGCATCACTTGGCGGTGCGCCAGGACGCCCGCCCGGTGAAGCAGAAGGTCCAGCGGCAGGCGCCTGAGCGCCAGGAGTTCATCCGGGAGCAGGTCAACAAGCTCCTTGACGCCGGATTTATCCGAGAGGTCCTCCACCCCGACTGGCTGGTAAATCCAGTCATCGTCCCGAAGGCCAACGGCAAGCTCCGCATGTGTGTGGACTACACCGACCTAAATAAGGCTTGCCCTAAAGATCCTTTTCCCTTGCCCCACATTGATCAAATTATAGATGCAACCGCGGGATGTGATCTTTTATGTTTTTTAGATGCAAACTCCGGGTATCACCAGATCCGCATGGCCGTTGAGGACTAAGAAAAAACTACTTTTACCACCCCGGTGGGGACTTATTGTTATATGTCAATGCCTTTTGGTTTGCGCAATGCTGGGTCTTCTTTCCAGCGCTCCATTCGCATTACCCTTGATTTGCAGGTTGGCCGCAACGTCGAGGCTTACATCGACGATCTCGTGGTCAAGTCCCGAGACCGCGCCACCCTGCTCGAGGACCTTGCCGAGACTTTCAACAGTCTCCGCACCATCCGCCTCAAGCTCAACCCCGAGAAGTGTGTCTTCGGGGTGCCGGCGGGCAAGCTCCTCGGTTTCTTGGTTTCCGGCCGAGGAATCGAGGCCAATCCAGAGAAGATCCGGGCCATCGAGCAGATGCGACCCCCGGCTCGACTCAAAGAGGTCCAGCGTCTCGCCGGCTGCATGGCGATCCTCGGGCGCTTCATCTCCAAGCTCGGGGAGCGAGGGCTCCCCCTCTTCAAGCTTCTCAAGAAGATCGGTCGTTTCGACTGGACGCCGGAGGCCGAACAGGCCCTCCGCGATCTGAAGAAGTACCTCACCTCACCACCCGTGCTGGTGGCTCCCTTCGAAGGCGAGCCCCTACTGCTCTACGTATCGGCCACTCCTCAGGTCGTAAGCATGGTGTTGGTGGTGGAGCACGACGAGTGCGCGGGGCCAGGTGCTGGGTCCCAACTCCCGGCCGCCCCCGGGCACTCCCCAGTCCTCGCGGCTCCCCCCGGGGAGGGGGTCGAGCCTGAGCATTTGGCTCCCCCTGAGCAGGGGGTCGAGCCCGAGCACTTGGCTCCCCCTGAGCAAGGGGTCGAGTCCGAGCGCTCCACTCCTCCAGACCAGGGAGTCGAGCCCGGGCACCCGGCCAACCCCGACCACGCCGCCGAGCCTGGGGGCTGTAACAGCCCCTCGGGTAAAGCCGCCGCCCGAGCCCGCCGGGTACAACGACCGGTGTACTTCGTCAGTGAAGTCCTCCAGGAGGCCAAAGCAAGGTATCCCCAGGCTCAGAAGCTGCTCTACGCTGTGCTCATCGCTTCCCGGAAGCTGCGCCATTACTTTCAAGCGCAAAAGGTCTCGGTGGTTACCACGTATCCGCTGGGACCCATCCTCCGAAACCGAGAAGGCACCGAGCGAGTTGTCAAGCGGGCGGTGGAGCTGGCGGAGTTCGACCTGCATTTTGTCAGTCGCCAGGCGATCAAAAGCCAGGCGCTCTCCGACTTCGTGGCAGAGTGGACACCCGTCCCCGAGGTCGTCCCAGAAGAGATTTCTGCGTATCCCGGGCACGACGCACCCGGATACTGGGTTATGCACTTCGACGGTTCCCTCACGTTGAAAGGCGCGGGGGCCGGAGTGGTTCTCACCTCCCCAACGGGTGAAGAACTCCGGTACGTTGTGCAGCTGCAGTTCCGCGCATCCAACAACATGGCGAAATATGAAGGCCTCATCGCCGGCCTCCGAGCTGCGGTGGGGCTCGGGATTCGTCGCCTCCTGGTCAAAGGAGACTCTCAGCTGGTGGTCAACCAGGTGTCCAAAGAGTACCAGTGCACGGATCCTCAAATGGCGGCGTACGTGGCAGCAGTCAGGAAGCTGGAGAGGCGCTTCGATGTCCTGGAGTTGCGGCACATCCCTCGCCGCGACAACGCTCTGGCCGACGAGCTCTCCCGCCTGGCCTCCTCCCGTGCGCGCGTCCCTGCCGAAGTCTTTGAAGAAAGACTCGCACGGCCTTCCGTCCTACCTGCCGAACAGGACGAAGGGGAAACCTCGTACCCAATTCAGGGGACCCCGACGGTGCCCTCAGTGGGAAGCCCCGTCAGGGTGCCGCCGTCCGGCGAGTGTGCTGCACTCGCTGAATGTTCTCAAGATGCCTCGTGGATGTCCGACATCCGAGGGTACTTGAAGGAAAAGTCCCTCCCCGGGGATGAGGCGTCTGCCGAAAGAGTTGCCCGGCAGTCCAGACGCTATGCCATAGTAGATGGGGATCTCTACCGGCGTAGCGCAGGAGGTGTCCTCCTGAAATGCATCTCCCGGGCAGAAGGCGGCGATCTTCTCGCTGAGATCCACGAGGGCGAGTGCGGTGGCCATTCATCGTTCCGCACGCTGGTCGGGAAGGCCTTCCGGCAAGGTTTCTACTGGCCTACAGCTCTCCAGGATGCTTCCGAGCTGGTTCGGCGCTGCAGGGCGTGCCAGTTCCACGCAAAGCAGATTCACCAGCCAGCTCAGGCTCTTCACACCATCCCCCTGTCATGGCCTTTCGCGGTCTGGGGGTTGGACATTCTGGGTCCATTCCACCGTGCAATCGGGGACTATGAGTACCTCTACGTCGCCATCGACAAGTTCACCAAGTGGCCGGAGGCGGTCCTAGTCATCAAGGTGACCAAGAACACGGTGCTCCAGTTTATCTGCGGCATCACCAGTCGCTTCGGTGTCCCGAACCGGATCATCACCGACAACGGCACCCAGTTCACGAGTGCCCTGTTCAGGGACTACTGCGAAGACCTCGGCATCAAGCTCTGCTTTGCCTCCGTCGCTCATCCTCGGAGTAACGGGCAAGTCGAGCGCGCCAACACGGAGATACTGAAGGGCCTCAAAACCTGGACCTATGACGTGCTCGCAAAGCACGGGAAGGGATGGGTGGACGAGCTGCCTGCCGTACTATAGGCTAATCGGACCACGCCAAGCCGCGCCACCAGGGAGACTCCATTCTTCTTAGTGTACGGCGCTGAGGCAGTCCTCCCCTCCGAGCTCACTCTAGGCTCCCCTCGGGTGCATGCATATTCTGAGGGTGAGCAAGAGCAGCAAAGGCACGACGACGTCGACTACCTGGAAGAGCGCCGGCGGCGTGCCGCCGTCCGGGCGGCTCGGTACCAGCAAAGTTTGCGGTGCTACCACCAGCGCCACGTCCGGGCACGGTCCTTTGAGGTGGGGGATCTAGTTCTCCGATGCGTCCAGTCGCGCGAAGGAAAGAATAAGCTATCCCCTATGTGGGAGGGTCCCTTCACCGTGATCGGGGTCCCGCGAGAAGGTTCTTTCAGGCTGGCGGCAGAAGACGGGCGACCGCTTCTCAACCCGTGGAACATCGAGCACCTGCGCAGGTTCTACCTGTAGATGGCCATGCTCGCGGCTCAGGTCAACCAGGCCGGGGGCTTCCCCCCCCCCCCCGGCCCAAATTGACCGGGGGCTACCGCTAGCTGGGTAGGTAAGTCACCCAACCTTGTAAAATTTGTCAATTCGATGTAAATATTAATGTGCAGTCGTATGTCAATTTGTTTTTTCCGGATTCCATATGTTTAATCTGTCTGGTGAGGTGCTCGGTTGTGCGAGAAAAGTTCGCTCTCATTTTCCCCGCTGATAAAAGAATCCCGATCGGTATGCGCGCGGGCAGCTGCCGCTGACTTACGTCCGATGTGGTAGGCTGTGGTGTTCGGTATCATGGCTGATCTCCGGGCACTACCGAGTCCCTGGGTGCTCTGAGTAATCCTATCGCCCGAGCCGCTCGGGTAGTCCGGAGCTCAGGCCCCAGGGGCGGGCTGTCGGTGCTCGGTCTGGTCTGTCATACCCGGGCGCCACCGAACCATAGGACCTCTGGGTTATGCCTCTGCCTGCTCTTGTTCACCGGTTTGGGTATTCGAGAGGTCTCGGGTCGAAAACGAGAGCAGTCTATAACAAGTACCGCACTGACAGAGCGCACCAAGCAAAGAAATTCCCTATTCTCTCTTAAGTCACAGGTCGACAATCAAAGAAAAAGCAGCTCGACCGCGAGGGCCTTGATGCCCAGGTCGCTGATCGGCCCCAAGGGTCCTCGGGTGGTCCTACCGCTTAGGCATGAGTGGTCGAGATCACCCGACCCCGGGATCCTCGCGTGCCCCTTGACGCTCGGGCACCCCGGCTGAAGGATCCAAGCCCCCGGGGACCATGAGCTCGGAGCGCACGCTCCTCCTGGATCGGCCGGCCGAAAGGCCGACAGCTGTCCGGTGAGTGATTAAATTCAGATAAATTTACGTTCAATAGTATTCTGTTCCCGAGTCATCCTCGGGGGCCGTCGTATTCTAATCTGCCCGGTGAGATGATGTCCTCGCGCACAAAACCCTACCGTGTGTCTACTTTTTCCTAGAACGACAGAACGGTCCGTAGAAAGGTGTACCGTACATGCGGTAATGTCCGACCGAAGTCCTTCGTGATGGTCGTGGTGTTCGGTCTGCTTTTAAGGGCCCCGAGCACTACCGAGTCCCTGGGTGCCCTGGGTAATCCTATCGCTCGAGCCACTCGAGTAGTCCGGAGCCTAGGCCTCAGGGGCGGGCTGTCGGTGCTCGGTTCGGTCCGTCTTAAGCCCGGGCACCACCGAACCATGGGGACTCTTGGTCGCATTCCCACCCGTGCGTGTCTCCGGTCTGCTGACTGAGTGGTCGCGAGGTGAAAAAGTACTCACCGGTCATGGCGTGTTCCGTGCTGGATCGATCCATCTCCTGAGCAAGGAAGTTCGTGTCTTTGTCTCTTGACTCAGTCGATGCAGACTCACGAGGGCTCGGGGGCTGAACGCGCCAAGAAAGACGATCGGGACGACTTCGTTCTCGGGGACGGAAAGGTCGGGAACGGTCCGACTGAGTACTCCCCGGGGCTTCAAGGCAAAACATCGGAAGAAACACTAAGTACTCAAGAACACTGGAGTTGCAAGCCCAAAGAAAAGCTCCCATTATATTCACAAGGAAAATACAAGCATTTCTAAGGGATCGCTCCCATATTTACATCCAGCCAAGACAAAAATAAAAGAAGAGGAAACTACTACAAAAGCCTAATCGGAGGCAGAGTTGGCATCGGAGTCGTCTTGGCCATCCCCGGGGGCTGGCGACGGCGGCACTTCCCGCCTGAAGGCAGCCGCCACCTCGGCAGCGGTGCTCCGAACTGCTTCCCGGGCGGCCTCTTCCTCGGCTTCGACCACTCCTTCCCGCGCTGGCTCCAGCGGGAAGTTCGAGTCTCTGCTCCGGTAGCAGGCCAGGACGTGCTCGGCCACTGCTTGGGCCAAGCCGCGTCCTTCCCGGGCGGCGAGCTCCTGGATGACCCAGGGCAGCGCCTCGAGGCGCTTGCAGACTTGTTGAAGCCCTAAGACTTGTCGTGCGGGGCCATCGCTCTTCTTGTCCGCCACGAGTCGCCCAAGGCCGGCCCTCTCCACAGCCCGCCGCATCCGCCGGAGTACGTCCTCCAACATCTGCTGCAAGTTGACCCGCGAGACAAAGGCAGCCTCGAGCTTCTCCTTCGCGGCCCGCAGCTGCTCCTCGAGTCCCTGGCCCTCGGCCGCGCCAGAAGAGGTGGCGTCGGTTGCCGGGCCGGCGGCTTGCTTCGTTCGCGCCACCAGTTCGGACAAAGCGCGCTCACGGGCGGTCAGCTCCGCCTTGTGTTTAGCGTTCTCCTCCTCCCTGGCGGCAACGGTCGCCGCCGCCGCGGCAGCCTCCCCCTCCCGGCGGGTCAGCGAGTCTTCCCGGGTGCCCAGCTCCGCCACCGTAATCTCGTTGTCGACCTCCCGGATGGAGACGTCCTCCTCCCACCGTCGGACATCTCCGTCCGTTCTCTGAAGCTCCTCCTTCCAACGTTGGAGGCTGGCACGCGTCCGCTCGGCCTCGCCCTCTCGTCGGGTTAGCTCAGCCCGGAGGTCACCCGTCGCCATCTCGCGGCCGACGACCACCTCCTCCCGTTCCTGTGCCCGCGCCTCCCTGGCAAGGGCCTCGGCAGCCTGCTGCCGCGACGCCTCAGCCAGGCGGGCGGCGTCTTCTCGCTCCCGCACGGCTTCGGCGCGGGCGGTCTTTAAAATCTCCCGCTCCCGCGCGACCTCCGCGTGGGTATCTTCCAAAAGCTTCTGCTCTCGCGCAGCCGCCGCGCGGGCCTCTTCCTGGGCGTTCGCAAGCTGCGCCCTCTCCAAGTCCAGCCGAGCGCGCTCCGCTTCGAGCTGCCCCTCCTTCGCGTCCATCGCTGCGCCCAGCCGCTCGACCGCCACCTGGACGCCCTCGATCGCGGCCAGGAAGGGGTTGGCAGGCCGGCAGGGCGCCGGTGGAGCGCTGGTTTCCCCGCGATCCGCCTCCGGGGGGTTCGGGGTCCCCAAGGGTCGCCACACGCTCATCCGCCCCAGGCTCAGCACGCCCGGGGTAGGTTGGACCGGCGCCGGGCGCTCGGGCGATGGTCGCGTTCCTGCCCCGGCCGCCGCATCCGCCTGCCCTGGCAAGGCTCTGCTTCCGCCACCATCTGCCCCGGGCTCTGCACGCCCGGGGTAGGTTCCACCGGCGCTGAGGGTTCGGGCGACGGCTCCATCCTCCCCTCGGCTGCCGCTTCCGCCGTCCTCCCCTCGGCCGCCGCGTCCGCTGGCCCCCCTGCCATCGCTGCGTCCGCCTGCCTCGGCTCGGCCAGCGGGCTTGGCTCTGGCGCCAGCGTCGGCGTTCCTTCGCCCTCGGTGGCGCCCGTGGGTGGCCTGCAGGAGATAGGCGAAGGTCAAAACCGAAGTCTAGTTCGGGCGAAGAGCGCCCAAGAAAAAACAAAGAATGAAACTTACGCGGTCGTAGTTCCCCGATACTGCCATTTGGCCGCAAGGAGCCTGAACTCCGGGTCCGGCAGTGCCGGCCCGGAATCCTCCCGCCACCTCTTTTGCCGGGGGCTCGGCGGGGCCACCGCGCGGTCTCCAGGTGCCGAGTCAGGCCCCATCCTCACAAGGCGCGGCTCCAGGGCCGGGAACGCCGCCACCGCCGATGGCGATGGCGGGGAATCCAGCAGGGGGATGTAGATTCGGGGGCGCTTCCCCCGGTCTCCCAGTGCCACCGTCGCTACGCTGTCGGCAGTGCCCTCTTCTCCGGTGCGGCGGCTGCTTCCCGCGGCAGTTCTATCGCTGGCTTGCGGCTCGCTGTGCGCGGCGCCCGGGCCACCGGCCCGCACCGGGCTGCTCGCAGCCTCCTCGCTGGCCACCCCGTCCAACCCAGGGAGCTCGGGGGCCTCGAGGCTCCGGCTCCTCGGCCAGTCGACGAGCCCCTGGGCGTCGAACTCCGGCAACTTCGCCAAGATCGCCGCGTGCTCGGGGTTAGCGCAGAGCGCCATCTCCGGCCACGGGAGCACCGCCCGGCTCGTGTCCTCCACGCCGGTCACCACCCGGGTCATGCCCCTCAGCTCCGCTGGGCCCAGATCCCAGCTTGCGCCGATTTGGGTCCGGGTGATATCTTCGTGCTAGGTGTAGAGCCAGCACGGCTGGGCCCGCTCCCGCAGGGGCGCCAGGCGACGGCGCAAGAAGTCCGCTACCACCATTACCGAGGTCAACCCGGAGTCACGCAGGAATCTGATGCGCTCGAACACCGGCTTCAACCTCGCGTCCTCCGGCGGCGGCGCCTCCCACGTCGACTTCTGGGGCTCCGCCGCCACTTCCGGTAGAGCGAGACGATCATGGGGGTCGACGTCGACGAAGAACCAGTCCCGCCGCCACTCCTCCCATTTGCTGTGCAGCACCTGGGGGATGTACTGCTCCCCCAAGCCGTCTCGCAGCCGAAGATTGCAGCACCCCGCGACGTCCGCCGTGGAGTACCCCCTGTTCTTCCCGGCCGGCCGCAGGACGAAGAAGTGTCGGAGAAGCGTCACCGAAGGCATCACCCCCACGAACATCTCGCAGAGGTGCGCGAACACCGCCAACACCACGACGGAGTTGGGGCTCAAGTGCACCAGTTGGATGCCGTAGGTGTCGAGGACTTGGAGGAAGAAAGTTGAAAACGGCGGCACCAACCCCACCACCACGAAAGACGTGAACAAGACGATTCGCCCGGGAACGGTCGTCGCCGGCGGGAAGTTCGCTGGCGTCACCACCGCAGCTCCCTGCTGGCCCTCGGGGACCAGCAGCTTCCTGATCTTATCAGCCGCTTCTTCATTCTTCAGGCGAGACTCCGGCAGCACGCTGTCCAGAGTCCTATCACGACGGCCTCCTACGGCTCTCGGCATCTCGACGGGAGGAGAGGTTGTCTGGTGGTGGAGAGGAAGGAGGAGAAGCGCTCCGATCGCCTGAAGGGTTTCTAAGGGCTCCGGAGCACGAAGGAGACAAGAGCAAGATCGCAAGAAGGCGTAAAGAGGGGGGCGGATCGATCCCCTCCCCCTTTTATATCTCAGAGTTCAAACGTCGCCTGCCAACGGTTCGCTCGGCGGGACGGCTTCCTCGGTCGACGCAACTGCCAGGCGAATCTCCCGCTGGTCATGCGGCGTCAGCGGCTGTCAGGCGTATTTTCCTCGATCTGCACGGCAGCTGAGGCGTGCCGCCCGTACCATTGTCATGCCCTCCGGGAGTTGTGTGGGCACGCGTCCACTTGTCTCCCCGCTGGGCCGTACCAGAGGCCCGGGTCTAAAGGGCCACCTCTTGAAAGCCCGCCATGTGGCGTCCACGCCAGCCTCGGCCTCGTCCGCGACGAAGGGCCCATCCGCAGTCTCCGTGCCATCACCTGCCAATGGGCCCGGGGGCTACTGTCGGTGTATCAGGAATCAGGGGTCCCTGAGTCCCGAGGCCAGGCCAGCCGTCCGCCACGTGTCACCATCCCGCGAGGTCCCTCCCGCGGGATGAGGAAAATCTAAGTTCCAGGAGAAGGCGCTCGGGGCCACAACCTCTGGTCCCCGAGCACCCCAGTTCCCCGACGACCCGCAAAATCTAAGTTCCGGGAGAAGGCGCTCGGGGCCACAGCCTCTGGTCCCCGAGCACCCCAGTTCCCCGACGACCCGCAGAATCTAAGTTCCGGGAGAAGGCGCTCGAGGCCACAGCCTCTGGTCCCCGAGCACCCCAGTTCCCCGACGACCCGCAGAGTCCAAGTACCGGGAAGAAAGTGCTCGGGGAGGTGCCCGGTCACCCCGAGCACCCTAGTCCCCCGACGATCAGAAGAGCCAAGTTCGGGGAGAGAGCGCTCGGGGGGCTGCGTGCGGCAGCCCCCGAGAGCCCGATTCCCCGAGGGTCAGTGCAAAAGTGCTCGAGACAGAGTGCTCGGGGTTGCACGTGGAGGCCCCCGAGCACTCGGTTCCCCAAAGGTTCGTGCGAAAGTGCTCGGGAGAGGGTGCTCGGGGAGGTGAACAGTACCCCCGAGCACCCGGTGCCCCAACGACCCAGAAGGGCCCCTAAGGGGCCCGCCGATGAGGTGTCAACCAGTCAGAGGTCCGAGGCCGCATTTAATGGGCGTGCGCGACCTGACATCCCCAACTGCTCTCGCCGCAGTGTCAGTCCCTGCCATGCTTTGGCAGAGAGGCGTGGGGCCATTAATTGCACGGGTCCTGTTCCATATCATCCGATGTATCTCGGGATAACGTTGCCAGGATCAAGGCGTCCCGCCTGCCGCCCTGCCGTGGCAGAGGAACAAGACAGGGCGGGCACGCCGGGTGCCTCTGTGGCTGCCCGGTGGGCCCTCTCAACGGCTCCCGTCGCCAGGGCGTCCACAGTGACGAGTGACCGGACGCGCGCCGCGTTTTTCCACCGCCCCTGTCACTTCGCCCAGAGGAAATGATGACGCCTTTCTCAGTCGTGGCGTCTTGGAACTTGTGCCCCTTCCTTCCCGTTCGGGGTATGTCGCGGCCGGCGAGTGCATAAAAGGATCGGCATACAGAGAGAAGAAAACAAGGATAGAACAATTGGATGACACACAAGCCCAAGCAGTCGACCGTGCCACACTCAGACGAAAAAGACGAACCCCACAACGAACCAAGCCAACAGATGAAGACATTGCAAGCAAGCCTGAGCAGAGCTCCTGCCGGAGAACAAGGAGTCTCAAGCTCTTAGTTAGACACTATATTCTTGTAACCAGATATATCCCTGAGGGATCCCCCTCAGGATAAGTTATTGCATCCATACAAGAGTAGGGTATTGCGCCCCCGTGCGGCCCGAACCTGTCTAAACTCCGGTGCATTTACTTCCCTTTGCACTAGGTCGATCATCCCCCACCACCGGCCGTTGCATTTACTTCCACTTCCATTTATTTCTCCGACGAACTTATTCAGGATCATCCCCCCGGCCGAATCTCTAAAAAGGGGTCTCTCGGGATCCTTGCGACAGGAGTTAATCCTCCGACAGTATCAAAGAGTTGGCACTTTCCCTAGTTCTCGTTGGAGCATCCACCAAGGATATTACTCCCCCATGAGTCACCAAGACTCAAGTGCTCCCTTATGGCCACTTCTCCATCCTCGAATTAGCAGACATCAAATCAAGTACATAACTCTTTCCAAAGCTCCCACAAGAACTCCAAGAGCTCAACGAGAAACCTCCAATTACCAAAGACCAACTATGTGTTGACAGCCATCAAGAGTGACAAGCCAAAAGCTTTACTTGATCATAATCAAGCCTAGACTATAGTTAGATGCACACTTGCTACACTTGAAGCACTAATAACATCCTTAATCTTTAGGGCCATGGAAATTAACTCAAGTGCTTTCGCTTGCTTCTTGATGACACACACACAGTGTATTAACTTCTCTAGGCCACAAGACATTAAACTAAAACCAAGTGAGGGGGTATTTATAGGATAGAGGTACAAATCTAGCAATTGCCCAACAACCCAACTTTTCGTGAATGCCGAAAGTCCGGCGTGCACCTCACCCACGCCAAACTATCTGGCGTGTACATTTTCAGATCCCCAAACAGTGCCAGCTGTCATTAGCCATTATTGCGAGAAATACTCCGGTGAAGCCTCCGATTCATACACTGTGTCAGCTGTCATTAGCCGTTATTGCAAGAAACACTTCGATGAAGCTTTCGGTAGAAATTTTTTCTCTGTGGAAATTGTTCTAGCGATGTCATCCGATGAACGATGGACCATCCGACGTGCAAACTCAATTCTTTTGCCGAAAATCCTGTTTTGTGTAAAATGCTCTGGTGTTCTTCATCCTCAAGCGGACCATCAAGTGTGTAGACTCAAAATTGCCCTTCTGAGTCAAAACACTCCGGCGTGTTCATCCTGCAGAGCGCCGAACCATCTGACATGGACTAGTTATTTCTCTGGCCACATCACCCAAAAAATGCTCTGGTGTAAATGATTTTGTAGATCGACGGACCATCCAGTGCACTCAACAACTCACTGAACTAAACCAAGAATACTCCGTCAAGTTCATCTTCAAGATCACCGGACCACCCGGTGTAGATATTTTCTTCTGAACTCATCCAATTGAACCAATTTCGAGTTCTAACTTCTCAACAACTTATCCATGGGCTTCTCTGAGCTACCTATTACTAGAGTTTCACAAATGTGCATAAACCATGTCTGAACTCACCTAGGTCAAACTACTACTCTTAGCCTCTATTTATAGTACGATAAAAAAACTATCAAAAAGGAATCTATACTACTTTTAGTGTCCTTCATCTCCTAACGACACTTAGAACTAGAAGATCATTAATCCTAATGCTCAAGTCCTTTGATCGTCCATGAATTCAACTTAGGAACCAAGAATACCCAATTAACATTGTGAACTAAATTTTTTATTCCCTTTAAAACATAAACGTTGGTCATAATGATACGATTGTCATTAATCACCGAAATACTTACCACTTACTTAGAGGTCTAGATACTACAATCTTCCCCTTTCTGGTGATTGATGACAACATAAATAGAAAAATAAAGATACATGCAAGCATCATCGATCAACGTATCGGCCACACGATCGACATCATGGCATGAACAACGTATGACCAGTCATCAAGGTTAGGCTTCTAATAGCTAGCTATAGTTGTGCTATAACTAATTTTTTTATCCTACTATAAAGACGTAAAACCTGAAAAACCTATATCAAGATTTCAAATAGCTAACTATAGCTGCATTATAGCCAGTGGCGGTTCTAGAATCAAGAATTAGCAGGTTTAACCTTTTCTTCCTCCTCCTCCTCCTCCTTTTCTTTTTTCTCTTTTTTTTTTCTTCTTCCTCGTTTAGACTCAAAAATTATAAAGGAGGTTTGGGGCTCTCAAAGTGTATCTAAAGGTACGGGCGCTTAAGCTCCTGCTCCCTAGAATCCATCGCTGATTATAGCATTTTTCAGGTCTACCATGAAGGCGCGAAAACTTTGAAAACAACGACTTAAAACCTTGAACAAGATGAATTTGAAGACGGTTGTGAGTCGTCAGTCGTGCTGGTCCTTGGGAGTCTGTCACGTAACTTCTTGAGCTCCTCGGCGATGGCGGCACAAGCATCTGTCATTGTCCCTCATGCATCTCCTTGTTCAACTCGACCATGATCCGCACGCTCTCCCGGCAGAGCAACTCCTCCATTTGCTGCCTCATCTACCGTTCCTCAGTGTCGTCCCCAGAAGTAGTAGTCCCTGAGTTGCGACAGTTGTGCCAGGAGGCATTAGGGGTGGCAACGACTCGGGTCGGGGCTGGATAGAGCGAGAACGCACCTGACTCGAAACCCGAAACCTCAAACCGACCGAACCCCAAAATGGTTAGCTAGTGTAAAATAAGCCCCGACCCCGACCCCGTTGGGGACCCGAAACCCAAGAGCTGCTAGATCTAGATCTAGATCTGCCCTGACGCACTGCAGCGATGGCGCGACAATGGCGCGGTGGAGTGACTGTGCTGGCGAGCAACGCACTATGGCACGACGCGGGCTCGACGGCGTAGCACAGTTCAAGTACGACGGCGTGGTGCAGTGACGGCATGGCGGGTGACGCACTGTGGCACGACACGATCTCGATGGCGTAACACAGTGCGAACACACAATTCTAAGCAGAGGGAGGGTCGGCCCGGAGAGATCGAACGCGGCTCGAGGCGGCAGGGAGGAGGTCTCCGGCTCGTCGGCATTGGGCTCCTCCCTGGTCGGCGGCGGAATCCGTGTGCTGTTGTCTCCATTAACCCTATCGCCTGGCTATGAGCCCTCCGCCAGGGCTCCGCATCCTACATTGCCTAGATCTGAGCGGTGATGAGCTCTTGAACTCCCGTGGTTGGCGATGAGACTATGAGAGCAAGGCAGTGGTGTGCTCCTGCTATGTGAACACTTGCATTTGTGAGCACCGGACGACAGCGTGGCTCCTCCCTGCAACAGCAAGGCCATAGGAGAAGAACGAGGCAGCCACATAAGGTAGCCGGATGGCAGCGTGGCTCTTCTGGCTTAGGGCCCGTAGTGGCTCCACGAGTGCAAAATCAGACCTGGATCTGAACCCGGTTCGAGCCGGGGCCCCAACCCGATGGCCCCGTGGGGCTATTTTTTCACCCGAACCTGACCCCGTCGGGTCTGAAACCTACATGGATCCAACCCGAAGAGGCCAACTCCACCCCTAGGAGGCGTTGAGATGTAGATAGGGTTTAGTTGCCGACCGTACGCGTGGCTTGCGTCCAAAGATCGTACATCTTGCTCACAGGTCTCTTCGGATTATGCTTCAGATTCCAGGGATTATGCTAGAGCAAAATATGCTAGAGCTTCCAAGGATTATCATTTGAGCAAAAATAAAATAAAAAATGACATGTTCACCTGAGCAATTGATGTAAGCAAGTTTGAGACTATAATAAACCCCAATCAAAATGAAGCCTCTAACCAATTATTAACTCGCGTGGACAAGCTAATCTCGGCCAAGCATGCCTTCAAATGGTCTAAGATCAATCTGCTTCTACATCTCGTGCAAGCTTTGGCTAGTTAGCGCAAGCATATGTTGCAGCTTATCTAGGTTCCAGATTAGTATATCCAAGTTTGGCATCACACTGTATGCAACAATATTTGGAGTAAAATAAGACAATAAGCAAATCACAGGAACTTGCACAAAAAGCTGACTCAAACTGTCTGAATCTTATCCAATTCAACAAACATATCACATATGCCATAAAAAAGAACTCAATCACTTGTTTGCGATAATTTGACATATTACCCTTTTTGTTCGGGCTTCCCTTGTTTTTAGAAGAATCAAAATCTGTCCTAAGTACCTCCTGTGAACCAGAAGAGTAGTGTACCAATTGTATCAAAACATGAAGAACCGATATTGCTAATGCTTTGTGCAAATTTATCTCAACGCTTGGGACTATTGTATGCCTATCCACCTGGCATAGTCGACCCACCTGCAAGAGAGAACGAGAAGTTTAGTCGGTAAGTGGCCTGATCAGCATGGACAACGCTGTTAATCTCCTGAGGGTACAGATTACTCACAGTAGAGAACCCAAAAACGTGTTCCCTGTCCGAACTGCGAAACACAGTGCGCTCAGTACTAGTTTGTGGCGGTGCAGTAACGGTTCGAGCATCCGCTGTTCAATCACTCCAGCCAAAATCTGGTATCTGTTGAAAGAAGTTCAAGAACAAAACGATAAGCACCAAACAGACTTGCGATAAGTTTATGGATGATTGTTGCGGCATCTACTGTAAGGAGTTGACAGTATGTAATTAACATTTTTATTTTTGCGATGGACCATATGCAACTAGCATTTGGTACTTCACAATAACAACAAAGCAATCATAAGGATTTGTTTTACACAATCAGAAAGTGTGCAAGATTTGCAGTTATACTTGCATTCATAGATCAGAGATCATGTCAGTGCAGGTCATAGGCAAGTTACTGTTCATGCAAACAGCACCCGAGCCCAGCAGCATGTGAGACTCATCCTTATCTTTTAGTTAGTTATTTGGAAAGATTAGATAGCATTTAGACATAAGATTAGAGATAGGATTTGATTTGGTTTGTTAGAGCCATGACTTGCCTATATAAAGGGTCAGCCGGCACATCCTTTGGATTAAGTAAAGAATATAAAGGGGCAGCCGGCACATCCTTTGAATTAAGTAAATAATTAATCTAAGTCTCCCCAATCTATAGTCTAATCCCTTCCCTAGCAGTTGATGCCACCTGGCTATCCTTCCGAAGGATTTTTATCCCCCTAATGATCCTAGGATTATAACAGATCATATCATGAATAGTACCATAGCTTGCAATGATCTAACATAGAAAAATATCCAACAAACAAGAAAGAGCAGTGAGACATTTGCATTAGTCCTTTTCATCAAAAGTAAAAAAAAAAAAAAAAAACCCAGGTACATATCGGCTGGGGAAACTGCTCGCACTGTATTGGCTGGGGCATGAAAAAAGTTTCAATAATCATAAGAAAAAAAGGTTCTTGCCTATGGGACATTACGCCCACTGTACCTTCCGATTCGACATCATACAGGATGATCTTTGGGATTTGCAAAAAAAGAAAATATTCTCTTTTGTGTATTTTGGTCCCACTTGTCATTTATGTACGTTCCACATGCTACCGTTTTCGCACCCACAAATTTGCATGTGTGCATGTTGTAGACTCCTAATGCATCATATACCATGGCCTCCTAATGTGCTAAATCGGACTGGGGCAGTCACTCTAAATAGAGTAATTAAACATGACATAATCACTGAGAGAAGTTCACCAAAGGGAATAATTAATCACTTGACACAAATCAAAATATCATTAGGGAAATCATTTGAACGATGATTGTTACCTGAGGTTACTAGAAACTGCCATGTATACACCATACGCAGCACTGGTTGATAAAATTGGGATATTCTCAACTTCACCGGCAAAATCCTTGTTGACAACCTTTCTTACTTTTATTAGTGCATTGGTCACACCAGTGCCGATCTGAAAATGAAATTGGCCACGTGTTGTAAGCTTTTACATAGTCTTGAAAACTTCGCTTGAATAGCAAAGATCGCATTGACTAGACAATTGTTTCTGTTACGAACCAAAACTGAACAGTATGATTAATTTGCCACCTTGATCTGAATACAAGAACAAAGACACTCTGGAGGGTATTGGTCCTCTCTTTCACAATTTTTCGATATATCTGATATTACTTGGAGGTCAGCTATACTAACAACTTAATAAATTATTAAGTTCGTACACTCCAGTCCTCAAGGTTTTCCAGTAGACAATGGCCATCCAAAAGTTACAGATTTGGATGCACAGAAACCTATTCTTGACCTCTCTACCCCTTCTTACCCTGAAAAAGCAGGGTCACCTGACTTAACCCAACACCTTACGGCACGAGCTGACGACAGCCATGCACCACCTGTAGCTCAGAGGATTAGAGCACGTGGCTACGAACCACGGTGTTCCTCGCTTCTTTCTCTCATGCAAAACCGTGCATGAGACTTTCATCTCGCACGGCTCCTAAGTGCAACTGTAGCTGCTCCCTCCGCTAAAATTTGCCCTTTTTTAATGGATTTACCCCGCGGAACCCGACTTTAGGGATAATTTTTTTCGCTATCTTATACATGCTTACATTAAAAAGACAAAAAATGACTCGAGCATTTACTAAATTACTACCTTGCATAACTTTTTTTGCTAATACTTCCTCCTTAGCACAATTAAGTTCAGAAAGGAAAACAATTGCTCTACTGCTGCCATTTAAGAGTAAGTCAAAACAGACTGCTAGTGGTGTTTGTCAAAGACATTACAACCACGTCATGACAAGCTTACCAGAGAGGCACTAGTTCCCACGGCAAAAAGCTTTGCACCATTCCTCTGAAAGAAACTAAATTGTTAGTTCGTAATAAAAAGCGATCAAAGCTACTCAATGTCAAATTGTCGATTGCAACACAACAAAGCACAGAAAGGTCAACTTTACCACAATAGCTCCTACTCTCTGCAAAAGTGAGTATGATGTCCCAGCCAAAGCAATCTACAGCAGAAGTTGCATAAGTGATAACTTCACCATCAAGTTTAAGCAATAAGAAAATGTCTTTCCTTTCAGAATAAAAGCAAAATTTTCATCTATACTACTAGGAAAAGAGGATAAACCTAAGGAACTCGATCCAATGCAATAAGAAGTCAAGATCATGATACCTGGAAGGCATTATCTGGGCAGTTGTAGAAGAATTTAGCAAAGGATCCAGAATTCACCGCTAGTGGTGGCTGCAGAGACACAGTTGGAGCAGGAAGCCATACAAGCATGAAATCTGCAACTATTGCCATGACCTGGGAAGTATTGCGAACTACATATTAAAAACTCAATAAAGAGGAACCATTGGATAAATAAAAGAGATGTCGTTACCAACAGAGACATTTAATTATTTTCTGAATTAGCAGAGATGAAAGGTTAAAACATTTCTTGCATTGCCATTAACTATGCAACCATAGTCACATAATTCCTGGGCCGATAGGGTCGAGGAACACGGTATGCTACTTGCGAAAGATTTTGATAAGGCAAGGACCAAATTGTTTCCATGTTCCTAGAATAGGGACGAAGTTCCCGGGACAAGAAACGCGGCATGGTTCCATGTTCCCGGTGACTATGTTCTCAACAACGATTAGCCTTCAACTGAAAAGGCAGAAGTTGGGAAGTTCTTACAGTTGAAACACTGTTTGGGCAACGGGTAAACAGTGTGAGAAATTTACTTGTAATTCGACAATCCTTTTACAGTTGAAGTAGCAAAGCCAATTAGTGGTAGTTTTTCACTAGCAAGTATGAAAAACAAAGGCAATCGATTGTCATTTATTACAGCTATTTCAGAACTTCCATATGATATTCTTTTCTGGAATAATTCTTGTAGCACAACATACAGTGAACGCATCAAGGAAATGCAACACTTAGGTGTTAACATCTTCTGCTCATATAGTTAGTCCCGAATGATTTATGGAACTTCTTTATCATCTAATCATTTTCTAGTCTTTATCTTTATCTTTATCTTTACTACTTAAAGCATTCCAGTTGGTGATGGTGTTTCTGCCACCACCACCAGCTCACCTGACATGTGGGCCCATCAGGTCAACTGTAAAAAAAATCATCAGGAATCCAACCAGTGCTAGGAATGGAACCCGCGTCCACCCGCATAGCAGTTCTAGGCAAGCAGCTAGCCACCTGAGCGTCCCTTCTACAGCTTGCAAAAGAGGAGCAATCATTACAGCAGCACAAATAGCACTGCCAAGGCACCCACCCGTTAAGAACTTGAAATTCAGCGCGTTCCTCATCAAGGCAAGCATTCTGCCAAGCCAGCACCACCATCTCCCTCTCCCCCGGAGACACCACGTCCTCTGCCACCACTTCAAACGTCGGCCATCACCCTCCTCCCACCGGCGAGCACACGTCTGCAGCCATCTCCTTGCCGGCGAGCAGATCCATCGGCCACCATCCCCTCCCTGTCGACAAGAACATGCACCCGTCCCCGCTCTCCTCTGGCCAGTTCCGCGGACATCCTCCTCCGGTTATCAGGTATCTGCCGCCGCTCTACGCCCGCCAGTGACCTCGTTTTCGCCGTCGTCTCCACCCTACCTGTGAGCACTAGCGCCCTCCACCACCCTGCTCATCGAGGGCGAGCACGAGGCCTTTGCCACCATTTCCTCCCTGCCAGTGAACACGGGCGTCTGCCATCATCCTACTCCCCACGGGCTAGCACATGTCGGCTGCCGCCTTCCTCCTGCCCGTGAGCACGGGCATCAACCTGCATACAGTCTGTGTGATGCAGGTCATCACTGCTGCTGGGCAGTCCCCATCATATGCCTGAATTTCACTGCACCACCTTGCAAAATGCTCCAAAGCCTTTTTATTTTCCTGTTCATCAGGTTGAAATCAGTGTGCTTGACATCACAAGAAACCAATTCTCTGAATTTAGTTGATCCTGTGTTCCAATCACTATGTTATTCTTTGCTATCTTCTGACTTACTAGCTGAATGAAATATGTTCATTTGCAGTGTTATGTTCCATCCACGTGCAATGAAAATATGCAAATAACGTTAAAATATGCACACTTCAGCAGTGTTATCTCTACGAGAACAGAGGGACCCAGAATGCACTTTGTCAAGGATTTCCTTCGTATGGTGCAGAACATATCAAGTATATGCTTCTATGTCATACATCTAGAGAAGAATCGCTTGACCTTTTATTAGGGGTTTTAAAAACATGTGATCCAATTCATTTTCTTTTTTATCTCTGGCAGAGGCATGCAACTGATAATATTATAAAAATGAAGCCATGTGTATCTTATATTTCTAAAAAGGGTCATTTGCAAATAACTCCCTGGTTTTTTATTTTTTTCAAAGATGCCACTCGAATGACAGTTTTAATAGCATTTTTGCAATTTTCTAGTGACAAACTTGTAATAACACCAGGAGTAGTGATTTCTTTACAATTGTCCCTTCTAAACAGGCCATCATTG
Source organism: Phragmites australis (assembly GCF_958298935.1). Lineage (NCBI taxonomy): Eukaryota > Viridiplantae > Streptophyta > Magnoliopsida > Poales > Poaceae > Phragmites > Phragmites australis. The sequence goes on from NC_084929.1 coordinate 22,071,192, forward strand.
GTGGCATGGTAGATTACTTTTGGCACACCACTAGTTGTGGAGTAGCAGGAACCGTTCAATCCAAAGTTATGGTGGTGTGTCAGGTAGGGTTCATTTTCTGGAAATTAGTCGATGATAATTTGTAGAAAGGTTATTTTGTTATTTAAAAAACATGATAGGCAATGTCTAGGTATACCGCAGAAAAATACTGAAAGGGCTTACCACGATGGGCTTCAAAAGTCAAATGCCGGCTAGCGAAGGCGTTACAGAATCAATTGTAAAGGAAGGGAACATATCCAGTGATATCAGTTAACTCGTGCTAACATGGTAGCCACATTAGTTAAGGTAGTAAGTCTACTTGAAAATTGTCAAAACATCGGTAGAGATAGTCCTTAAAGCTGTGGACGATAATTATATTTCACGTTAAAACAACTCATGCCAAGAGAAATACCTGACAAATCATAAACAGAAACAAAAGGAAGGGGGGGAAAGCAAAAAAGAAAAGAAAAAAAGAGCACTATCCACAGAAACTTTCTTTTATGTTTACCATAGGACAGATTGTATTTGGACATTATATTTTATATGACTGTAGAAGCCTTCGAGGGCTACATTTTTTACACATGTGAAAGTTGATTTTAAACCTTCAAACTAAGGGGGTTAACATGTCAACACTGAATATGTCACAAACTTTTGTAAATTAGAGGAAAAAAGTCCAAAATACTCCCTTAACTATTCATATTATTCAGATAACCCCGAACTTTAAAACCGTTTATTTAACCCCCCCCCCCCTAACTTTAAAAACCAGATAACATGACCCCCTGAAGTGGTTTTTCTCAATGGTTTTGTTGACGTGACGGTGGTTTCACTGACATGGCAGTCTACGATGTCATTTTCGCTGACATGGCAGTGCACACGTGGCAAGCAGGCCCACAAGTCATATTTTTCTCGTTCACCTCTCTCTGTTGGTCTCTCTCCCTCCGTTCGGCCTCTCTCTCCCTCCCGCTAGCCCCTCTCTCCTTCCCATCGTCCTCTCTCTCAGGCCAAACGACTTAGGCCATATGCAACAAGCTCCGTCAGTGCCCAAGCTAACTCGGTTCAAAACGGGAGAGAGAGAGAGAGAGAGAGAGAGAGAGAGAGAGAGAGAGAGAGAGATGATGATGTGGTAGCCATGTGGCAAAAACAGGTGACATGACAACCATGTCATCAAAACCGTTGTTGCAAACTACTACACGGGGTTATGTGATCTGGTTGTGATCCGGTATATAAAATTCGGGGGGGTTAATAAACGGTTTTAAAGTTCGGGTGTTATTCGGACACTAGGAATAGTTCAGGTAGTAATTTAGACTTTTTCCTAAATTAGACAACAGATGGCCATTTTTGTGGCATGTTAGATTGACCTAGAGGATAGAGATGGAAATGGGGATGAGTGTGATTTGTTTGGCTTCACTCTATTATCTAAAAAATGTATGCACAGGAACATGAAAGCACCTCCACCTTTGGTGGAGTAGACACTCAAAATAAGATTAATTCTTAGTTCTGAAAGAACAATGATGACACAAAAAAAAAGGTTCCTAGTTTTACAGTATAGAAAGAAAGTGCCTAGTTGATTATAATGGAAAAACAAAAGGACTTAGAGAAGCATACCACATCCGCAACCACAAAGTCAAGCTCTTTGACAAAGTTCTCCCCCCTTTTCCCATACTCTGCAGCACTCTGGCAAAATTAAAGGAGTTATGTCAAATTAGCTGCAAGAAAGCAAAGTAAAACACAGAATCATCTAATTGCATCCAGGTTGAGAAACGTGAGGGCACAAAAGAAGGCTTCAGGTGCACTCCTACAAAGAAGGAAAAGAATAGAAAGGTGTAGCATATAGGGGTCGAATTAAAACATATTGATGTCCTTAACAACAATGCAGCAAACCGAAGCAATAAGCTGCATTGCACATACTTTCTAAGCTCAAAACAGATGGACAAATGTTCTCCATACATGTATTAATTGGTTTGTTTGACAGATAGGACCACATATAAAGCCAACAGAAGGCCACTACTGCATATTGGCTAGTGGACCACATGACACTGAAGTGAGTGAACGATGCTACTCTGGTCACTCCAAGAAATGCTTAAATTTCTGTTTCCAGAAATAGAATACTTACGAATGCACAAAAAAAATTTATTCTCCTTTTATCTTAAAAAACTGATATTTGCTATTTTTTACAATTTTTTGAAAGAAAAAGGCATCGAGACTCCAATTCGACCATTCCTGATTTACTAGTGAACGAAACTCCAAAGCAAACGCAGCCAATAAGACCCAAGCACGACCCCACATTTCGACTGAGACGGAGCAATTCCAGAATTGGACACGCATCACCATCAAACCCGAGCCCCAAGTCCCAAAACAATCTGAGCCAGGAAATCAGCAGGCATCTAGTCCGGACCACAAAAGGCTAGACAATACAGTCGGTGAAACCCCAGCTAACCAAACCACATCTTATGATCTGAATTACAAACCACAGAAAAGAAAACAATAACTCAAAACAAAAATTACGAAATTTTCGCGGACCTTAGTGAAGATGCCGACACCGCACTCTATGGCGACCTTGGTGAGGAAGAGGTCGTCGGCGAGGAGGCGCTCCTTGAAGCCGCCGAACTGCAGCAGCCACCTGAACACGGGCGAGTTCTCCAGGTCCGCGAACTGCCGCACGATCTCCCCGGGGACGCGGCCGCCTTCCACGGCGGCGGCGAGGTCCGCCGGCAGGCTCTCGAGCTTCCGCCCGAGCTGCGCCAGCACGAACAGCGCCTCCCTCCTATTGACGGAAGCGTCGTCCCCATTCCCGTCTGCGCTACCACCGTCCCCCTCGCCTCCGCCGCCCCCGCCGCCGCCGCCCCGGGGGAGGTCGTCATCGCCGCCGCCTATGCCGGAGGAGGCGAGCGGGATGGGAGGGAGGTGGGACCGCGCGAGGCGGAGAGACGGGAGGTGGAGCGGGAGGGTGCGCGGGAAGGGGAGCGCGGGGTGGAGCAGCGGGCTGCGGAGGGGCTGGAGGCGGAGATCGAAGGGGGCGGGGGCGGGGGAGGAGGAGGAGGAGAGGGAGGTGAGGGGAGGGAAGGCCATGGCGCGGGGAACGGGAGCCGCGGGAGTCGGGGACCGGGATGGAGTGGAGTGGTGGGCGGCGGCCGGCGCGCGGTGGATTTTGGGGCGAGAAAACTGGATCCTTGGCATTTAAAAGAGCGGGCTTCTCACAATTTAACATGTTTTGACACTCTAAACATGGTTCACGATTAAGTGACACTCTAAATATTGCTATTTTTTATTATTAACACTTTAACCTATATTAACTGTTGGAATTTATTTTCTCCTCTCTATATCGGTTGAGATGACCGAACTGTCCTCCTAATGACTTTTCTCCTAGCTGGGTTGCACGAGCTCGCCTGATTGCGCAGAGCGAGAAGATATGTGTGGTCAGGCGAGCTAGTGCGATTTAGTTAGGAGAATAGCTATGAGAGGATAGTTCGGTCATCTCAGCTGATCTGAACAAAAAATAAATTCTAACAATTAAAACAAGTTAAAGTGTCAATAATTTAAAGATAGCAATGTTTAAAGTGTTACTTAATCAAGAACCATATTTAGAATGTCAAATATGAGAAGCCTTTTTTTTTGTCAGGATACAATTTTCTCTTTTGCGACAGGGGTGGGTCGTGGACCAGCGTGAGACTACGATCACAAGTGTTGTACGGTACCCTGTGAAATAGGTCGTTGGCACTGGCACAGGGGACAACTGACCAGCAAGACTACCGTGTGATTGAGATTTTTTATATATTTTTTTTTCAATTTTTTCAAGATTACATGTCAGTTTCAAAAATAATAAAGTCTACCTTATCGTTACCCATTCAACGGACGATACCTTGTGGGCTCTGGCTAGCAGCGCATTTAATAATCAGGGAAAGGAAGGTCTCACCCGTTCAGCGGGCAATACCTTCCTCTCGCCAATTTAGCGGGCGATATCTTCCTCTCGTCCGTTGAACGGATGACACATTCATATAATTAGTTTTTAATAAAATTTGTATTCGGTAAATTGAACTAATAGCCTACGTCCTGTGGAGGTAATGTTACCATATATTGATGATCTCGAGTACATGCAATGAGGCTAAATCTATTACAGAGAGTATATCAGATCTGATCTAACCTAAAGCTAAAGTCGTCGAATATCTTCTCTACTAGGGTCTTGATGCTTGCCTCGAGTTCTCTCCTCTCCCCCCAGCCTTTTTGCCTTATATAGGGGTGAGGTTCCGACTCTTATCCAGCCGTGATCAATATGGAGTTATCTTCCTTGACGTCCAAGTAGATAAATCTGTTTTGAGTACTAATCGTATCGAGTTAGGTAACCAATCGAAACATTCCTGATATGTACTTTCTTGACTTTGGGTGTATCAGGTATCACTGATTCGGTTTCGTGAGATCTAAAGCTTCTTAATATGTGTTGTACATACCCTGCTCGTATATGATATATTCCTTATACGCATATACCCCACAGTTAGATATTCGACAGTAGCTCCCTAAAGCTTGATCGAGTAAAGTGGACCAGTTTCATAGTCGAAAGAATTGAGCATAGGGGGGTCATCCCTAAGTTTAAGCTTGATCGAGTAAAGTGGATCAGCCTCATAGTCGAAAGAATTGAGCATAGGGGGGTTATTCCTCGAGTATCGAGTGGAAGCTCAATAGGGTCAAGTGCCCTACGGCTAACTGCACTTGAGACTTGAAGGAAAAGACTAAAGAACTCAACTGATCGACACCTGACTCCAAGTAGAGTTAAAAAACCTTTTGAAATTTGAAACGACAGGTGTAGGCATATTTAATACGGGCAGAAGGGCGTGCAAAGATTCGCACGTTGTCATCATACCGCTTTTCATGCCAATCGCAGCATGGTAAAAACGGGTGTGGTTGTCGAAGAAATGATAAATTTTCCCTTTCCGAAACGGAAACGACTTCCGTGTCATACCTTGAGGTAGGGCCTATTTATCTGAGTAGAAAGCTCTATCGTGTTACTCTCGTGATATCCATTGCAACCCTACCCTTCGATCTCGTCCGCCATTGTTCGCGTTCTACTTGGAGAACTTCATCTTTTCCCTTTAATTCTCATGGCGGAGACTTTTGATTGGGCAGCTCTTCCCTTAGGAGTGCTCGACATCATCTACAACAAGCTGGTTCATCCGGAGGATGTCTCCTTCTTTCGATGTGTCTGCACCACGTGGCAAAAAGTGCATAGAACGGCGGAATTTTCTCCATGGATTTTGAAAGGGCCGTCCATACATGAGGACGGCTTGGTGGAGGTGCATCGTCTGGGGAGTGAAGCAGTTATCGACCTTCGTTTCCAAGGCCTGGTCGGCGACAGCTGGGAGATAATCGGGGCTTCGAATGAGCTCTTAATTGTCATCAAACAAGGGCATCAAGTCAAAGGTAGGGTGATCAACCCGGTAACAGGATGGTTTTCTAACCTTCCTCTGCTTTCGTACGACGCATTCTGGGTCAGTCTAGAAGGATGCATAGTGCGGAGGAATGGGAAATTGTTCATCATCGTTGTCCCGAGGATGCCTTACTTTCACCTTCAAATGATAGAGGGAGTGCACGTATATCTTGTTGACGGGCCACTGCAATGGTTCCAAGTTTCTAGTAGTAAGTTTTGGTGGCATATTGTGGATTTCTTGGATAGAGTGGCTTCAGGAGATCCATCAAGTGATGTGGCATCATTAGAACAATTGACCCTTAAGTTCGAGATCTGGCAACCTGGTCTGAGAGGTTCTCGACTACTTCTGGTCGACACATGCATTTTTCTTAACAGTTGGAGAGCAGATTGATGATGCAGCCGAGCACAGCGCACTAACGACGATTTCCCTTCACACATTTGGTGATAACATATGGGAGCAGCTAGAATGGGAAGCTATCCCCTGGTCGAAGGAAAGAACAATCCTACTGGGCCTGACGTCTGAAGCGGTCTCTCCAGTACCCGGGATTACCAATCCTAACTGAATTCTGATCTTCCGCTGGACGAACTTAACTTATGACTGAGATGATTATAACGCGCTTGAAGTTTCCTACGACGGACTGTCCATAACTATAAATTCCCTTGAAGGAAATTGCAAATGGCGTTCTTGTAAATGGATATCACCAAAACTTTTTCCTTAGTCGAGTAATAGGCTTCTTGTTAGGATTTCTGACAGATGGAATGGAGTCATTACTAATATTTTGCCTGTCTATTTTACTATTGTCTTCCATTCCCTTACTTTGTTGATGACTAACAGGGATGCTACCGTTCTGGCTCTTCAAGAGTTGAAAGAACAGACCCTCGACCTCATGTCACAAACAGCCTCTACAAGTGCTGCCACATTGCTAGGTATTCTTAAGAGCTATAACCCCGCACTCGATACCTCATTGGTGGCAGTTGGGTTCAATTGTACCAACGAGGAAGCTGCAAAACTGGTCGAAAGCGTCCAGCCGGTAGTTCCAGCCTTTGTCGAGTCTTTGAGGCTTAGTTTGCCTAATGATGATAGTGAGGAGAGTCCCTCAAACTAATGGTCCAGCCTGTTCTGGCACTTGTAAGATATATTTTATGATCTCAGAATGCCCGCAATAATGCTATACTTTGCCAGTCTATTATGCTTTTGTCTGCTATTTCCTTGTCGATGAAATAGGATTAGAACAAGTAGATGCAAAAACTGATAGATACATGTTGTCATTGTTCTCAAGACCATACGATTATGCATCTGTCAATCTAAAATTTTAACTAGATAAGATATTAGATGCACGACCCTCGAGTACTCGAGAAGACCGTAATAGTAAGGAAAAAGACTAATACAGAGCTTAGAGCATATCGGATTTTCTGCGAACTTTTATCAACTTGCACATTCAATCAACACATAAACATGAACTTGATAGAGGGAACACGCGAGGCAGACTGGGACTTCAGAACACTTTTGGCCGTTAAGTGTGAGATGTCTGACAATATTTGTGCCGTTATGCCTTATGAGGTATAATTGTCCATCATCGACCCAACACATGTCTCTGTTGGTTCTATTCAATGTGATCGACGCAGAACTAGATAAAATTTTGCAAAAAAATATGGTATTATGATGTAGCCCCCAACTCTATGGTTAAGGAAGTAATTACTCGATCGGAGAGTAAAAAAAGGACATACATGTACCATTGGTCGATAATGTAGTTGAGCAAAGAGTAAAGTTCCAGCATCGAAGGTATGCGATGTAGCCCGACTCTGTGTTTGATGTGGCAATCAAGACAGAGAGTAGAGCATATGCATCAACACACCATCCTCGACTGAATACTCAAGAGTGCAAGCCCCCGAGCATTATTGTTTTAACTGTGATGTGAATACCGAGTGAGCTCGAACCGCCGGGTAGGTGAGCATTAAAACCCACAATCGTTTGTGCTTGTTTTCACCGCAATCTTGATTTGACGCATCATAATGACTACACATCCCTCTTTGCAGAGATGAGACAAGCCATAATGCCATCATGATGTCTCAACTTCGCCGAATACGCTACGTGCCCGAGGCGATGCCATCGTTTCAGATCTTGACAACTACATTTATACAGTAAGACTCGTTCCCCCCGCTATAAATAGAGGGGACTCAAAGCCGTCTATCTTTCATATTGCCCCCCTTTGTTTCCTTTGCCCATTGCCTTCTAGGATTTGTAGAGCTTGAAGCCATGGTCTCCACTCCATCTCCACCTTGTGAACTAATCCCAAAAGTCCTTTCCCCTAGGCCTCTCAAGGACTCGAGTGGTAGGCCTAAGAAAGAGAGGGAAGAAGCGTCCACCACAGATAATCACCGTCCCCTCATTTAGCGCGTTTGCCATTACATCAAGACCTATGCTTCAAGCCAGACGGCACAGCGCTCTGCATGGGGGAGGATTGAGGATGGTGGTGATCTCGACCGGATCATCGACCAAGCCGCCATCGAGGTCTTCAGCGGTGGAGCCTTCAGGTCATCATTGGCTAAGGAGGTGCGGTCGTCTTCTCCGTCGACAACCGCCAGATCACCTTCGCACCACGTAGAAGACCACTCGGCATCACTAGTGTCGGCCAGTAGCTCTAGCAGGGTCTTCACCTCGGCCACATTCCCTGGTCCTTATCCTGGTCGGCGGCCGGTCCCTGGAATGATCAGCTGCCACCCGAGGGGGGAGTATAAAAGGTTCCTCTACTCGTTCAAGGGTGAATAAGGTTTATTGAAACATCTAAGATGATCTTTTCTGTCAATTTTGCACTAGCCACATTGATTAGAGTGAAAAAGAAAAACTATGTAATCAAGTAGCCAACTGAATCGAATGTAATCGACTTATCTGTAACCTATCTTTTCTATGAATAAAACTTTCGAAGTTGATCGATGTTCTACGAGTGCTCGAGTATCTCGCCGTTTGGAGTAGATAGCCGTACCGGCCTAGGTCAAGTGACCTCGACTACTATGTAAGGTCCTTCCCACTTAGGCAATAACTTGTGGCGCTGGGCCTGTTTCTACACCTTCCGTAGGAGGAGGTCCCTAGGAGCAAGTTGCCTGGGTTGAATTTTCTGGCTTTGATATCTACGCAACGCCTACTGATACTTAGCCACTCGAATAGATGCTCGATCTCGGTACTTCTTGAGTAAATTTATGTCATCCGCTCGTAAGTGCTCATGCCCTTGTTTAGAGTAACTTTCCACTCGAGGTGATCCAAACTGCAACTCAGTCGGGAGCACCGCTTCCGCTCCATAAACCAAGAAGAAAGGAGTTTCACCAGTGACCCTATTAGTCGACGTACGAACGACCCACAGTACTGAGGGAAGCTCTTTTACCTAGCGTTTTAAGTAGGCTTTTAGCCTGTCGAAGACCCAAATTTTGATACCCTGCAAGACTATACCATTATTACGCTCAACTTGACCATTACTCTGTGGGTGAGCTACTGAGGCGAAACAAGTCTTAATGCCGGATTCTTCGCAGAATGCAATGAAGGTTCCACTTCTGAACTGGCTACCGTTATTCATAATTATCCGATGCAGAATGTCGAATCGAGTAATTATGCTCCTCACGAACCTCTTGGCCGCTTCTGCGGTTATTTTTCCTACGCGTTCGGCCTCTATCCACTTGGTGAACTTGTCGATAGCCACGAATAGGAACTTATAACCACTTTGGGCCCTTGGGAACGACCCCCAGATATCCAAGCCCCAGATGGAGAAAGGCCAAGAAAGAGGGATTATTTGCAGAGCTTGGGCTGGTCGGGCTGTCTACCTTCCAAAAATTGGCAGCATTCACACTTTTTGACCAGCTCGGAAGCATCCTGGAGGCCAATCGACCAATAGAATCCCTAGCGGAAAATTTTTCTGACCAAGGTGCGAGAAGACGCATGATTACCACATGTGCCTCCATGGATATCGAGCAATATTTTATTGCCCTCTTCCTGAGTGATGCACTTCATCAAGATTCTGTTACTCCCCTTTCAGTAGAGCTTGCCATCTACCAAAACGTAGAGCTTGGATTTACGAGCAATTTTCTCCACAGACGCATCATCATCAGGGATGTCTTGACCCTCGAGATAGGCTTGGTACAGAGTCATCCAAGTCGGGTTGCGTTCAAGTAGTGCAACATCCGTGTCTGCGGGTTCTGCCTCGCTAACCTGACCAGACTACTGGTCGGGTTGGTCAGCATCCGTTTGCCGCAATGTCGGGACAAATGGCTTTAGGAGTTTCTCAATGAAGACCCCTATGGGTACTGGTGCTCGAGAAGAAGCGAGTCTAGCAAGTTCATCCGCATCAGAGTTATCACTCCTTCTGATATGTGTCACTTCTAGCCCTTCGAACTTTTGCTCGAGCTTTCGTACCTCGAGTAAGTAAGCCGCCATATTGTCGTCCAAGCACTGGTACTCCTTTTGAACTTGGTTTATGACTAGCTATGAGTTCCCTTTCACAAGAAGTCATTTAATCCCAAGCGATGCAGCTATGCAGACTCCGTTTACCAGTCCTTCATATTCTGCAACATTATTAGATGCTTTAAAGTCTAACTGAACAACGCACCTGAGTTCGTCGCCTGTTGGAGATTTGAGCACAATGCCAGCCCTCGAGCCCTGGAGCGTGAGCGATCCATCAAAAAAGAGCGTCTAGTGATCTTCGACCATGTTTGGCCTTTTTCCTCAATGCTTGTCCATTCGGCAATGAAATCTGCTAACACTCCGAATTTCACGCTTGTGCATGGTGCGTAGCTTACGTTGAACTCATTTAGTTCTACCGCCCATTGCGCGATTCGTCCAATAGCCTCCCAATTGTGTATTACATCCTTCAGCAGATACATCATTATGACCGTGATCATGTGCGCTTGAAAGTAGTGCCGTAATTTTCGGGAAGACATCAAGACTGCATATATCAGCTTCTGTACTTGAGGGTATCGTAGCTTAGCATCGTGTAAAACCTCGGTCACGTAATAAACAGGTTTCTAGACCTTGGCCTTTTTCTTGGTGCATTCCCGTTTGACCGTCAGTACCGTGCTTATGACTTGTGGGGTAGCTCCTCTTTCTTGTTAGGCGGTGTAATAATCAATAGGGAAGATAAGTACCTTTTTAAGTTCTGAAAGGCGCGTTTTGCTTCCTCTGTCCACTCGAATCGGTCTTGTTTCTTCAACAACCTGAAGTAAGGCATTCCTCGCTTGCTCATCCTAGAAATGAACCGGCTATGAGCAACTATGCAACCTATCAGTTTATGAACCTCCTCCAGTGTTCGAGGTGACCGCATCTGGTCGAGAGCCTCAATTGCGCGGGTTGGCCTCAATGTCGCGACTTGACACCAGGAAGCCGAGAAGCTTGCCGGACGGCACACCAAACGTGCACTTTTTGGGGTTGAGCATCATGCGATACTTCATGAGGTTGTCGAATGTTTCCGCGAGATCATCAACCAATGCGTTTCTATTTTCCGATTTGACTATAACATCATCGATGTATGCTTCTACATTGCGCCTGATTTGGGGTTGTAGATAGTTTTGAATACACCTTTGATACATAGCACCAGCATTTTTTAAATCTAAAGGTATCTTTACATAACAAAATACACCAAAGGGAGTACTAAAAGTTGTTTTCTCCTCATCCTCTAATCCCATGCTAATTTGGTGATACCCTGAATAGGCATCTAGAAAACATAGCAATTCGCAGCCTCCCGTAGAGTCGACGATCTGGTCGATGCGCGGGAGGGGAAAATGATCCTTAGGGCAAGCTTTGTTGTGGTTGGTGAAGTTGACACACATTCGCCATCTGCCATTGGCCTTCTTGACGAGGACGGGATTCACGAGCCATGTAGGATGATGCACTTCTTAAATGAAGCCCGCCTTTTGGAGCTTAGCGACCTCCTCCTGGATGGCCCGCTTCCTATCTTCAACAAATCTTCGTTGCTTCTACACCACAGGTTTGGCACCGGGTTTAACAACTAGTCAATGCTCGATCACCTCCCTGGGGACCCTAGACATATCAGATGGTTGCCATGCGAACATGTCTTGGTTTGCCTAGAGGAAGGTGATGAGCTCGAGTTCCTATTTGGGGTCAAGATTGGCCCCAATCTTAACCCTCTTGGATGGCTCAGACGGGTTGAGGGGCACTGCCTTGATGCAACCACAGGTCTTCTTGTTGTTAACACCGTTGTTGATCTTGCCTTTGGCATTGTCGGACTCAGAAGTGTCAGCAAGACTTACGAGCATGGAGTTTTTGGGCTCGATGACACCTTGGTACCTTTGACGCTTAGAATTTGTGTCCTTGGGAATGATAGCCACTTGACTGAAGTGTTTGACCATATCCAGGCTTTGCTTGTCACATTTGACCGCCGTGCGCTGATCCCCTTTAACTATAATGGCCCCCTTAGGACTCGGGATCTTGAGCGTTTGGTAGGCATAGTGAACCACCGCCATGAACTTGCCCAGCATTGGGCGGTCTAGAATCACATTGTACATCATCTTGAAGTCCACGACATCAAAGGTCAGCTTTTCTGTTTGGAAATTGTTGGGTGTGCCAAATGTGACCGGCAGCTCGATCTGGCTGAGTGGCATGGTCGATGAGTTAGGAGTTATGTCGTGGAAAGGCTTGACTCCTGTTTTAAACTCTGATCTCTAAATTCCCATTATGTCCAAGGTTTTGGAGAAAATGACATTGAGTGAACTACCAGCATTGACCAAAGTTCTGGAAACTTTGATGTTGAGTATGGTCGGCTGAACCACGATCGGGTATTGACCAGGATGTGGTATCGCGACCGGATGGTTGGTTTGATCAAAGGTGATCGACTGTTTCGACCACCTGAGATACTGAGTGGGCCCAGTTAGGACCAAGTTGACTTCTCACTCGATCGCCTTGTACTGCCTTTTGGACTCGTACGTGGCGGATCCTCCGAAGATGTGTGCCAAGCTGTGGTTTGCCTCATGGAACTGGGGTTCATTACCCTCAATAGTTGACTTAGCCTACTTATTGCCACGCTCAGGTTTCGCCTTGATCTTTTCATCAAGCTTCTTCTTGAACACATAGCACTCGTCGAAGTCGTGCTGGTTGCTCTGATGGCTGGGACACCACTTTCCACCACCTCGACTGAGGCCTTTGTTGTCCCCAGTGTTGCACGATTTGCTCCTGTCGACCGCAGCTATAGTCGTATCGGAACCCTTGCACTTGTCACCGGTTTTGGTCTTCTTTCCTTCGCTCTTTGAGGACTCAGGTTTGTCCTTGCTAGATTGAAGGTTTTTAGTGCGCACCTGTGCTTCCGCTCGTTTTGCGCACTTGTCGGCTAACTTGAAAAGCTCTTTGACCGTACAGATCTTTCAAGTAGCCATTTTCCCATGTAAATCTGTGTCCTGAACACCTCGTTTGAAGGTGATGATTACCGACTCATCGGAGATGTCTGGGATCGTGTTATGCTTGTCGCTGAACCGGTGGATAAAATCTCTAAGAGATTCATTGTCACCTTGGTGTAGCTGGTGGAGGTCGTTCTCCGTTCCTGGGCGCTCGAATGTATCTTGGAAATTGCCTATGAACTGAGCCTTAAGTTCTGCCCACGGACTAATCGAGTTGGGCGGCAAGTTTAGCAACTAGGACCTTGCAGGTCCATCAAGGGCGGTTAACAGGTAATTGGCCATTACTCAATTGTCACCACTGGCTGCTCGAATGACAGTGGTGTGGATCTACAATCACTCATTGGGATTGATTTTTCCATCATATTTCTGGATCAGGCCCGCTTTGAACTTCTCGGGCCATCGAATTGACCAAAGTTGGTGCACGAAAGCCTCGCAGCCCCCATCAAACTCATCAGGAGGAGGAGGTGGGGGACTATCACACCCGCCTCTTCAAGCAGGGGAGTCATGTCGACCATCTCATCCTGTAGATTTGCAGTCATAGTAGCGGCGATCATCTTCAAGGCATTCTTCATGGTGGTTTTCGATCACCATTCGTAGATCACGTCGATTGTGAGGAATATGATTCCTCAGGTCTTCCTGATTTCCACGCCTATGGATAAGGCAGCTAAAATTTGACCCACATTGTCGTGTTCGGGCTCGACCACCTGAGCTTCTCGTATGAGATTCCCCTACTCGAGAGCATTCCCGCCTGTGGCTCCTCGAGCCAGGATCGTACCAACGGGGGGGGGGGGGGGGCTGGAATCACTGGGATTATTTGCTCGAGCAACTTGGATCTAAGCTGCATCAAGTAGGGTCCTGAATTTATTAACCATAAGAGTTAGTGGATTCACCTAATCTAACTCTAGAAGGGATCGGAGGATCAAATGCACTCCTTGTCTATTAGAGTCTGGAGTACTGAATACGTCGTTACCAAGGCTTGGTGGCGGTCGAGCCGATGAAGCTTCATGGTGACTGTTCAGAGGGAGCTTCTCCCTTGAGCCATGAGTCGTCACGGGTGGAGGCGCACCCACCGGAAGTTGCCGGGAGAGGCCAGGAGGTATCTGCCCTCCGGTGGTCTGCCGGTGAAGGGTCGTGTCAGGTGCATGTAAGGCTCTAGCTACGGATGTTTCTGGTGGTAACTCGGCACCGGTACGACAGCTATCGCCGGACCTTTGGGAATTTCCGTGCCGTGGTCCACCATGGACTTTGGATCTATCGCCATATAGTCAGCCAATGGGGGGTCGTTGCTTCTAGCCATATACACGAATCGATCTGGTCGGCTACTCTAGCTAGTGTTAGAATCACCGTCGCCACCCTCTCTGTTGTCGGTGTCCATGCAGTGGAGAACATTAGGCTCCGTGTGATCCCACTTGAGATGTCCCACCTCACGGTACGCATCCATTGGTTTGGATTCGAGGGTATCGGTGTCCCAACGGAAAACCATAGTTTCGAAGATGATCTCTAAGTCGACGAGAGGGGACTTGACGTTGTCCGCTATCGACTCAAAGTGGTCATAGAAGCCGTTGTCGGAGAATCCGACATAAATGTGAGCCCGAGACATGATTAATCCTGCAAAACAGAAGAATGCCCCTACCTGGCGTGCCAACTATCGAAGATTAGTTCCTGACATTGTGTCTGTAAATTGACTGGGTACCTTCGACTGCAGGGATTAATCACAAGATGAGACAATCGATGTATACAGGTTCGAGCCTCCGATTGGAAAAATACCCTACGCCTGTGGGGGTGTTACAGCTGTATATTGATGATCTCGAGTACAAGCAATGTGGCTAAAACTATTATAGAGAGTATATTTTTTTTATCTAATCTAACCTAAAGCTAAAGTCACCGAATATCTTCTCTGCTAGGGTCTTGATGCTTGCCTCAAGTTCCTCTTTTGTCCTCTCCTAGCCTTTTCGCCTTATATAGGGGTGAGGTACCGACTCCTATCCAGCCGTGGTCGATAGAGAGTTGTGTTCCTTGACGTCCAAGTAGATAAATCTGTTTTGAGTACTAATGTTATCGAGTTAGGTAACCAATCGAAACCTTCATGATATGTACTTCTTTGATTCCGGGTGTATCAGGTACCGCTGATTCGGTTCCGCGATATCTAAAGCTTCTTAATATGTGTTGTACATACCCTATCCGTATATGATATATTCCTTATGCGCATATACCCCATAGTTAGATATTCGACAAAGTCATCGGTAAAAGTAATGAAGTACTGAAAACCACCTCTACTGATAGAGCTCATTGGTTCACATACATCAGTATGTACAAGGGCCAACAACTCACCCGACCTCTCTCCTTGACGGGTGAAAGGCGCCTTAGCTATCTTGCCAAGTAAACAAAATTCGCATGTATCAAATGATTCAAAATCAAATGAATAAAGAAGACCATCTTTATAGAGCCTCTGCATGTGTTTCTCATTTATATGACCTAAGCGACAGTGCCAAATAAAAGTGAGATTCAAATCATTAAGCCGGTGCTTCTTTGTATTAATGTTACAGATAGGAACATCCTCAAGATCTAGAATATATAATCCATTTAGCAATGGATAATTACCATAGAGCATACCATTCCAATAAATCGAACAACACTTGTTCTTTATTATGAAATCATATCCATCTTCTTTCAAACATGAAGACGAGATAATGTTTTTTCCAAGGCAGGAATGTAATACAATTATTTAATTCCGAAATTAATCCTGAGGGTAACGATAAGGAATAAATACCGACGGCCAACGCAACAACTTTTGCACCATTACCGACACGAGCATCCATCTCACCTCTCGCACACTTCCTAGTCCTTTTCAGTCCCTACAACGATTTGCAAGTATGAATCATCGATCCGGTATCAAATACCCATGAATCATTAGGACGAGTAGTAAGATTAATTTCAATAACATTTGTACATGAAGTGGAAGTCTTCCTTCCCTTCTTCTGCTTGAGTTCTTCCAAGTATAACTTGCAGTTCCTCCACCAATGACCAGGCTTATGATAGTGGTGGCAAGCATCAGAAGCAGTAGGGCCAACCTTGGACTTTCCAACAGGTTTAGGCTTTGAGCTCAAGATCTCATCTGATGCTTTAGCCTTGACCTTGCGCTTTCTCTTCTTGCTATCCTTCTGAACCATCATCACATGACTAGAGCTTTTCTTAATGCTTTTCTCAGTAGTCTTAAGCATCCCATGCAATTCAGCCATGCTCTTCTCTATGCTATTCATATGAAATTCAAAACAAATGGCTCGAAGCTCGCAGGGAGCAACTGGAGAATCACATCTGTAGCCAACTCAGGACTAAGGGGAAAACCAAGTTTTTCCAGGCTCTCAATGTAACCAATCATCTTGATCACATGAGGACTAACTTGACTACCTTCTGTCAACTTGCACGCAAACAAGGACTTGGAGGTGTTGAACCTCTCAACCCTAGCTTGGTTCTCAAACA